>NW_017729025.1:18971831-18973038 GCF_001723915.1 Gavialis gangeticus | reverse complement strand
GCTGGGAGGTTGCTGTTCTGGTCCCTACTTAGGAAGACGGAGGCAAAGAAATCATTAAACATGTTAGCTTTGTCATCTGGTGTGACGACCAAGTTTCCCAACGCATCCTGCAAGGGCCCCACATTACCTGGGACCTTCTTTTTACCCCCTATGTATTTAAAAAAAGACTTCTTATTGTCCTTAATCTGGGAAGCTAGCCCCAGTTCCATCTCTGCCTTGGCCTTCCTAACTACCCCCCTACATCCCCGAGCAACTGCAGAATAGCCTTCCTTGTTGATGACCCCTTCTTTCCATTGGGTGTAGGCCACCTTTTTAGCAAGGAGACATTCCCAGATGCTTTTGGTGAGCCATGGGGGCTTATGAGCCCTTCTGCTCCCTTTGATCCTCGTTGGACTTCTACAAATCCTAACACTGCATCCGTGCAGGCAAACGGACCTATCGTTTGCACTCAGACCTCATGCTGATACGGGGGTCAGCTCCTACAGGCATATATACCATGTAAATGCAATTACAAGATTGGAGCCATAATACCTGCTACAATGAATAAGCAATCCTACTGAACCCAATGGGGGTTATTTCCAGTAGTTGGCAGGATGCTTGGTAGATTGTTTTAACAAGCTGTTAAATAAGGACCTGATCCTGTAAAAACTTTCAAAAGTCACCCCGCATCATTAGAGCGGCTTAACATAAGGAGGGGTTTTTTTTGGTTGTTTATGCTTTTTTTCCTTTGTTCTCTAGTATTTAAGGTATACTCAATGCACAACCACAACATATTGTCCACCCTTTTTCCTCAGCCAGGAGAACAAGAAATTTACTTGTTATATTTTTAATAAGTCCTGAGGATCTCAGGAAATCACTTGACTCTGGGATCTAGTGCTTTAAGAAAAATACCACATATTGCAAGACTCTCAATAAAACTGCAAAAATTGGCAATATTGGCTACTGGTGACATTTATTATACTTATAGCAGTAGACATATTCAGCAAAAAAAAATCCTACCACAAAGCTGCATCTGATAACTAAGTAACAGTGGTACATTTTACACCTTTGGCATGTTTTGCTGGTCCTTGGAAGGGGCTCTCTGTGGGCATAGGTGTCCTGCATTGCAAGACTTGGGCCCACAACATGAAAATGTCCCACCATATGCCCTAAAACCAACTATTATGTTTTATCATAGAATCACAGAAGTAGGGTCGGAAGGGACCTT
>NW_017729025.1:18964363-18971820 GCF_001723915.1 Gavialis gangeticus | reverse complement strand
AGCAGATGTCCGGGTAATTAAAATCACCCATGACAACTATGTTTTAGTATTACATAAATGCATCACATCAATCAACCCTATAATTTGCTAGTTTCCCTCCATGGGACAGTCCCCAAAACAACTGCCTTGTCTAATAAACAGGATAAGTTGAATTTCTCAAATGTAGTACAGACAAAAAACCAGAGGTTATCTTGGATACTTCAGTGCAATGTGGAGCTAAATAATTAACTGATAATAAACTCAGAACTTAATTTCTAGTTTCTCACCCTCTGTGATAGTGATTGTGGGGTAGTGACAAAATATCAGTAATGCCACTTGGTACTTGCACTATACAGGGCATGTCTACCACCCCTGATACCACGCCCCAAGCCTCGCAGATGTACCAGATATTATCTAGTCAATTCTCTTCTCTTGGCACCCTCGCGAGTGCCCCCTGGCTCATCTCTGGGGCTTCTCGCTGCCCCCTCTCGCCTCTGGGGCTTCTCGCAGTTACCTGCGCCCCTAGCTCGCCTCGCGATCCCCGCCCACTCTGGGGCCTCGCCTTGCAATCCCACAAACGAGGCTCAGGTGGCCGTAGCCATGCCTGGCCCCCAGGCCCCTTTCTTGAGTCTTACACCCCACTGGGGCTTCCCAGAAACGAGGCTCAGGTGGCCTTAGCCATGCCTGGCCCCCAGACCCCCTCCTCGGGTCTTGTACCCCACTGGGCTCCTCACAATCAAGGCTCAGGTGGCCGTAACTGTGCCTGGCCCCCAGACTCTGCACCCTCTCCAGCGCCAGGAACTCCCACGCTACTGTGGAGCTCCTATGAGGCCTCCTCCAACCCCTACAGCCTCACCCAGTCCTCCGGTAAACAGTAAACACAAACAAGCAACATAATAACACAAGCCAATCGGCTGTAACTCAAACATAAGCCTCCTGGCTAAAGCGTTCTCTCCAACAAGTGTTCTCTAATCCACACCATATCGCACCCATAACTAATGACTTATACCGCCAGGCCTTTCTCCATTTTTTTTTTCCCTTTCAGGGTCAAGCTCTTTTCCTCAGCCTAACCGTGCCCCTTCGATCCAGCTGCCGGTCATGAGAGGGAGGGAGAGAGAGAAAGAGCACCCACAGCCTCCTGTCTCTGTTTTATGGTGGTCAGCCCTGCCCCTTCCGGTCAGCTGACCTACCAGATGTCGGCCCTTAGCGCCTCCTGGTTGCCCCTAGCAACCAGCAGCTGAGCCCATACTACTGTTTTTCAGTAGCAGGCACCTTAGTGCCCTGCTACACTGTGGCATAGGCTTCCTGTAGCATAGCAGATTCTCAGATGGTATAAATGGATATAGTGCTACTGATTTCAATGGTGCCACAACAAAACAGAGAAAACTGAAAATCTATATAAAATCAATGTGAAAAGTGTTAGTATTCTGTGGGTTCCCACACTAGAAGGTGATGTCTAAGATTGTGCATAGTAAGTTAGAAACAGTCCAGAGGAGGACAGTGCCTGAGGTGAACAGTGGGAACAGTTTGGCTTGAAAAAGTAACAAGTGAAGAGCTATGCAGGAAAGCTGGTGACATATGACATATGGCTGAATAAGCAAGGGAGAGAAGATGGAGATGTCCATATATGCAGAATGAAGAACGGTGCCCCACCAGACATAGTTCTAAAGTGGAAAGCAAAAGGGACAAGGAAAAGAGGGACACCCAAGGAAAAATGGAAAAGAATAATAGAAAGGGAAAATGAAAGGCTTTAACTGGCATTCATTCCATCAAGACAAATGGTGTCACAGGGAATATTCTTAATGAAGCCTTCAGTCCTTCTAGCACAGATAACTGACAGGACATGACATGATAGTTGTACCAGGTGAAGTTCCTGCCAAGGGCGTGAAGCGTGCCAAGTTTCAAGAAGATAGGTGCAGGGAGTTCAGAGAAACTGCACCCCAAAATCTTGAGAGCAAAACTCATGTCACGTGTATGTGTTAAGCCACAGCGGGGTCAAAACTGCAGGAATGCTAGTCCCTGCTGAGGCAACAAAGCCTGCCAAGTTTCAAGGAGATAGGTGCAGGAGATTCAGAGAAACTGCACCCCAAATTCCTGAATGTAAAACTTGTGTCACTGCCCTCCAGTGTGTTAACTTTGCCCCATAACTTGGTATCATCTGTGAACCTGGAGAGGATGCTCTCCGCGCCCTCATCCAAATTGCTGATGAAAATATTAAATAACACTGGTCCAAGGACCGAACCCTGGGGGACCCCACTGCCCACCTCCTTACAGGCCGAGAACGACCCGTCCACCACCACCCTCCGGGTGCAGTCCCTAAGCCAGTTGGCCACCCCCCTAACTGTGTAGCCTGCTAGCTTCCCTATGAGAATAGGATGCAAAACGGTGTCGAAGGACTTCTTACAGTCCAGGTAGATGACATCTGCCTCAGCTCCTGTGTCAAGGCAGTGTGTGACCTGGTCATAAAAGGCTATAAGGTTTGTCAGGCAGGATCTACCAGTGATGAACCCGTGCTGGTTTCCTTTCAGCATTATTTCCCCTGCTGGGCCTTCACAAATGTGCTCTTTGATGATTTTTTCCAGTATTTTCCCAAGATAGAGGTAAGACTGACTGACCTAAAGTTACCCGGCCCATCCCTTCTCCCCTTCTTAATAATGGGCACTACATTGACCCTTTTCCAATCCTCAGGGACCTGGCCAGAGCACCATGAGTGCTCAAACAGTTGTGCCAGCGGCTCAGCTATGACACTGGCCAATTCCTTCGGCAATTTCTTCCTTCCTACTTGCTGGGTGCTGCTCCACATGCAGCAGGGCTGGGCTGAGTTCCCGGCTGCTTGCAGTCTCTGGCTGCTTGTCCCTGTCTATGTGCGCCCTGCCACACCCCCTGCTGCAGCCACCCAGAGCCTGCGCACAGGCTGCCTGTGTTTAGGGGGACTAAGCCCCGTTAGCCCCAGCCTTCTGCTGCCTATGCACGCAGAGCTCTACCACTCAATGTTGTATTCCCTGTATTTGTTGTACCAGTGCCCAAGTAACTTTTAGGCATTTATGGCTTAGCTTCTACCCAGTCTTATCAGTCAGGTTTCTGTTTTGAGCAACAGTCTCTATTGTTTCAGCTATTAGTAAGAAATGATCATTTAAAATGCTCCTTCCATTAGCCTGAATGGAAAGATGGCAGTTACACCAAGCAGTTTTAAGGAGCTTCAGTCCAGTTTATAGTATTATCTTCCGTTTATAGTATTATCTTCATATTCCCTGAACCCACAAAAACAATGTAATAAAATGTAGTAAGTATTGTACATGTAAAATATCCTTTTGTTGTGTCAATATTTGCTTCACCTGGAACAGAAACACCAAACTTCTCTGACAGAAGAACAAATAGAAGTTTTATTAGGTTCCTGCCAATATTTCTATCTATAAAGTTATTTTACTAATCATCCCCTTCCTGTTGTTTTTCACCAGATCATTAGTAGAGTTGACGGTTTACTGGTTTTACCAAGAGTTTGGCTATTAATATTCAACATAAGTGGAGGATTGCTTTGATGTTTTTAATACTCTGACTGCTGATTTAACAGCATCAGGATTTTGACCAACAGAAGCTCACAATTTGTCATGGTCATTATCTGCCTGATTTGTGTTCATTTTCTATGCAAACTTAGAGCAGATGTCTGTGCACAACTATTTGACAATTGCCACATAAATCAAACTATTTGTCAATATATTGATTGCACTATGAGAATATTCTGAAATTTCAGCCATCTGTTTCTTTTTGCCTTCTAAACTAATACATTTGTTACATCACCCACAAAGCTTATTGGCATTACGTAGACTGTTAATAACATTACTATGGACTAAAATGATGAAAATCTGACCTGCCATCAAACTAGAAGTAAATCAGTTGTCACTCATATTACAGAACATTTGCCTTTAGAGCAAATAAAAACTTCTCAAATTTTGTCATTTCACAATATATGAGTGAAAAGTATTTGATTTTTTAATCTATATGGACAACACTGTTTCAGTGAATAAGCAGCTGCCTGTATTTTATTAATTGATTTGCTTGCACTTCATCATTTGGGAAATGCTGGGTTAAATTTATCCCTGGTGTAACTTCACTTGCATCCACAGACTTAATCAAAGTATGATTTTTTTCCTACATATCCATTTGATTGGATTAATCTTCAATTACTTGGTTACTTGGTCACAATATTTCTTAGGAGTCGTAGCCAGTATTTTTATTTTAAAATATTTAGTTTTCCCACTTTATCTGGAATATCGATACAATTTTAATGTGTAGCAGGTATACAGTATAACCATTTACTTATATTAAAAGTTATAGGATACCTAAGTATTCAGGCAATCAGATTGCTCTGTTATATTAATATTCCAACACCCCCTTACTTTTTTCTCCCTTTTAAATAGATGTAATATGTAATGAATTGTTCCAAACATCCTTGTTGCTTTTGTGGAAACCTTTTGGACTTCTAAATTTTAAAAGATGTGTACAACTGGTGATATTTTGTAGACCTAATCCTCTAAACATACATGTTCCTGTCTTTATGCACGCAAGCATTACCATTAAATGATGTTTTGCTAAGAAGTCAAAATCAGATGGGAAAGATTGCTCACACGAAAGCCCATACATTTTGGGGAGCTGAAGTATTGCTGCTGAAGTCCAAAGAAAAGGAAGAAGGTTTACAACATTCCTTGTGAAGATAGCTGGGCTTAAAAGCTAATGAATCAAGGCTAAGATCTCTTCATAACAGAGTCCAAGTTAGCATTGTGGAATCCAAGTTAGAAAATAAATAGGAAAGATGTGGTACGAGTTGTAGAACTGGTATGGAACAACTGGCACTGGATTTCATTAATTCTCTTCATTAAGGGCTAGAACGAACTGTATGGTCCCATCCGAGTAAAGGTTGCTATGTAACTTCTCTATCCTGAGAACAGCTCCTGCTCCTCAGATATCGCTCCGTGTGAGCAAGTGAGAAGGTAGTGATGTAGAAGTCTCCAGGAGCTCAAGACTGCTCCATTTGGCTCAGATCATTTTTCAGAGCCTGTACAAGAGAGTGAATATGCCCAGCCTGATCTCGTCTGAAAGCACAGGCTATTCTAAAACAGGTCCTGCCAAAAATAAAGGAGAAAATGGGGGGGAGCCTTGAGTATTCCTCCTGTAATCAAAAAAATCCAGTGATTTCATGGGGACTGAGTTATTTCTAAAAGTTCTATAAAAATAAAAATGCCATTTTTTAGGCTCTGATTTTGCCAATGCTTACAAATAGAGAAAGGTCCAGTGGCTAGAGGCCCGACCTGTGGTTGGTAAGACTTGGGTTCAACTCTATTTTGCGACAGCTTTCTTTCCTTCATGACCCTGGGAAAGTCACTATCTAGTAATTTAGTGACCACATCTAGTTTGGTCATGTAGCTTCTTGCACTGAGGCATTTGAATGTTAAAAAATTAGGCCTCTTACTCTAGGAGGGCAAATTAATCTGGCCAAGTTTAGGTACTAAGATTCCTATACAGGGGACTGGAAGATGAAAGTGCTTCCAAAGGGGAATCCAGAAATCAGTTAAGGCATCTAGAGGCAGCCAAAAAGGGACACTAGGCAGCAGGGCCCACTGATTATGGCCCTCCCCTGGGTGCAGGGAGATGTGGGTGCCAGCCCCTGCTGTCAGGGTTCTTTCTTGTCGTTAACCAATGGCAGTCTAAGGCAGCAGTTCTCAACCTTTTTAGACTTGAGATACCCCTGCATAGACTCAAGGCTCCTCTTGGGTCTTAGTTTTCACTTCTTTTTTTACTACAGAAAAATACTAGTGTAATTCTTCTGTTGCAAAGAACTCAGACCATGAAAGGGCAGAACACTACGGATTCCTTTTTGGAAATCTCTAGGTTTATCGTATGAATCACATTCGCACACTTAACAGTGCTAACATCACACAGTACCTCACATCACCCTTAAAAGGAACTCCAGGCATTCCAGGTTGAGAATCACTCATCTAATGTAAAATTCACTGGGTCTGATTGGTTCTCTCTGTGGATGTTGGCTCCTTTCCACTAGCAATCTGGATTGCAATGAAGTTTAAGCAGGAGTGAGGTGTCTAAACCAGTGGTGCTCAACCTGCAGCCTGTGGGTCACATCTGGCCTGCCAACCCATATCATCTGCCCCACAGGCTTGCTACAGGTTTGGAAATTTGGCAACAGGGGAATGTTGCCAATTAATGCTGCCACCACTGCCAACACCTCAAATTTCCAAGCCTCGTAGGCCATATGGCATGGCCCTGTGTGCTGGATTGGGTGAGCATGGGGGGCTGGGTTGGTAGGTCCAGTCTGGCATGTGTGGGGCCAAGCCTGGGACAGTGGGCCAATTTCAGTGTGTGTGGGGCTTGGGCTTGAATCACCACACATGGCGTGAAGGCCACGGTGGAAGTCTTGATTAACTGCACACAGGGTTGGGGCCAGAGCAGCGTGTCCAATCTGGCATGTACAGAACTCATAGCCAGGGGCCCCAGGGGGACCCCATGTGATGTGAAGCCATGCAGAGCAGTGGCATGGTGCAGTGTGGATGGGTTGCATGCCATGTGGCACACTCGGGCATGGGCCATGGAACTGGGTGGGCCACCCAGGCCATGGCCCGACCAACTTTTAGAACATTAATTTATATAACTGACAAATGTGCAATTCTCATTCCAGTTAAAACTATATAGATTTTTCTTAACTTAATAGCTAGCTAAATAGCAAGCTATACTTCCACTTTTTTTGTGCCCGATGTGACATTTCTGACCAACACACTGGGGTACACTGAAGTGCTCTGGGTTAGAATACAAGGCAGTCGAGGGGAAAGAGACTTAATGGGGGGGGGGGTCTACTACAGACCACCTAACCAAGGGGAAGAGATAGACCAGGAATTCTTAAGTCAGCTCACGGGTCACCTGAACTTTCCAGAGATCTGCTGGGAAGAGCAGTCAGCCAGGTCTGACTGCTTACATAGGTTCCTAGCCAAAATGCAGGACCTCCATCTAACCCAGGAGATGCACAGCCCCACCAGGGGAGACGCCCTGTTGGACCTGGTGCTGGCAACAGGCGACGACCTGGTGAGGGGGGTGTGGGTGCTCAACCACCTGGGCAACAGCAATCATCGCCTGCTGGAATTCGCCATCCAGCGCAAGGTGGCAAAGGCCTGCAGCAAGGCAGAAGCCCTAGATTTCAGAAGGGCGGATTTCAATGAGCTAAGGAGAATAGTCAGGGAGGCACTGAGGTCCCAGAGGGGAGGGGAGTCAGGTGTCCAAGAAGAGTGGTTGCTCCTTAAGGACCAAGCCCAAAGGGAGATAATCCCAACATGGATCAAAGGGGGCAGGAGGGCACAAAAGCCCCCATGGCTCACCAAAAGCATCCAGGAATGTCTCCTAGCTAAAAGGGAGGCGTACACCCAATGGCAGGGAGGAGCCATCACCAGGGAGGACTATACTGCAGTTGCTCAGGG
>NW_017729025.1:18955898-18963749 GCF_001723915.1 Gavialis gangeticus | reverse complement strand
GTGCTGGCTCCTACCCTGGGGGTCTTTAAGACAAGGCTAGACAATCACATTGCCGGGGTAGTTTGACCCCAGTACTCTTTCCTGCTATGGCATGGGGTTGGACCTGATGATCTGCTCAGGTCCCTTCCGACCCTACTAACTATGAAACTATGAAACTATGAAGCTCCTGGCATTTGTGTACAGGCAGGCAAGTATCCCTTTGGGGGCTCTTGCCTTGCCCACAAATTGTACCAGGGCTGGGGCAGGGGTGGGCTCCCTTAAGTGCCTTGCCCTGCTGGCTATGCAAATTTGCTCAGCAGGCCAGCAGTGGTGGTAGACATCAGGAGGTGCTACTTCACGGTCAGGGCAGCTAGGATCTGGAACCAACTTCCAAGTGAAGTGCTGGCTCCTACCCTGGGGGTCTTTAAGACAAAGCTGGATGAACACCTTGCCGGGGTCGTTTGACCTCAGTACTTTTTCCTGCCAAGACAGGGAGTCGGACTGGATGATCTGCTCAGGTCGCTTCCGACCCTACAAACTATGAAACTATGAAACACGTGTCACTACATAAATTGCTTGTGCGTACGTCTCAGCTAACGTTGCAAACATGCATTAGTGTAAACATAAAGTAAGAAATTGGTGGTGAGTGTTCAGAGGGAGTGGGGGGGGGTTGGTTTGTTTGGACCCCTGCAACCAAAAAGGCATTCTGCGGCCCCTGCAGTGGGAGATGCAGCCCAGAGGTTGTGCAGCCTATGACCTCCAGCCAGGTCTGAAGCCACATTGTGTGGTCCAGGGTACACCCCAAGGGGTTAGAAATTTGTCACCAGGGGTTAGGCCTGGACTCTGGGAGGTGGGGGGAGCTGTCCTGGCTCCAGGGCAGCTCCCTCCCATCTGCTCGGAGTTTGGGGCTTAGCCAGATCAGGGCTTAGCTGCTCAGAAATTGGGGTTGTGGCCCCCTGCTGCCTGGGAGCAAATTTTTCCTGGTTAGGGTTTACACGTGTGCTATGGCGCATTAGTTAATCTGGCATTTTTCTAGTGCCTGTATGAATTGGTACTAGCAAACAGCACATTAGACTAATTTAATGCAGTGTAATTGATGTGCACGTGTAGACAGTGATGCTTTACTGTGCATTAGATTAGCCTAATGTGCAGTAAAGCATCTCATGTAGATGCATCCAGACTGACTCCACACAGGACCTGGCTCACAGACTGACCCTGCTCCAGTCATCCAGCCTCAGGGCTGGAAGGCTGAGTTTATAACACTTGACATGGTGCCTTTTGACTGTTGCTGTAAGTGTGTTTCCTGTGAACTAATTTGCTGGGCGTACAACTTAAACAAGAAATGGGGCAAAGGACAGTGCTAATACAGGGTCTTCATAAAGTCCTTGTGCACTTTTAAACTTTAATAACTTAGGTTGTAGGAATGATAGAAACAATCTATAAATGGCATTAAAAGTAAATTTATTATAGTTTTAAGACAACTAGAGCACACAAGGCTAGACTTCATAAGTAATAACGAATTTATTTTTATTTCAGATCCTTTGACAAATGAAACATTGCTACTGTAGACGAGAAGGTAAACTGTGTCCTATGGCTAGCGGAATTGAAGTCCATATCAGCTGTGAGAAGAAAATGGTGGTTATGTTGAAGTCTACCATTGTGTACTCTGGTTGTCCTAAAACTTTAATAAATTTTCATTTAAATGCTGTTTACAGATTGTTTCTATTATACCTACAGTCTAAGTTATTAAAGTTCAAAAGTGCACAAGGACTTTATGAAGACCCTGAATGTATATACTGCCCAAATAGCTGTACATTGCCCTTCTCTTACATGCTGCTGGCATATAGAAAAAGCAAAACTCTTTGATTCTCAACCAGGGTGCCACAACACCCTGGTGTACCTTTCAAGGGTGCTGCAGGATGCCACACAAGGTTCACACTATTAGTTTTACAAACATGATTCGCAAGATAAACCCAGAGATTTCCGCAAGGAATCCATAGTTGTGGTCTTCCTGAGTTCTTTGCAACAGAAAAACTGCTCTATTAAAAAAAATAGTGAAAACAAAGAAATACCATTTCCAAGGGGGCACCTTGAGTCTAAAAAAAGGTGAGAACCACTGGATTAAACAGTCAAAAAACAGCTCAAGTCAATGAAAGCAGAGGGCAGGGGAGAGAGTGCATCTGTCTGGCAATGGCAAGACAAGGGCTGCAGGGAGAGAGAAAGGGTTTCCTGTTTCAGGGGCTGGCATTCTGCAAAAAAAAAATGCTTTTTTAAGGCCTTCGCAGGGATTTTCCCTGATAAAGTGTTGAACTTCATGAGTAATTCCCTCTCTGGGTTAGAGACTGCGTTCTTTGTGAAAGCTCTCTCTCTTGCCAAGCACTCTGCACAGGCTGTGGGGCCATGAATGTAGCATTTATTGCCAGAAGAAAAGTCTAAACAATATTTAAAAAAACCCCCAACAAAACAAAACAACTCCCCCCCTCTCAAGTCTGTGGCTTCAGCAGAGGCTTCCAGCTCCTCTTCCATCACAGACTCTCCCCCTGCAGCGGGTCAGGTTGCATCATTATGAGTAGCATTTTGTTTTATTGCACTTTGCTTTGGGACACAATGAGTCCTGCTGCTGGGGAACGTTTCCCGCGCAAGCCTGGCGCGAGACATTCCCTGCCCTTCTCCAGCCTCTGGCAGCTGCTGGGGTTGAGCGCACCCGCCTCTCAGCACCTGCACACTCTGCCAGGGCAGTGAGTCAGAGCAGCCCTCTGCCGCCTGCCCTGGCCCATCTGTTTGGGCAGCAGCCTCGTGTTTACCTTGGACACAGAGGAATGCCCGCTCCAGCTCTTCCCACTGCAGCTTAGCAAAGTGCCTGAGCTGTCCGGGCCATTCATGCACGGTTACAATATAAAACAGTGCCTTTTTCTTTGCATTTAACTCCCTCTGCAAAAGGGTCTCCTTTCTTCCCGCTTGCATCACAGTTGTGCTCTCAGGCAAGCCATTACCTAGTATCTAGTGTGATCTAAGCTAGTGGTTCTCAATCCATTTATGCTCGAAGCACCTCTCAATAGGCTTAAGGCACCCCTCAGAAAATGCCAGCTCTTAGCTTTCACTTGTTTTTTGACCAAAGAAAAATAATAGTAGAGCGAGTCTTTTGCTGCAAACAATTCAGACAGAGCACAACAGGTCAGGATGTTTCTAATACTATGGGCTCCTGTTTGAAATAACTAGGTTTATTATGAGACTTGTGTTTGTGCACTAAACAGTGCTAACACTATGTGACACCCCTGAAATGATCACAAGGCACACCAGCGTGCTGTGGCATCCTGGTGGAGAATCACTGATCAGAGCCTTTGTGTCCCTCCAACATAGGCGACTGGTAGACGGGGCACAGGGGGGGCATGTGTCCCCCCTGAGATTGGCTGCCATCACCAGCTTCTGTGGGCAGTCACCACTTGCCCCCCCCCACCGCTGCCAGCTTCAGCAGGCAGTTGCTGCTCGCCATGCTAACGCCGATGCCACCAATGCTGCTGCACACAAACTCTGCGCCCCAGTCTCAGTAAGCACCAGTCACCCATGCCCTCCAGAGAGATGTCCCACTGTTGCTGACCCTCATGATTCTTGTGCAAGTCTTGTGATATTTGGTGTGCTCTTTCTTAAGCTCAAACACCTTATGCCATGCATTTACATGAGACACCCAGCTTTCATTTTGCAAGAAAAGTACCCAGAAAACCTATGTGGTTACAGAGAAAATCTGGAAAATAAGAACCGAAGGGGCTCAAACATCAGAAAGATAAAAATGTTCAATCTTTATAATCCCCTGATTTTGGGAGCCCTGAGACATGATTTTGAATCTTTGATGATGGCAGGACAAACATGTGTCAGTGATTTGGGCCTGTCTTGAGCAACAGAGATTGTGGCTGCTTAGAGTAGCTTTTAGAGGATCAGACACAAGTTTTTCCCCTAATTTATTCCAGCAGCATTGTTGCTCTGAAGCGCTAAAGTTTACCCTGCAGGCTCCTGATGAAAAGCAAGCCTGAAGCTGCCAGCACCTAGATTTTAATTATTATTCAGTTCTGGGGCGTAACCACCCTTGTTACATTCATAAAAGACAAGAGTAATGCTTACACAATTCCTCTGGCATTGTAAATAGAAACCTGGAGCATCTTCCATTTGTTTTTACAGTGACAGAGCTTTCTTTTTAAGCTTTTAATAACTCTTTCCTTTTCCATTACTAAATATACAGTCAAAAGTCAGTTTTGCCACAAATAACATTATAGGGCAGCAAGCTCATTGAGTATGTCAGACCAGTGCTGGAAAGCTATTAGTGCTCAGTCCCCCTGTGGTCACCTGAGTAGCCTCAGGCAGAAACACTACAGAGAATTTTTCAAGTAAGTGCTTGTCGAGTTGGGTTCATAGGACTGGCAGCATGAGGGTGTGTGGCCTTGGCTGTATATGGCATTTTGAGCTATAGAAGAATGCTATAGCCTGATTTCAGGCTTTTTGTAGTATACATTTGTAGGATTTATTAAAACCATTTTGTGCTCGACTCATCAAAGATTTATACAGTGTGGTTAGTCACGACATAGGAGTAGTGTCTCACTGGTTTCAATGGAACTACGTCTGTGCATAAACTTAAGCAAATGTCTCTGCAGATGGAGTCCTTGTTTTTTCTGTCAGCCCACTGGAAATGAGGGAGTGGTACAAAACTCGGTGCTATGGTGTATAGTCAGCATTAAAATTTGGATATTAAACAATTTAAGAGAAACTGAAATCCATTCTCTGTATATACAGACATGGATTTGACTACACATACAAATCAATCCCATTTAAACTAGTGAGAAAACAAAAGCTCTCCAACATTTACTCAATTAATTAAAAAATGTTCGTAACTTAATATGACAAATCATGGCATAAGTGATAGGTAGGGAGAAGAATCTAAGGCATAAATTTGATTACAATATTTTCAATGGCTAAAATTTCTTGCTTTTTCAGTTAAGGGAAGAACAAAAAGCACAGGGGAAAAAAGAAGCAATATTCATGCAAAATTCAGATGCTTTTTAATTATTGTAATTACTATCCAACAAATGTAGCCTGAAGCTATCAGAAGAAAATTATTGCAGGGAAGACTTTGATTTTCCAAAAAAACTATTCTCTAGTGAGAATGAAAAAGTTATGAATAACTCTTTAACATTTGTATTACAGCAGTGTTGGGAGGCTGCAGTCATGCCCAGGTTCTCATTGTACTGGGCATAGTTTAAACACAGAGTAAAACTGGTCTCTGCTCTGAAGACTCTGCAATCTAATTAAAACAAAGGCAATAGTGAATGTAAGTTTCCATGAAAAAATGATTTATTGGAACTCTTTCCATGAGCTGGCTGATTTTGAGTCTGATGCATTTTTTAAAAAAAGGGTTATGAATATATGGTTCATATACTGTACTAGATATTGGCCATCTTCTTAGTTCTTAGTTATCATTTATATGCATTGTGGTAGTACTTAGGATGCTGCTGAGCTAGGTGCTGGACATGCTTGAAAAAAGCCCCAGTGCTCAGATTCAGATTGGTTCTATTGGTTCCTGAATGGGACTTATGCAGCATGCAGGCACTTTCATTTCAAAGTGCAATATAAATTGATCTTATTCTGCCAGCAAGTTCAGGCTGTGCCTCTATTTGAGACTGCAGGGTTCTGTAGGTGATTCCACAGCCAACACATTTACGTTCATCAGTGATCCAGTTTAATCACCTGGGTGACTGAATTCTGCTGCAATCCAGGTTGGTGTTGGGAAGGGATCTAAGTCTGCAGACCAGTCCAATCCACTTGGCATGCTCCAGTCTTCTCTGATTTACATCAAAGGCATTGATGCCATCTGAAAAATGGTGGTAATAATGCCTGCTTTCACCCAACAATTTAGGGATTAAATCACTCACTCAGACAGTGGAAGAAATGGGTTGTAGGCCCTTCTTAGCCTGAAGGACTCCTGCTTGCTAGTGGGGTGCCTTCATTACCAGGTTTGGTGAGGGCACCCTGTCGTTTCCTATTGAATTTGGCCTCTGGACAGTCAAGAATTCAAAAAGACAGCAAGCAGGAGGGACAGTGATGCAGTAGGAGAGGGGTTTCAGCACATCCAAGCACTCTATGCATTAAACATTAAACAGGAGAAACCCTGGCAGCAAGAACTGGCACCCACATTTCCCCTACACATAGGGGAGTTCCAGACACAGTGGCCTACAGCAGCATGTTCCCTTTTGTGTGCTCTCTGTCTGCCCCTTTATATTTGCATCCTTGCCTCCCCAGTGACAAAGTTTCAACAAGAAAAGTGATGCATGCCCTGTCTAAAGACTGCTTGTCAGAGCACTGGAACAGGGTGGTATGTCCCTTTAAGAAGGGCAGCCAGTCTTGTTAAGGACATTTGGCTGTGAAGCCTTCTGATAATGAAGGAGTGACCCACTGGGAGGTTAAAACCTCAGAAGAGAGAGCTGGGAGGAGACAAACTGTGATGAGGGAAGAGTTGGCAAGGAGAAAGGAAGCATACTGTGAGCTGGACCACTTGTTGCACAGAGAGGCCAAGCACCTGTGCTGGGCCAGAGACAAAGGGCTCCTCTCCCAGTGTCCAGGACAAGGCAGAAGGGTTTGGTTTGGTTTGGTTTGGTTTATTTGCTTGCTTGTTTGAGACTTATGGGCTGTTTTGTATCTGGGAGGACTGGCTTTGCTTCAAAAGTACAACCCACCTGCAGAAGCCAGCAAGATAGGCAACCCACATACAGGCACTCTTCTGAGAGGTGGAAGATATGGGGTTGAATCCCCTTTTGGTGAGGCAGATCTATAACCTACTTTTTGGGCAAGTGATCTAGCCACCAGGCTATCAGGCAAAAAAGTCGGTTAGAGGTACCCACCCTTGGAAACGGCCATATTAATTTGAGAGCGCAAGTGATTGAGGTGGGTAAACTGTAGTGTGAATCAGGCTTTTAGGCTTCTTTGAGGGGTAGGCGGTCTGACTCACCCATGTGTGTAGTGTTGCCTATTGGCTATTTCTAGGTGCATCCAGGCAGTCTTCTCTGCATTCCCCATATAGATTCATTATGTCCCAATATTTGCTGTAATTGCCATGCTGTAGTCCAGGGGTGGGCAAAATGCGGCCTGGGGGCCAGTTGCAGCCCACCAGGACATTCTATCCAGCCTGCAGGGCCCCTAAAAAATTTAGAAAATTAATATTAATCTGCCTTGATGGCTAGCCGAAACTCAGTAAGCAGACCTCTGCCCATAATAATTGCCCACCCCTGCTCTAGCCATTGACTGCATAGGGGGCTTAGGCACCCAAACACAGTCAATCTGTATTGTCTTTCTGGGGCAAGGTGCCTACATTTTATGTGTTCTAATACCTAAGCGTGGGCATATATGGAACCAATTTGAACCTGGCCCTAAAAGTTTTATTTGGTAGTTTCCTGCAGGCCTTATACTAGAAGTGAGGTTGGGGAAGAGAACTGAAGATCAACAGGGCCTGGTCTTCGCAGAATAATTCAGAGGGGGTGCTCTGTGTGTCAGGGACCTCATGGAACAAAGTCCATTGGTGCTTGCTTGCAGGAAAAGTGGACAAACCAAACAATGAAGGCTGACATCACTGGTAGAGTGGGGATGATGGGGTATGTACACGGGGCAACAAAATGCTACTGGAACCGTTTAGAGGAAGGGGCAAAGGTGTGAACCAGTTGAATAATGAAAGCTTGTATTTGATGTAGCAGAATGTCACAGCCCCGGAGCTGGCGAGCCAAGCTCACGGTCGTGGTCACGGTGGGGCGGCCGGGTGGTGGCAATTGGAGCGGACAGGCGGGAGTTTTTTGCAATGGAGTACTGAGCGGCACGGAAGCGTGATGGTTTCTTAAA
>NW_017729025.1:18949497-18950898 GCF_001723915.1 Gavialis gangeticus | reverse complement strand
GGTGATCCGAAAGCGAAGTCAGAGTCCAAGCCAGAACAGTCCAGTAACCAGAGAATCAATCAATGCAACCAGACCGAGGTACGAAAAGCAGCGAGAGCCCACGCTGGAGGAGACCTAACTGAGGGACAGTCCCTACGGAGTAGCCTCTGTCCTCAGTTGAACGGATCTCCCCCCCGAGGGAGGGGCTCCTTAACCTTTTATAACAATTTGGTGGCCAATTAGAATGTGTCCCTCAAAGAACTTTCTAGCTGAATGACATCATGCTCTTAGCTGACTGAGCATGTGTGAGCCTGAGCTCTTCACTGTTACCAAGCATGCGCAGGGCTGAAAAGTAGGTCAGCCTGACTGACAGCTCTTGGGGTCACCCAGGGGACACATGCTGGGTGAGCCCAATGGAAAATTCCATGAGCCTGTCTTGCGCATGTCAGCTTTAATTCTCTCTGCATTGGCAGCATTCAATCAAAATTTTCCTTGACACAGAGCAGTGGAAGTCAACCATTAGAATCAAAGAATCATAGAAAATGAAGGTTGCAAGGGACCTCAGGAGGTGATCTAGACCAACCCCCTGCTCAAAGCAGGACCATCCACAACCAGATCATCCCAGTCAAGGTTTTTTTCTTAAAAACCTCCAAGGACGGAGAGTCCACAACCTCTCTGGGTAACCTGATGCAGTGTTTTACAACCCTCCTAATGAGAAAGTTCTTTTAAATACCTAACCTAAACTTTCCTTGCTGCAACTTGAGACAGTTGCACCTTATTCTGTCTTCTGCCACCACTGAGAACAGTCCAGCTCCATCCTCTTTCAAACCCTGCTTCAGGTAGTTGAAGGGTGCTAGTAAATCCCTTTTCAGTCTTCTCTTCTCTAGACTAAATAAGCCTGGCTTCCTCAGCCTCTCCTCATAAGCCATGTCCTCTAGCCCCCGAACCGTTTTTGTCATCCTCCACTGGACTCTCCAATTTGTCCACATCCTTTTTGTAGCGGGGGGCCCAAAACTGGACACAGTACTCCAGATGTGGCCTAACCAGTGTTGAATAGAGGGGAATAATGACTTCTATTGACCCGCTGGCAACACTTCTACCAATACAGCCCACTATGCCATTAGTCTTCTTTGCAACAAGGGCACACTTTTGGCTCATATTCAGCTTACTGTCCACTGTAACCCCTAGGTCATTTTCTGCAGAGCTGCTGCTTAGCCAGTCAGCCCCCAGCCTGTACCAGTGCACGGGATTGTTCTGTCCTAAATTCAGGACTTTGCACTTGTGCTTGTTGAACCTCATTGTTTTGGCAGGTGTGCCAAAAATTAACCTCGCATTAACCCCGAGTGTCACTCCAATCTGCTTCCAGTGCCTGACCTGCTGCTCTGTTTTCTCCTCTGTGTCCTGTGTTCCCTGTCCCATCTG
>NW_017729025.1:18938406-18944497 GCF_001723915.1 Gavialis gangeticus | reverse complement strand
TCTTGGCAGGTGTGCCAAAAATTAACCTTGCATTAACCCCGAGTGTCACTCCAATCTGCTTCCAGTGCCTGATCTGCTGCTCTGTTTTCTCCTCTGTGTCCTGTGTTCCCTGTCCCATCTGCTGTGCTCTGCTTTCTGCTTCTTTCTCTATCTGCTGTTGTGCTGCCTGTCCCTTCCTTGATCTGTCGTGTGCCCCACATAGAGACTGCTCGTGCCCCTTGTTGGCCATGCCTGTTATAGAGAAATGGAAGATATTGGAAAGATTCAGTGAGGAGGGTTACTGTGGCCAGTATTAAAGCCTGGAAGATGATCCTGGGCATGCAAAACTAGTTTCTGTGGCCTTCTTCCTTTGCAATCTTAATAATGTTATTTCAGAACAAATTCTGTGTGGTTATCTGTCTATTTACAGCATTTCAGTTTCAGGCTGAGCAACAAGGCTTACATTTAGCTATTCATTTCTGAACTTCCTGCTGTATTTAATAGCAGCCTTAAACTTTTAATAGCAGCCTTCAACTACCTGAAGGGGGGCTCGAAAGAAGATGGAGCTAGACTGTTCTTAGTGGTGGTAGATGACAGAACAAGGACCAATGGGCTCAAGTTGCAGCAAGGGAAGTCTAAGTTAGATATTAGGAATACTTTTCTCAGTAGGAAAGTAGTAAAACACTGGAACAGATTACCCAGAGAGGTTGTGGACTCTTCATCCTTGGAGGTTTTCAAGACCCAGTTAGACAAAGCCTTGGCTGGGATGATCTCACTGGGGATGGTCCTGCTTTGGGCAGGGTGTTCGACTAGATGTGACCTCCTGAGGTCCCTTCCAACCCTCATTTTCTATGATTCTATAATAAGCACAAAAGATGAGCAGCTTTAGGTAGAAACAAAATGAATAGCCTCCGAAGCTCAAAAGGAGCTGGTTTCAGCTGACCGTGTGCTTACTAGATATTCATTTTAAACCATTTCTGTAGACACTGGAATTCCATGCGGATGGAAATGTCCATGCTTGTGGATCCATTTGCAGGACTGGGGTCAAATTAAATACTCGTTTAACAGAGCCATTGTACTTTATACCTGAATTAATCATGCCAGTCAATCCAGTAAGCCAGTCATACACATTTTATCATTTCTTATAACTAGTTTATAGCATTAGTGCTTTAAGGAGGAAAAGAAATGTAAAGTGAATGCTGATGCTCTGCCCTTCAGTCACGTTTGATCAGATTCACATTTCCTCTCCGTTATCCCATCTATACTCAGAGTCTTTGATGTCAGTGCAGTAATGGAGGATTTATGCCACTGTAAATGAGACCTGCAACTATTGGGTCTTTTTTCCTGCCTCCTTCATGACAGCAAGAAAAATATTTGGGACATCAGTCTTACTGAATTTTCTTACTTGTTTTAGTTTGCCATAGAACAAACACAATTTAAACCTCCTTTTGCAATGTAACAGCAAGAAAATCTTGCTGATTTTTTTTTACAGGAATATAAACATTAAAAGTCATTTTTCTTTTCCACATGAGTTAGAAAGCATAATTTACTTGAAAGGACCCTATTATGTACTCCACACTGTATTTGTTTATCCAATTGAATAGAAGTGCTGTTTCAGAGTGAGGCCAATAACCATTCATCTTTGTATTGTGGCAGCAATGTTTGACAACTGGATTGGGTAACACCCATTTTAACTCCAGTTTATTTTATGGCTTTGACAAAGGAAACTCTTAGTTCATTTTTTCTTGCCAGCTTGTACCATTGATAAAATGTGGATATTTGGCCAAAGATGCTGGAGTCCTCTGCTATTATGCACCTAAATAACTAATATGACTCCCATTTCTGAAGTGTCCTCACAAACCCTGTGAGGTGAAGTTCACGTCACCACTCCTAATCTGGTGTGACAAGGAAGTACTATTACTTGCATTTTATGGGTGATTAGCTGAGGCACAGAGAGAGCATGTCTGTCTGCATGGTAAACTCACTGTGCCTAGCAGTAGTGTCTTCAAGCATGGCATTTTGCCCTGCCTCTTAAACTGGAAGCAGCATAGCTGCATCTGTGCAGCACCATGCACAAACTAATTAATTCAAGTATCCCAGATAATTTGTCCAGTCACAGCACCACACAAATATGGCTACCATGTGTCCAGTTCAGGAGACAGCCTACCCAGAGCAGCAGTGCCATAGCAAGGGTTGGGGGGGGGCACAGCAGGGCAACCACCCTGGGCACCGAAGCAAAGGGAAGCCAACAGGTGCTGCCCAGCCAGGGCGGGGTGCGAGATGGAGCCTTGAGCAGCTTGTTTGGGGGGATGGGGGGGGCAGGGGAAGGGAGGCTCCTGCTGCTGCATGCACTCCCAGGCAAGCATGGCGGGGCGTGTGCTCCCTGCATCTGTGAGCAGGGTGAGGACAGGCTGCTGCTGTGGGCTTTGCCCCAGTCACCAAACTTCCTTGCCATGGTACAGCAGAGCAGCACATTGCCCTCAAGGGCACTATTGCCAAATAAAATAATATCATGAGGTGGATATGGCCTAATAGCAGGCATTTCAAATGCACCAGCATGTCCGACTCCTATCATGGACGAGTGTAAGTCCTTTGCCCTGGGTCAGAGGAAGGCAATAGAAGACAAAGGAACTGAACTCCCAACATTCGATGACAGCACTGCAGCCACCAAACTGTTGCAGTCTCTAAATTAAACCTTTCAGATTCTGTTTGCAGAAATGCTAAGAAAGTTTGATTCTATCTTTTCAAGATCATGCTCATCTTCACACTCTTAAGTAAAAATCCCATTTAAAAAATCCTTAAGCTCTGACCCCCCCGGTCTTAGTGACTTTGTATAGGCAACCTCTAATAACCTAGCTTCTGCTGCAAGAGCCCCAGTGTATCAGTTCCCTGTGGGAATGGGGTGATTGTGTTCATTTGGGATCATCTATGCTACATACATTGCGCAGTGTCTACAGGAGGGATTTTGGTTACAGGAGCACGACAGGAATGCACGATTCCATAGCACATAAGAAGTACAGTCCTAGTTTAGTGTTGCATTATTTTTATCTTCCTGAGACAGCAGGGCACATTGTCTCATGGGATCCTGGAAAATCCTAGGTTCATGAGTTATGAGAGGCACTGCTTCACATCAATCACATTAGCTCCATGGCTGGTGGCAGAACTTCTAGGTCAATTATCAGGGGATGTAATGCAAGGGAGTAAGTACTTTCTTGTAGTGGCTGCTTCTCTTGTCCTGCTGAATTTAAGCAACCATAGATACAAGAGTACTCACGGTTGTTAAGGAAACCTTTAAAGCCTGAACCAGGTGTCAATCAGCGCAGTGATATCTGCAGGCAGACGGGTACAATAGCTCTGAGAGGCAGCTGTTGTTGCACCAGATGGGCTGAACAGGTGGGCTTTTAGACCCACCCAAAGCTAAAGGCCCTCCTTGTTACTGGGATGGCCACAGATCTAGAGCTCAGTCCTTGAAGAGAGATGTAAATTGGGGGGGGAGCAGGGGGAGAGAGTTAGGCCCCTGAAAGCTCAAAGCTCTTTCCTTTCTTGGGAGGGGAGGGGCACAGGTCTAGGGCTACAACTGTCCGGGCTGCAAAGCAAACTGATACAATCGATCCCATTCATCTCAAAGAGACATTAACTCTGAAGCTTCAATAGAGCAATTCAGGCACTAAAGAACAGAGAATGGCAATCTGCATATCTGTGGTGAATTGAATCACATTCTGGTGTCACTAATATGCTTGACATGTCACTACGGCTTAGAAAAACCAACCCTTTCTCCCTACCTTCCTGTCAGATCTCTGCAAATTATGCTTTCAAGGCAAGCAGCTCCCATTAGTTTATTAGGAGATACATGCACATAACTGACTAGCTAATAGGTTTGATTTAAAAAAAAAAATGTCCTTTCCAGGGAAAATTCTGGTATGTCTTCATTTGTCTATTTTGAACTGATAAAAAGTTTCATCAGATTCTAATACAGCAAATGGGACAAATTCCTTGCTGGTATAGTATTGTCAGCCACCGGTGAAAAAAGTGTGCAACAAAAAAGGATGATTTAAAATTACTCAACTAAGGGAAAGTATAAGCTCCATCCTGTCATACCTTGAAATCCATCATTTTTCAGTCAGCAGCAGCAACCTGGAGATGTGGTATCAGGGAGGATGGATGTACTGTGTAAAAGAGGCAGTGGATGTGTCTACAGATGCATTTACACCAGCTTAAATTTACTGTGCAGTAAGTTACTGCACAGTAAGCGGAAACAGGCTGGCATCTACATGTGCATACATTGAAGCACATTAAGATTTCATAGATTTCATAGACATTTGGGCTGGAAGGGACGTTGGAGGATCGAGTCCAGCCCCCTGCCCCAGGCGCAGGAAGTCAACAGGGATCATAGGATCCCAGCAAGATAAGCATCCAAATGTGTCTTGAAGGCGTTCAAAATGGGTGCTTGAACCGCCTCCGGTGGCGGTCTGTTCCAAACCTTGGGGACTCGGACAGTGAAGAAGTTCTTTCTTATGTCCAGCCTGAATCAGTCACAGTGGAGTTTGTGTCCATTCAATCTTGTCATCCCTTGGGGGGCTCTGGTGAACAGATTAATGTTAGTCCCAAGTCAGTCCACACATGCAGTGTTACTGAGCTGTAAGGCACCTACACGTGCACTACTGCACAGTAACTAATCAGACATTAATTTGATACCTGTGTGATGCAGGTCAGGTATCAAGTTTACGCTCAAGTTGGCATAAGTCACCATATTTACTGCATAGTACGGGTGTGCACATGTAAACACGTGCCCACACTGTGCAGTAATTTGAGTTACTGCACAGTAAATGCACACGTGTAGATGCACCCAGTGTGTACCTGCAGTCTGCACAAACACCTTCATGTGCAGCTCTTGGGGACCCCCACCATAGCAGACTTCCCGTAACCATAGCAACCCGCTCAGAAATGAAAGATATCCAGTTTGAAAAGCAGAGTAGTAGTAGCAACTAATAGCATCTGCTGAAGCAGGTAGACACACAGTGCAAACATGGACAGTGGCTATAGAAAGAGAACAGTGTTGAATCCCAAGAGAGATAACAAGTACATTGAGGTGTGGGGAAAATAAATGATCTTCTAACACATATGTGAAGGTGTGCGCACACCCACCCCTATGAACTGTGTCTAATATGCAATACCTGCCTCTCAGACCTGGATTAATGATGTTGTTAATAACTCCAACATCATGGATACAAAGAATGCAAATAATTACTGCTAATCTTAAAATATTTGAATACAATGGTAATCTTACTGGTACAGGCTTCTAAGATGAAAGCATTTCCTCTGCCCAACTATTATCAAATGTGTGTTCTGCATCAAATAGGATGCTTAGTCCCTAGAAACGGAGTTACCATCTATAATATTGCCCAAGATTGGCCATACTGGGATGATAATTTAAAATATATATAATTTGGGTCCCTTGATATTTACCTTTTGCCCTGAGAGACTGTACACTTTTTAAATTTTTCTCTACAAGCATCAGGGCTAGAGAGGAGAACTGAGATTTTTTAATTGCTTTATTATTTATTATTTGCATTAGAATTATTATTCCCTGAGGCATCTGTAGAATCTAGGCATTGAAGATTTAAGGGACTCACCAAATATCATGAAACTGCCTAGCATCTACCTTCATAGCATCTGATGATGTAGGTTGTCGCCTCTGAAAGCTTATGCCTCTCTGAATCAGTTCAACCTAAAGTGCCACCCAGTGCTGTCTTCTGCATAAAACTCCTAGTAATGTTGTTAGAATTCCCAATTGTAGCTCTCCTAATACCTGGAGGAATTTGAGGTCATTGGAAGATTTAAGGAAAATGGCTAGGTTTAGCTCCTTACTTAATTTTTAAAAATGCAAAAAATACATTCACAAAAGGTAAATTTCACCATTGCCATACCATTTCACTCTTTCCCGCCTACTCATAGTTTCATAGTTTCATAGTTTCTAGGGTTGGAAGGGACCTGAGCAGATCATCTAGTCCGACCCCCTGCCATGGCAGGATGAGCACTGGGGTCAAATGACCCCAGTAAGGTGGTCATCCAACCTCCTCTTAAAAACCCCCAGGGTGGGAGCCTGCACCAC
>NW_017729025.1:18936068-18937539 GCF_001723915.1 Gavialis gangeticus | reverse complement strand
TACCTTGCGCTGAATGGTGAATTCTAGCAGGCAGTGATCACTGTCGCCCAGGGGGTCAAGCACCCGCAGCCCCCTCACCAGGTCGTCGCCCGTGGCCAACACCAAGTCCAACAAGGCATCCCCCCTGGTGGGGCTGTGCACCTCCTGGGTTAGATGAAGGTCCTGGACTCTCTCCAAGAACCTACGTGAGCGCTCGGACCTAGCCGACTGCTCTTCCCAGCAGATGTCTGGGAAGTTCAGGTCCCCCATGACTACCACATCCTTAGCTTTTGCTACCTTGGTGAGCTGACCCAAGAATTCCTGGTCAAGCTCCTCTGTTTGGGTAGGGGGTCTATAGTAGACTCCCACCAATAGGTCCCTTTCCCCTCTTCTGCCTTGAACCCTAACCCAGAGCACTTCAGAGTGCTTCTCCCCTGACTCTTTACTAATTACTCCTGGGATGCAGTATTCCAGATAATTCCAGGGCACGTCTACACAAGATGCTTAATGCACAGTAGCGTAATAACACTGCGCAGTGGCGTGCTGAGCAAAAACCATGCTAATATGCTACTGCGCAGTAGTATTAGGTTACTGTGCAGTAAGCATCACTAAAACACCACATGCCAGCAGGGCCGGATGAACCTTTTAGTGAGCCCTAGGCAAACAAACTTGTGGGCCCCTACTTTTTTTAACTTAATAATTATAATATGTCAAATAAGCACAATAGGGCCCCTTCTTGACTTAGGGCCCTAGGCTGTGCCTAGCTAGCCTATGCATTAATTTGGCCCTGTGTGCTAGTAACTGTAGTTACTGTGCATTTAGTTAGTACATCATTAAGCAAGTACTAAACTACACAACTGTGAATGTGTAGCTGCATCCCCATTGTACAATATAAGCACATATATAAGTATACATTGCAAGCCTGAAAATATTACTCAAGCTACTGAAAGCAATGGAAAGCCTATTGCAGATTCAAGCCCATCCACAGTCTCACATTGCTTAGCTGGCAATCCCAACAACAAAGAGTTAAGTCTTCTCCAGGAAAGCTGTAATGGGAGGCAATAGAATGATCTTTACCTCATCAGTCATTTGTAAATCAAGCTCAGAATTAAATCCTCCAAGTTAGGTAATCTTAGTTTCATAGTTTCATAGTTAGTAGCAGGGTTGGAAGGGACCTGAGCAGATCATCAAGTCCGACCCCCTGCCATGGCAGGGAAGAGTACTGGGGTCAAACGACCCCAGCAAGGTGTATATCTAGCCTCCTCTTAAAGCCCCCCAGGGTAGGAGCCAGCACCACTTTGCTTGGAAGTTGGTTCCAGATCCTAGCCGCCCTGACCGTGAAGTAGCGTCTCCTGATGTCTAATCTGAATTTACCCTCTTCCAGCTTGTGAACGTTATTTCTAGTCACTCCTGGTAGTGCTCAGGGGAACAGGGACTCCCCCAATGCCTGCTGGTCCCCCCTGACTACTTTGTAACAGGCCACTAGATCCCC
>NW_017729025.1:18934535-18935724 GCF_001723915.1 Gavialis gangeticus | reverse complement strand
CACTCTGGGATGGAGATTGTCCGGACCAGCTGATTTAAATACATCCAGTCCCTCCAGAAGTTCCCTGACTAGATCCTCACTGACCCTTGGCCTAGGTGTGCCTCCCCTGGGGCCCGAGGGGGGCCTAGTGGGGGGGCTGATCTGGTCCCTGCTCAGGAAAATGGAGGCAAAGAAGTTGTTAAACAGGTTAGCTTTGTCGTCTGGTGTGATGACCAAATTTTCTAGCATGTCTTGCAGGGACCCCACGTTACCCGGTACCTCATTTTTGCCCCCTATGTATTTAAAAAAGGACTTCTTGTTGTCCTTGATCTGGGAAGCTGGTCCCAGTCCCATCTCCGCCTTGGCCTTCCTGACTGCCCCCCTGCATTCCCGAGCAACCGCAGTATAGTCCTCCCTGGTGATGGCCCCTCCCTTCCATTGGGTGTTCGCCTCCCTTTTAGCTAGGAGACATTCCCGGATGCTTTGGTGTGCCATGGGGGCTTGTGTGCCCTCCTGCTCCCTTTGTTCCGTGTTGGGATTACCTCCCTTTGGGCTTGGAGTATCGTCTCCTTAAGGAGCAACCACTCTTCTTGGACACCTGGCTCTCCTCCCCTCCAGGACCTCAGTGCTTCCCTGAGTATTCTCCGTAGCTCACTGAAGTCCACCCTCCTAAATCTGTTTGTTTAATTTTAAAGATTTTTGTTAAAATGAGTCGTGTCGGCTGTTTCTTCCTTCAGATTGAAAACAAACATCAGGCATATGGTGGTGTAAGAGTGAATATGTGGTGCTAAGCAACTTGATTAAAGTGTATTCCTTTTAATGAGTGGTACCGCCCTTATCCTGCCATTGTATTCATACAAAAAAATAGGGTCTGCCCTTTCCCAGTCTATAGTCACATTTTCCAAGTTCAGCCAAAAAGGATTTACAAAAAAAATCCTTTTTTTTTAAACAGATGAACTTTGTCTTTTTGCAAGCCAGTGAGAATATTCTCAAGTCAAGGTATTGTTTTATATTTTGCATATAGATAATAAAAAACCCTGCTGTATTTAGTGTTTTGGTTTATCTACCAAAGGAAGAAGATAATAATGATTAAGTGTACCACAGGGTAAATGTTATCTCCATTGCTTTGCATCAGGCTTTGCTACAAAAAGTTACCTTAATTTTATTTGAGGCACTGGGGAAGTTTGAGAGGGGGGGAATGGTTTAATAG
>NW_017729025.1:18929177-18929535 GCF_001723915.1 Gavialis gangeticus | reverse complement strand
GCATCAGGCTTTGCTACAAAAAGTTACCTTAATTTTATTTGAGGCACTGGGGAAGTTTGAGAGGGGGGGAATGGTTTAATAGCTGGAGTGCCTAGCACTAGTCTTGCATTAGTCTGCTGGAATCTACTATCTGATGAGGGTGGTGAAAGCAAGCAGGAAGGCAAAAGTCCTTGACTTCAGGAGGGACGACTTCAGTGAGCTAAGGAGATTAGTAAGAGATACACTGGGGACTCGGGGCTTCAAGGAGATGGGAGTCCAGGACAGATGGTTGTTCCTTAAGGAGACGATCCTCCGAGCTCAAAGTCCCAACATGAACCAAAGAGTGCTAAAAAGCCCCCTTGGCTCAGTAAAGGCATCC
>NW_017729025.1:18926825-18929166 GCF_001723915.1 Gavialis gangeticus | reverse complement strand
AAGGCCTTTGACACTGTTTCTCACCCCATTCTCATAAAAAAACTAAGCAACTGCGGCATTGATGGATCAATGTTTGCACCCAGAGAGTGGTGGTGGATGGGTCGTTTTTGACCTGGAGGGATGTGGGCAGTGGAGTTCCCCAGGGCTCTGTCCTTGGGCCTGTGCTATTCAACATCTTTATCAGTGACTTGGAGGTGGGCATGGAAAGCATGCTGTCCAAATTCACTGATGACACAAAGTTGTGGGGAGAAGTGGGGACACTGGAAGGGAGGGATAGAATCCAGCTAGATCTAGACAGATAACAGAGGTGGGCAGATGAGAACAGGATGGGATTCAACGCAGACAAGTGCGTGGTGCTGCACCTAGGGAGAAGGAACCTGCAACACACCTATATGCTGGGGAACTCCCTTCTCAACAACACAGTGGCAGAAAGGGATCTTGGAGTCATTGTTGACTCCAGGATGGACATGAACCGCCAATGTGAGGAAGCGGTCAGTAAACTAACTGCACCTTGTCATGCATCTACAGATGCATCACAAGCAGGTGCAGGGAGGTGATCCTCCCCCTCTATGCGGCACCGGTCAGGCCACAGGTGGAGTACTGCATCCAGTTCTGGGCGCTGCACTTCAAGAGGGATGTGGCTAACCTTGAGAGGGTCCAGAGGAGGGCCACTCACATGGTTAAGGGGCAGCGGGGCAACCCTACGAAGATACACTAAAGAGCCTGAATCTATTCAGCCTCCACAAGAGAAGGCTGAGAGGGGATCTGGTGGCTGTCTATAAACTCAAGGGGGAGATCAGCGGAAAATAGGTGAGGCCCTGTTCCCCAGGCACCACCTGGGATAACAAGGAATAATGGCCACAAATGGACTGAGAGTGGGTTCAGGCTTGATATCAGGCATTAGTTTACGGTTTGGGCTGCCAGGCTCTGGAATGGGCTCCCAAGGGAGGTGGTGCTCTCCCCTACCTTGGGGGTCTTCAGGAGGAGGTTGGCTAGATATCTGGCTGGGGTATTATGATCCCAGCACTCGTTCCTGCCCAGGGCAGGGGGTCGGACTTGATGATCTGTTCAGGTCCCTTCTAACCCTAGAAACTATGAAACTATTAATTAAACAACAACAACAACCTAGCGTAACTCAGTTGAATTTAGTGAGTCAATTAGAATGGGAGTTCTTTTCTTTCCTGGAGGAAAGGTGTGACAGAGGGACACTGAAAAGCAGTTGTGGGAGACATGGATTGGGACAGAGGCAGAAGGTTTAACAGGGTAAACTTTAAAGTATTTGTTCCCATTTGCCATTGCCCAGAGATTGTTGTCCATAGTCACCAACCATAGTGCAGCATGAGTGCAAAACACCAGCAAATCTGCAGCATTATGCATTCTGCTCCTTGTGAGAGCTGATGGACAGCCAGGCCTCATGTTGGTTGAAATTACTCTCTATTTTTTTTCAAGATTTTTCTCATTTTTCTGAGTGAATTTTGGGCCAGCTAATCTGCATTTGGTGTAGAGCCAAAGTGAGCAAGGGGTAAATTTGTCACCGGGGCATCTTCACTGCTCTCCAGCTGTAGGGCCAATGAATGCAGGCCATAGTGCAAGCAGAGCAGCTTTACTTCTAAAACCATTGGTCAACTCTTCCCTTTATTACTTCTAGCTCCTTCTCATTGTACACTTCAATCTCCCCTTAAACCTCTGGCTGTCTGAGCTTGGATAATGAACACATGCTCAAATGGCACTCTTTTAACATTAAGAACTCCTTTTCATAGCTAAGTAACCTCCTTCTTTCTACAAAGAAAGAAATCCTAAAAGGTATTCCTCTCCTATGAGGCCAAAAAAAGTAGGGACTCTAGACTAAATAATTTTGGACATCTAGTGCCAGAACCTCATCTCTATTATGCCTATTTGTGCTATGTTATTTAGTATAAGATTGAAGCAAAAACAAGTACAACTTCTTTGGAATGTGCTAAAAACAATCTGCAGGGCTATGAAATAAGAGCACTGCAGAACAAAAGCTAGCTTGACTGGTGGAACATCAAAACCATTAAAAAGAAGAGAGGGTTAACACTTGTGGAATGATGTGTTTAGAAAGGACAAGGTAGATGACAGTGAGCCATGAAGTCAATTGACTCCCTCAGCACCGCCTGACTAGAAATGCTGCTGCCATTGCCAAGTAGTTGTTTTTTAAACTTTGGGTGGAGCAGGAATTGAATGGGGTGCAAGTGCACCAGTGCAACCACCCCTGTCTCCCAGGATTGCTTAGGGTTGCTCTTAGGCCTCCTATACCATCACCGCTCAGTCCTGTAATAAGGAGCCTATAAGGATGCTACAGGTTTTTCTTCCCAAGGTG
>NW_017729025.1:18925383-18926017 GCF_001723915.1 Gavialis gangeticus | reverse complement strand
AGACTGGGAGGATCGACAAGAACACCACCTGTGCCCCCAACCCTTTAAGCCCCGCTCCCAAACCCCTGTTAGCAAGATAAGAGAGAGCAGCCTTCAGGGCAAGGATGTTAAAAGCCAGGATGGATAGAAATGGGGACATTTTTTAAATGCAATAGGATTAAGAGTGACTAGATTGGGGAAAATCTGGATGCAGTTAGAGGAAAAAAGAGCAGAAGCAAGTAGGACAACAAATCTGCGTGGCCAGTTGATAGTGGTGTCAATGGACTTGGAGAAAGGCAGGTTTTAGATGTCAGATGAATGGTCTTCTTCCTTCACATAAGGTGGAGGGACATCCAGAAAGAGCTGCTGGAGACAAAGGCAAAGAGCTATCTGTACATACTGATACATTCCTTCCGTTCCTTGGGTATAGTATTAATACAGGTCAGTGCCTTATCTTTATTTTTAATATAATCAAATGACTAGTAATGGCTAACTCTTTTTAAATTATTTAACAAGACAGTGAACTTCTTGATTTTTTCACCAAGATTGATTTGACTGGATATTTTAAGTAATGGAGAAAAATGATTCTTGCTAGAATAGCAGTTGGCTACATGATTAAGTTGAAAAAAAATTAATTTTCCTATGTTAATGGTGT
>NW_017729025.1:18916521-18920383 GCF_001723915.1 Gavialis gangeticus | reverse complement strand
TTTCACCAAGATTGATTTGACTGGATATTTTAAGTAATGGAGAAAAATGATTCTTGCTAGAATAGCAGTTGGCTACATGATTAAGTTGAAAAAAAATTAATTTTCCTATGTTAATGGTGTTCTTCCTACATTTGGCACAGTCCTTTGCTTTTATTTATTTATTTTCCTTTCCTTCAGCATTTTTAGCATAACTGCACTTTCCCATATCAGCTTCACCAATATAAAGGAATTCATCTATCAGAGCAAAAAGCAATCAACAAAAGTGTTATGGGAATTTTTATAGTCTTATGTCTATCACCAGTTACACACTAATGTGTATTGATTGAGAAGAAAGTAGTACACATATCACTTCCTCAGTCCATAAGGACGATCTGTGATGCACCCAGCTGATATGTCATTTCCACCGTGTGCATTTCTGTGAATTCAATATGCAGTTCAAGTGTATAATGCAGCTACACTCAGTAAATTAAAAATACACATTCTGTCCAAGAACACGTCTGCAGATCTGTACAAAAACAAGTGCATGTATCACCAAACAGAATATATTCCCACTGCATAAGGACCGACTTACTCTTTGGAATCTGCCTTCATCGTCTACTAAAGCAAGAAACAACAACCTACAAGCCTCATGCTAAACCTTTCCCCTGAGCTTGTTTGTTCTTAGTGGTTTTTGTACCAGAACAGTTCTGTCTGTGCCTCAGAGAAATTCAAATTAGTTTATGTTCCTAGGCTGAAGTTGTGACATTAGGGTGGGTTAATAAAGATAATTCTGCATCTCTGTGCTTGGGTCTGATATCAGTTTTGCCTTAGCAGAATAGACTTATGCACCTCTGCAGGGCAGTGGAGCCTGCTACTGGATGGAGATAGTGTGAGATGAAAAATCCAAATAACTGATGTATGCATGAGAAGTCTCTCTCAGTCCCCTAGGGTATGCATTTTTAAAAAATGTTTATCTTATGAAAATTGTTAAGGTTTAATTAGGCATAGTTTATGAAAATCATTAAGGCTTATGTAGTCAACTGCCTTCTTAATTGTAACCATTTGTGACAGAAGTCTCTTACGATAGATTCAGGCAGACACTGAAATCTTAAAACTGCATATGCTGTTAATCTAGTTTTGGAACTACATGCACATGGGTCAGGTTAATCAGCCCAAGCAGTCTAAGTCACCCAATCAGTGAGGAGTCACTCACTTTTCTCAGGTGATTAAAATGACCTGAATGTGGAAGCATTTAAACGATCAGGATTTAGCTTTGGTTAAATTAAAAGTTTCCCACTATGGCTAACCCCAGTGTAGCTCCCCCAGGGTGCAGACAGATGTGCAGCTCCCAGCTGTAACTCAAAAGGATTTTTGCAAAGTTTTCTGAGTCACAACGTTACTGCAGACCAAACAGAAGTTCCCTGTTGGTTCCAGGGGAGCAAAATCTAGCTGCTACAGGAGCCTGCAGCCAGGTTTGCATAGCAACAGCCAGCGCTCTCTGCCAGTGCTCCCTGTTTTCAGAACGGGAGACGGCTCATTCTTGGGGCTCCCCAGCTGGTGCTGAAGGGTGGGCTGGGTGCATTGCAGCCCCCTACCTTGGGGGGTGGGGGGGTGGGAGAGGCTGCAATACACCCATCCCACCCTCTGTGAGGGCTGAAAACCCCCAGACTGAACTCTCTCTGGTCCCTTTCTTTCCTCCCATTCTGAACACAGCGATAGGCTAGGAGTTCTGCAGACACGTTACAAAAGATGCTACATTATATAACACCGTTATCTGATACCTCATGCAATGAGGGGTCAGATTTTCACCCAATAGGCCATTTTTGAAGCTGTTTGCAGCCGTGCACTTGTGTTTGGTCGCAGTTATAAACTACTTCCTGTGGCCAGATCAGGCAAAAATTGTCAGTTCTGTTTGCACCTCCAGTGTTGGCCATGGTAAAGGTATTGTGACACAGTGCAAGTGAAATGTTAATCACCGTGCCACCGCAAAATAGGTCTAAAAAATATAGTGGTCAGAACATTGTCCAGTCTAACAGTAGTTTTCCTCTCATTCTGCCAGCCTTGGTACTGTGCTGATGAAAGCAATGGCAGTAAACTTTTCAAAAAAAATCACTAATGTGTAGTACGTTTAGATGATTTCATAGAATAATAGAAAACGAGGGTTGGAAGGGACCTAAGGGTGGTCATCTAGTCCAATCCTCTGCTCAAAGCAGGACCGTCCCCAACTAGATCATCCCAGCCAAGATTTTGTCTAGCCAGGTCTTAAAAACCTCCACGGATGGAAAGTCTGCAACCTCTCTTGGTAACCTGTTCCAGGGTTTTACTACGTTGCTAGTGAGCACATTCTTCCAAATATCTAACCTAAACTTCCCTTCCTGCAACTTGAGACTGTTGCTTCTTGTTCTGTCATCTGCTACCACTGAGAACAGTCCAGCTCCATCTTCTTTCAAACACCCCTTCAGGTAGTTGAAGGCTGCTATTAAATCCCTTCTCAAATTTATCCCAACTAAATAAGCCCAGTTCCCTCAGCCTCTCCTCATAAGTCATGTTCCGCAGCCCCTAAGCCATTTTTGTTGCCCTCTGCTGGACTCCCTCCAATTTGTCCACATCCTTTCTGTAGTGGGGGCCCCAAAACTGGACACAGTACTCCAGATGTGCCCTCACCAGTGCTGAATAGAGGGGAAGAATCACTTCCCTTGACCTGCTGGCAGCAAACGTACCAATGCAGCCCAGTATGCTGTTAGCCTTCTTGGCAACAAGAGCAAGCTGATATTCAGTTTACTGTCCTCTGTAACCCCCAGGTCCTTTTGTGCAGAGCTGCTGCCCAGCCAGTCACCCCCAGCCTGCACCGGTGCATGGGATTGTTCCATCCTAAGTGCAGGACTTTGCACTTGTCCTTATTGAACCTCATAAGATTTCTTTTGGCTCAATCCTCCAATTTGTCTAGGTCACTCTGAATTCTAGACCTATCCTCTAGTGTATCTATGACTCACCCCAGCGTGGTGTAATTTGCAAACTTGCTGAGCGTGCACTCTATCCCATCTTTCAGGTCATTGATAAGGGCATTGAACAAAACTGGCCTTAGGACGGACCCCTGGGACCAGTGTTCCCTATAAGCTGTGTAGTGTGTGTGGCTGTGCAGGCGCACTCATGCTGCGCTGCTGGGCATGCCTGTGCGGCCGCGCACACCACACATTTTAGAGGGAACACTGTCTGGGACACTCCACTTGATACTGGCTGCCAACCAGACATAGAGCCATTGATTACTACCCTCTGAGCCTGATGCTCCAGCCAGTTTTCAATACACCTTACAGTCCATTCATCCAGCCAGTACTTCCTTAGCTTGCCTGAGAGAATGTTTGATAGTTTCATAGTAGGTAGGGTCGGAAGGAACCTGAGCAAATCATCAAGTCTGACCCCCTGCCATGGGCCGGAAAGAGTACTGGGGTCAAACGACTCCAGCTAGGGGATTATCTAGCCTCCTTTTGAAGACCCCCAGGGTAGGAGCGAGCACCACTTCCCTTGGAAGTTGGTTCCAGATCCTAGCCGCCCTGACTGTAAAGTAGCACCTCCTAATCTACTCTCGGTCAACTTATGGACGTTATTTCTCGTTACTCCCGGTAGTGCTTGAGGGAACAGGGACTCTCCCATAGCCTGCTGGTCCCACTTAGCCAGTTTGCAGATGGCCACCAGATCCCCTCTCAGCCTTCTCTTGTGGAGGCTGAACAGGTTCAGGTCCCGTAGCCTCCGCTTGTAGGGCCTGCCCTGCTGCTCCCTGCTCATGCGGGTAGCCCTCCTCTGGACCCTCTCCATGCTGTCCACATCCATCCTGAAGTGTAGTGCTCAGAACTGGACACAGTACTCCAGCTGCGGCCTTCCCAGT
>NW_017729025.1:18915563-18915844 GCF_001723915.1 Gavialis gangeticus | reverse complement strand
CCCCACTGCCAAAATCTCTCCAGGTCGAAAAAGACCCATCCACCACCACTCTCTGGGTGCGGCCCTCCAGCCAACTTGCAACCCATCTGACTGTGTAGGCATCAACACCACAGTCACTTAATTTCTTAATGAGAATGGGGTGAGAGACAGTGTCAAAGGCCTTCCTAAAGACCAGAAATCCACAAGGATTTTGTGACTTGGTCATAGAAGGCCACGAGGTTGGTCTGACAGGACCTGACTCAAATGAACCCATGTTGGTTGCCCCTAAGCATGATCTCCCA
>NW_017729025.1:18914702-18915552 GCF_001723915.1 Gavialis gangeticus | reverse complement strand
AGCCTGTAGGTATGGTGCTGGTTCTTCTTCCCCACGTGCATCACCTTGCACTTGTCAGTGTTGAATCCCAGTTCTCATCTGCCCACCCCTGTCTAGATCTAGTTGCAGCCTGTACCTCTCCTTTAGCTTGCCCACTTCTCCCCACATTTTAGTGTCATCTGCAAATTTGAACAAGGTGCTTTTCACCGCCTCATCCAAGTCACTGATGAAGATGTTGAACAGTGCGGTCCCGAGGACAGAGCCCTAGGGCACCCCACTGCCAAAATCTCTCCAGGTCGAAAAAGACCCATCCACCACCACTCTCTGGGTGCGGCCCTCCAGCCAACTTGCAACCCATCTGACTGTGTAGGCATCAACACCACAGTCACTTAATTTCTTAATGAGAATGGGGTGAGAGACAGTGTCAAAGGCCTTCCTAAAGACCAGAAATCCACAAGGATTTTGTGACTTGGTCATAGAAGGCCACGAGGTTGGTCTGACAGGACCTGACTCAAATGAACCCATGTTGGTTGCCCCTAAGCATGATCTCCCATGCTGGTCCCTCGCAGATGTGCTCCTGGATAATTTTCTCAAAGACCTTCTGCAGGACCGAGGTAAGACTAATGGGTCTGTAGTTTCCTCGGTCTTCCTTCCTCCCTTTTTTGAAAGGGGGACCACATTGGCCCTTTTCCAGTCCTCTGGCACCACACCAGAGCACCATGAGTGCTCGTAAAGCCATGCCAGGGGTCCCACAATGACCTCTGCTAATTCCCTCAGCACTCTGGGGTGGAGATCATCAGGACCTGCTGACTTGAACACATCTAGACCCACCAGAAGTTCCCTGACTAGGTCCTCACTGACCCTGGGCCTG
>NW_017729025.1:18912611-18914681 GCF_001723915.1 Gavialis gangeticus | reverse complement strand
TCAATGCTTCCCTGACTAGTCTCCTTACCTCACTGAAATCTGCCTTCCTGAAGTCTACGGCTGTTGCCTTGCTGCAGGCTTTTGACACTCTGCGCTGAATGGTGAATTCTAGTAGGTGATGATCGCTGTCGCCCAGGTGGTCGAGAACCCACAGTCCACTCACCAGGTCATTGCCTGTGGCCAGGACCAGGTCCAACAAGGCATTTTCCCTGGTGGGACTGTGCACCTCCTGGGTTAGATGGAGGTCCTGTAACTTGGCTAGGAATCTATGTGAGCGGTCAGACCTGGCTGACTGCTCTTCCCAGCAGATGTCTGGATAGTTTAGGTCACCCATGATGACCACATCCCTTGACTGAACTGCCTCCGCAAGCTGACCTGAGAATTCCCAGTCCAGCTCTTCCCCCTGGTTGGGTGGCCTGTAGTAAACCCCTACCGTTAAGTCCCTTTCCCTGTGACCCCCTTGTATACGGACCCAGAGGACTTCAGTCTGCCCCCCTCCTCTGACCCAGTGCTGTTTGTTGAGGATGTGTATTGCTCTTTGATGTAGAGTGCCACACCCCAACCTTTCCTCCCTGTCCTCTCTCTCCTGTACAGCCTATAGCCCTTGAAGTTTACTGCCCAGTCATGCGTTAGATCCCACCAAGTTTCAGTGAGCCACACTATGTCCGGGTTAGTGTTAGCTAGCAGGAGGGCAAGTTCCTCCTGCTTGTTCCCCATACTACAAGCATTAGTGTAGAGGCATTTAAGGCCTCCTGAAGGTGCATGCACCGCACCCCTAATCCCAGGACTATCTGGGCCTCTGACTCTTACCTGGGTATTTCCTGTGCTCGTTGCCTGTCTTGGCTGGGCTGTTCTTGTGGGTGGCTCTTTGTTCGGTGTTCCATGGCTCCCTCCATCCTCAAATTCCCCTTCCCCCGATGAGTCTAGTTTAAAGCCCACCAGAGGAGATCAGCAAACCTGAAAGAGAACACATGCTTACCTTTGGGGGAGAGGTGGAGCCCATCCCACTCAAGCACGTCTCTTGTCCTGAAGTATGGGTCATGGTCCAAAAAGCCTAAGCCCGCCTTGAGACACCATTTCCGAAGCTGTTGTGAGAGACTCTATCAAATGCCTTGCTAAAATCAAGATATACCACATCCACTGGTCTCCCCATGTCCATAGAGCCAGTTATCTCATCATAAAAGGCAATCAGGTTAGTCAGGCATGACTTGCCCCTGGTGAACCATGCTGTGAACCATGCTGAATGCTCCTAATCAACTTCTTCTCCTTCAAGTGCTTAGAAATGGATTCATTGAAGATCTGCTCCATGATTTTTCCAGGGACTGAGGTGAGGCTGACTGGTCTGTGGTTTCCTGGATCCTCCTCCTTTCCTTTCTTAAAGATGGGCACTATGTTTGCCCTTTTCCTATCATCTGGCACTTCTTCTGATCACCATGAGTTTTCAAAGCTGATGGGCTCTGGCTCTGCAATCTCATCAGCCAACTCCCTCAGCAGCCTCAGGTGCATCTCATCTGGCCATCAACTTGTATACACACAGCTTTTCTAAATAGTCCTTAACTTGTTGTTTTGCCACTGTTGGCTGCTCACCTCCTCCCCAAACTGTGCTGCCCAATGCAGTAGTATGGGAGCTGAGCTTGGCTGTGAAGAGTGAGGCAAAAAAGGCATTGAGCACCCCAGCTTTTTCTGCATCCTCTGTCACAAGGTTGCCTCCCCCATTCAGTAAGGGACCTGCACTTTCCCTGATCCTCCTCTTGCTACCAAAATACTTGTAGAAATCCTTCTTGTTACCCTTCACATCCCTTGCTAGCTGCAACTCCATTTGTATTTTGGCCTTCTTCCCTGCATGCCCAAGCAATGCTCTTATCCTCCTCCTTAGTTATTTGTCCAAGTTTTCACTTCTTATTAGCTTCCTTTTTGTGATTTAGTTTACTGAAGAGGTCCCTGATAAGCCAGGCTGGTTTTCTGCCATACTTGCTAGTCTTCCTGCACATTGGGATGGTTTCTTCCTGCACTCAGTAAGGCTTCTTTGAAGTACAACCAGATTTCCTGAACTCCTCTCCCCCTCTGATT
>NW_017729025.1:18903251-18912063 GCF_001723915.1 Gavialis gangeticus | reverse complement strand
ATCACCTCCTTGGACCTGCTCGAGATGCATCTGTGGATGCACGACAAGGTGAGGTTGGCCTTCCTGACTGCATCCCCACACTGCCGGCCCATATTCATCTTGGAGTCAATGATGACTCCAAGATCCTTTTCTGCCTCTGTACTGACAAGAAGGGAGTTCCCCAACCTGTAGGTATGGAGCCAGTTGTTCCTCCCCAGGTGCATCACTTTGGTTTTCTGAAGTCCAGGGTCCTTCCTCTGCTGCTTTCTATCCTTCCTTTCCTCAGGATCCTAAACTCAATCATTCTGTGGTCACTGCTGCCCAACTTGCCATCCACTACTACGCTCCTCACCAATTCATCCCTCTTTGTCAACAGGGTCAAGAAGAACATGGCCTCTAATTGGCTGCTCCAGCACTTGCACCAGAAAGTTGTCCCCAACACTCTCCAAAAACTTCCTGAATTTCATTCCAGGACCATTCAGACACAAAATTGTCACAAAACATCTCCCATTAGCAATGAGTCTATACTAGCAAACATGTAGCTTCAGTGGTAGCAGCTATGAGAGCAGTAGTGCACACTGTAGTGTAGACAGGGCTCAGACTTGGGGATGCTGTGAGGAAAAATATTGGAATCCTTGCTGTACTACAGCTTCAGTTGTTTTTCTAGGTTGAATGTCACCACTGTGCAATTCTATACTTAAGAAATCTTGCTAGAGACCATTAAGAGACCATTCTTACATTTCTCTGAGCTCCTACACCAGAGCAAAGCAATGTGAAAAGTATTAAAAAGGCATTTAGAAGTAAAAATAAGCTCATGCTTTCATAGTGTCTATTACCAGGTTTCTCCTTGCATAGTCCATTGTACATGGCTCCACAGTGAATGTAAAAATTGTGTTACACTATTCTGTTTGTGCAATTACACATTCTTAAACAGAACATCTAGAACACTGTCAAATTGCTTTTTTGGTAGGGGGAAGAGTTCTACATCTGGAAGACCTAACATAATTTGGAAAGGTTTGTGTGTTAAGACAAGGCATCAAGAAATCCTGATTCCTGGCACTAAATAGTTAAGTTAGGACACTAGTGCAATAAAAGCCTACTTGCTTTGATCCCATAGTTAAAAAATGATTAAAGTATAGAATTGCATGTGCCAACACTAGACCTCCACCCACGGAGAGATTTAACGCTGTTGGAAAAAAGAAAAGTTGAAAGACAGCTTAAATATAATAATTCAGAAATTGAGCTCCTTTGTTAATTTCAAAGATGTTTGAAACAAATGGTAAAGGTTTTTAAAGTCTGTTTGTCATACGAGATCTAAGAAGCCTGTCCCAAGATAGTTCTTCCTGTTGCAACCTGGAAGCTAAACATTATTAAAAAAGAACTAGAGTTCTGGATAGTGGTTTTTACATGTTTTCTCTAAATCTTAACAGTAAAATGAGTGGGGAGATCCTGATGCAGTCTGTTTGAACCTTTGAGAGGGATTTTCACTTCTGGTACAGCCCTTTTACTCTGCTTAAAGCGACCTTTGCCCCTCTGCTAGCATATTGCAAATAGAATAGAGAATAGCATGCAGTAGTAGTACGTAAGGATTAATACTTCACGAGAAGCTCTTATTTTCTATTTCTGTATACATTTTCATCTCTCAGGCACTTGAAAGAACCTTGTCAAATTACTGTTATTAACTTATCTCTGCCTCGTCTAACTGTGAGGGACTATGGCTACATTGCATTGGGTATTGGGCCCGAGTCCTGTGAATTGATCCACTGAAGGTACACCCTTGCAGCTGTACAAAGTCCTCAGTGATGCTGGCAGGACACCTGTGTTTGCATAACTATTTTCCCAAGTAGTATGAAACCATGAGAAAAGACATTCATTTAATGTAAAGACTGATGTTTACAATCTTCTATCCTTGGCTCGGTTAGATTTTTAGGTCTTTTCTTGTGAGATGGCTGTGCAATGCAAAATGGTATTTGAGTTTGAAATGCTCTTGAATATATAAAATCATTTTAATTCTTTAGCAAATTTTAGTCCTTCATCCTCTTAGTTACCTTTGTCTGGGAGGAAGGGAGAATATTTTATTTTATGGGAACTAGTGGTGTTCAGTTGAATTAACTCTACAGATCAGGTGGGATTTTAAGGTTCCAGGACTGTAAATCCAATTTCAGTGCTGCTGAGTGCAGAACCATAGGTCTGATGTTTCTGATCATAAAGTTCAGTTTGAGTGTTATTAGACATGATTATAAATGTCTTACAGTAAAGACAAGGAAACTGCACAGTGACGTCTCAATGATGCAAGCTACAGTAAAGCAATAATGCTTCGCAAATCAGCCTTGGGAATCAACTTGCATTTTACATTTACATCAACTTCTACCTTTTGCATCATTCCCATGTTGGCATATTCCTGGTGGTACTATCATCCCCTCTATTCCTACAAGATTGCAGCCCAAGCATAACACATTTTCTCTATTGCTTTTTAATGAGCAGTAGGATAATGCTATCAATAAATGCAGTCTCAGTGTTTTTGTAGATTTTACTTTACCCCATATCAAAATTGTGCATAATTGGTCATATTTTGACAGTCCAAGGAAAAACACGAGCACCATCTTGGCTTTCCAGCTACTAGAGACCAATTTTTTATCCTAATGGTACCCAATCTTTTACCTAACAGGTTCCATAGGAGACTACAGGCACAGATACAAGTGCAGCTGTGACTCATGGCACTTTGCAGGAAGCACCATGAGTTACAGTGATCCCCTAGACCCAACAGATGATCACTGTTAGGTCCCAGGGTTTGGGGATCCAGTTGCAATTTGGAGTGGCCCCTTTCCCTTCCCAGCCCCTATGCTGTCTTCAGAATGGGAGAGGGAGAAGGGAGCAGACAAAGCTGAGTCTGGGTTTGTTTCAGCTGGTGCTGGGGGATGGGGTGGATGGATTGAAGTCTGACCACCTTGGGTAGGTTCCAGTCCACCCACTCCACCCTTTAGTGCTGGCTGAAAAAACACCAGACAGACCTCCCTCCACTACCTTTCCCCACTCTCTTTCTGAAGACAGCACTGGGAGAAGGGCTAGGCTGTGCGCTGACCCAAGTTAATGAAGATGCTCTGCTCTGGAGTGCCTTCATCTGAACCCTCATGTAATGAGGGTTCAGACTGTCATGGGACCGGGCCCTTTTAAAATGCTGTGCAGCTGTGCCCTTCTTTAAGGGCATGGTTGTATAGCCCTTTCAAGGGGCCAATCACACGACACACATAACTTCTGTCTGCACCCTTATGCGCTAGTCCTTTGGAATGTCATGTTTGCCTTCCTTTCTACACAATGGACATTGTACTGAGAGGGCTGCAGAGGGGTTTTGTTAATTAGACATAGTTATTAACAGCTGCCAAGCATGCCGAGGTCCTCAGCTGAAAGGTGTTCTTGAAATACAACATATTACCAGAGTTTTAAACTAACAGCAGACTATTCCAGATAAAGATGCCAGCTTTCAGTACAATTCAATTGTTGTGAACAGAAAATGGCATTGGGGGCCAGGGCTCTGAAATGGGCTATTTCTTTCTTGGGGAAGGCAGATGCTGTCTTTATTGTCACTGTCTGTTGTGGGAATGCTACTTAGAGGAAGCTTGAATGCCTCCTTGAAGAAAGCATATAAGTACATGCATAACATCAAATATAGGCCTCAAATAAGGATGTGCTCACATGCTTCTCTGAACAGGGCTGCTGTCCTGAACTGGGGCCTTACATTGTGGCAGTGGAGACACATGGGCACTGCTTGGGGAGACTGCTGAGAGGATGTAATAAATCAGCTCATTTCCCGGTCATGGATATAGTAGGAGTCTCTTGTGGATTATATGGAGCAATAAAAAAGAGCATCGATTCCCCACTTCTTTGTAAAAAATAATAAAACCCATAAAATGGGTAAAAAGGATAATTTCACGGAGAGAGGTGCAGGTAGAGATCTCCAAGCCCTGGGTCATCTGCTTAGCATGTAGAAGCATGGTCTCTAAATGAGGCACATACGGCATTGAACATACCCATTGCAAAATGAAAGCATTGGCTGGATTTTCAAGGGATATTTGCTAGGAGTCTGGCATCTAACTCTCACAGGTGGCTTTGAAAATTCCAGCCTACATTTGCTGACTTATTTTTATTTCAGATCTCCACAATATTACTTTTTGTATCTGGATAGTATGATCACATGATCAAATACATCTGTTTTTAATGGGCAAATAATCTATGTCATAAATGAACAAGAGACTCCTTAAACTGGAAATGATAAGAGGCTTCTTGAAGTTTGCTGTGTATAGAATTTATCCTACAGTTCAGAGCAAATGACTATGTCTAATTCCCCGTTGGCATACTTGGCATTGGGTCCTTGCAATAGTTATACCAGAACTACATTGAACTATTTTTGGGAAAGCATGGCTAGAGATGGAAAAAGCTACTTTAATTTCTAGGAACGTGTTGGGGAAAAAGCCCATGTGCGTGGCTAGAAGCATGTTTCATTGCTCAAGAAAATGACGTTGCTGGACCAAAACAACAAAAAAGAAATTCTGTTCCAAAGCAACACCCCTGCACTCCTTGTATGAGGGAAAACAAGCATTACTGTAACTGTTATTTCCTGCATTTGTGATTTTCCTTGAAGGGTGTTTCAGCAGGAGACGTTTTCAAAAATGAGAAAAGAAATTCTGGTTTAATGTCCTTGGAGGCCTCTTGAACAAAGTTACCTCCCTCTCTAAGGCCAAGAGAGATTTATCCTGTCAAATAACAATGACTGGGTTAGATAATATTCTAACTAGTGCCCTGGTGACTTGGACAGAGTGACTTTCCTTGGTTAAATAATACTTGTTAAAAATCTGCCTGAATGAACCCAAACCTGTATAAACTAATCTGCCTTGGTGTGGAGGCTTTGAGCTAGAGAATTGGACCAGCCATGAGGAAGAAAGGGCTTTTCATTTCCATGGCATCAAAATAGGGTCCACATCATTTACTGTCAACCATGGTACTGGTTTCCTGTTTTCTAAATAGAACCACATCAGTTTATCATGCCACAAAGACCCTTTCCTTCTCTTATTTGCACTGGGGAAACTGACAGTGAAGGCAACTAATCACTGGAAGAGTTTATTGAGGGGTGTGGTGGGATCTTCATCCTCTGGAGTCTTTGAAGCAAGACTGGATGTCTTCCTAAAAATAGACTCAATCTCAAGTTGTTTGGAGCTTTTTGCAGGAGCTACTGAGTCCTGTGGCCTGTTTATGCAGGAAGTAAGACTACATGAGCTAATGGCCCTTTCTGCACTCCAAAGATGTGCAATTATAAATTGCTGAATTCCACTGCCGTCACTGAGGTTACTCCCCGCTTACCAGTTCCTCATACAATGGAGAGCTGACTTTGCCTCTAAGGCTACATAAGGTCATGTCCTGCCACTTACTGTGTTTGGTTCAGTGCTTTCGCACCCAAGACTGTTCTGTTGCATACCAAACTCAGAATTGCAGATAAGATGCTGAAGTGAGGATCAACCCCAGTTCTGCTGTGAGGAATATTCAGGGTGGGAAAAGCACACCACCACCACTCCCACAGAATCCTACCATAACCATAGAAAGGACAGACTGATGCTGATCTCACCTCAGTTTCACTTGGATGAAGCTGAGTCAATCCTGATTGACACTGGTGGTAGAACTCCATAAGACCCGTGCAGAAGACTGAAATTCCAATACTACTGCACAGAGCGGTGGCTACGAATCAACCTTGCATTTCTCTGTATTATTCAGAGAGAAGCCATCTCTGAAAGATGCCCTCAACCATTTTAACTGGGGTTTTCCTTCCATCCATTATAACTGCCCACCTTCTGCACTATAGTAGGAGGAGAAAAATTATGGACTAGTTTACCAGAACCTCACAGAAATGGGTTTTGTCATGAGTCCCCCATCTGTACATAATACTGGACAAATTGCTTCCCTCTGGCCATGTCTACATGAGATGCTAACTATGCAGTAGCCCGATACTACTGCTCAGTAGCATCGTATGGCAATGACTGTGACACGGCACTACTGTGCAGTAGTGTAATAAAAAAGATGTTTGCTGGCACTACTGCACAGTAACTCAGGTTACTGTGCAGTCATTTCATATGTGTTTATACAAGTATGAAATGACTGCACAGTAATGACTGCACAGTCAGCATCTCATGTAGACGCAGTCTCTGTGTCCCTGTTTCCCTTCCCATCCCAGGCCCATGTTGTCTACTTAGACGGTAAGCTCTCTGGGACAGGGCCCATACCAGATTGTGTACAAACAGTGCCTATGACAAAAAAGCCCTGATCTCAGCAGGGGCTATACAAGGTGCTGCTCTAATTCAAACAGCAATAAAAGTAGTGTCTATATAGAAACAGAAAAGACAGTAAGTCCTCCCCAGCAAAGATAGATTTTGCAAGATACTGCCTAACTATGGTGCCTTTTACTCAGTGGTGGGCACTTGCTTAAGCAGTCCTGTTGGGTTCAATGGAACCCCTTGGCTGAATAAGTGTCCACCAGCTGAATAAGTCCTCCCTCCCGCCCGCCGCTAAATACCAGATCCTATTCTGCTTTCACATTGCATAAGATCCTCCTCCATCCCGCTACCTCCAGATTGACAGCTGTTTCATTCTGTCCTTGAGGTAATAAAGGAAACATATGATTGGCTTGTAACCCTTCTTCTCCTCAAAGAGGATGACAAGGTTACGTGGTACTTGTATGCTTCCTTTATTATCCTTTTGTTTGAAGAAAAAGGAGTTGCACCTGACTGGGACCGTAGGCATTTCATTAAACAAAGACAGTTTATTTTAGCAACTGTTTAATTAAAGGGAAGCCAATAGATGGTCTTCTCTTCCTCCGGCTGAGGCAAGCATCGACAAAAGATATATTTAGTTGTGAGTTATGCAACTCGCAAAAGGATGTCATCCAACTGATCAGGAACTGAACCCCTACTTAACTTCTAACAATGTGGACTGCCGGGAATGTGCTAGGGTCATACAACGTTGGAATACATGCAATGAAAGGTGTATGTGGGGTAACAACAAGAACAAAAACACCATGTAAAAATAGGCAGCATTACAGTCAGTCAATTAACTCCTATGCCATAGTCTGAGATTTACATGCTTACTCTAGTGAAATTTTAAGTTTTGTTGTTTACTCCTATTAGTGTTTCAGGGTCATTGCTGCAATGATGTGTGAGCTATTTGACTCCGGATAATGCAATATCAACAGAATTTTTTACTGAGTTCCAATTCCAGGACCAATTTCAGGTCTCCAGTTATACCTGGGAAAACCCATTGCTGTTACCAATGCAGAAGGCATTTAGCAGATAACTTGGCTCTTTGTTCCCAAGGCACGTTTGCTGGGCTGAGTGCTGTGCTGCTCTAATTAGACCCAATTTTTGTACACAATGGGTGTGTACACACATGTATTTAAGCACAACTAAATTTAATGCACATTAATCTAATGTGTATTAAGGGCACTCACACATGTGCGGGGAGCCTGCCCTGACACACTGGAAATCCAGCATGTCAGAGCAGACTCAATTAATGGAGGCTGCTGGAGCATGTAAATTGACACGTTCTGGCAGCCTTCTGCATCACATGTATCAGCGGCACAGAGTGCCTCTGCTGAGAAAATGGTGGCAGTGTGCTTTGAAATAAAACACTTCTCATGTGCTTTAGTTCAAAGCACACAGCTGCCATTTTTTCAGCATGGAGGCATGCTGTGCTGCAGATACACATGAGATGCAGGCACTTTTAATGACTGCAGTTCGCTAGTTAAGAGTGCCCAGCATTGCATCAGAAACACATGTAAAAATGCCCAAAGCAATTTTTGGCACATGTCTACATGTGCAGGGACTTGGGACTACATATTCAGGGACTTGGGACCACCCCCTCCCCCGGCCCCAAGACATCCATGCGTCCACCAGCAGTGGCCAGGGCACTGGCTGCGGGAGGACCTGCCTGACCCCCTCTTCCTGCACTCCCTGCTCCAGCCTGCCTGTCCCATCGCCCACACACCCTTTACCTTCTGTCCACCCCTAGCACTACTGTCAGGACACAGACACAGGTGAAACAAAAATACTTTATTACCTACACAACACCCACCCCATCTCTCCCTCCTTCCCCGCTAAAGAAACAGAACCCTCCCCCCCATTCCAACAGAGCCCCTCCACCAGCCTGTCCACTCACCAACTATAAAAAAACTCACTAACAAGTGGGAAACTATATACAAGGCAAAAACTACTTACAATATTTTGGGTCTTTAAGCCCAGAGTGGGAGGCTGTGTGTGTGTGTGGGGGGGGAACTAGGGGGTAGGGCTCTAGGGCAGGTGCCCTGCACCTTAACCCCTGGGTGTTCCTTGGGTTGAAGCTCAGCCAGCCCACTAGTGGCAGGGCAGACTCAGCACTAACGTTAGCACTGGACTGCATCTACACGACCATTAATGAAGTATTAACTAATTGCGCCTAAATTTGATGCCTGCATTATGCATGATTAGCATAAGTTAATGTGCATGAAGGACATACATGTGTAGACACATGCCTGTAATGTGCATTAACTTAGGCTAATGCGCATTAATGCATCTCATGTAGGTGTGCCCAAAAGGGACCATTCAATAACATCACTAATCTCTAATGGAGAGATGGGACATTTTTCTTGTGCTACGTGCCCTACTGTAGGTGTTTTAGAGATCATTCAGTATTGCAAAGAAATCAGAACTTGTCAGCTGACGAAAGGTGGATTTGATGTCCAGTCTGTGCTTATATTAATGCTTTGAAATTTTAAAGTAATTTAATCTTTAAATATAGCCAAATATAGCCAAGTATT
>NW_017729025.1:18852148-18898251 GCF_001723915.1 Gavialis gangeticus | reverse complement strand
TTTGAAATTTTAAAGTAATTTAATCTTTAAATATAGCCAAATATAGCCAAGTATTTCAGTTTTCCATGATCTTTTCTGATTTTGTTTTCCTTTTCTGTGCGTTGTTAAAAGGGATCCCAAGAAGCTATACAAAGTCACCAGCCTGTCTTTATGAGAACTCCAATGCCATTACAGGGAACTCCAATGCCATTACAGTCATTCTATCAAACACAGTGCTGGTCCATCAGAGCTTCCATTGAACACGATGGTTTAAAAATAAGGGCTGGATTAAGGTCAGATCTTGCTCAAGTTCACAAGGTTGTGACAGAGGGAAAGGGAAGATAAAGGGAGTTGTTCCTTGTACCTCTGTGCACTTGGTGTGAGTCTAGCAAGTTGAATGGTCCTTATTCATGTCTGCTGTCCCCATGGGCACTTCAGAAGGAGTCATCCCAAGTATACCTGAGATGTGTAGGATTCTATCTGATACATCCTCATGGCATTCACTATGCCTGATGTTAGCACGGGCTGATCACATTTCCTGGGTAGTAGTGGGAACCCTTCCTGTGAGACGTATCTCAAGAATCAGAATATGAATAACAAAAGCTTTCTTCAAGGGCATATTTTATTTTACTATAAAAATGGAAGAAGTCCAGCAGGCCATAGGCTTTGAAAGCACCCTGGTCTCCTGTATGCTAGTAGGCATTACATGGAGCTCAAGGGAACCCTCAAGGGTAGGGCTGGTAAGAAGTCCTATCTCCATGTTAAAATTTAGCTCTTAGTTAACCTGCCAGAGATCTGGAATAACTCTACCAAAACTCAGTAGAGTTCCTCCTGCATGGCAGCACTGAAAATGAGAAATTGTAATAGACAGAAGCAAAGGAGGAACAGAATGAAATGTATGTCAAATAAATCATGACAAATTAATGAAAAAAAACTGTGAAGAGAGTCTTGCCCAGCAGGGTCACAATGGCAGGAGGGGCTCCTGATGTGGAGAAATGTGACTTCATCTTGTTGATGGCAGCATTTTCCTTATCTTGGGTAGCACAAGCAGAAAGGAGATCTCTTCAGCAGGAGCTAATGTGTTGATGCTAACTTAGGTGTGGCTTTGTGTAAAAAAATAGTCTTTCTACAGCGGAGGTAAAGGGCTCCTGGCAAGTTAAAGTGCTGCATATCTCAGTGTTTCAATCTGCTCCAAGCAGCTTCCTGTCACCATCCGCCATTATGTATCAGCAGGAAATTACACTTTTATGAGTGATTTACTTCTAAACAAACACTACTACACAAACAATATGGTATTGAATTTGGTTGTTAGCCTTTTAAGTATTACAGTGAAAGATTGTAACAGCTGTCTAAGCTGATAACTACCACCTAGGATAAGAATATTGTTGACTGAGTTATTAGTCAATTGTTTAACTAAATCTAGCTGCATCTCTCTCTCTCTTTTTCTTAAATGTGTAGCCTCTTACAGTTTCTTTGAACAATATTGTTCATTAAAATGGGCATATAACTAGTTCTTTGGGTGGGAACTTTATAGTAAAGGATTGTTTTAGAGTTCAACTCACATTTATTTCTTTGCTGTTGGCTCATTCCTTGTGTTCCCTTGTCTTGTTAGATCAGAAACATATTTCCATGTCACTTCTGAAGCTCAAGAGATGAACTCCAGTCAAAAGCATTGGTACCAAAACCTCTGCTCTTTAGATCTAGAGCCACATCTGAACTTCATTGGCAGGGGAATGAGCAAGAAAATTGAACGGGTCTGTTTATTGACTAGGCTTCTTTCATAATGAGAGTAGTAATCAGGCCTCACTTACCCAGATATAGGACCTCATTGTGCAAGATGTTGAAAGCTTGAGGGCCCTTACGGAAACTCCCAGCACCTCGCTCGACCAGGCCCATTACATGCGAACAAGTTTGACCTTGCAGAATTCTTCCTCTTTTTCACACAATTAAGACTTACTTCAGCCCCCAGTTGAGGCTTCCAGACTTCTAGGCTCCAGAGTTTGGGTTTGATCCAAAGCCCATTGAAGTCATCTGGAGCTTTTCCATTGACTTCAATAGGCTTTGGAGCATTTGTATTAAAAGACTATTCCCATGAACTCATCTATATAATGCCAAACTTGGTCTTACACAGTTGCAACAATCACCTCTTTTTGTAGGGTGGAGAGGAAACCCCACTTCCCAGAAATAATTGTAAAGTACTTCATAGAAAGGGGCAAATTTGGCTTCTAGCAACATTGGTGTAGATGTGGAGTAACTGTAAAAGTCAACTGAGATGCTTCCCTGTTACACCACTGAAAATGAGAATTTTTAATATTTCAGAGAAATGGATTTCTCTGTGCATCCTGGGGCTATCGCAACCCCGCTAAGCTGTGTTGGCTTAAAGCAACGAACCGTTTCAATACTTTGGGGCTATTATGTTGCTCTTTTGTCAATTAGCTTTGCTGAACATTTTAAAGCAGCTAGCATCTTTATAGCTCTATTGATATTACTGGAATTAATCTACATATAAGCATGAGATATTTTCAGCAAATTACTTCCACTGAGATTTGTCCATATCATGTCAAGATCTAATGATATGCTTAAGAGACCAGTCTTTCTCTGGATTTCTATAGTGATTCAGCTGGTAACTATCTGAGTTCAAAAGAGCCTGATTCATCTCTGAATTCAGGTATAATCTACAAATAAAGGAAATCTGATCTCCAACCTTTGTCTCATAAATAGTTTTCAAAGCACAGTGCCCCTTTCCTGTGGTAGCCCTTTGTAACACAAACCATGACTTTTATGAAGCGCTTTTATTAGGTCAAGCTAATATTGCTGTCTTCATCTTTGTTCTCTTAGACAAGGTCAGTTGTGAAAACACTTTAACATTTGAGCATAACAAAGCTATAGCTCATAATGTGAATGGCCAGGAGCTTAGAAAATTCCACTAGCAACACAAGCTCTCCTCTTCATATTATATGCATGAAAAAGAAAGAAAAAAGGAAAGAAAAAAAAAAGAAAAGAAAGCTGCAAGCCAACTCAAAAGGGCTTCACACAACCTTATGGACACCATGGTCTGCTTCTAATGCTTATTTCCTGCCCACATCTAAAGTCTCAAAATTGCTTTCTTTAGCATGGAGTTAATTATCTTGGCTGGTAGACTGAAGCATAGATGCATATTGGAAAGACAATGCCCATTGACCCTTGTTCAGCAGTTTGAAAGTCTGATTCTTATTTCCATTATGCTGGTGTAAACCAAAAGTGGTTTCCTGGAAGTAAAAGCAAGCATCCTGGTATAAAGTGCTGTAGAATCTGGATCAGACACTATTATTCATGCACTCAGCTCCCTGCTGTCATAACCATCTTCATTTAAAACCTAAATTGTTTCTTATTTCTTCTTCAGAGTGTATGGAAGGCAAAACTACAGTCACAGTGGAAGGACCGCTCCATCTATATAGCAAAAAGATTTGGTCTTAAGTCACTGAAGTCAAGGGAGCCTGCCCAAATCTCAAATCTACAAAACCTGTCCACTCCTTTTTCACACCAGTAAAGGCATGGTCTATGTCTAGACTCCAGGAAAAGAATAACCTTTTTTAGAGTGAATTTCCAGCTGATTTCCCTTGCGGCTCTTAACTGAAGTTGAAGGAACTGCATGTAATGATGAATGTGCAGAGAAGGAACAACCTTGGGTACAAAAATGAAGCGAACCATTCCTCTGTAAAACTTGCTGTACATACCATGTGCACCTCTTAATGCAAAACAATACAATAATAATGTTTGAAAACAGTTTAATGACCCAAGAACACAGGGATGAATGAATAAACCAGTGTAGGCTTTACAAATAACTTGATTCCTGCCAGCTCACATGCCTGTGCTATAGTTTCAGCACATTAGAATTTGAAATAGGATGTTGTTAGCAACTCTTTGCATGGGGTGGAATTTGAATCAAACGCTATAAATGAACTATGACAGCAAAAATGAAAGAACCATCGGTTTTTCACACGGTTTGTTCCTTTTATTGTCATTAAACTCAATCAATAATTAACCTTTGTTTTAACCGTGCATATAATTTCAGAGCAAATCAAGTAGAAAAAGAGTCGTATACTTGAATAATTTCCTAGAAAATGTCTCTGAGGAGCATAAACAGATAGAGATGGGAACAGACTGTGTTATTTCTAATAAGGGGCTCTTGTACCCACAAGTTTAATTTTACCCATGTGATAATTTCGGCCTCCAAAGAAACCTCCAGACAAACTGCTTGCAAAACTCACTCATAGTAGAAATTTGTAAAGTGTAATTCAAATCGGATTGCCCCATTAATAGCTACTGATTCCACTCGAAAGCCCAAATTTGAGCAAAAGAACACCTCATTATTAGAAAAGCAGAGCACTGAACCCACTGATAGCACTTATATCATTATTAATCATTATTATTTTATTACTTATGTCAGAGAGATTTAGTCCACTGAGGTTGCTTTTCTATTCTTTTTCACAGCAGCTTTCTTTGGCAAGTATAACTGGAGACCAATTTAGATTTAAAGTCTTGTCCTTTTTGTTTGAAATACTGTCCTAATGTTGTCCACCCAAATCATAGACCATGTACTCCATTGACAAAAAAAAAGGCAAAGTCAAGTGAGTTATACCATTTTATGCCAGCTTCAGATCCAGTCCAGTGAAGGCAAAGATGAAGACTGGAGTGAAGATGAGTTATCAAAGAAGGTTGCATAAGATTCCCTTTTATAAACAGTGCATGTATCACTAGTACTCAAAAATATTTGTGCATGTTAAACAGAAATTTCAAATGCAAATAATCTATTTTGGTGCTGACTGCAATCTGCATACATAGTTATCTTATTTGCATATGCAAGCAACCTTTCTTTTGTACCATTATGGCTTTGCACATCTTTTATCAGTTCTTTCAACTGTGCACATGGCCTCACGTACACCCAGGCATTCCCCCAAATAACAAGAGTTAAAACTGGTTTAGTTCATTTGATATGTTTTTGGGCTAATCATGGCTAAAGCTGATTTAGCTTACGGTATTAATAAGCAAGTTCACCTCTTCATTATATTTACTGTTGTAGGGAGCACTGATTGTCACCAAAAACTGAGACTTCATCCTGGTAGATACTGTACAAATACAGAATAAAGGGTGCTAAATTTCAGCCACCTTTAAAAAAAAAAGTCTCCACACAAAGTTTTGCAGCAAAGGAATAAAACTAATTTAAAGCAGCCAATTAGCACAATTTTTAGACCTGGCCTTTATCCAATGTGTTCACTCACTATTCTGTCATAATTTTGATGGCTTGTTGTTTATCAAAGAAAAATTATATGAAGTTGCCTCCCTGGGTCTTGTGTGGTCTGCCTTCCACCAGTGTAAATCAGGAATAACTTCTCCAAAGCCAGAGGACTCAAAATCATATATCAAAGGTATCAACAAGATCAAGATTCACACTATTACTATTAGCGTCACCTCCATTGTAACCTACACAGATATAAACCTAGACTACACCCAAAGAAGACAGTAGTGTTAGATTTCCCGGCTAATCAAGTGTGATGTCTTCGGAGAGGACAGCCATTGCCAATGTGTCTGCATTATGTAAAGTATCACATAGGTTATGGGAGTACTGGAACAAGTCCTTTATGTTTACATTGTATAATGGTAACAAGCTTGCGAAAATCTCTTCTTTTTTTGTGAAAAACTCGCTCAGATCAGTAACATCATTTTAGTTTAATTGGTCAATGGAGACATTAGAAGCATATGGGGAGAGGGAGAATTAGGTAGCAGGAGGACAAAACCAGGTAAGCAAGAAGGAAATGAGTTGAAAAGAGTGTAAGAGGGATATATTCCCTAATTACCCCGCTGGCTCCATCTCCCTTTTTTCTGGGCTCTCTCTTCCAAGTCACCCTAAAGGGGTCAACTGGTATCTTTAATCTGTTTTATAGATGGACTGAGCGGGGGGGCACATATGCAGGTCTGGCATACTTATGGAGTTTTGGGGATGGGTACTGTAGGCCCATCAGCAGGTAAGTCAGTGTAGGAAGATTATCCATGGCAATGTGCCTATATTTGTCTATGGCAACATCTAGAGGTTGCATTGTACCAAGCATTGCACAAACCCTCCATCCTGCCCCATATACCTTGCAATCTATATAGGCAAGACAGGCAAGGGGTTGGAGAAGAGAAACTGTATTTTACAGCAAGGGAACCAAAACAGAGAAAACCTGAATGATTTGCCTAAGAAAATCCAGAATGAAGCAGGCAACTGAACTAATTTTTCCTGAGAATCAGCCCAGTGCTTTAATGAGAAAACCATCCTACTTTGCATGTATATAAATAAGTACTTTCCCTTATAAAACAGTGTTTGCATGTAGAGCCAATAATCTCATTTGCCTTCTCCCCCAACCTCCTAAATCATTCTGCTCTTTCCTCAGTGCACCAGGTTATGTTAATGTAAACTGAACTCTACTATTATCACAATTTGAGGGTCTCTGTTCATAGCTTATGATGCAGGGTCTGTGTAATCTTTACTCTCTCCCCAACAAAATAGGACTTGTAAGAGTTCATTCATTGTAAGGGAGGGAGCACTAACAGGTAGGGGTATGTGAAACCGGACCTATTCGATACGGATTTGGATTCGGCCTGAACTGGGGACAGTGATTCAATTCATTGATTTGGATTGTGGTCCCCGATTCAATTCGGTCGAATCCAAATCTGAAGATTCGCTGGTGATTCAGAGAATCAGTGATTTGGCCATAGACTCAGCTTTAAATGTTTTTTCTGCATACCTCAAGGCACCAGCATGGTTCATGAATGCTGTGATTCTGGGGCGGATGGAGCGTCCCACAGGAGCACGGGGGGACACCCTGCGTCCTCAGCGGTGAACCCGGAAGTGGACTGGAAGTACTTTCAGTCCACTTCCAGGTCTGCCAGGGAGCACGCTGCAGCCCCCGCCCCCCCATCCACCCGGCTCAGCAATTGGTCGCGGGGGGACCCTGGGTGCCCCCCAGACCCAGGAGGCACCAGTTGCTGAGCCGGGGAGGGGTGGGGTGGCCCCCCAGTATGCTCCCCAGCAGATCCGGAAGTGGACTGGAAGTGCTTCTGGTCTACTTCCAGGTCTGCTGCTGAGCGCGCTGCGGAGCCCCCCACTTTCCAGTGGGATGCTCCGTCTGCCCCAGTATCGCAGCATTCACGAGCCACCTGGTACCTCGAGGTATGTAGAAAAAACATTTAAAGCTGTGTCTATGTCTGAATCGCTGAATTTTTCCAAGTCTCTCCGAATTGATTCAGAGGTTTCTGATTCGATTTGGAGAGATTAAAGGGTCCTCTGATTCGATTTAGATTCAGAGATTTGCCCACCAAATTGAGCCGAATCTTCACCAAATCAAATCAGGGACCCAAGCTTTGCACACCCCTAATAACAGGCTCTTTTTATTATTTATCCATATCAGTGCATGGCTCAGTCAAGACATAACCTAGAGCAGGGCTGTCAGGGAGGCTGAGGCTTCACAGAAATTGATTTTCCACACAAAAATACATGAGAAAAAGAAGGCCAGGGAAGACTGCTCGTAGCTTGTGAGACATTTTAATGAAATTGCTGCTCACAGTCAGTCTGAACCTGCAGATTTCCTCTCAGTGGGCCTGAGTGACTCTTAAGTTACTGCAGCTTTGCACCAGTGTGGTTCCACTGAGTTCACTGGAACTGAACCAACTTCAAACTGTAGAAATGTTGTGGTGATTCAGGCTCAATGCTAGCAACTTTGCTTAGTGCCTAAAGGCACCCAGCCAAAAAGTTCATGGCCAGCACACAGACAACTTTCCGCATCCAAAGTATTCATCTGGAGGGAAATGTAGCCCAGTGCAAAGCCACTTCAAGCACTATTGGAAGAAGGGATGTATTCAGAGAAACCAGCGTGACCTGGAGCATAGATCTCCTTCAGCCCCCAAATTAGAACCGCTCTGTACAAGCAGAAGACCTTCTCAGCAGACTCCTGGACCCACTAGATTTCCAGAAAATCCTAGTGGCAAATGCTTCCTAACCAGGGCTCGAAATACAGGGGGGAGGAGGAGGGGAGGCTGAGACCCCCATACGACATGAGAGTCCCCATCCCACCCCATACCTTTCTAAGTAGCTCAGGTGGCAGAGGCATTGGCAGCTCTTTCCAGCTTCTGGCTGCCACAGCCTCAGACCCCACAAGAGTCTGAGTGTAAGTGAAGCCCTGCTCCCAACCAACATGCCATAGCATGAAGGGAGTACTGGAACACTTAGGTCCCTGGGAGACATTACACTTAAGATGCTATTAACCAGTTAATCATGTCTTAAAGTGTAACCCAGCCACACATTAAGGCATGACAAAAAGTGAAACCAGCTACAAAACTATTACAAAAAATGTGTAATAATTTTGTGGCTGGCTTTCAGCTGCTAATCAGCTGCTCATCAGTTGATCAGTGGCCAGGAGGGACCACACCATGGCCCATTCAGTTCCCAGTCTGGTCCTGATGCTGCTGGCAATCAGCTGATCATCAGCTAGCCCTGGGGGCTAGAACCAGCCCGGTGAGTCACAAGAGCCAGCCAACAATCAGTTGACTGTTAGGCACCTTTGTTGATGCAGTGGGAGTCTGGGATTGTGATCCAGGGCTTCGCCTGTACTGGCAAGTAGGGCATGATTGAAGTCTGATCCCCAATCCCAAAAGCGCATGTCCTACTATGTGTATAGCATGGCAGGAGGCACAACTTTTAGGATCACAGGTCAGATCCCATCACACCTTTAACTGGACTTCTGTCAGCGGCCTTATGGGTCAGGCATGCATTATATTGCTTTGTTAGCTGTGGACCAGGTTTGATGACATAGAAGTTTCCCTTCCAGTTCTGTGTCGCTCAACCACCACCAACTTACTGGCACCAGTGCTATGCTGTAAACACCAGCATAGCACTTTGTGCCCTATTTTCACAATCCAACATTTCAGTACTGCGTTGTCAAATTGCAACTGCAATACTAATGAGGCCTGGCTCATTCAATTATTTCATGTTTCTTGCTGTTAGTCTGAAGGCAGGCAGGGGGCAGGGCAGGGTGGTGTCATAGGGACTAACTGGTTCAGAGAGGCAGAAACTTTTGTAGGCAAGAGCCTACTTTGTCAGATGCATTTTGTCTATGAAAGATCAAACAGTTTGCCTTTCTCAAACACACAGTCTCTTAGGTGCCACTCTGCCTTATACCTTATCAATAGATGGTAGTATAAGCTCTTTCTTCATGTTCACCAGTAGGGGTGCCTACAGACAGTAGGGCCCTGCTCTAACTCATGGTGCTCTACAAAACGCACCATGAATTAGAGCACCCCCCAGCCCAACAGACATTCACGTGTTGGGTCAGAGGGAAGGGGGGACACCAGACTGCACTGGCCCTGACCTCTAAAGAGGCTGCCGAACCACCCCTCTCCCAAGCCCTGCCCTTTCCAGCTCTGGGGTTGTCAGTGGGGGAAGGAGCAGAAAGGGGAGAGAGTTGCCAGCTTCTGAATGGGCAGAACTGAGGGGCGGGGGAGGGTACAGAGCTCCCTCACCTTGCACCCCCCCCCACCCAGGTACCCTGGCTGGGGTATTGGGGGGAGTCGAGCTGGGCCTGCAAGGTGAGGGGGCTCTGTTTCCTGCCCCCCCCCCCAGCTCTGGCTATTCAGCAGCTGGGAGCTCTGTGCTGGCTCCTCCTGGCTGCTTTGAATGGGCAGAGCTGAGGGGAGGGACTGGACAGAGCCCCCTCACCTTGTGAGCCTGGCCCAACTCCCCACAGTACGCTAGATGGGGTAACTGGTAGGGGCAGGCAAGGCAACAGGGCTTCATCCCCTTCTCACCTCAACTCTGGCCATTCAGTAGCTGGGACCTCCCTCTCCTTCTCCTTCCCTTCCCCATGACAGCCCAGCCCAGGCCTGCTCCCCACGTGAAAAATTAACTTTGGAGGGAACACAAATTCCCTAAGGTCCTCTGCTTTAGAGCACCTTAATGTAATATCTCCTTTGACCAGGGTTCATTTTTTGCATGATTGGCTATTTTAAAAGTGCTCTGCAGCCATGCACATGTGTTATGCTACGGCTGCAGAGAGCTTTCAGGGCCTGATTGTGCAAAAAATGTCACTTGTGTATGCACCCTAGATATCAAGAGGAGCTCCCTGCTTCCTCAAGCTTCAGGTTAATAATGATTATTGCTGTAATGTTACAATAAACTGAAACTGTTAACAAATTGTTAAGAGTGAATCTAATTAATCAATCATTCAAACAATTTATCTATGGATGTGATGGATTCTCTGTCACCTTAAGTCTGTAGGTCAAGAGTTAATGTCTTTCTAACAGATATGCTACAGCTGAAACAAAAATTAGGAGCTTGAGACAAATCCTTGAGTGAGGTTCCATGGCTTGTGTTATGAAGGAGAACAGACAAGGTGACCATAACTGTCCCTACAGTTTATAAACCTGATTTACACTGATATGCATTCAGAATCATGCCATCCATGCCTACCAGGTTTTAAATTGCATTTTAACTCTTGGTGGGGTGTGCAAAAAAATTGGGCTGCCCATCATGATACCCATATGAAATCAAAGCCCCCCCCCGGTTATGATTTTCAAATTTTACAGGGAGACTCTCGTCTCTTATGGGGGGGGCTCAGCACCCCACCCCTCCAGCTTTGTCATAATTCAAATCCTAATGCCTACTTCCTTAGTCCTGCGTATACACTCAAAAAGGCCAGCCCTGTTGCTCTGTGCACTTAGAAATTCACATTACAGTGAGTAAATTACACGAGTGAGACAAATGATTTGACTTTTTTCATGCAGCAAACATCAAAATCACATTTCATTGTCTGGAAGTCATTTACTAATGGGGCCTTGGACATTTAGACAAATTAGGAAAGGCAATTTAAAATCATTTTTTTAAAATAGCCCAGGCCCTGCTTTACACAGATACTGTAGCTGGAAGGATGCCAGATAAGAGCTCTGGGCCCAGCTAGTCCCAATCAGAGGCTCAGGGCAGTTTGGCCCCTGAGGCTGCAGGGAAACTGGCACCACCTGTAGAGATTTTGGATCAGTGCTTTGGGCCCAGCTGGTCCTAATGGGCAGTCAGGGAAGCCAATCCCCTGAGGTTACAGGCAAGAGGCCTCACCTACTCCAGCCTTTAAAGGATAGGCCCAGCCTACACTACTCTTGCTGAGCAAAGATTCAGATACTTGCTCTTGACCTCCCTGTGCTTTCTGGCTTCTCCTGTCTGGTCTCTGGCCCTGACCTTTGACTCTCCTTGATTTGGCTCTGGCTCTGGATTATGGTTCTGACTCCTAGTGAATCCTAACTTTGACTCTGAGCATTGGCATAGCCCAGCTCTGGTTCTAGCTCTGGCATACGCTGACTTGGCTCTGGATCCTGATACTGGTTCTGACTCATGGCTCAGCCTGACCTCAGCAGTGGCTTGTGGGATCACCCTGAGTATGGTTTCTGACACCTGGAGGCCCTTGGGAAGCCATCCCATGGACTCTGCCCACATACCAGGTGACCTTCCCTGACTGCCCATGCCCCAGTTTTGAACAACAGCTATGCTGTCAAAATGTCTACATGTATTTAAAGGGTAGAGTTAATTTGCCTACCAGTAATGATGCTATTACTTGTTCGAGCAGATCTTTCTATTGTGCAAATATTGCTAGAACCAGTACTGTTCTACCTACAGGTCAAGAAGACCATTTAAAATAAGATGTGGTTGTTCATCTGAGTCCAGGAAAGAAACACAGCTCTATGTACATGTTAAAAAATCTTTGGGATAGAGGTTCTCTGGAGTCCAAAATAAAATAAAGAAGACATCCACTCTGCTTCTTGGACTTAAAATGGTTTCTCATGTCAAGAATGAAATCATTTCTATACATTCATTCTGCACTGACCTCTACTGGGTAAGGGCGGGAGGTGTAATCTTTCTTAAGATACCCTTACATAATGGGCATCCATAAGCATTTTTTAATCAACGGTTTTTACCCAAAACTATTGCATTGCAGTCCGTGTGACTACTGGGGCATCAGCCCTGCAGTGAAACACAGTTTTAATATTCTAAAGCCATGTAAGAAATGGAGTATAAAAGATGCTGGATAACCAGAGATAGTGAAGTCTGATGATTACAAGCCCTAACAAGGTGTCAGGTTATCCCAGTAACTTCCACCTGATCGAAACAGGGTATCTGGAAGTTAGCAAGCGTTATGGATAGATTACAAATACTTAACTTTTTACCTCTGAGAGAAAAACTGACAATAGCGCAGTGGAGATCCTACAGTTACAGGGAGTTATCACTCAACATACAAAAAAGGTGTGTTTTGCTTTTCTGGAGTAATCATCCTTTCTGAGGGCTCGGTCCTCAGCTCCGAAAAGTCAGCACTGCCCAACAGACTCAAACGGGGCTCTGCTGATTCATGCAAGCAGAGAATCTGGCTCCAAATCTATAAACCCAGATTGTCCAACAGAGCTTAAGAGCACCAGGGGAGCTCTGGCCCTTATTCAAATCCCCAGCAGTAAATTCGCTGTTGCAACTTGCCTTTTTCTACCTGGTGTGTTGTTTTAAAGCATGTTTTTCTTTCTGTGACCACCATTAATCTTTTCCATTTCAGAAGCCTGCTTTGTTTGTGGACTGCCTTGTAATCAACAAAGCCTTGTTTATTGCACGGTGCTGAGCCAAAGGTGGTGCTCTTATGTAAATGACTGCACTTGAATTCACATTAAAACTACAGAAGAATTTACTGTCACGCTAATTTACACTCTGCTTGCTACTGGCAGGTTCTACATTGACATGGCTAGTCAGAGCCACAAAACCCTTAGGAAGAGGATGGGATAGAGAAAGCAAAATTAGGTCCTTGTTGCATGGGACACTTAGCATGTGTTTTATTTGAGATCCTGGTAAGCATTATTGTTAGAACGTGTTATGAGCAGTCACATGGTAATGCTTACTATGATCTCAGTCCACTCTGGGTAGGGGTGGAGCCAGATGTGGCCCCCTTCACCTCCCCTTCCCCAGTCACTGACCCCAGCACCAGGGTGGACACGCAACCCCCATGCCTAGAGCCCATGCCCTCCCTGCTGCGCGCCCAGCACTCCCCAGCCTGGGATTGTCTGCCTCTGGCATGCCAGTGCAAGCAGGGCCTCTGCCACTGGTGGCAGGTGGAGCTGAGACTGAGAGCGGGTGTTGCTCCTGCCTCTGGAGCCACAAGGTGAGCCACAACTTTGCTGATGACTGTCTTGAACTGGCTCTGGTATAGTGCTGGGGCTGATTATCAGTCCCAGCCCTGGCACTGCACAGGAGTCTCAAATTCATATGATCTCCATGGCGCAATCCAATGATAGCTGAATGCATCTTAATATGATCTGGAGATGATCCCCCCATGAAATGTCATAACTTAGCTATGATCATGCTTAGTACATGTTTTACTGCTTGAACAAATGGATGCTCACATTTAAGTGCAGCTAACACGTCCTATGTAATATGCAACATTGTCCTCAGATGTAAAATTTATTGATGGAAGTTTAACTAACAAGTTTGTATGTCTTACACTAACCAGCACTTGCTAATTCCATTAATCAATAAGCAGACAAGGTTCTCTGGGTAAATCTGATATCTTTTATTAGAGCAACTCAGTAAGGCATTCTGAGGGGAGGCACTTGGCACTTGGGCTGACTGGCAAAGTCAGAAGCAAAACTGAACATGTCATCTTCATTCAGCACATCCTTGGGATCCAGCCACACACACACGCTAGTCTTCCTGGAGGACCAGACCAAAGAGAGAAAATTTACTCATCAACTAATGTTGACTACAGTTCAGCAGTGTTCAGTAAACCTGCATATCCCTTGTGCGAATGACAAAAGTTGGCCCGTTAGGGAAGTTCTGTCATCATTTGCAATCAGGAAGTAAGAAGAGACCCTGGTTTATGCCCTGTGTATTTTTCATAGGTCTTCCCCTTTCTGAGACAGATCTTGCCTGATCCCTAAGCAGCCATTCAAGGAGAGTGCGCAGCAGCTCTCTCACTCTACTGGACGTCTGATACAGTGGTCCAGCATTCCTTGAGCTGACAGTGCTGGACAAGAGACAAGAGGGGCACACTGATCTTCCTCCTCTCCCCTACCACAAGCCAGTGGAGCAAAACACACAGCACCTCTGTACAGCCTTTCTCCATGAACTCTTGGGTACGAAGGAACTCATCCTTCTTCTCATCTTATCCACAGCAAAACTCTATTCATCTTCCCCTGTTTCTGTACATGTAACTTTGTATATAGCATCACCTTGGGCACCTCTAGTCTTTTTTTTTTTTTTTTAAGGAAACCTTTTTTATTGGCTATGGCAGTAATCAATCAAAGCAAACGTCTTTTGTTAACCATAAAACTGTCTCTGTTATGAGGTGTTCCACTTACAGACTGCCCACAAGCTGAGGTCTTCTTGGCCTTGTAGGAGTTCTTGATGTGTTTTTCCTAATCTGGTTTTCCTTGTGGTCCTTTCTCAGTGTTCAGTTAGAAGCTGGAAAAGGGGTGTCAAGATCCGTAACAGTGGGCAGATTCAGCACATGATAGTCTGTGCCTATTGTTTAGGCCCTTTTTAGGAAATCCCAATGTCCAATCACTGTTAAGAATATGATCAGAGTAGTCAAACCTCAGAACGTTACAGCTTTTGACTCAAGTTTTCTTAATGCCCTGATCCTGCACAAGGGACGTGAACAAGTTTTGCCATTGGCTTCAATGGAGACAGAGCAGGCTGTAGCTCGTACTGCATTATAAGAAAACGAAAGGGTAGTTTCATCTATAAGCAAAATCGATTTTCGATTTAACTGAAGAAAAGGAGTCCAAAGCTGAAACTGCAGCTTAAGATTCTCTGGGTTTATTTATACCTTTATTAATTAAAGAACAGCAACACTGATCATATGTGTCATTTAGGTGAAGAATAGTGTAATAGTCACTTGAGTTCCACTTTGTTGGGGTTTCATATACCAGAATACTCATGCCATCCTGCTGAACCAATTCATTTTTTTTCCACTGAGACTTGTGCCACTCAAACTATTACTGCAAACTCCAGAGTCGAGGTGTATCTGATGGATTTTATTTTTTCCCTTCCCTGGGATAATTCCTTTTTCAGTTTTTAAATCAAGCAAGGGAAATTCATTCTGGCTTATTTATGGGAGCAAAATAATTGTATAAAGTTGTAGGCAAACAATCTTTGCCTGGACATGCAGGAGGAAAGCAAGTTCTCTCAATTAGGGCTAATGCAACATGAAGTCAGATTATATAGGCCTTGAGCAGTGTGATTTCCAAACAGATAACTCACAGGAGAGGAGATTAGTCTTATGACAGTGAAGTCTCCTACTGGTATGATTTCAATCCTTCTAGAATAAGAGCACTGCTACAATAAACTAAATTGCTTATCCACTGTCAGTCTTGTGCAAACACTGTAGCATTTCCGAGCAAAAGAAAGGAAGCCTTTCTGCTCGGTTTCAAGCAAAACACTTGAGTATGAATGTAACATTAAACATACAGTCATTCCAGTGGCTTTGCTCCCATACCCACATGTACACAGATGCTTCAAGTTACATGGGCTGAAATGCTTTGCTGGACCAAGGCCCTACTGTGACCTTTTAGCTGCTCTGCACACCCATGCTAGGGAAGACAGTAAGTATTCAGGGAATCTCTCCCTCATTTGGCAAAGCCCTGCAGGAGCCAACTACGGTCCTGACCTATAGCTTCATCCTCTAGGTTTTACTGCCTGAAGCACACAGGTTGCTGCATTCTGTTGTAAGCTTTAGTAGGGATCTGAAGTTAGCACCTGGTATTTAAGTATAGACCAGTCAGTCACAAACCCTCACATACTCACTCTCTTGCTTTCAAGTTTGAGGAATTTGAATGGATATGGTGACAAAAAACCATGCTCGAGGGGCAGTGGGGTGAAGCATGGGCCTTCACATACCAGTAAGGTGCTTGATTCATGTTGCCATCTTTGGCCTTGCTCCTGCTGCCAGACAGGACTAACTTGGGACCCACACAGCAGAGCTCTCATTAATGCTGGACCAGGTCCCATGGCACTTCCTCTCCTGTTCACCCCTTTCTTCACTTTCCACTTATCTGTGCTGATCCCTGAGCCACATAGTATGAAACACTGAGTGTTTCTTGGAGCAATAGGCTGTAGTTAATGTGGCTGAAATATCCACAACACCAGGAAGAACTTCTTTACGGTAAAGGTTGCCAGAATCTGGAATGGGCTTCCAAGGGAGGTGGTGCTCTCCCCTACTTTGGGGGTCTTTAAGAGGAGACTGGACAAGCACTTGGCTAGGGTCACATGACCCCAGCGCTCTTTCCTGCCCAGGGCAGGGGGTCGGACTCAATGATCTATTGAGGGTCCCTTCCGACCCTAATTATGAAACTATGAAACTGTGACACCAGGAAGGGTGTAGGCACTGAGCTCTGCCTGCCCTAAAATCTAATAATACATGTCACCAGGGCATAGAAAATGCAGGCTTAAGTAACCAGAATGGAATTAACCCAATAGGCTTGTAGCCAAGACACCAGGACTAACGCCCTACTTTCCCTTTCCCAAACTGCTGTTGGACACAAGTCACCAGGGATTTGGTTTTATGCCTTACCTGGAAAGACTACACCCTACACAAAGCAGTCCTCTGCCTGGATCATTGCCAGGATGCTCATTCATCTGGAAATGTGCTACATGCTGAATCCCCAAAGCCACCCTTGGAAGTGCTGCAATTGAATGACTGACTTGCTAGAGACTAGAGAGCATCATTTACCCTCTTGGGGTTAGAGCTGAAGTCCACCTGGGAACTGGAGCTGGTGTATTACATACCCTGGGGACACTGCTGCTCATGGTATAACATCTTGGCTTTGAGATGGAATGTAATGCATGGTTTTGTCCCATAAAACCTTAAATATCTTGGAACAGTTACTCTGGGCTTTCTCCAACATTTGCAGCCAACATACGCTCAGCCGAGAATATCTTTAGCATGGGAGGAAAGATGGAGCTGCTGCTGCTCTCTTCAACTGGAGTCTTCTGCCCCACCATGTTCTGAGATAGACTGAATGGGGAGATCTGTATGGCACATTGCACAACTGAACAGTTCACTCTAGTACCTAGGATGGCAGGGCCATGGCAGGGACTGAGGAAAGGGAGTGAGCTTGAAGTGGACTGCAGTTGGATGTCTGTGTGTAAGGGCAGGGGCATACTTGCTGCCTTTCCCTGTGATTAATTAAATGCAGAAGGCCATAGCTGGGTCCTGTTTTGGGGAGGTTCTTGCTTGAAAGAAAGAAAGGGAAAATGAGAGAAAAAGACCCACTGGTTAAGGTGCGGGGCTAAATGCCAACAAAAATATTTATTCAATATGGAATAAGAAAATAATTCTGTCACCCCTTGTCTAAATTATTCAATCAAAAGAATTCAAGTTGCTGTAGAACATGGTGCAGTGTTACTGCTAAACACAATATCATTTGTCCTAGCTGTAAACTGGGGACATAAAATACTTATCCACCTTTGCAAAGTGCTTTGCTATCTCTGGATACCTGTTGCCAACTGCTGTGCCTCCTTCCCAGCTCCTCTTCAAATACCTACTAGAAGTGCTGGAATAAATTAATTACTTTTTGAAAAGGGGTGCTGCTCAAGTCACAAATGGTATGGAGGGGGGCCACAAGTCCAAAGAAGTTGAGAACCACTGCCTCCCAGGAAATCAGCAGGGGATTCGTCACAAGGATGAAGTTCTGTGAAATGCCTCAAAAACTTGGCTCCAGAATGACAGGATTGCCTTATGCTGCAAAGAAAGGTCTGCAAATGATGGAGGATGGGATCCACCTCCAAGGAGGAATATTCTGCACTGGTTCAAACCTGTAGGGAGTGAACCAGAAAAGCCAAGGCTGCAGCTGAACTCCAACTGGCTACAAGTATCAAAGACAATAAAAAGTCTTTTTTTAGATATGGGGGGAACCGGAGGAAAAGCAGGGGCAACATTGGACCCCTGATAAACCAGATGGGACAGTTGACAACTGATGCCCAGGAAAAAGCCAACTTGCTAAATGGATATTTTGTGTCAGTCTTTCACCAGTCCCATGGGAAGCCCCTGCCCATTATGGGACGGGAAGGCCTGGGTGAGAGAGATTCCTTACCCTGCACCATTGCTGACCTCATGAAGGGACACCTTGATGGGCTGGATACCTTCAAGCCAGCCAGCCCTGATGGTTTATACCCAAGGGTACTCAAGGAGCTGGCGAGCATCATAGCTCAGCCCTTGGTCCGGATCTTTAAGAACTCCTGGTGCTTTGGTAAAGTGCCCGAAGACTGGAAGAAGGCCAATGTGGTGCCTATCTTCAAGAAAGTGGCAAACTACAGGCCCATCAGCCTAACCTCTATCCCAGGAAAGGCCTTAGAAAAGATTATCAAAGAGACCGTTCTCAACAGACTGGCCAATGGCAAAATCCTGAGGGATAGCCAACATAGGTTTGTTGCAGGTAGGTCTTGCTTAACCAATCTCATTTCCTTTTACGACCAGGTGACCAATCACCTGGACAAGGGGGAAGAGATGATATCATATATCTTGATTTTAAAAAAGCCTTCGATCTGGTATCCCATGATCACCTTTTAGCAAAACTGGCCAATTGGGGCCTCAGCTTCACCACGATCTGCTGGCTGGGGAATTGGCTCTGTGGTTGGACCCAAAGCGTGGTAGTTGATGGAAGTCCATCATTGTGGTGCGCTGTGACCAGTGGGGTCCCTCAAGGCTCTGTCCCTGGGCCTATATTATTCAACATCTTCATTAATGATGTGGACAATGGCGTCAGAAGTGGACTGGCTAAGTTCGCCGACAACGCCAAACTTTGGGGTAAAGCGTCCACACCTGAGGACAGGGGGGAAATCCAGGCTGACCTTGACAGGCTCACGAGAACCTGATGGTGTTTAACACCGAAAAATGCAAGGTTCTCTACCTTGGGAAGAAAAACCCGCAGCATCCTTATAGGCTCGGCAGTGCTACGCTGGTTAGTACTACAGACGAATGGGACTTGGGAGTCATGACTGACCACAAGATGAACATGAGCCTTCAGCGTGATGCTGCGGCTAGTAAAGTGAGCAAAACTCTGGCTTGCATCCATAGATGCGTCTCAAGCAAATCCCAGGATGTCATTCTCCACTTGTACTCGGCCTTGATGAGGCCACAGCTCGAATACTGCATTCAGTTTTGGACTCCACAATTCAAAAAGGAGAAGCTTGAGAGAGTCAAGACGAGAGCCACATGCATGATCAGAGGTCAGAAAAACATACTTTATGTTGAGAGGCTGAGAGCCATGGGGCTCTTTAGCCTGGAAAACTGCAGGCTCAGGGGCGATCTGGTGGCCACCTATAAGTTTATCAGGGGTGTTCACCAGGATCTGGGGGAACATCTGTTCACCCGAGTGCCCCAAGGGATGACAAGATCAAATGGTCACAAATTCCTCCAGGACCATTTCAGGCTGGATGTAAGGAAGAACTTCTTTACTGTCCGAGCCCCCAAGGTTTGGAATGGACTGCCGCCGGAGGCGGTTCAAGCACCTACATTGAACACCTTCAAGAGAAAATTGGATGTTTATCTTGCTGGGATCCAATGACCCCTGCTGACTTCCTGCCCATGGGGCAGGGGGCTGGACTCAATGATCTTCCAAGGTCCCTTCCAGCCCTAATGCCTATGAAATCTATGAAATGTCGATGCATTGGCTTTTTCCCACATGAGCTTCATGGGGATGGACTGAGGCAGCATATGCTGCTACCCCCACTCCGAGCTCATGCACCCACTGCTTGGCTTGCCTGGCCTTGGACCTTCCCCCTTCTGAATCCAGAAGGCAGCGGGCTTGGCAGGACAGAGCCACTTCAGCCCTTTTTGCTTGGGAGGAAATCACTGAAGTATTATTGATCATCAGGGGTGAAGCCATTCTAGGGGATTCTCTAGCTGGGTCCAGAACATGTGACTAGAAAAATGGATGATTTCCACCCTCCCCACTGTAATATGGAGGCACATGGCAAGTAATAGGCAACATTTTCCACTTTGAGCCAGACTGTGTCTGTCTCTGTTGCACCTCCCTGCTCACCTACCAAAATGGAATTTGTCTTTTAGCAATGCAGCAAGCACTGAATTGTGGATCCATATCACTGACACTTTCACTCAGAGCAAAGAAACCGAGCATGCTGCTTACATGGGTTTGTCTAATGGATAGTGTGAAAGCCTTTGAACATCCTGCAAGGAACATCCCTGTAAAGCAAGCCTTCGGCATTGAAATGTAATCGGGCAGGTTACAAAATGCAAGCAAGTAGAACAGAAGGATATTTCTTTCTTAGCTACAGTTGCTTAACCTGTTTGACTATTTACATATTTAATGGCTGGTGAAGAATGGGCCTGCTCTGTAGCAAGTGGTTTGTTTTGTGCCACTTTTATTTGCCTGACAGTTTTGCAGGTAACTGATTGCACATGAACAATACACCAGAGGAGACATGTTGTTTCATATGAATTAGTTAAAAGGTACTTCTTAGGTTTCCAGGTCCCTGTATGCTACTGTTCCAGTTACAGTATGCAGTACCCCATTCCCTTTTGAATAAGGACAAATATTTTTACATATGTGAGACATCAAATAGCAGGGCTGTGTGAAATTTCGCTGGCTGTTTTGATTTGACATTATTTCAACTCATTTTGAGCTTGAAACACCGAAATCAAATCGAAATGAAGGGCTTCGAAACAGCCTTGAAACAAAATGAGGCTAGTTGAAACGTTTCGAAAGTTTCAAAACATTTCAAGTTTCAAAGCAGCCAGCAGCCAGGGGGTAAGAGACAGGAGAACGAGTCTCACCTCCCAGTGGCTCTGCAGCCCCAAGTGGCTCAGCTGGGAGCGCAGCCTTGGCTCTCCCTGCCTCCCATGGCAGGGCTGCGGGAAGCCGGTCACAGCATAGGGACAGGGAACTGCGACTGGGCTGGGGAGGGGAGCTGGGTGATCGGGCTCAGTTCCCTTCCCCAGCTCCCTGGTCCCAGGCAGCAGCACCCGGCTTCCCTCTCTCATCCGGCAGGCAGATCAGGGGCCCACAGCCCCGGGAGGACTGGCACAGCCCCTGCAGCCCTCCAGGGGTTGTGGGCCCCCATCTGCCTGCCGGATGAGAGAGGCTGTTTCAAGCTTGCCCATTATAGTGAATGGGCAAAATGTCGAAACAGCATCGCTATTTCGATGAAGCAAAATAGAACAGTTGTTTCAAATGGGAATGAAATTCAAAAGGAAACGCAGTTCCGTGAAAATCTTGCACAGCCCTATATCTCAGGCAAGATCTATTTCATCTAGCTACCACAAGACCACATTAAGGAAACATATTTGAATATATTAACCCCTTGATTTCCTGTAATTGAGAATACTTAACATTTGTTCATATAAATAATAATTTCTGCCACTGAATTTGCCTGTCCCAAGCAACAGAAGTCAAAAGACTTGGAGCTCAGGTCAATAAACTCAAAGGTGACCTTTGAAGCAGATACTGTTAGTGACAACTCATTAGGTACAGGGGAGGTATAATTGCCACCCCTTCTCATGATATGCTCCTGGCAGGTTGGATGGCACGAACACAAATGCACAAGAGAGGCAATCCAGTACAGGCTTGTGGTACTTCTCGTTGCAAAGACTATGCAGTTAGGAGCCAGGTCTTGATTTTGACAGAGCTGCATCTGTTCCCACTATTCAAGGCCCTGGCCATTTTATTTCACTTCTTTCAAATGTATCCTCCCCCCATGGCAAACCTGCTGTAGACACACTCTGGTCAGAGGATCACTGCAAGGTCTAAGCACAGTCAGCATGCACAGGAACCCCATCCTTCTGCCTGGGAAGATGCCATCTATAGCTCCTGAGTTTTTGGCAGAACTCTCAAGCATTGCAGATCTCACGTTCCAATTCCATTCATCAGTATTTTGCTCTTTGGCAAAGACTGCCTAGCTGTACAAAACATGCCACATTCACTAAAAGTGGTAGGGTTTGCCTAAAATAGGGGCATCATGCCTAAATAAGCAAGTTCCACACACTGAGCCAGATCTTTGGCCCAGCTCAGGCAGCTCTGCTCAGCTTCCGCAGAACAAGGCTGTCACAAATCCAGCCTAAACAGCTGTTGGAGGATTCCCTTGGCATAAAAGAATTCCTGAATGGCATGCAGCCACCAGATCAGCTTCTAAATTTTCTGGACCCTAGATATTCCTGACAGCTGTAACAGCACCTGTGGGTCATGACCAGCTGTCACAATGTAGAGCAGCCTAAAGGCTGCCTTGCATGATGTGGATGGGACTGAATTAGCAAATAGCACCCTCTGGATCACGGAAATAACAACCCATCCCCAGAGCCACACTGGGTCTCATTCTTTAATGAAATGAAGATTGGATCTGAGCCACTGCACCATACTGTGCCATCAATTTTTAAGCAGAACTCCCCATTGAGATCAGATCACCAGCAACTGATGAATAATCATCACCACACAGTAGAAAGGTGCAACTGAAAAGTCAAATACTGCTGTTCACATTAGCGAAGGCTTGTAGTAGAGATGTACACAAAACAAGGCCTTTTGGTGATGGGGGACTAGATTCAGACCTGGAAACAAATTTCATGACCTGGCACGTGCCAATATGGGTTAAACTAACACCTCACTTCTGACCTTCCTCATTAAAGTTTGCTTTTGTCCAGTCTGGACTCAGATTTCACAGCTTGGGCTTGCCCTTTGTTGGGAGCTACATGTCAAACGCAGACATCCCTGTTTACCTGTTGCTTTACTCAACCCACTAGATCCTTTTCTGTAGCCTTCTCTTGTTCCCACCACTGCAAGCAGACCCCTATAGATCTTCAATTCTCAATGGTCCAGATTATATCTCCTGATTTTCCAGCAGTCTTTTTTCAGATTACTAATTGGCATTCCCCATTTGATGGTAATCTGCCTTTGAAGTTCATTCCTGATATGGCTATGGTCATACTTTACTGCAGTTTCTGGGTCCAACGTAGCCTCAAATGTACTTTTTCCCCCAACCCTTTGCCCATGGGAAAGCAATTGCAAAGACCTTGGAGACAATAGGCCTAAGCCTATACTTACCATTAGACTGACCTTAGGGGTGACTTAAAGACAATACTTACTAACCTACTAACTATACACCAGGAACCCTGGAATTTAACTCCTAATGCCAGTTAAACCCGAGCCTGAGAGCCCTACTGCCCTTCAGTGAACAAGGCTGAGGCTTCATACACATATTCAAATAAGCTGGGAGAAATCTCCCAGGTTTATTCTCCTGTTAGAAAAATTTACCCAGAGCCATGTTTACAGATAGTTGAGTGTTGAAGCCCTGAAGAGTAGAGAGTTTGCAGTGCTATCTGACACTGTGTATCCAAGGAGGACCCTGTGCACCCATCTCAGCATGCTCTGAGTCTTAGTATGACTGGCAACAGATGGCAGCAGTGCATAAAGCAGCCCTGTTTGGTTAGCCTGTGTTTCCCTACACCATAATGTTGAAATTGTGAAGGGGGTGTGTTCTGCTCCCTGCTGGAGCATCAGAGTCCAGTGAACAACACATGTACAACCTGGGGGAGAGGGAGGGTGATGCCATAGCATGTATAGATATTGAGTCTCCTAGGATTTAACCCTAGCTGTTCCCAGCTTATTTTCTCCTGGAGCAACCATTTTTGCTCTGGGAAAAAAAGCCTGAACATCTGGACATTCATGTTTTTTCCTGGGAAAGCAGCAACTTTTCCAGGAGAAACTGAACATCTGTACAAGTAGCAAGTCTCTTCCTTCCTCATCCTTGTCTGCAGTTTATTGGGAGTTATAGACCACAGTCTCTGGAAATCACCCAGCAGCAATCCTGCTACTCCAGCTTTTCCTCATCCCAATTCCTGTCTCTATTGCTGTATTCCTGCCAATTAAAGAGATTCAAGTTATCTACAGACTGGTTCCTAGATGGACTCTGCTGGAAGAACTGGAATTTAGACAATACAGAACAGTTGAATACTAGAATAAACGGGGCAAGAAGTGGGTGCTATGCATTTAAGTTACTGGTTATAGCAGTCCCAATAGTCACAGGTATTCATTAGCTGAACTAATGATTTAGTCTAAAAAGTTTAATTTAGTAACCCTAAAAGATGTGTTCTATAAGCATGATTCAAAACACTTTAAAGCAGTGGTCACCAACCAATGGATCTCGATCCGCTGGTAGATCTTGGAGCCTCTTGTGGTAGATCTCGGATCCTCTTGGAGTCAATCCGAGGCAGAGGTGGGGGTTTTAGTGCCCACGTGCATGCACGCACATGCCTCAGCCCAGCAGGCCAGCCTGTGGGGGAGGGCAAGGGTGGGGAGGCAAGATCAAGGCCCCCACAGCGAGGGATAGTGCTGCAGAGGCAGGAGCAGGGGTAAGTTGAGTGGGGCCCCAGCTCCGTGGGACTTGCCTGCTGGGGAGGTGCACCCCCAAATACATTTTCTCCCTCTGCCTTGATCTGCCCACCCCTCTTCCCACCTCACAGACTTACTGCTGGGTGGGGGGTGGCAGCAGCATACGGTAGAGCTTGGGTTGCTTTTAAATGCCAAAGGTGATCTCCTACTTAAAAAGGTTGGAGGACCACTACTTAAAGCCAGTGGAAACATTCTCATTAAAAAGGCTGCAGAAGCTGGAATATTTCCCTTTAACTGTTAGTCACTAAATATACATTAAATGCTCAAACACTCACAGATTTACCTTCTCTTCTGGTGAGGAAGTTCCCAACATAAATCAAGCCTGATGTTTTGCTTCATGACATTCTCCAACCAGCATTAATTTGGAATAACTCAGCTGAAGCAAAATGCTGTGAAAGAGCATAAGCTCAGAACGGATGCGGTGCCCTAATTGCAGGGTGTCAATGTACATGGCTCCAGCAAGCAAATGCAACATGCTTGTTTAGTGAAGAAAAAAAAAACTGGGGCCCATTCCTGCAAATTCATGTGTGTAAGGATTCCTCACAGGAAGAAAAGATTTGCATGCATATCAATTTGCCATATCAATACATGATGGCTTTCACTGCAACAAAAGTCATTTGTGGATTAAGAAACCCATTAGCATGCTTCTTCAGTTTTTAAGCAGTCTCCTTCCTTCAAAAAAGGATCTGCTAATTCTTAGCTACATCACAAACTTTTGCTGAAATGGTTATGATGGTCAAACGTGTGGTCCCTTGAGGACATGGCTAGACAAGCTAAAGCCCCTACCATAAACTGTGCTTTGACTAGTACAACTTATTTTGCTCTGGGGTTGGAAGTGGGGCTGGGATAAGCTATCCTGGCAAAGTATAAACTGTGTCCATACTGGCAGTGTGTTGTGGATACTGGATACAGCCCTACCTGCCAACGGCTCGCAAGGTACAGCAGAACTCAGGGAAGCTGGAAAGTTTGCATGTTGTGTATTACCCCTTGCCTAGCCTCTCTTCTGAATAAAAAATGGTGTGGAATCTAATTTCCTCTCTGAATAAAACATGAATATAGATAAGACAAGCAAGGACCCAAAGACCATAGCAGTGCACTTCCTTGTGCTCCTTATTATTCAGCATCATGGAAGCTCACTGATAGAGCAGCTCTAGAAACCATCTGTCATTGAGCGGCAACTTATTCAAATGAAATCAACTGTGAAGTAATCATGGTTCTCATTTTTTTTCTCTCTCCTTACAGTGAACTTGATTAAAATCCAGCGCATGGTGTGCAAACAGGCTGTTGTAAATTTGTACACTGACAAAAGGGAAGAGAAAGTGATCTGCCCACGTGCCCAGAACTTCTTCATTCTACCCGGAGACAAAGCGGGCAGCACATGCCGAGCTGCATAAACAAGTCCTGCCTGAATGCAAACTGTCCCCATCTCACACAAAGGCCAAGTCTGCTGCACAACACAATGAAAGGGGGTGAGGAGAAGCTAATGTTATTAGCCACTATAATAGACCAGCTACATTCAGAATAAATTACGGAGAGATGGATCGGCGCATGCTTGAAAGGTCTACGGCCTGGGTTTTCGTGGAATTAGCTCGAACCAGACAGGACTCTGCCTCCTCGCCGGCAAGCGTAAATTAGAAGCGTCTCCATTGTGAGGCTAGTCTGAAAGACCCTGGGAATCGGGCCCGCTCAGTCAATCATTTGCCGCTTTGTCTATTCATTAAAGCCCTCTTATCCTCTGCACAGATGGCCAACGTGCTATTGTACTGTAATAAGTGGCCAAGTTTGGTGGGAAAAAAAATCCCAGAAAGAAGAGAAAAAAAATGTTTTGGGGTTTTTTTATGACTAAAACTTAATAATGATCTCTTCTCCATGGAAAATGCTTCAAATATCTATACATTAAGCCATCAAAGATGTCCCTGTTCATGGGGTCATTTTAAAATCACATTAGGTAACACATGATAAAAAAATACACCTTTTAATTCTTGTGATGACAGGGCTGTGAGGGAAGTTACACACTGTTGGCACAGTAGCTATCTAACATCCTGCCTCCTACATGGCCAGAGGAAATACAGCATGTCTGAGCTCAAGCAGTCTGCAACCACCATAACTGGCTTAAAGTAACAAAGGAAGTCCTATGGTATGCCAGGCACCGAAGCCAGATTTCCAGTCCCAATGTGGTGTCTTAACTGCAACTAGATCTCTCTCTAACACGTAACTCTGAACACAGACATGGATTGGTTATTAGGGCTGTGCGAGGCTTCAGTCCTGATTTGATTCGGCAGAGATTCGGCCCAATTTGGTGGCCAAATCTCTGAATCGAATCAGGAGACCCTTTAATCTCTCTGAATCGAACTGGAACCCTCCAAATCAGTTCAGAGAGGTTTGGAAAGATTAGTTGATTCGGACATAGACACAGCTTTAAATGTTTTTTCGCTATACCTCAAGGTACCAGGCGGCTTGTGATCACTTAGATGCTGGGGTGGATGGAGTGTCCCACAGGAGCGTGGGGGGCTCCCCAGCATGCTCAGCAGCTGACCTGAAAGTAGACCGGAAGCACTTCCAGTCTACTTCTGGGTCCACCAGGGAGCACTCAGGGGGGCCTCTCCATGCACCCCCAGCTTAGCAACTGGTGCTTCTTGGGTCTGGTGAGGCACTGGGGGTCCCCCCATGGCTGATCGCCGAGCCAGAAGGATGTGGGGGTCCCCATGGCGCACTCCCCGGCAGACCCAGAAGTGGACAAGATGTACTTCTGGTCCACTTCTGGGTTCACCGCCGATCATGTTGGGGGGCCCCCTGCATGGGATTCTCCATCTGCCCCAGCATCAAAGCGTTCATGAGCCGCGCCTGGTACCTCAAGGTATGTAGAAAAAACATTTAAAGCTGTGTCTATGGCTAAATCACTGATTCTCCAAATCAGCTTCAAATCTTCAGATTCGGATTCGGCCAAATCAAACAGGGGACAGTGATCCGAATCAGTGAATCAAATCACTGTCCCCCAAATTGGGCTGAATCTCAACTGAGTATGGCCCATTTCACACACCCCTATTGGATATCCATGTCCGAAGTCAGACAGAAGGTAGGGCACCTTAAAGACTGACTGTTTCAGAAAGGCATGAGCATTTGTAGGCAACAGCCAACTTTATCAGGTGCTAACATTTGATGAAGCAGCACCTGCTACATCTGCTAGCAGATATTAGCATCTAAAGAAGGAAGTTTTTGCCTATGAAAGCTCATGCCCTTCCGAATCAATTAGTTTTTAAGTTACCCCATTCTGCCCTACCTTCTGTCTTATCTAATACTATAAACTAGCTAATTTGCATAAGTAATAATACAAGTCTAAATCTATGCCAGAATTCCACAAAATTACACCAAGGATGACTTAAGCATGATGCATATATTAAAACACCATGGCCCCTGTGACAGCAATAGAACTGTACGGGCACAGCAGATGGGGTTTATATCCCATGAGCAGTGTGTGCTTGCATTTGTAAAAATATCCTGTTGCATTTCTATAACAACATACTATTTAAATAGGGGTAAGATTACCCAAGTCAATATTTCAGTGGTTTGCAACCTCCTTAGATTCAAGGTACCCCTTATTAAACTCAAGGAACCCCTCAGAAAAGGCCAGCTTTTTGCTTTCCCATGTTTTTTGACTATGGAGAAACAATAGAGCAATTTTTCTGTTGCAAAAATCTCACATCAGAATGAGTTATGAGTTTCTATTTGAAACCTCTAGGTTTATTTTGTGAGTCATGTGTAGCTAGTTTTGTGGTACCCTTAAAAGACTCTCACGACATGTGGAGGTACTGTGGCACCCTGGTTAAGAATCACTTCCCTGTTTAACTGGGCAAAAGCGTCATTTGCACACTTTCATTGGGTAGCATGTGGCAGAAATGTACTAGTTAGCATGTCAATGTTAGTCAAAGGTATGTACTAATGGAGGATAATTTCATTCATTTTTAAAGGTACTCCTCGGCAGCAAATAAACAGACCTAGGTATGGTCCTTCAGTGAAGCTGCACAATTAGTATGGAATTAAAACTTGAAAAAGCATGATGATGAAAAACACTATCTGTGAAAAAGCCCATTCAGTTCAATAAGAATTTGTTGTAGAAGACTTTAGATTGATTAGACACAGTGAAAACACTAGCTTAAAAAGACCCGAGTAAATATATTTGCTGTAAAATAAAGGGCAGTAATTAGTGCTTTTGATGCTGTTTTAAGCTGGGAACCTTTTTTTTTAACTGATCAATCTGAAAAACATGCACACAGACATTTATTGCACAAAACATGGTTTTTGTGTTAACTCCGATGAAGGGCTCTCCTGTGCAAAAGTGGCCATGTGAATATGAATGACTTTTAAGTAAGAAAATGACATGGGGAAAAAAAATTAAAAGGTCTGCATTTGAAAGCAGAGTGCATCTCTGCCCTCCTACAACCTGAAGGTGCACTAAGGACACATCTGTTATCTTTGCCATGAGAAAGAGTTTTTAGAAATTTAGCACTACAGTGTTTGTTAAATTAAATCATTTCCCCAGGGGATATATGGAAAACAGAGCCAGTTTTGCAGCTATATATGTATACTGGTATCTGTGAGTGTCTCTTCTTGAGGTGCTTTCTTAGGCTAGGGACTGACATTACACATAAACTGGTTTAAGTGATCAGAAACTGGTTTAAACTTGTAACAGAACAGACATTCAGTGCACATAAACCAGTTTCAAAATGGCTGAAGCCAGTTTGAGACAAATTGACTGTAGTGTCAGACTTAACTGATTGAGCTCAAATTGGTTTATGCAATGTCTGTCCCAGACCCCTTTCTGGTTTAAGTTGAAACAGAGTCCCCCAGCATCCCAGAATACCCTCTGGGCTGGGCTGTGCTCTCTGTTCCCCAGCCAGAACAGGGACAGGCAGGGACGAGGGCCTGGCCAGATGCTGTCCCGAAGGGAGCAGGGAAGAAGTTTATTCCTCACCCCCTCCTGCCCTGCCCTGTCCCACCAGCACAAATCTGTACTTTTCCGTCCTGGCTGCTCCAGTAGCAGGGGCATGGCCAGCCCGGGCAGTAGCCTTGGCTGAACTGGTCAGAGAGGGATTTAATTCCCCCCTCCCTGTCCCACCAGCAGGAATCCAAGCCAGGTCTGCCAGGCGCTCTCCTTTTGCTGCTGTAGTGGCAGGGCCAGGCACAGCCAGAGGCAGGCTGGCATGACCCCAGAGACAGAATGGGCAGGGAGGTGGGTTATTCCTCCCTCGGCCCTCACTACCCCCAGGGGACCTTAGTTGGCAAACCGCCACTGCCATTTGCTCCCTGCTTGGGACAAGCAGTGGAATAAGCCCCCATACTGCCCACTCTGCTGGACACCAGAGGAAGGGAGGAATAACTCCCCTGCCTGCCCCCTCCCTAAGGGGCCCTGCCAGCTGGCGTCTGGCCGCGACCCACCCCACTGCTACAGTGGCGAGTGGACAGGACTCTTGAAGGGGGCAGCAGCCACTGTCATAGTGTCAGGGAGTGTTAGCTCCTTCCTGGCGGGGGCGGGGGGGCTGCACTGTGGGGTAGGAAGAGTTGCAGTGGACTGTGCATGGCAGCATTGGGGCTCAGAGGGGGCCAGAGCACTCCGTCCCACCCCCGCCCCATGCTTTCCCTGCCCTGCAGCACAGCTGCCTCTGAGTCCCAGTGCTGCCACACACAGTCCACCAAATCTATGCCCACCCCACAGTGTGGCCCCACTGGGAATGGGATCATGCTCCCTGACACCGTGACAGCAGCTGCTGCCCCCATCAAGAGACCTGCCCCCTCATCGCTGCAGTGGTGGGGTGGGGGCATGATCAAACAGCAGCCAGTGGGGCCCTTTAGGCTGGGGGCAGGGAGCAAGATTATTCCCCCCTCCATCCAGCATCCAGTGGAGGGGGCAATAGGGGGCCTATTCTGCTGCTTGCCCCAAGCAGGGAGTGAGCGGCGGTGGTGGTAGTTGGGGTGGCCAGACCCAGCTGTGGTCCCTTGGGGGCATTGGGGGTAGGGGAGGAATAACCCCCTCCCACCTCCTCTGCCTCAGGGGCCATGCTGGCCCGCCTCTGGCCATGCCCAGGCCCGCTGCTGCAGCAGCGAGGGGGGAGCGCCTGGCAGACCTGGCTTGTGTCTCTGCTGGTGGGACAGGGAGGGGGAAATTAAACCCGTCTCTGGCCAGTTCAGCCACGGCTACTGCCCGGGCTGGCCATGCTCCGCCCCCAGTACAGCTCCCCTGCAGCCGATGGCGTGCTCTAGTGCCCGCTGGCACCTGGCCTGAGCAACTGCAGGTGTGTGCCAGCATTTCCTCAGTCCAGAGGGAATGTCTGTGCAGTTACAAATCGGTTCAACCTAGGCAGGTTAGACTAACCTGCAAAGATTGAATCAAGTCAGGCTCTGGCTTTTTGAATGTCTGGCCCTAGCTCCACTGTCTATGTTAATAAGTATCTGCCCATGTCTTGAGGCATGTTTTGTATTGCTATAGACATGGACACTCGCAGGGCCAAACAATACATCCAGCAACACAGAAATAGATTTTTTGGCTGTTTACATTTGACTTGATTTTAACAGTAACATTCACAGCATTTATAAAACCAAGGGCCCTGAATAGGCTAATGTACAAGCTGGCTCCTTGGAAAGCAGTGTGGAAGTCTGCTTCTTTCTGTGCTTGCTCCCAGCTCACCTCACTGGCAACCAGCAAGGCCTCACTACATGGCTCACACATAAAAGCCCTTAGCTTCTGCTCACTGGTGCCTGAAGCAAGGCCCATTGAAGTCAACAGGCATCTTGTCACTGAGTTCAGTGGGCTTTGTATCAGGCCCTTTGTGCTTGCCCTAGCCCTGTTTCTGTGTGTTCTCCCCGTGAACGTTAGCTCCGTTTGATCCAAATTACAGTCGAACCTCAGAACTCAGATGTGGCTAAATGGTCTTTCGAATGCCTGAAATCCACAGCTGCAGGGTGGCACTTGGGAGAAGATTTAGTGTTTGAACAGGAAGTTTAAGAAATTTCATGTCTTTTATAATTGCGCAAAACCAAAGATTAAAGTCGGGCTTTCTTTTTAGTGTAGCTCCTGGGTGAATTTCTTGCTCACGAAACAAAGTGACTCAGAGGGCTGGCATGAGCTAGTCATAATGCTGGAGGCCCTTGCAAGACACCTCCTTGCTGCCAGGACCATGCTCTTCTCCCCTGACCTTGATATTTCTTCAATTCCAGGCCTGTGCCTCTTCATAGAAGACACTGCAAATGGCAAGAAATGGCTTTGTGAACTGTGCAAATGGAATTGGAAAAACAAATGCAAATTAAGCCAGCATTTGAAGTTTACCAAATGAAATATCCCCTTGTTTCCTTTCAAAGCATAAAACAGTTATGCAGCTATGTTCCTTTGGGACCATACACAACCCTTGGTCACTCTCATAGGAGCCTATTGTTGCCCCATTTTCTTATTATGCTCTGGGGTTTGCAGTTTGCTGCATGGTTGTCACCAACCAAAAGTCCACGTGTCTCAGTAGCACTGTATTATCCTAGGGTTTTCCATAGCTCTCACCCCTGCTCTACATTTTCTCTAAGTGTTTCCAAGGAAAACTAAAACTGCATATAAAGATTTGAAGATAGAGGGGGAAATCTTGACTTGCTTCAAGTAGCAGGAGTTTTGCCATTGCAGCCCTTGTTATTGTAGCTGAACACAAACCAATGTGCCACGCGTGTATGCAGCTGGGCCATGCGGTTACCTGAGAGAGGTTGCTGAAAGACGCTTCAAGAGCATCCCCTCTTGCTCTTGGGAAAAAGCTAAAATTAAACACAAGATGGAATGAGGAGCAAGGATGGCAGCTCCTGGTACTTCTCCACACTTGCTTTTCACGAGATGAAGAGGTTATTTCCTGTCAGTCGGTTGGAAAATTTTTCATAGTAGACATTATATCTACCTAGCCAATGCCCCCACCCCCCCAAAAAAACCAACCCCAATTAAAAACTCCAAACTCTGGAGCTACAGTTTAAACTGGGGGTAGGCAGCCCCTGGTATAGGTGCCAGAGTGTGGCACGGGCAGCATTTTGCTTGGCAGCGGCCTAAGGGCAAATGTTGGGGAAGGGACTGGGGCTGCACTGCCACAACAAGGACCGTGCCCTTTGTGGCTCCCCCACTGTCTGCTCCTGGCATGCCAATATCTTACAAATCGAGGTTGCAGCTGTTTTGGGCACTCCACCCAAAAATGTTGCCAATCCCTGATTTAAACTATTTAAAAATTGGAAAATAAATCTCAGGAAAGATCATGGAGCAGGAAAAATAAAAGCATGTTCTTAATCCAAAGGCGGCTTGCTTGTCTTTGCTTGCCTCCTATTTTACATAATCTTCGTTGACTAACAAGACTTTCCAACTCTCCCGCTGGTGGGCTAGGTTCAATTTACAATGTTATCTGAGGTCGCTCAGACTGTGAACTCTCTTGCTCACTGCCTACCACCTACGTTTGCTTTGAAATTCCCCTTGCTTAATTGAGCTGTATTAGCTTAGAGGAGAGGCATGGCATCAGTGGTAACAAGATGGAGAAGCAGAGGTGTTCGGTAAAAGCCTCTTTCGCAAGATGGAGAAAGCTATTATGGAAACCTTGTGGGTGTGTATTTTGCTGAGAGGTCATTATTTAAGCAAGCCCAGATGTACAAGTGGAAGCAACTAGATGCTTGTTTAGGGAGAATATTTTTGCTGTTTCTAGCACTAATAATGCATTTAATAGCTCAAATGAAAACATTTCTTATGAGTAACACTTGCTGAGATAATGGTAAATTATTTTTAAAATGTATAAACATTTTCAGGAAAAAAAAACAACCCTTCAAACTTTCTGTAAGTTTGGGACTAGGCAGAGAGACACCATCCCAACAGATTTTTTGTATTTAAAAAATGTTTTTTTGATTACATGCTTTTTTTTTCAACATACTTTTAAACCACAAACTTGACGTTTTCATAAAAAATGGGTTTTTGATGAAAAATTGACATTTTCTAGGAAATATTTTGGCAAAAGCATTATCTTTTTCATTTTTTGTCAGGATTTTCTGGGAAATAACCCATAGTTCTTTGGCTAATGGTACTTGGCCCTGGCTCTGTAGAAAACAAGCCTAATTTTTTCATGGTTTTGAATAAGAAGTTGTAGACCATTTAAATAGCTTTACTCCCACTCTGCTGTCCTCAACCACGCAGGCCAAATCCTTGGCTCATCCTGAGGAAGGTGATGGCAGCCTGACCTACCTTGCTCTTGATCCACCCAGTTGTTCTTAGTTCACTTTTCTTCCTTGAGTTCCAGTCAAACTCAGTCAGATAATTTCTTCCAGCCTGGCCCAATAACTCAGAAATAGGGGGAAAGGACAGCAACATTTTAAGCAAAGAGATGGAAAGTCGTTCTTTACTCAATGCCCATCCAATGTGCAGAATTCACATGGCTGGATTTTAAATGAACCTTGATTATTTGATCTTGGTGATGATAGATGACATCTGCAGCTACTCAAGTCAACACAACACCAGAATCATGAAATGACTTGAGGGCAAGAAGAATTTTTCTGAATGTTGCCTTACACAACTGCCTGCATGCATTATGGGGCAAGAAAGAGTCACAGCCTAATGGCAGCTGTTCCTGTTTGCAGCTATCTTAAGATGCTGGTCTCTGTTCTTGTTCTTCCCTGCTTTCTGGAGGGTATTAGTATATGAAGTGTCACTTCCATCTTAGGTGAAATGTCGCGGAGCAACGGTTACAGTACTGGGAAGCTCAGTTGAGGGAAAAGAGGGAAGGAAATGGAAAGGTGAAAGTATACTGGACAGGAATACTGAGAGGACAAGAAGACTGGACTAGGCAGGCAGGTGTAGTGATAAAAGTTATAATTTAGAAACACTCCCTTATTTAGAAGAGTTGGGATTTGGGAGATAGGCCTTCAGTTAGGGAGCAGCTAGCCAGTTAGATAAAGACCAAGGGTCTGAAGAGGATGATTACTTTTTTATAATAAAGTTAATTTTTTACTTCTTCTCATTCACATATGCCTGTATTTATTGAACCCAGTGATCACTACAGCAGGGTCTTTTAAATTTTCCCACTTGTGAAAACCAGAGGCTCCACTAGTGATTTTAGGAAGTATGTAGAGATAAATCCTCCAAACATGATATAAACCTTCCATAATGCCTCATATTAATGACTCCCCCTTCTGAATGTAATAACATTGAAAAGAGTGCAGTCAGACGAGGAGGCCTCGTTCCTTCAACTCCAATATAGGGCCAGCATTCCTGTCCTTGCAAATGTACACATCCCTTTGCTTATTTCATCATTAAAAACAATGACGGTACTTGTTCATTTGTGAAGAAAAATAAAGGGCCAAATCTTGCTTGACTTATGCACCTGAATAATCCTATGGCAGCTTGTTGAACAAACTCATTCAGTCATAAAGAAGGGAATCAAGGAGGGAGCGAGAGAGGAAGAACCTCTGGAATGTATTCCAATTTTACAAAGGAATACCAGACCCCAAGAAGAAGTTTGCATGGGGACCCAGGTACTCTGTACATGTACATAGATCCATATATATCTATCGAGAGGCCAAGGAAAACAAGCTTCTTCTGACCTGTAGATCAGGCGGTTTGAAAGAAGGGATTTGTGGAGAACGCTGCCTTGCAGTGGATAAAAGTGGGTGAATTCTTCATGACAAAAGATGAGCCCGTGAAAGAATAAGCCACTAATCCCAATCAGAGACCTGCAGGCAGTCTTTTTTTTTTTAAAAGGCATGTGGATGCAACTGCCTGGGAAGTCAGCATAATGGAACTCATCTCTTAAATGTCTTTCTCAGCTTTATAACTGCCTCCAGGAATCGTTATTGGAATAAGAGAAGGAAAAGTGCTGAGGAGGGACATGCCACTTAAACCATGTGGGTTGTTTTCTGCACGCTATGCCTTTACTTTCTAAATAATCACCAAGAAAGCACTCATTTTCATTTCTGAATCACTGCTGCTTGGGACAATTAACCATACTGGGCTTTCAAAACACAAACTTTCTCCCCCTTCTCACTGTCTAAATCTTAGATCAAATCATATCCCATATATATATATATATTTCCCATTTTAAAATGCATGCTCACTGCTACCTATTCATTCAATCATAATTCCTGTGCCATTTTGTTCCACGCTCTTCCTAAGCACAACACAGTGCTCCATGTATCCAGCCAGACGCTTGCAAACTCACCTGGTTGGATTATGGGTTGTGCACCAGTTGGTTTGTATGATTTTAACTCTGGCTGAAAAAGTAACATGAAGGCATATTATGTTTTGTGGGAACCTGAGACTCTACAGAGGCTTGCCGATGTGTTTGCTTGTGTAGTTAGTTAATGCACTCGATAGACCTTAATTCTTATATGGTGTAGTTTTTTTGTGTTGATTCATATATGCATATTTGTCCATCGCTTCCCTACCACACCTGCATGGCAATTACAATGCATTTCTCTAGGATTACGAATGATTCAAACTTCTGAGCAGCTTATAGTCAGCATCCATATTTAAAACAAAACTTCCTCGGCTACAAAATGGCTTCTCTATTCCCTCCAGATGTGAGATGACTCCGTGAACCCCTGCTCTTAAATTATCTAGGCCAGCGGTTCAGGCTGGAAAATATTTTGTTCTTGACCAGTGACAGGTTTGCAGTCCTGTATCTAATGACTCTGGAGCAGGGGTCAGCATCCCCCAGCACGTGCACCTCTGGCCTTCATGTTGCTCGCTATGCGTGCCTCAGAGCAGACAGAAACAAGTCAGGCCAGGGCTCCATGGACCCCAGTGCAGCTCCTTGTAGCCTTCCAGCTGTCTACCACATCTGGCCTGGGGTCTGGGCGGTCCCCTGTGGCCTGTCACAGAGCCCAGGCTGCTCACAGCAGGCACTAGGAAGGCTGCAAACAGCCGTACCGAGGTCCGTGGAGCCCTGGCCTGGCTCGTTGCTGGAAGTGGGTGCACGTGTGCCTTGGGTAGATGGCAGGGAAAGGGCCAGAGCTGTACTGCCACAACTGCCTCTCACAGCTCCTCTGCCATCCATGCCATCGTAGCATGTCAACATTTTACAAGTCAAGGTTGTGGGTATTTTTGGCACTCTGCCCCCAAAAATGTTGCCGACACCCTCTCTAGAGCATGGGTTCTCCATGTGGAGGACAAAAACGTGCTTGGAGGTGGTGATCACTCCATCTTCCCCATATCACTAAGTTGGGGCAGGTGGGTTGGCATGGAAGGGGTCCCTGAGTGACAAGGGTTGAGAACCATTTCTGTATTAGTAAGATGTACTCTCTTGTAGCAGAGACCCAGGGAGTTACTCTTTCCAGCACTGTACAAAGCATTCATTTAATGGTGGATGGTAAAACATTTAAAATAAAAATACATCATATACAACTATGCAAGATGAAACTACTATGAAACTAACAACTATGAAACTAACAACTATGAAACTAAGATAATGGTAAGTTTATTTTTCAATATTTTGAAGGGAATACAACGTGTAGTAATTATGGTTTTTCCTGTTGAGGTCTATATAATTGTACAAACACCTCTACGGTACCCTCTCTCTAAAAGGTAGGAGAAACAAGTGCTGCGTACAATATTTTAAAACCCCGTGACAGTTTTACAAAAATGGCTTCCCCATACGTTTTGTAACATAAGCCAAACAAATGAAAATGCAGTGTATCACCATTTACATGTAGTCAGCTACAGGTAACTCAGAGGATTGCCACACCATTTTAGGATCGTAGGAATGTAGGGCTAAAAGGGACTTTACAAGGTCATCTAGTCCAGCCCCTTGCTCAAGGCAGGATCATCCCCGACTAAATTATCCCCGCCAAGTATCTGTTCAACCTGCTATTGAGAAGTTCAAGGGGTGGAGATTTCACAGTTTCTCCAGGTAGTCTGTTCCTGTGCCTGACACCCTCATAGTCAAAAAGTTCCTCCTAATCTCCAGCCTAAATTTCCCTTGCTGTACTTTGAGGCCAATGCTCCTAGTCCCGTCCCCTACAGACACAGAGAAAAGCCCAGCTCCATTTTCTCTATAATCACCTTTCAGGTATTTGAAGCTCTACAAAACAATGCCAAAACCCCCTTGGTTTTCTTTTCTTTAAACTAAATAACCCCGAATAAACCTCTAATCATTTTATTGGTCTCCACTGGACTCTCTCCAGTCCATCCACATTTCTTGAAGTGTGGAGCCCAAAACTGGACACAATACTTCAAGTGAGGCCTTGCCAGCATTGTGTTTTTTTTGTGGGCCACTTCTTTATGTTTTTAAAATTATCACTTGAAATTAAGTCTTTTATGGGAGTGATTCAGAAATGCTATAGAGCAATGGTTTTCAACCTTTTTTCAGTTGCAGACCCCTAAACATTTTTGAATGGAGGCGTGGACATTGTTGAATGGTAAATGTGGGTATTCACATACTTTTGATTGATCAAAGTCATCTTTTGTGGACCCCTTAGACATAGCCTGCAGGCCCCGATGGGTCCACGGACCACAGGTTGAAAACCACTGCTCTAGATTTTTACTGGGTGTGATGTGTGAGCAGAGCAGGATTAGTAAACAATGTGAGAAAGAGCCTGTGCCCCATTCTGGTACAATGCTAACAGACCAAGACATCTTACTTTAAGGTCATACTGGTACCCTAGAAAATCTAGAATCAAACATGTATGTTATTGATAAATTCTTTTTCGGGAATAGAGGGGAAATCTGTGCTGCAGTAACAGGTGCTTGTACTAGTTGATTTGATGTGTTCTTCAATAGCCTTCAGCAGATAGTCAGAGAGAATATGGACTATGCTGGCTATTCATATCAGCATTTGTTACGATGGACTAGAAGCAACATTTCTGATTCTTCCAAACCCTTTCTGAATCAGTCATTAAGGCCAAAATGCTTTCTCTGCCTTTAAAGAGAAGAGCAAAGGTTCTACAAGGGGAATGGAGCCCCTCTAAGCTACTGCCTTTCTCCTTGCCAGAATTCACCCTTGCTTTTTTTTTTAAGGAGCTAGCATGAAGGATAATTTTGTCATTGTTTTGTAGAATTTGAGTCCCAAAAAGCAAAACTGTCTCAATTTTAGAAAAGGGGGGTGGACTCTAGTTTCACTCTCACCAGGAAAATGTGGTCGGTGTTGGACATCAGATAAGAAAAGGAGCATCATTCCAACAGGGAAACATGGGCATGAACTAAAGAAGCATGAACTATGTCAGTAAAACAGAAGCGGATTTGTAAAAGAAGCAGAACCATGGGCAACTCCAGATAAAAAACACACCATGGTACCCTCCTGCAGAGGAACATGTTACATTGTCAGTTGGTGAAAGGCTGGAGAGGTTGCATTACAGAACATCAACAGCCAAATTCTGCCCTTCCTGCATAACAGAGGAAATCTGGATTAAGTTCATAGATGGGTAAATGTTTGGCAAAAGCTATGCTCCTTTGGGTCATCAGTAGCCATGGCTAAGAGCAGCGATGCACGACAGGACGTTACCCAGCTTCCAAATTCACATCTGGCTTTCTCCTGTATGAACAGAAAGCTTCTGGCCATACTCAGCAGGGGACTTCATTTGTATCAATACCAGACAATTAAAAGGTAGCTACTTCTGGGGAATTAGAGATGAAAATATAAGGGTAGATTGATTTGATGTAAGAGAACTACCGCCACACAAAAAAATAAAGTTTCTGGGAAATGTTCATGGTAGAATTGTCTCTTTCTGTTAGATGTCACAGTAAGGCTAGACTATAGCTGTAACAGGCCACATTATGTTGTACACACAGTTTTTGGCATGTTTCATCTGAGTAAGTAAGTGATAACATTTACCCACAAAGGCTGCACAATGCAGCTGTTCGGGCCTGGAAAGCTGTCCACACAGAAGGGAATAGCATGGGCCAAACTGTCATTGAGCATAAACTAGCTCAGCTCCATCCAAGTCACTTGGGTTCTGCCCACTCACTGAGGATGTGGCCACTGGTGTCCAAAATGTGAATCACTCTTGCTACTTTGAAACCCTACGCCCCTAAATCGTCCTTAACCCTTTATGTCCAAGTACATGCATGTTGCACATCCCCAGGAGCTCTTTGGCCGGGTTGCGATTCAAAGAGCGCACGTGCCGAAGAACCCACAAATCTACAAGGTGAAGCTAGAGCCTTGTGCCTCCAGAAATCAGAATTGGGCCAGTGTATTTAAAGAACCATGGCTTTAACTTAAAGGTCAAAGGAAAATGAGTAATGAACTCAGCTTCAAACAATGCAAAACCTAGAAATGTTTCTGGTGTATAATGTATGTGGCTGTTATCCTCCTTGTGCCATTTAGAGTTCATAAATACAATGTAAAGGAAATGTCCTTTCATCTCATATTAACAATCAGAATCAGAAGAAAAAAGACCATTGACCTTAACAAGAACAGAATTCAAATGAGTAATAATTTCCTCCTATTTTAAAAAAGCTTTCAATAAATTTATTGTTTTGGTTTTTCATAGGGTTTGGCTGCTGTGCTGGGAACACTGGTATTTTCTTATCAAGCTTATACCCATATATAATATGAGTTAATGAAATGCGGTCCAGCCTGGTGCTGGCTGTGATAGAGATGTGCTGATACACACGCTGTTTCAGGGTGGGTGGAATACTTTGTATTTTCTCATGCTCAACATTTTAATTATGGATTTTTTCTTTGTGGGTGAAGGGGGAAGTAGATTATAAAATTAGGACTTTATTTTAGTGCAGATTTAATTGCCTCAGCCTTCTTTTAGATGTTTTGAATAACTTTAGAAGTAACAATGCACAAAAGTACAGGAAGCAATATGTGAAGTAAGACATTGCTATAGTTAAAATGCTTACTTTGGCCACAATTTACAGACGTGGGTGTGTAAGGTTAGGCACTAAGGCTTTGTGTTGCAGCTCCTAAATAAAGTTCTTAGAAGCACTGCACGCTCTCTACTCCCACCACATGAATTTTGACCTCAGTTACATGGAGATGTAGTTGGAGAACGGGGAACTGAGATAAAACATGCTTGGAGTCAGTTTATCCAATACCTGCTGACTTCAACCGACTTGTACCTTCCCCTGCGGTACTGGCCAACTTGATAACCGGATACTGGGCTGCAGGGTCTACCAGTCTGTTCCCAGTCTGGCAATCAGGGTTTGAACTATGGGGGAGCTCAGGGGGGGGCATGAGAACTGCCTCGCAAGATTTGAAAATCATAACCTGAGAGGATTAGAGTGCTGATTTTATTAGGGCATTGTGATGGGTAGCACTTACTCACTAATGGGTAGCACATAGTCAAAGTGTAATTTGAACCCTGCTGGCAATTCCTATGTTCTAGAAGAACGCTACTAATGACTGTGACATTTCCAGTGCAAATGAGATTGGTCTGGCTAAAAATATACACCAGCAGAACTGAGAACAACAGGAGTAGAAAACAGGGCCTCCAAATTTACCTCTTCCTTTTGAGCAAATGATTGCACGTTTTCTTATCCCATAAAACAAACCTAACTTAGCCTTAAAATCATTGGTGCTAATATCTGGCAAATCCATAGGATCAAGTTGTGATCTCTCTTATATCATTACTTGATAGAGTGACTCTGGATTCACACACATATGTGATCATTTGGGGGAAACTATGTACAATTTATGAATTCTGGTTAATTTGATGAACTCTTCAGCATCTAGCAAAACAACCATGAGGTAGCAACAGGTCTTGACAGGTAAAAATTTCCCAACCCCACCTCCTTGGGAAGAAGGAACAGCATGAAGAAAATAAGCTGTTAGTCATCATATCTGAGTTCTTCGGTATGGAGGTCTGAAGGGGGGCAGGGGTGGAAAATGGGGCTGGAAACAGGACAACCAGGTGGCAGTGCTTATCTTTGAAATCTTAAAGGGACTTCCAGAGACAAAAGGAAATGGACAGGAGAGGGGCACGGGGGGTATGTTTTTGTTGAAATGGTTCATTTTTTAATGGGAGGACCAGCTGGGGAAGAAGGAAGTTTGATGTTGAGGAGGGAGAGGGAAATTGCATGATTTTGAGGAAAAGGAGGAGGGGAGTCCTGGGCTCCCCAGAGAACTCTGATCAAAGACTGAAGAATCATAGAAATTAAGGGCTGGAAGGGACCTTGAAAGATCATTGAGTCCAACCCCCCTGCTCTGGGCAGGAATATTGCTGACATCAAATGATCCCAGCAAGGTGTCTGCCCAGTCTCCTCTTGAAGACTTCCAAGGTTGGGAACTGCACCACCGCTTTGGGAAATCTATTTCAGATTCAGGTCACCCTTACTGTAAAGAAGTTTTTCCTTGCATCCAACTTGAAACCATCCTCTAACAGTTTATGGCCATTGTTCCTTGTCCTCCCCTGGGGTGCCCTAGTAAACAGTTTTTCTCCCAGCTCCCAATATTCCCCCCATTACATACTTATAGATGGCTACCAAGTCCCCCCCTCAGTCTTCTCTTCCCCAGGCTGCACAGTCCCAGATCTCTTAGTTTTTCCCCATAAGGTTTGTCCTCCAGGCCCTTAATCATTCTTGTGGCCCTTCTCTGGACCCTTTCAAGATTCTCCATGTCGTTTCTGAAGTGTGGTGCCCAGAACTGGACACAGTACTGTAGCTGGGGTCTCACCAGCACCAAGTAGAGAGGAAGTATCACTTCCTTAGCCCTGCTTGCAATGCATCGGCTAATGCATCCCAGTATGCTATTAACTCTGTTGACTACAGCGTTGCATTGGCAGGTCATGTTCATCCTGTGATCAACCATAACCCCAAGTTGCCTTTTAGCCAGCATGCTGGCCAGGACATTTCCTCCTAACCTATATTTATGTTGCTGGTTACTTCTCCCCAGATGAAGCACTTTGCATTTATCCTTATTGAATGCTCAAGAGTGGTAGGGAGAGACGTATAGGAGTTTTATTGTTCTGCCTAGGTTAGTATATTTCTCAAGAATGAAGGGTGGTTGGCTTTGGAAGCCATTGCAAAGTCTCTGTGCTTCAGCTAGGTGTCCCTAAAGGGGTCAACTCTAACCCACAGTGTCCACAAGGTTAAAGTTGGAAAGAATATGGATACATGATGGAGGTGTTTCTGAGGGTGTCATCTTTGGTCTGTGGGCAGCTGGGCTATGAGATCCCATTTCCAGGAAAGGGTAAGAGACCACCTGTACCAGAGGCACCAAGCAGACTCACGCTTAGATCAGGAAGCATAAAGTAGATGGGCCTAGTATGCATCTGGCTTGGGGAGACTTTCCAGAGCTATGATTCATACAGACGGAAGTGAGTTTAAAAACAATGAACCCTCAGTGCTCAAGCCTGGAAGATAATTTTTGAAAACTGGTAGGTTTGCTCATGTGGAGGGTAACAAGTATTATATGTTGGTGGAGCAATAACCCCTCGCAGCAATCAAGGATCAGGGCCTTGTTGGGTTGAACTCCAAAGAGAGACATGATAAAGCAAGTCTTTCCCTCAGCCAAGTGAGGGAATTGCCATGCAATGAGCAGGACCTCTAAAAGTTATTGCATCTATCTTAGGCTTTCCATTGCCCTGTACCTTGGGCTGTCAGTTACTGCTGCAAAGTGGCTGTGAAATGCTACCAAGTCACTCTTCTTTGCTCTGCTTGACATAGGAATATATAGAAAACAGCGTCATGGTGGGGAATGAAGAGCATGACTGTCTGCAACACTCCACTCAGTTCAGTTCAGAGATTAAGGAGGACAGGCAGGTTAATAGGGGCAGCATCTTAGCTGGAGCAAGTCAACTGAGTCAAGCCCAATTGCACCATTTGATTATTTGCCCCTTACACACAAATAACTAAGATCAGGTTTTAAGCTAATGGTGTAGACTAAAAATACACAGAGTAGGAATTAGAGAGAGAATTATTCTGGCAAGCAAGACATAGTTGATTTTAAAGGAAACTTGATCTTTTACTTCTGCCAGTGCTTATACATTTGGCCAGGCTGTTTACATAGTCTTATATGTATGCTGGAAATATATTGGGCCTGAATGACTGTCACTTGATGTAAATGAGCACAGTTGCTCTGAAGTCCAAAAAGCTTCCTCCGATTACAATCAGCTGAGGATTTGGCCCACAGATTGTAGGGGAGCCTTCTTGTCTCAGTGCTATTGTTAACATTTCCTGTTTATGTAACTTCAGCACAAAGACTCATAGGTCCCATCTACATTACAAAACAACCATATTAGCTGGACCAGATTTTTAATAATGTTTTCTTGACAGGTTTTAGATGTTTTCCATTTCAGTGACAAGAATTAAGTCACCTGCACTGATCCTGCAATCCTACCCACCAGACCTTTCAATTGTGAGGCTGAGCACTTTCAGAAGTGATTTTAAAGTCATCTCACTGTTCTGGATGGAGACTTATCTTGTAGGGCAGGGGTAGTTAACCTACAGCATAGGTGCCACAAGTGGCAAGGGGCAGCCTCTGTGTGCAGCACATGACAGATTGGGGAGGTGACAGGTAGCACAGTGCCAGATTGGGCAGGGAGCAGAAAGCAGAGCATCAAACCAGGCTGAAAGCACAGGGCAGGAATCAGAAAGCGGAGCAGCAGCTTGGGCAGGGGAAAGAGATTGGAATGGCCAGCAGCAAGAGTGCAGGCCTAATTTGTGGCATATCTGCCAAAATGACTGACCCCCACTATTGCAGGGTAACAGGTTCTGTGATCTTTAGACTTCACTAATCTACTTGTTACACGCAGAAGGAGGAAAGAAGGTTAATTGCACATGTATCCTGGTTTGAAAAACCCATCTTAAAAATCTGGTTACTCATACATTTTTCAAATCATATATTATCAACGCATATGTCAGTGCAGCCTGACCTGGGTAGCATCCACAGCATCTCAGGGATTACTAAAATACAGCAGCGGGCATACAGGAAGAAAGATGCAAAGAATTAGAATTAAGAATACTGTGCACTAATCCTTGACAAAAATGGTGAATCTGTGGGAACAGAAAGAATTCCTCACCTGGAAGAGGAAGTGAATGTAATCAGGAGGCAGAACTAGATGGGGACCAGCACTGTGAGTAGGGAGAAGTGCAGTGTATGAAGTGAGGGGAAAGGGGTCTCATGTGATGCAGGGAGAAGAGAAATGGTCATTGACTCAGGGTGCAGATACACACCACTTTGACTTAAGGGTGCGGAAGCAGAAAACATGGTTTTGTACAGGTGCAAATCATCCCATTCCAGGGTAAATGCACCTCTCAAAGCGAGTAACTCTACACTAGTGTGCACTCCCCAGCCCTCCTAGCCACTTTCATCCTTGGGTAGCTGCTTGGTGGATGAAAACTGCCTTCTTCACCACCTAGGCACCAGGTGCATTAATAACACCTTCTATGGGCAACCAGCTTCTTCAGAGTCTGTCCCTTGCCATGGAATGAACACTATGGAGTAAAATCCAGGGTAAATTACTCTGGATCAATCCTGCTGTGCGTCTACACTTTATGTCATATACTGTACACCTTGCATATAGTATCACCTCCCCATGACTATTAAGGGGCGATTTTCAAACACATGGATGGGTGTTAGATACTCAGGACCCACTGTTTTTTTTCCACCAAGAGCTCACTTAATTTCTATCAACTTTTAATGGAAGCTAAATAGCATAGTACAGTGCCATTTGTGCCTTCAAACATACACCCCCATGTCTTAATTTATCACTGTTATTTGAAAAAAAAAAAAGAATTCTTGCCAATGCCTGGTAATAAAATCTTGTTCAAAATTAAACTGAACAGCTTTTCAAAATGGAAAGTTGTGATAGTCAGGGGCAGATCCAAAGTGGGTACAGGAGCATGGCTGCATCACCCTTTTGGGCCAAACCATGGGAGCAGCAGTCTAGGACTTCTTTAAAGTCTGCTAATCAGGTAACTGATGGCAATGGGAGGGGTCCTCCTCCCTGCTCAGCCCTCCAGGGGCTCCCCACTGGCCCAGGAGCAGGTGCAGGGATGGGGAACCTGCCTGCCAATGCTGCTGCCACTGCTACAGTCCCTGGATGAGCTTGGCTCTTTGCATAGCTCAGCTGGAGTGGGGCAGGAGCAGCTTGCCCCACCCCCAGGAATAGTAGGGACAGTGACAGTCATTGGCAGGGGAGCAGGTAAAAGAGAGAGGATGGGAGGGGGAATGTGAGAGCCGGGGGGAGATTCTTACCTGATTTGGGGACTTTAAAAGTCCCCAGCTGATAGCATGGTCTGTCTGCCTTGTTGTGGGGAGAGGGGAGGGGGGAGGCTGGGAGCCAGGGTACAGCTGCCACTGAAGCATCAGGCACCACTCCCCGCTTCCCTCCCTTACAAAATCCTGGATCCACCCATGGTGAGAGTCCTTATTACTGAAGGAGCAATCAGTGCTGATGCAGGACTGGATGGCCTGAATCAGCTTTAGCCATAAACATTACACTTTGAAAATGTACACAGACTTCATGTTTTAAAGCAACTAAATATTATGCAAGGGGTAGGGGTAAAGATAGGCTCTTTGACCTATGTTAAATATATTTAATGGCTCTATAGAATATCTTTATAGCCCAAGCCTCAGGCAGCATCAGCAAAGACAACCTGAGGGAAACAGGGGATGTATCATTTGAATGTTATTGTCCTGGCGATTAAACAAAATAGTATGAATAGGTGGCGCGACAGGAATCATAGAATCATAGAATCAATGGGTCAGAAGGGACCTAGACAGATCATCAAGTCTGACCGCCTGCCATGGGCAGGAAGGAGC
>NW_017729025.1:18843537-18851625 GCF_001723915.1 Gavialis gangeticus | reverse complement strand
CATGAAAATAGGGACCACATTGGCCCTTTTCCAGTCCTCAGGGACTTGGCCCGAGCACCAGCAGTCCTCAAACAGCCATGCTAATGGCTCCACAATGACATCAGGCAGGAAGTCCCCCTCCATCTACTGGCCAAATGCTGTGACAGCACCTACTGCTTGCAGCCACTTCGAGAGAGCGGGTTCTGTATCCATTCCTTCCCATGGTAAATCCAAAATAAATTACTCTTTGGCTCCGTCCACATGTGCAGTGGACTGTGCAGTGATTGCACAGTCATTTAGTACTTGCATAAGCAACTGCTGAATGACTGCACAATGACCGGCGTTACTGCACAGTACATGGTTTTTGCCCTCATTACTACTGCGCCATAGTGTCACTGCACAGATAGTGCCCAGCAACACTGCTGTGCAGTAGCAATGAGCTACAGCTCTGTAACTCGTTGCTACTGTGCCCTAGCATCTTGTGTAGATGCACCCTGTGGCAATCATATTATGGGCCTATACCCTTAGTGTAATGAATTATGCAGAGGAGAAGCTCTAGCTTGTGAAAGCGCATAGCTTCTAAAAAGAACCACACTATGAAGAACACAGCAAGATCTAACCACCTTTCAAGGTAGTTACACATCTGTTTGTAACAGTGCCATCTAGTGACTCCCAGTGGACAGCAGATGTCAACTCTCCTCTCATTCTCATGTCCCCAGAACCACACTCAGTCCCAGGTATGACAACATTATAAGTGATTGTCCCAGGAGACAAAGTAGTGGAAAATACTCACCTGCAGCTCGAGACGCAGCATGCAAGGGGTGGAATGAAGAGCCCGCACAGCTCATCAGCCGGCTTTTTATTCAATTACGGTCGGCTGATGACGTCAGTGTCAAACGCCGGCCGGCAGAGATAAAAATGGCGGCCGATGCCACGGACGGGGTGGACAGCACGGGTGAGGAGCTGCAGCTGCCACGGGCAGCGAGAGGGACTCTCCCCATGGGACCTACGGAGCCTGGCAAGCTGGGGCGGACACTGATGGTGCAAGATAGAGAACCCTGACAGGAGCCTGCACAGGACAACGAGGGAGTGGCAGGCACACCGGCCGGAGACATCGCTGAAGTGGCACCCGGAAGCAGAGCTGACTACAGGCAGGAGTGCCAGGACGATGGGGCACTGAGGAAGCCACGCCATGGGGAGAAGACCTCGGGAGAGCCCTGAGGGGGTTTATAGTCAGGGCGGGCATCACCACCAATCCCAGATGGAGTGACGGGCAGATGAGAGTAATGCTGGAGGTGACGGGTCAGGAGGGGACCAAAAAACCCCAGTGAGAGTCCTAGAGAGAATAGTAAGAGGGCAGGGAGTGGCCTGTCATTCAGTATTTAGTTGTTGCGTTTATTTAGTTACCCCGGATGAAGGGGCATAGGGGAAGCGGGTGTGTACCCTGTGGAGCGAGGCTGAAGAGAAGCCTCAGAAGGTTTACCTTTTTTTTTGTGCATTTTCCCCTGAAGGAAGGGGTGAAGGTAAGGAGGGCTGATGGGCAGGCCCCTACGGGTGAACGTGGCTACAGGCCGTGGGCACCTGGAAACAAAGTCAGAAGGCATTACCTCACAGAGGGGACGAGGCCAACGGGCAGGTGACGCACCAAAGGAGGCGTGAGGCTGGGGTGTAGGGGTGGCGGAGCCCCGTGAATGACTGCTGGGCGAACCACAGGCCACTGAGTACACTCAACGACCAACCCCGCCTACTGAAGGAACAACAAGTCATGGCAGACAAGAATGGGGTTGGCAACCCGAGGGGAAGACATTGACTTGGGTGATGACACAGGTCCGTAAGGCGCTCGATGTCTAACAACAGGGCAAAGGCCGCCTGACAGCGGCTATTCGAAGCCCGGTGGTCATAGAGATATTTAATGGAAATAAGGCCCATGTGCAATATAACCGATGGAGTGGGAACCGCCCCCTCCCAAACAAAAAAACGCAACTAATTCCTTGGCTTGGAACAGAAGGTGGGTTATCATGAAGGCCAGATAGCATGATAGCTCTGAACACTAGATGAAAAACACGGATGCAAGAATGGTGTTATCTGATGAGAGTTTTAAGCAGATGGGCAGTGTGGTTAATTAAAGGGCTAGGGATAAGGTTTCCTAAAAAAAAAAAGTAGTTGGAAAACATTTTGAGAAAGCACAAGCTGCATATACTAAGTCTCTCAGAGAGCCAGGAGGATTGAGGCACTACATAATATATATATATGTTATATAATATATTTAAAGAAATATTGGGTCACATGCTCCGGGGCAGTAGGCTGTAATAGTGGAAACAGGTAACCTGTCTATTTTAAGAGTTTGATCAGTTTATCAAAGGGGTTACATGACATGGCTGCCTGACACAGCAGGGTACCCAATTCAGCAACTCAGACGGTCCTTCCTGTGTTCCTAAGTTCCAAGAGCTTCACCAGAGCTATAACAATTTACATGAGCTTAGTATCTCGCTGATTGAATTGATCCAAAGATGTTTAAATCAGAGTGAGGTGGAGTTTGTAGACAGCCTCCTGTTCAATCTAAGCATATTTGATCAGTGATAAGAATGACTATTTAACTATTGATTGTGCTAAGAGGCCTTAACATGGTACAAACACCTAACGGATCACAGACTCCCCATCTTTCTTGAGTTCTCCTGCCATTGAAGTTTCAGTTATTGCTCAGTCGGATAAAGGCTGTCAAAGGAGAGAAGAGCCTATAGTGCAACCGAGGGTCTCTCAAACCTGCAGCACCCCACAGTGCTTTGCTCTCCCTCCCTCCATGAGCCCAGCTGAAACCCTACTGCCACAAACAGGAGGAACTTTGTAGCACTCTAAATGAACATGTAATTGGACACACATTACATGTGGTTTTATGAATGTAGCGATAAAGAGAAGTTTCTGTTTCAAACGAGCATTTCTGTAGTGCTGGTGCCTTTTTGTAGCACTAGAGATGACATACACATGTATATGCTCACTTTTTGTAGCACTACAAGGGTGTTTGCAGGGCTACAAATGTAATGTGTGTCTATGGTCTCATGTGTCTATAGTTTATATAGATTTCATAGACATTAGGGCTGGAAGGGACCTCGGAAAATCGTCGAGTCCAGCCCCCTGAACCAGGGGCAGGAAGTCAGCTGGGGTCATAGGATCCCAGCAAGATAAGCATCCAAACTTCTCGTGAAGGTGTTCAATGTGGATGCTTGAACCACCTCCGATGGCAGGCTGTTCCAGACCTTGGGGGCTCGGACAATAAAGAAGTTCTTCTTTATGTCCAGCCTGAAATGGTCTTGCAGGAGTTTATGACCGTTCGACCTCATCATCCCTTGGGGCGCTCTGGTGAACAAACGTTCCCCCAGATCCTGGTGGTCACCCCAATAAACTTATAGGTGGCCATCAGATCACCCCTGAGCCTGCGCTTTTCCAGGCTAAAGAGCCCCATGGCTCTCAGCCTGTCATCGTAAGGTCTGTTTTCCTGACCTCTGATCATGGGCATGGCTCTTCTCTGGACTCTCTCATAGGTATTAAAGGAACATTTTCTTGATATTAGTTTAAAGCAAACCATAGCACAATGCCAAAAATACAGATGCCTAGTTTCTTGACTAGATAAATAAGATAATAGTATCTACTTACTTCTGAAATCTTTTTGAGATTTGATGAAAGGAGATGATAAGAAATGTCAAGTGCCATTATTTACTCTCTACAAACATTATTGGGTAGACTGTGTATGCTCAATCACATTGAGCTCCCTTTAAATCCAACATATTATGAGATGAGGTTGAAAGATGTGAAGACTGGTTGATAGAATAGAATCAGTACAGCAAACAAAGAGTAAGCCAGTGTGAGAAGAGCAGTCAATTTTCTGTGCAGTAAGAAAAACAGTTATGCTCAGCATCAGGCAGCAGCTAACACGTCAAATGCAGAGGCCGACATGGACATATTTATGTTTTACAGCGAACATAAAATATAAGGCTATGTTAGTAAAATTTCAATATAGTTCACCTTTTAAAAGAGACACAATACATTTAAATGCAGTGTGATTACGCTGTGGATATTACTGCCACAGAGTGTGTGGTGGGATATTGGGTAACTGGGGGTGGGGGAACAAAATAGCAGCCACCACTGCCACTCTCCCAGCCACCATGTGTGAACAATGAAAATGCTCAGAGTTATAATAGGATGTTAAGTTTCATCACTAGAGCAAGGACAAGGGTTTATCCCTAGAATCAGAATTAAATAGGACAAGTGTGGGGCTGGAGCCTTTGAGCAGATTTCTGACTCCACCAAAGCCAACAGAAGCTTTATCTTTGTCCTCAGAAGGGCCAGGATTTCAAACTATCTACCTAACTATTCTCTCCAGTTATACCCTAGGCTTTTTAGTGAAGTAAAACATCAGAGATAGAGAAACATGCACACAATATTATTTATCCAACCTTTATGTTTTACTAGTAGCTTGAAGGGCACTCTATAGGAAGCTGAGCAAGCAAGAAGCTTAATTTAAAAATCAGATAAAATGTATTTGGACTAATCCATCTGGAAGCCTTTTATAATTTGCTAATTCATGGGCACACCTTGACATTCATCTCATCTCATTCTCTGTCTCATTAATTGTACATAGTTGAAGTTTTGGAGAAAAACTCTCTTATATAACACAGGAGAGTTCTCATATTATTCTCTTAAGAGTTCCCATTCACTTCAAAGCCATTTTCAAGCAATCATATAGCCTTGCCATCCCTTCCAAGATTAGTGTAAATGCTTAAGGCTCACTTGTCTATTTGAAAAAGGTATAGTGAGGCACAGAGCATTTCAGTGACCTCCTGAAAGAGAGAACCCAGGAGTCCTGCCTGCTAAAACCATGCAGTTAAATACAACCAGGAGGCAGACCATGTAAAGAAGAGGGAAAGGTTTCTTGTCTTCATTTCCCAAATGAACAATGCTGCAAATGTAGAGCTAAAGAAAGGAAAGCCCGCAGAACTCAGTGTTCAGGCTCTACTACTGACACCTCTGCTTTCGCTTTAGGCAGAAACACAATGTGTGAAAGAGCCGCTCAGGTCTCTGCCATGCAACTGTGTCTTTAAGAATGGTTTACATGTAGATTAACCCTAACCTTCCTGCCTACCTCTGAATACTCTGGTTTGGCAGGAGCAACTTGACTTCTTGTTCTCATGTAGTGTGACACTTCTTGTGTCTCATGTAGTGATAGAGGTTATAATATATAGATGCTCCCTGACAGGGAGCTGAGGGAACTGGAAATTGTAAGATGGTCCCTCAGTGAGAGAGCAGCAAGCTAGTTAGAGAGAAACCAAGGATCTGCCAAAGTTGCCTACTGGTCCACAATACAGGTCATTGTTTAGTTCTTCTCATTCATATATATTTCTGATTATTGAACCAGGTGATCCCATATCCTGAATACTCAGTCAAGGGTCAGAAAATAAACTGGTGTTCAACTCTAACAGCCACAGGCCTTAAAAGGGCTTCCTCCCTGGCCTTTATTTTGGTTCCCACACAGAATCTCCTGTCCTGGTTGGGGTTTATGAAAGGTGATATAGTCTGGCAATCATATACACTCTAGTAAAATCTGATATGTATTTTGGGTGCACATGGTAAATGGAAATGAGTCAAATGGTCTGCCTGTAATCTGAACACTGGCAAACCCAGCCCACTTGCAAGAATGTCAATAATGTGGAGACTTACAGTGGCTCACAGCAGCACACGTCATTCATTTTAGCCAGCAGATCAAGTGTGCAATCAACAGAAGTGCTTCTCAGCTGAAAATATCTACATGCACATGCCTGCACACCAAGATAAGTATTCTGCATATGTCCTGGATATGTGCCTGCTTATATACATGGGAAAACATACATCAATGTATAAAGAGCTCTTCAAAGTACTTTTATAAGTTGCAGGATTAAATCAACAGCCAAAAAAGCCCCAGTTAGGCTCCAGAGTGGTGAGAGATGTGTGGGTGAAAGCCCGCTGTGCCCCCGCTCCCCTGAAGCCCCCCAGAAACCCCCAGCAGCTGCAGAGCCACCCGCCAACCCCCAGCACAGCCGGAGGCAAGCGGGGCCCGTGGTGGGAGGGGGTTAACCCCTCACTGAGTGGGAGGAGGCGGCTGAGTGGAGCCGGGCCGGGTCAAGCCCAGCCCAGGCCCCTACTTTGTCCAGCCCCCGAGGGAGCCACGCGATCGGAGCCATGCGAACAGGCTGCGCAAACAGGCGCACTTGCCTGCCAGTGCATGAGTTAGCACAGAGTTCACGCAGGAGATTGCATGGGAGGGCCCGAGACCCTGCCTGCGAACCCCCCAGCATAGACAGTCCCAGCCATAGCCAGCCTACCAGAGACATGACACGGATGGGCACACATCACACCCTGAGGGTCCCCTCGGGCTCTGTGGCCCCCCCCCCGGCACCTCAGAGACGGCCACCCAGACGGAGCCCATGGTTCCAGGCTTCACGCAGATGGAGCCCCTGGTTCTCAGCTGTGGGGGCTGCCTGTCCCTTTTTCAGGCCCTGGCAGCCGGGAGCATGGCCACTTCCCCGTGTGGGGTCTGCTCCCTTTTGGAGTCTCTAGCATGTCAGCTGGAGGAGCTCCAGGCCACAGTCCAGAGACCGCGTGCCATCAGGGACTGTGAGCAGGAGATTGACTCCTACTGCCAGGCCCTTCTTCCCCAGGAGACCACTGTTTCCCTCCAGGACAAAGGAGGACTCCGGGACCTCCCGCTCTGTCCAGTCAGGAGCATGGACCAAGGTGGTCAAGGGCCCTAAGGCCTGCCGCACCAAGGCCCCTGCCCCGCTGGAGCTTAGCAACAGGTACACACCTCTGGCTGCTCCAGCAGAGCCTGCTGAGTTGCCAGCTCCCACAGGCAACACAGGCCCAACCGCAGCTACCATCCCCACTCTCCCCAAGACAAAACGTAAGGTGTTTGTTGTGGGAGACTCCATCCTGAGGGGGAGTGAGGAGGACTGAGGGGGCAATTTGCCTCTCCAACCCCATAGCCCGGGAAGTCTGCTGCTTCCCGGGGGCCCGCATCCGGGACATTGTGGATAAGATCCCTAAGCTCCTCTGGCTTACAGACCACTATCCTATGCTCCTTATTCATGTGGGCACCAATGACACGGCTTGGAGAGCTCCCAGCCGGGTCATGAGGTGCTACAGGGATTTGCAAGCAGGGCTAAAGGGTCTGGGGGCACAGGTGGTGTTCTCGTCGATCCTCCCAGTCTTGGGCTATGGGCTGAGGAAGGAGAGGAGGATCCACATAGTCAACCAAAGACCGCAGTGCTGGTGTCATCAGGACTGTTTTGGCTTCCATGACCACAGCCCGTTCTTTGGTGAGAGAGGCAGTGAGCTGCTGGGAAGAGATGGCCTCCACCTCTCTCCCCTGGGGACGAGGCTCTTCTCAGCCAGACTGGCTGACCTGCTCCACCGGGCTTTAAACTAAGCCTGCTGGGGGACAGGGGGACTACCGCCACTGCTGGCCCACTAAGCAACACTTGCAAAGCCAACGGGCCAAGGCACTTAAGGGAGCCCACTTCTGCTCCAGCCCTGGTACAATCTGTGGGCAAGGCAAGAGCCCCCAAGGGGACACTTGCCTGCCTCTACACAAATGCCAGGAGCTTGGGGGAATAAGTAGGAGGAGCTCGTCCTCCTACCCAATGCAAATAATTATGACATCATAGGGAAAACAGAGACCTGGTGGGACTCCACCCATGACTGGACCTCGGGTATAGATGGCTATACCCTATACAGGAGGGATCATGTAGATTAAAGGGGCGGGGGTGTAGCTCTCTATGTTAAGGAAAGCTACATGTCCCTGCAAGCTGATATTGGTGACCAGGGTGGATGACTGGAGACCCTCTGGGTTAAAATCCGTGGGGAACATGGCACAGGGGACACAATGGCGGGAGTCTACTACAGACCTCCCACCCAAAGTCCTGAGCTTGACCAGGAGTTCACCTCAGAACTGGCTGAGGCCGCATGCTCCAGGACCATGGTTGACACGGGTGACTTCAATTACCCGGACATCTCGTGGGAGGATCGCTCAGCAAAATCCCAGCGGTCGCAAAGCTTCCTCTCATGCGTGGATGACCTCTA
>NW_017729025.1:18842030-18843526 GCF_001723915.1 Gavialis gangeticus | reverse complement strand
ATCTTCCGAGGTCCCTTCCAGCCCTAATGTCTATGTAATTTATGAAAATCAGTCATCTATAACAAGTAATAAGGAGTGTGAAGTGAATTTGTGATGATGACTTCTACCAACCTCAATAGTTATGAAACTATAGGAAGTAAATTCCTTTTGGAATAAAGCATCAACAAAGGCAGATGATAATATTGTTATGACCGCTTATAATTTGAGAAAGCATAACTTGTGTGGCAGAGAAGACTGATAAATAATTCCAACTTCCATGTCAAGTGATCAGCCCTATGAAATAACCTCCTGTTGCTAGGGAAAGAGATAAATCTTAAAGCATTCTCGTTTATGTAATCCCATCAGCCTATCATCTGCTCCCCTCCTATTTTATGTTCTGGATATGCCTCAGCCAGCAAAGCATGCAAGCATTTGTTTATCTTCAGTCATGCAAGTCATATAGATGAAGTTAATGGGATTGTTCACATGCTTAATGTTAAACATGTGCCTTGATGGACTGGGGCCATGGTGCTCTGCAAGCATATTAGACAGAGCCCGAAAAGGGTGCATATAAAAGTGCAAGTTCCCTGTCTTATTTTTAATGCAACTATTAGGTAACTTCCGTCATGAAAATGTCTTGCTGCTGGTGACATTACATTATTCCAACCCCAGACTTCATTCAATACCTGAGATTTATATTCAGGAAAACCTACTTGACACCAACATGGACAGTATGTGGCAAAGTGTGAGTCTCTGACTAGCCTCAGGGCTAATTTCCCCACTTTCCTTTGGGCACACCGCCCACCTGTCTCATCTGCCATGCCTTGATGGAATATAACTGAGTGTTAATTAGGTGGGAGGCTGCCCATTTTACACCCCGATATGGGGGGGTGGGGATATCCACGGCTCTGTTCCACTCCTACACTGCGGCCCAAGCATCGCAGATAGCATCTCAGGCAGTAGGCTCACCCACCCCCTTCGCCCATTAGCTGTGGTCCCAATCATGGGACCTTCAGCTTCCGTAAGCCCTGGCCCTGTCTCAGGCCAGTCGGGACCCCAAGCTTCTTTGCTTATTATGGGCATCCCTTGTGGTGGACCCCTGGCCCTTTTTACCCTTCCGGTCCTGGCCCCAGCATTCACCAGCTGAGTCCCTCAGTTGGGTTTATGCCTCCTGCCTGCACTTAGGGATCTGGGTCCCATATTCCCACCTCAGGTGCTCCTGGAAGCATGCCTGGCTCTGTAGGGTCACTCCCCCAGCAGGCTCAGGTGCCTCCAGAAGCTTACTTGGCCTACCCTGCTCTGATGGTAAATGACTTACCTGAAGGTGAGGGCTGGGTTTAAGGCACCCCTACCCTCCTTTCACCAGGGTGATAACTGGCCTGGAATTTCCTGGGGACTCCCATGCCACTGAGAGCCCCACCAGGCCACCCACTCTCAGCAGGGTGCAGTTTTAGGTCATGCCCAGGACCAGGAACCTCCAAACTATCCTCTACAGCTCCTGCCCTTACCTCCAGGAT
>NW_017729025.1:18818937-18842010 GCF_001723915.1 Gavialis gangeticus | reverse complement strand
TACCTCCAGGATGTTATGTTCAGCCTAGCAGCCAGGCAATGTTACTGCCTGGCCTGCCAGCAGGGAACTGCCCTGTTTATATACGCAGCCATGGATCTAAAATGGCTGCCGTCATTAAACACCTGCTGGCTGCCTGGCTCGGCCCTTAAAGTGCCAGGCACCAACAGTGCCCTGCCATACAGTTCTTATGTCATATTGTGTGACAAAATGGTAGACAAAAAAAAATCACCCCAACAGAGTACTCCCTATTTGTAACTTCTTTGCCCTGTTTATCTCTACCGAGGCACATGTAAAACAGTCACTTGAGTCAAGTTGACGAGAAGAATATTTTTGACCATTTCTTAGACGAGATGGACTAAACCACACATGTTGGAGCTTGATCTATAATCATGGCTTAGGGGTATATATATCCAGTCCTATCCTGAAAAGTCCACAAAGCAGTATGTGACTCAGTCCTCCAGGTACAGAGTACAATCCATAGTTAAGGAATACATTGGGTAATCACTTGGAAACTTTGAAGTGTTTCATTTTCAGGGATTCTCAACAAGGGTGCTGGGAGTGTTGCCAGCTCCTTTGGAAGGTTTACCGAGGAGATAAGCAGATAAGGGCAGGCTCAGGCCTGTACCTACTTGAACTATCCCCCGTACCTACTGCGCAGCCTCTCTGCAAGGAGGTAATCACTGAAATATATAAATTAGTTTTGAAATTGAGTGACGTTCAATTCACAAAAGATATGGAGGGGTGCCTCGAGTCCAGTGAGGGGTGCCTTGAGTCCAAAAGGATTGAGGGCCACTGATATAAACCAACTTCTTCAGTCTTCTGACAGCAAAATGTGTGTCAACAGTCTTAAGTGATAAACATATTATTTTCACACTATGATAGTTAAAGACAATTTACAGGCATCCTTCCTTCAGAAGGATGTCTATAATAAATACAAGGGATTTGGAGCCAAAAGATTCACATTCACAATATGTACAAATACTTGAAAAACAGGGTTTCCATATATACTAAAAGTGCCTCTACAGTTACAAGTACTGTATATAAAGTTCATAATACTGAAAACTGACATGCCTATTATTAATTCATCTTAATTGTTTTTACTATTGGAGAAGAGAGAACATTTACAGTTACAGTCAACGCTGCATGACTCCAGTTTTAGACAATTTAGGTTCTACTGATGTCAATGGAGTGACAATCGCATAAACTGAAGTAACACAATTGTGAATCAGGTCTTAGAACTGTGGGCACCAATGAATATACCAAATGAAAAGTCTTATAGCATATGCAATAATAATTAGGCCAAGAAGTCTGAGGATTGCTCTCTTTTCCTTTGCCCCTATATTCCTCCATTATACCAGATAATAGCTAGCTGACAGTTGGGTTTAATTTTGGGCAAAAACTGTGTAAAATTCACTCAGATTTGGTCACAAAACATAGATATATATTAAAAAGTATAGAATTTGGAACAGTTTAACCAGTTCTATGGGTAGAGGAGAAATATATCAAAGCAAAATGTCCCTTGTCTCAGCACCGTTGTCCAACTTGCCTCAGAAAAAATATTTCTGTGCTAAATGGCAGCAACAAATAGAGTATGGCCCAAGCAACACCACAGCTATGGCCCAAGCAGCACCACAGCTTTCTTCTACCCCCAAAGAAATAGGACATGCTGGTAGGAGGAACCTGGGGATTATTACTGTTGCTCAAAGTAGTAGTAACTCCACTGCATGCTTTGCAAATTCCTCTCCTAAAAAAGTCACAGAGGGTTAAGATTTGAGAGGGAAGAACTATGCCAACACATTGATAAGCCTGATCATGCTGCTATGACTGGTGGGACGTGAGAGGGTAGCCCTTCCATGAAGATGGCCAGGAACTGCAAAGCTGGGGACTAGTGTCCCTCAGTTCTCTATTTCCACAGGCTTTGGGTGCATGTAGCAGGAGTCAGAATTCAACTACTACTTGTCCTCTCCTCATCATTCTGCTCAAGCCTGATCTAGCCTTGCAGTGACTCTGCATCTTCATTGGTTTGAATTATTCTGTGATTTGCCCACTATACTATCAACAAGACTCTTTAGAAAAAGATACCATCTGCACTGTTGGAGAATATACATTTTATTCTGTTTCCTGCTGAGAGGCACTCCTTTATCTACTGCCGTCTCATGCTACAAAATCAGCCCATTTAATCAACTGGATGAGGTGTATTAGCTAGGAAGGATGGTCTTCTGCTCAAAGCAAAGGAGAAGGAATCCAGTGAACTGGTTTTATTCCAGTGTTGTGTAGCTGACTTGTTTTATGTTGTGGGGCAAGATGATTTATTTCACTGCACCTCTTTCTGCATGAGGAAAATGAGAATGACTTATCTGACACAAATGCTACGAGAAAAGTTGATTGAAATTCAGTTTCATTTGAAAGGACAAAGGAGTTTGTTTTTGTTTTTTTTATCATAATGTCAATTTAACTGAGAAATGTCCAATCTCAGAAAAATGGTCTTTTGGCCTTTTGGATTTCAATGAAGAAGGATAAACTTTGGAAGAATAATACATATGAAAACTTTCATTTCCATCATTTTTATGAGGAAAATATTCCCTGGCTAGCCACACTCAGGAAGGTTAATTCACTCCTCTGCAGAGGATTCACACACAACTTAGCCCCCTAGCAGAAGACAGAAGAGGTAAATAGGGTGCATGTGAGCCCTGTGCCCAGGAATGAATTTCAAACTAAAGTTGGCAGGGAGTTTCTACATAAAGATAAAATTGTAATGGAGCGCTGACCTTAACATAGGTATGGTGCTTGTGCGTTTCTCTGTGCAGGTGGACTATTCTAAGTGTTCTGTGATCCACGTGCCTATTGGCTTGAAATTTATTGTGCTTTATAGAGTTTGGAAGTAGGGCTAAGGATCTAAATTTGGGGCCATTTGAGCAAGGGATTCCTTTAGTACAACCCCTGCCTCAAAACAATAGCTTGGCTAGGGCAAGGCATTCACTGTGCAATACTGACCTGGGGTTTGGATTTATGGAATGGCTTATGATAAACTGCTGAGCTGTACAGATGGAAGTGGACATGTACCACAAAACTAGCATTCAAGCGGAGCAAGAGGAGAAGAAGAAGTGTTGTAGTCACCTAAGACAGTGGTTATGGAAGACATGCTATGGCCACTGAACCCAAGTCAACCACACGCTGTCAACCTTAACCTTAGCAGTGCTCATCAAATATGACTTGGGGTTGAGCCTTGTACCCTCCTTGCATTTTTCAGGGTTCCCACTTGAATTTTTGTCTTATACTTTCTGGATGATGAGAAATCATTCAAAGTGATCTAAAACCTACACAGGTTCTGATGATACTTCTCAGAGTACTACTACCTGCCCACTTCCACATGGCTTCTCCAAGATTTCCCAGGAAGTGTCAAGTGGGAGTGTGGCACATGTGCTTGAGAAGCTTGGAGCAATGTGTGTATGGTTTGATATGAGTGGATGGTCAGAGCCATGGATGTAATGAAGAGACTATCAGAAGAACTGGGACCCCGATGGAGCATGGTGGGGGTCACTGAGCAGTTGGAGAACCATGAGTGGTGGAGAAATGGTACAAAATACAGTTGCACTGAGAAATATAGGACCAAGTTGAGCACCTAGTCCAGAGGGGAGCCATGCGCATGATCATAGGTCAGGAAAACAGACCTTATGACAACAGGCTGAGAGCTATGGGACTCTTCAGCCTGGAAAACCGCAGGCTCAGGGGTGATCTGGTGGCCACCTGTAAGTTTATCAGGGGTGACCACCAGGATCTGGGGGAATGTTTGTTCACCAGAGCGCCCCAAGGGATGACAAGGTTGAATGGTTATAAACTCCTGCAAGACTGTTTCAGGCTGGACATAAGGAAGAATTTCTTTACTGTCAGAGCCCCCAAGGTCTGGAACAGCCTGCCATCGGAGGTGGTGCAAGCACCTACACTGAACACCTTCATGAGAAACTACTGAGGATGTTTATCTTGCTGGGATCCTATGACCCCAGCTGACTTCCTATCCCTGGGGCAGGGGGCTGGACTCGATGATCTTCCAAGGTCCCTTCCAGCCCTAATGTCTATGTATCTATGAAGCCTTTTCTTTGCTACTAAAGAACACAGGTTTAACTCAGGCACAGCAGAGACGAGCTATCTGTAACTGGCCTAAATGCAAACTCTGGAGAACATCTGCAGACAACCTACAAAATTTGGCCCTGCAATGAGCTGAACTTGAGCCTTTGAAGTATAGCTCTCTTCAGATAAGAGTAACAGATCTGTCACGATGCTCTAAGAAATCCCTCCCTTAGTGCCACCTAGCACAATGAAGGGAGCTGGCTGGAGTTCGAATCTGTGGACTATAACACAAGTAGTAGCACATTTCTTTAAAATTTCCCTGTATCTGTTTACTATGGTATTCCCCTTCCTCATGCACTCCCAAGGGCTATTTGGCAGCTTCCAAAGGCAGAGATAGGGCCGAGTTTTGAGGGTAGCATATATCTTTAACTTACCTGTCCTTGGTTTCAGGAGATTGAGGTTCTCCCTATTCCAGAAGGGAACAAAGCACTACTGAGGAGCCTTTACTCCTTTAGGTTAGTATTATGATCTCTTTTCTAAGACCTCGTGGTCCATGCCAACAACCTGACTCAGCAGTTCTGTCTGTCAAAAACAAGGGAAAAAAACAACATGCAAAGGAAAAGAACCACACCTTGTTACCGCCTCTCTTAAAAATACCAAGAATGGATCTAAATGATGGCATTTGGGAGCAGTTTTGCATAGGCATCAAGAAGTGTTCCTCCTATTTACTTGAATATGGTGCCAGTTAATTACCTTTGTTTGAATTACAGCCTCCCCATTCACCTAAACGGGCAAGTCAGGGGGCCCATTATACTCTGGGAAAGAGATTCCTGGAACATCAAGCTTTAGCATTATACTGAATAATAATAGTAGTAGTAACAACAATAATATTCCCAAAGTAGCAATTGCATGGTCTGTTCCAATGTGTTGTGAGAAAAATACGTGCAACATTTTTCCTGTTTCAAATACTCTGATTGTTTTAAGAAACTTATTTTTTCATTCCTCTTGCCTGGGATTAGAGAAAAGAGAATGCCTCCTAATGGCCTGTTGGCTTTTATCTGAGCAGATGATGACAGGACTTCAAGAGCCTGGTCCTACTCCCTGTGCTATCCTAGCGTTATATCTGGAATCTCCATTCCTGGAAACTTTCAAGAGCAGGTTAGACAGACACTTGGCTGGGATAATTTAGTCAGAGATGATCTTGCCTTGAGCAGGGGGCTGGACTAGATGATCTCATAAAGTCCCTTCTAGCCCTATTTTTCTATAATCCTATATCCCAGCAGAACTGACCTGAGGACACTGCTCCCCTTTTGCATGAACTTTCTAAGTTTCAGGATTTTATTTACATTCTGCAGGGGAACAAAACCCAAATGCTTGCGCAAAAATGGAAATGAGCCTTTTCAGAGCAGAGCCTGCACTTGGTGATCTGGAAAGGGATCTGAGCATATGCAGGGAGGCTTCTTGCGGAGGGCGATGGGTCTGGCATGGGGGAGGCATCTCTGGGAAATACCCAGAGAAATGTAGTTCTGGGTTGACCATTCATTCTTTGGAAAGTTCTCTTCTGACAGCTGGTTGAAAATGGGAAAATTGGACCAGCGCTAAAGAGTCCTATGCAGGGACCATGGGTAGATCCAGGGAGATGTGAGGGGGGTGCGCACACAGCCCCTTGGCTGTATGGTGCATGTGCAATGAACTCTCTGAGCTCCCAGCTGGTCAAGTGGGTTCCTGCCAGAGCCACTATTTTCATGCATCCCCAGAGCACTGCCACCATTTCTGTCTTCTCCCACCCCCTTCTCTGCCCCATGCTGAATTTGGGGGCAGGGGAAAAGGGGGTAAGCAGTGCCCACTCCCTGGGTACCAGAGCTGCACAAAAGCTGTGGATCCAGCACGAGTCCATGCTGACTAGCTGGGAGCTCAGCTCGTTACATTTTCCATGCCCTGCCCAAGGTGAGTGTCACTGCACCAACTCCTCATGATCCATGGATCCACTCCAGCAGGGACCAGGAGCTGGCTATGCATGCTTAACTTGACACATTTTGCCCTGTCTGGTGTGCAAACAGGGATAAGTGTTGTCCTTTAACAAACAGAAATCTGACTTAACCTCTGACATCACTATTTTTGGTAGTATTGCTATACTTACAGAATGTGGCACAGTGAATTCAGATTCAGACCAGGCATTGGATTGGGCTCACCGCCAGCATGCACTGAATTGTCTGCGCTTTCATTTTGATGCTCTGTATTCCTAACACATGCTCCAAGCACCTCATTTTGATCTGGCCCTGGAACGCTGAACATTTTTTTTAGTATACACTGGAGTGGGTGACTTAGTGATACTGTTTCTCTTGACAACATGTTGCTATCTTTGGCGCCCTCTTTTGTTCATGTTCCTTATTCTCTGCAGGAGTTTTGGGACATGCATCAACTGCTGCAATATTCTCCTCTTTTGGAGCTAACCTATGCATCAGGAGGAATACATCTAGACTGCAAATGCATGGGACTTGCCTCCGGTTGACATTTGCTTCCTGAGAAACACAATAATCCAAAAAAATATTAGCATAATAAGAGCCTTGGCAAAGACAAAAGGCATCAGCATTATTACTTCCCCTTAGACTAAACATACAAAATTAAAAGTAATTATCTATGAATTGCTGCACAGAAGATTATAGTTAATTAACATCGAAGGTAGATCTTTTCCAGAGCACTACTTGTTTTTCCTTCTTTACCGTGCTGTTATGAGACAAGCATTTCACTGCCTGCTCTTTACCTGCTATACGTAGAGCTCACCAGCTCTTGGGGGCACTGCATAATGTGCCAGTTTACATCCCTCGGTACAAGCAGAAGCCTCTACGCAATTTAGGAGGCCTCAGGAGATTGAGTTGCTCAAGAGACAGTCCAAAATAATTTTATAGTAGCATACATTTATACCCCCTCTTATGGCCCTGAAGACTCTTAAAGCTCATTACAAGCCCAATTTTACCTTGTGCTCTGAGCACACAAACAAGTTATGCATCTGGGTACAGACATTCAAAAAACCTGAGGGAGGATCGAGCTAACCTACATGGGTTTCTTTAAACTGCGCAGATTGGATTGGGAGCAAACAGAGCGCACGTTCACGCTGGGGTTGGGGGGCACACAAATGCCACAACTGGACGAGGCCAGAAGGCAGGGGGTGCTTCCCACACACCGCTCAGTGCAGCTCCTCTCCTCAGCTCTGCCCCTGCCCAGGGGCAGCTGGCAGCAGCAGTGGGGGGACGGGGGAGAGAAGGAGGGTGCCCCCGCACTGTGCTTGCTTGGGTGGAGGGGGGCAGGGCCAGGCCATGGGGCAGGGGCCTGTGCTCCCCCCCCAGCATCTAGGGGGGGCTGAGGCCAGGCCCACAGGGTGGGGGACTCTGCTCCCTCAATCCTCCACCACTGTGTGGTTCGGCTGACACTGGCAGCCAGGAGGAAAGGCCGAGAGCTGCGCTGAGGGAGAGGGGGAGGCACAGACCCCCAGTCCTGGCACCCCCAGACCCGAGCAAGCACAGCTGAGGGGGGGGCCTCTGCTCCTCACCCCCTGCCTCCGTCTCCAGTGCTGCCCAGCTCAGCTGACACAGGACAGCTGGCTTTATGTTAAAGAAAACTTACTGAGGGCACCATCCTGATTCAAAGGAAGACGAGCAAGCGTGGCAGAAGACCAACTTTGCTTAACAGGGAACTCTTAAGTGAGCTAAAATACCAAAAGGAAGCTTACAAGATGTGGAAAATCGAACAAACAACTACGGGGGAGTATAAGAGTATTGCCCGGCCATGCAGGGATGAAATCAGGAAGGCCAAAGTACAAGTAGAGTTACAGCTAGCAAGGGATGTGAAGGGTAACAAGAAGAGTTTCTAGAAGTATGTCAGCAACAAGAGGAAGACCAGGGAAAGTGCGGGTCCCTTACTGAATGGGAGAAGCAACGTCATTGCAGATGATGTAGAAAAGGCTGAAGTGCTCAATGCCTTTTTCTAGGGCTGTGCAAAATGGCACCGTTCCATTTCTACTTGTGTTTCAATGGAACAGCATTTTGTTTCGAATATTTATTTGATTCGAAACTTCTGTTCCATTTCGTTTCATCAAAACACTTTTGCCGTTTCGACGCTTCGCCCATAGGCTATAATGGGGAAGCTTGAAACAGCCTATAACTTTGTCATTTCTGGCCTGATTTGGATGAAACTTGCAGGAATGGTAGCCCCTTCTGCTGGCATGAAGCCTGCCATGTTTCAAGGAGATAGGTGCAGGGGTTTTAGGGAAACTGCACCTCAAAGTCTTGAGAGCAAACAACTCATGCCACATATGTGTGTTAAGCCACGGCTGGGTCAAAACGGCAGGCGTCCTAGCCCCTGCAGAGGCCACGAAGCCTGCCAAGCTACAAGGAGATAGGTGCAGGGGCTTCTGGGTTCTGGGGCCCTGCACCTCTGGCTGCTGACAGGCAAAACTTGTGACATGGGTGCTTGTGGGACTGTGCCTGTCTTGGGGCAGGCCTGCTAGGCCCTGCTGCAGCCACGAAGCCTGCCAGCTGTCAAGGAGATGGGTGCAGGGGAGTCTGGGTTCTGGGGCCCTGTACTTCTAGCTGCTGACAAGCAAAACTCGTGACATGGGTGGGTGACACTGTGTGTGTGTTAAGGTGCGCCCTCACTCATTTGACACCAAGGCAGAAAGCAGGGCAGTTCAAACAATGCTGCCTTTTATGCAGTTTTTCCATCCCTCCCCAAAGCACTGGGATTGGAAGGGACCTCAGGGAAGGATGACAGTCACTGGCCAGCTGCACAGTCAATATGAGAGCACTCCTTCTCCCCTCTTCCCCTCCCTCTCCTTACTGTAGTTTGTTTCCCTGCAGGCAAGCCCAGCTTGAGCTTCAAAACTCAAAACGTTTCAAAATTTTCAAAATGTTTTGACTTGCTTCGTTTTGTTTCAAGGCTGTTTCAAAGCTCTCTGTTTCATTTCGATTTTGTTGTTTCGAGCTTGAAACAAGTTGAAACGGTGTCGAAACGAAACTGCCAGCAAAATTTTGCACAGTCCTACCTTTTTCACTTCAGTCTCCACAGGCAAGGTCAGCTCCTAGACTACTGCACTTGGCAGCACAGTTTGGGGGAAGGTGTTTAGAAAAGCTAGACATGTATAAGTCCATGGGACCAGATGGGATGCCTCCAAGAGTGCTAAGGGAGTTGGCTGATGTGACTGCAGAGTCACTGGCCATCATCTTTGAAAATACATGGTGATCGGAAGATGTCCCAAACAATTGGAAAAAGGCAAATGTATAGTGCCTATCTTTAAGAAAGGGAAGGGGGAGGATCCAGGGAACTACAGACCAGTCAGCCTCACCTCAGTCCCTGGAAAATTCATGGAGCAGGTTCTCAAAGAATCCATTTCTAAGCATTTGGAAGAGAAGGAGGTGATTAGGAACAGCCACATGGATTTACCAGGGCAAGTCATACCTGATCAACCTGAGTGCCTTGTATGATGAGGTGACTGGCTGTGTGGACATGGAGAGACCCGTGGATGACTTCTGAGGAGAGGCTGAGAGAACTGGGCTTATTTAGTCTGAAGAAGAGAAGACTGAGGGCGTATTTAATAGCAGCCTTCAGCTACCTCAAGGGGGGTTCGAAAGAGGAGGGAGCTAAACTGTTGGTGACAGATGACATAATGAGGAGCAATGGTCTCAAGTTGCAGCAAGGGAAGTTGAGGTTAGATATTGTATTAAAACACTGGAAAGTCCATAGAGGTTGTGGACTCTCTGCCCTTGGTAGTTTTTAAGACCCAGGTAAGCAAAGCCTTCGCTGGGGTGACCTAGTTGGGGATGGTCCTGCTTTGAGCAGGGGGTTGGACTAGATGTGACCTCCTGAGGTCCCTCCCAACCCTCCTTTTCTGTGATTCTATGATTATATAACAAGCAGGAGACAGAGTGAAGAGCAGCGCGGGGCTGTCAGCCAAGCCAGGCAGCCCTGGAGGCACAGGGGAGAGTGCAGACCCCCAACCTGCATCCCACCCCAGACCCCCCAGACCTGACAAACATAGCTGGGGCAGGGCGGTGTGGTAGGGGCCTCTGCTCTCCCACCCCCCTCCTGGTGCTGCCACTGGCTGACACAGGCAGGACACAGTGCTAGGAAGCAAAAGCTTTGCTGCTTTGGCTGTATGACAGCCCAGGCATGAGGCCAGCTAGGTGCTTGGCTGGAGCACCCTAGCAGAGTTCCCTGTCTCCATGCGAGGTGGGTGGGGGGGGGAGGAGGGAGTCGGCAGGCCCACAGTGGCCCTTGAGACGCTGGTGGACAACAACCTAAAATGAATCGATAGGGGATCTGGTGCAGAAGTTTGATAGACCACCTAACCTAAACTGATTAAGTCGGATACTACATCCATCCGGGTCTATCTTGAACCAGGTTCTGCCATTTTCAAACCAAGCTACGTGCCCCAAACTTCTGTTCTGTTACAGGTTTAGACCAGTTTCCAATCACTTATATTGGTTGATGTGTAATGTCTGTACCTGGCCTGCGAGGTCAGCTGGGCTGTGACTTTATAGCACATCAGCTACCCTAAAGCAACTGTCCCTGTGCATTTTCTTACCCAGAGGTGGAATAGAGGCAATTTGACCCTTTAAGTAGCAAGCTGCTTTTCTCTAGGGGTAAAAGCATACACATGGGTACATTCATAGAATCATAGAATCATAGAAGTCGGGTCGGAAGGGACCTTGTAGATCTTCAAGTCCGAACCCCCGCCTGGGCGGGAGAAAAGACTGGACTCAAATGAGTCCAGCCAGGTAGTCATCAAGCCTCTTCTTAAAGATCCCCAGGGTAGGAGCCAGCACCATTTCCCTAGGATTGAAACGCGTCCTGTTTATGTCAGCCCACTCCTGTAGCCTATCCAGGTTTTGTTGCAGTTTTTCCCTCCCTACTAGCATGCTCACCTTGCCCCAAATTTTGGTATCATCAACGAATTTAAACAGGTTGCATTTCACCCCATCATCCAAATCGCTGATGAAGAAATTGAACAGCGCAGGCCCCAGGACCAAGCCCTGGGGAACTCCGCTGCCCACTTCCCCCCAGGTTGAATATGACCCGTCCACCACCACCCTCTGAGTACGACCCTTCAGCCAATCTGCAATCCATCTGACTGTGTAGGCATCAATGCCACAGTCGCCTAGTTTTTTAATGAGGATGGGGTGGGAGACGGTGTCAAAGGCCTTGCTGAAGTCTAGAAAGACTACATCCACGGCAACACCTGCATCCTTTGCCTTTGTGACCTGATCATAAAAGGCAATCAGGTTGGTCTGACATGACCTGCCCCTAATGAAACCGTGCTGGTTGCCCTTGAGCATCATCCCTGAAGCTGGCCCATCACAGATGTGCTCCTTGAGGATCTTCTCAAAGAGTTTCCCAAGGATAGAGGTAAGACTGATGGGCCTATAGTTGCCCGGGTCCTCCCTCTTCCCTTTTTTGAAGATGGGGACTACGTTAGCTATCTTCCAGTCATCTGGCACCTGGCCTGAGCACCTTGAGCGCTCGTAAAGCCGTGCCAAGGGCCCTGCAATAACCCCAGCTAGCTCCCTCAGCACCCTGGGGTAGAGAGCATCTGGACCCGCCGACTTGAACACGTCCAGCCCCTCCAGAAGATCTCTAACCCGGTCCTCCCCAACCTGAGGTCTGGAGGTGTTTCCCTCGAGTCCATCTGGCATCAGCTAAGGCACTTTAAGTTCACACTATCCCTGAGTTTGTGCTTGTGTGCCTGTGCCATGGTATTCACCTATGAAATGAATCTGCTTTTGGGGTGAAACATGGGAGTTCTTTAACAAGCTCAAGCAACATCATGCAACAGGTTACAAAAGCAAGTGGGAGAAATACTGCATCCTTTTGAAGTGAATGTGGGAATTAAGATAGAATGGAATGAAATGTTCATCGCAGACTGTAAACTCCTTGGGTAGGGCCCTTCTTTACATTATACATGTGCCTGGTGCCTAGCACAATGGAGCCCTGATCTGTGCTGGACTTCTCGTTCTAATGTAATAGAGTTAATGAGAATACCGAGCAGACACTGTGCCGGTACAGAGAAACACCTTGTTAATGAGCTTGTGGGTAATTTTGTGCACCTGGCAGCCCTGGAGGCCATACTTGTGATCCGTCTGCCTGTCTTGTATGTTACAATAAATAAAACAAATGGGTCTTTTTATCTGCTCGTGGGTGCAAAATTCAAGTCTGTATCACCTGGAGTCCTTCCCCTTCCCACAACTAAAAAGCATAGGACGAATATGAAAAATCAGTAATTCAGAAAATTAAAAAGCAAAATACATGCTTCAATTGCAAAGTTTGCAATATTTCTCTAAGTGCTGTGGGTGCTCACCTAAGCTATCAAAGGAAGTGACTCTATAGAAAACACAAGACCGATGGCTTATTTAACGCACCCAAAGCAGCCGTTTCCAAACAGCAGCAGCAGCAGCAGCAGCAGATGTGACCAGAGGTTGGAAGAAATAAAATTCACTGCCAACAAGCCTACTCAGAAGGTTTTAAAAAAAATCACTCTGAATTTTGCAGTGGTTTTGCTTTATTCAACCCCCTTTTTCTGGACTCCAGCCTTTGGAGTTTGTTGCAATTATTATTAATAATATAATCCTTCCTTCAGGACAGCATAGTTTGGAATATTCCAAACTTCATTAAGTTCTCTGCTTGTGTTTTCTTTCTGCTCTTTCTGCATGTGTTAACGTGTCTGTTTTCCTAGATGGCAGAGATCCACATTGCCATGACAGATGTGGTGCCAGGAAGAAGCCAGAACTTGTACAGTTTAGATACCAACCTCCCCCCTCCCCCAAACACACACACCTAAAAAAGCCAACTACTCAGTAGGATTTTTTAACCATTTGCATAAAACCATCCCCTGTTTTGTGAGACCGGGCTGCAGTCTTGCAAATGGGCAGAAGATGGCAAGCTAAGATCAGATTTCTGATTTGCAATGCTGCAATGGGATCACAGAACATGACATTGGAAGTGACCTGCTGGGTCAATGAATGAAGTCCCCTTGCTATTACAGGGCACTACAGTATATGATCTCTGTCCTAAACGTATTGGAGACCATTTCGAAGCAGGTCTTTGAGGTGGTTCCAAGTCCTCTGCTCCAGCTGGAAGGCTGTTCCACAACCTGATTGCTTTAAGAGTTAGAAGCTTTCTTCTAATTTCTGGGCTAAATTTATTCATGAGTCGTTTATGCCCATTTGTTCTTGCGCCAACATCCTCATTTATCTCCCTTATGCTTATCTCCCCCCATGTATTAGAGAACAATCAGATCCCTGTTCAGCTTTCATTTTGCTAAGCTAAACAAGCCAAGCTCTTACAGTTTCCTCTTATAGCTTATCTTCACCAGTCCCCTGATCATTACAGTTGTCCTTCTTCGCACCTGCTCCAGTCTGAACTTGCCTTTCATAATGATATTATTTTTTGCATATCTGAACTGGGATTACCTCTCCTGAACCATCACAGCAGCCTTTTTCATGGCTGCATCGCATTGGTAGCTGAGTCACCTTGTGTTTGACTAGAACACTCTGTTCCGTTCCCCCTGTCTGTTGTTTCCACCTAATGTGCTGATGGCTGAAGGTCTTTGTTATTAGTTCTCAAGTGTGTGATTTTGCACTTTTCACAACTGAATTCTATCCCTGTTGCATCACTCCAGTCTTCAAAGTCATCCAGTTCTTCATGGATGCACTGTGATACTTGTCTGTATTGATGATGCCTCCCAATCATTTGTCATCAGCAAATTTCAGAAGCACTTCCCTGCTACTTTTGCCAAGGCCATTAGTGAAAATACGAAACAACATGAACTCCAAGCCAGATCTCTGAGGAACTCTACCAGGACCTCTCCCAAGGCTGACACTTCCCCTGTGAACAATATAGGTTACCATCTCCCTTTTAGCCAGTTCCTTACTTGCCTCATGAATTTGCTGCTTATCCCTGTTTCCTCTGTCTTAAATAATGGTTCTCCATGGACACAGTACACGATGATTTAGTGACAGATCTCATCAGTCTAGATTTCACATTTCCTTGGTCTAGCAAATCAGTGATTTCCACCCCCCAAGACAGATCTCAGGTTAGTTTGGTATGATCAACCTTTTGTAAACCCACATTGTATTTCACCCCTTTTTGCCTATGCCCTCACATCTTTAATTATGCTTTCCTTAAAGAGTTCTTTGAGAGCCTGTACGCCATTGAGGTCTAGCTTCTAGGTCTGTTGTTGTCCAAATCATAGTCTCCCCCTTCTTAAAAACTAGCACTACATTTGCAACTTCCCAGTCAAACAGTAACAGCCAAGGCTTGAGATAATTATTAAAATTCCTTGCTATCCACCCAAGAGTTTCATGGGTTGGCTCTGCCCCCAAGTTTAATATAATCAGTGGTGGTGCCTGTCTGTTCCCAGTGGCGGGGCTGAGGTGGGCTAGACAGAAAATTTAGGGGGCTGCACTATACATTTTCCATCCTTCCTTCCTTAGACAAAGGCAGGACACAGGCCCCAAGGGCCAGGCCAGAAGTGCCATGCTTCTGCAGGATGTGGCGGGGGGTGGGGCTGGCTCAGCTGTGCGGGGCGGATGGCAGTGGGCCAGAGGGGAGGCGCGGGACTTGGACAGGGGTGGCGCTGGGAGGGGTGGCTATGTGAGGGGTGGCTATAGTAGGGCTAAGGCACGTTTTGCGGTGGCTATAACCTCCCCCAAGGTTCCCCCTAGTGCCACCCCTGAATATAATCCTCCTTACTGAAAACTAAAGTAAAGTACTCCTTTGGATTCTGGACTACACCTAGATTATCTTTAATCTCTTTCCTAACTTTACTACAGAGCGAGAGCAGCGCCCCTTTCCCTTTGTTTACTTCTTACTTACAAAGCAAAAGAAGTTTTTGCTATTTGTTAAAGTGTCTTTTGTCACATCTAACACTGCTTGACTTTTGGATCTTCCCATGTTGTCCCTATACTTCTTGACCTTTCTTTACTGGACAGTCCTATTTTCCAGTTCTTGAACACTCTCTGCTTATTTTTGGAGGTGGTTATTCCTCCAGCTAGGAAAGGAGCCCTTTCCTACACGCTTTGTCCCTCTCTTGGATTCAGAATCCTGATAGTTTTAGTAGCTATGACTTGAAGAAATTTCAGGCCTCCTGCACACTCGAGTCCATTTGCTTCTCCGTCCAGCTCTCTCCAGTAATTTAGGACCATTAGTAACAGTTGCCCTTAGCTCGTCAAATCTTGCCCTGAGAATACCTGAGATCTTTAGCTACAAATCTAATTTTCTTTCTACTTCTAAGTAATTCAATTCAAATTGAATCAACTCAAGATCACATATTCCAAGTTTCTGGCTATATCTGGACCTTCTATAATGTCTTTGCTACTTATCCCCAAACCCAGCCTAAAATGGCATCAGTCCTGTTTGGGTCAGCGACAATTTGCTGAAGGCGTGTTGGCTATCACATCGAGGAGTATCTAGGACATCCCATTATCAGTAGCATTTGTTTTCCGCTCTGCAGCTGGGAAGTTAAAATTTCCCCTAGTGACACAATACCTGGTTGCATTTCTCTCTCTAATAACTTTAGAGATTTCTCAATCCATGTCCAACTCCGACTTTAGGAGACCACAGAAGCCTTCTAACTCCACCCCAGGAGAATCTCTCTTAGCATTCTTCCCTAAAGGGATTTTGACCCAAACAGGCTCTGTTTTATCTATCCTACCTCTTTTTATCCCCCCCCTATAGTCTGCCACAGGGCTGTCCAACTCATGGCCTGTGAGGAGTTAATTTTCTCTGCCACTCTCCACATGGTCTCAGTTGCAGCAGTAGCCAGGGGCTCCAGGCTTCCCCTCTCCCCTCCAGATCCCAATTTTTGCCTCTGTCCCTGGAAGCAGAGTGGCACAGCGTAGCTTGTGGGGTGGGAGAGCCTGTAGCCTGGGGTGGCTGCCAGGCACGTGCATCAGAGTAGCCCACAGTTGGGGACCTGGGGGTAGAGGCTGGAGCAACCACACAGCTCGGCTTACCGGGGGTCGGGGGTGCCATGGCATGTGGCCTAGACGGTCTGTGGCTCCAACTGATGCAACCCACATAGCATGAGGCCCCCAGCCCCTTCAAAGTTGTCCAGGCCTGATCTATCACAATACTGATGTGCAGGGCTTCATCTTCCCCTTTATCTCAGTCTGTCCTGAACACTGCACTCCCTTCAGTACCTATGTTCAGTCATGATTGCTATTCCCTGAGATGGGGGCAATGTGATACAGATATACAAGGGATACACAAGGGATATGGGCTCACAGATACACAAGGGATATGGGTACAGTCTTTTCTTTTGCTGCTCCTTACACATGGACTAGTCTCTAGACCAGTGGTAGATGATTCTCCCCAGTGGTCAAGGTGCCAGTGGCCCCAGGCATAGCTGCACTTCATCCCTGCTCCCCCTTTGAGCATTACTGCCTGGGAAAGTGGGGAGGAAAACAGAAGCCAGAAGTCCTGCTGCTTCCTAGAGAAACCATGATCAGCACTCACTATTGTGAGCAGGTGAATCCCCTTGCTTGTGGTTGTGCCAGGAGTTCACTGATAACAACAGCTGGATCCTAACACTTCTACAGCACTCTTCATCTTTCATCACAAGGAAGGTCAGATGAGGAAACCGGGGCATGTGGAAACAAAATGCCTTGCCGAGGTCATCCAGGAGGAGAGCACCAGATGAACAAGGAGTACTACCAGACGCCCTGTCTAACACCAGTCAGCAGGCCTCCGTACGTCACCAAAGGACACTGCTTAAGGGGACACTTTGATCTTGGTATCGCACTTCATCAGGGACCAAGGATCTTTCTTTTCCCTTTACTTCTTTGGTAGGGTTTGTAGGAATTTCTGTTGTGTTTATTGTGGGGCAGGGGAGGAATTTTGTGTGTTTTGGGGGAAGGGAGTGGCAACCACAACCCTTCTATAGGACAGGGGGTGTGGGCTTGGAGGGGATGTTGGGGTGGCGGTGGGGAAATCCCTTGGGGATGAAGTGGGGTGAAGAGACCAGGGTAGGCAGGGAGTGGGGTGGATGGGAAGCGCCGTCTCTGGCTGTGAGTGGCTGTAGGGTGGCGTGGCTGGAATTTGCAGAAGGGTTTGGGCAGGGAGGCAGTGGTTGGGTGGAGGGTGAGGGTTGTAGTTTTCAGGATTTGGGGGGTTGTTTGGGTCAGCGGGTTGTTTGATTTATTGTAAGCCTCCCTGAACCCATCAGAGAGGTTGGTGTATATATCTCATAAATAAATAGATAAGTAGTCCTTGGCTGAAGAATGCCGGGGCCCTACACTTGTTCCCCATCTGGTCCTTGCACAGCAACAAATCAGAGCAACTATACCTATGACCCTGTAACTTCCCCAACTGAAAGCAAAATGCAAAGCCACTCTCTTTAGCTACTGCTCCTGTTTGTCCATATGCTAAACTCACGGGCCCAAATCACTCCCATGGACCTGCCTTGAGGGTGTCTATCCAGTAGGGCGCGCTCTGCCTTTATTTTTCAGGGTCTCTGTTGGATGGCTCACACTGAAATTTCTACCTTTCAGAGGAGGCTGTCACTGAAAGGCTTTTGATAGTGCTATGATGCCAAGGAAGTAGAGAGATCTTCACGTAAATAACTACAGCCATGCACACCACCATGGTGGTTTCTTGTGGGGCTGTCTGGGGAATACCATCCCATAATGTGAGTTCACTATTTTGAACCATGGGCTGCTGTGCTGCCATTTAATTACATGTTAAACAGCCTAAAATCTTTTTATAGGATTTACTTTTCATGAACTGTAGAAAGTTCTAGCTTAATGTGCTTAGGATTCAAATGTATGCAGATAATTGATGCTTCCTGTGGCTTCCAGATGGTCTAAAAGGAAAATTTTATATCCCCCTGATTACTACTGCAAGCAAACAGAGAAAGAGATTTAGGAAGGAAATAAAGCACTTCAACATGATACAAATGTCTGCCTTCAAGGTGTAGGAATATACTGGGAAATCATACGGCCACTGGATCTAGACAGAGAGGGATGTCCTGGGTCATTTGCTCCGTCTTGTCATCAATGCATCAATGTAACTCCATCATTTTGGTCTACTTCCCTTCACCTGGACCAGTGTAATGTGTGACCTAGTCAAAAGTGGCCTGTCACATATGATTTTTTCACAATGAAAGAAAAACCAACATCACAATGGTGCTAAATTGCTGCCTGTGTTGGGATTTCTACTCCCACTGGTCTTTCCCTGTTACAGGCCACACATCACTTAAACCAGATCTGGGCTAATGGCTTTGAGTTGTGATCCTGCAGAAAAAGCCTCTCCTTAACTCTGCCTCAAGGAGCTATTGGCAGTGCCTATCACAACACACACTGGGAGGACTCCCAGCAAGCGGTCACTTCCTACCCCTTCCCTCAGGACTTCATTTCCAGACCCAGAACCTAAAAACCAAAACAAATCCCTTCTGCAACTGCTGAATGCTACCTACTCTGAGCTCCTCCAGCCTCAGCCAGCTGCAAGATGAAGACTGCATCTTTTCCCTACAGGAGCCTACTCCAGGCTTGATACTCCAATAGATACTAGTGATACTTCCTAGTTCTTTTGCAACTTCATCCCAGGATCTCAGAGTACTTTGTGGACATTAAGGAAGTCTCCCATTTAAGAGAATAGTGAAAGTAAAATCTCAGCGACAAATCATTTTTTGGACTCAGGCACATCCTTGCAGAATACATTACAGGCCCCTATAAGGTTATATGATTCTCCCCTATGGTCTAATATATATCTCAAACTATGGGGCAGTTTCCACTGTGGATTATGCTGGTGATAATCCACTGAAGTCGGTGAGAAAGGCAGGCCCATATCCTATTTCACCTCTAAGGCACCACAATCTAAGTCTAAGGTCCAGAATCTAAGTCTAAGACTAAACATATCTCACTTTGCTTGGGCCCCTGAACAATCTTAGTACAAAAGGCAAATGGCTCCTCCCCTTGCTCATTCCTTTCTGTAACATAGTCTTAAGGCTATGATGGGGCATGTTACAAAAATAAGTATGACGACAGCTTTTCTGGGACTCAGGCAGCATGGAGTAGGACCACCAATTCGGGGGTGAGGGGTGCCTCAGAGTTGAAATAGGATTTGCCTCAAGGACTTGAGGCTAAAGTCTTTTTGGCCCATAGCACTTCTCCTTTGGCCAAGCCATTCTTTTTATATGGTTTTATAAATCAGGCTCAGGAAGAGCACTTACATTTGCATTTTTTCCCTGGAGACAAAAACCAGGGTGGGAGGAATTAGCATCTCTCAAAAGCAGAGGCGCTTTTGCCATGTAATCCACCTGGGTGCCAAGCATCTCCTGATGTCTCAATTAGTTCCATTAATAGGGGTGACTGGAAGTGGTGTTAGAAGGTGAGTCAGGCCAGAGAGAAGGATTCCCATCTGTTCCCGCTTGTTATGAAACCAGCCTTTCTATGTGCATCAGTTAATTTGAGTCTCTCTCATTTTTCACTAGAGACCTGTCTGAGGTCAGGAGCAAGGCCCCTGCCTTGTAATGTTTAAGCAAGTGCGCTGCTTACTTCTCTGGCTCCCGTGCGACTGAGCAGGAGCCATAGCACAGGGCTTCATTAAGATGCTTCTTAATTAAAGAGGCTTGTAGGAGGAGGGGGACTGCTTTGCCAGAGCCTTTGGCCTCAGTCTAGCTCCCAATTTCTATTTGGCCTGTATTGCTGCTCACCTTCAATTTTCTCCAACCCTCTCATTTTGTGAGAAAGCAGGAGGCAGGGTCAGTAACTGCCTGTGCGGTTTTGCTGCCCCCTGAGAAAGCTGGGAAGCCCCAGCTCCGGGCTCTGACTGATCCTTTGAAGCACCAGGAGCACAGACAACCTCCACATCCCTCACTCTGTGCCAGAGACAGAGCAAGGAATTGCCCTGGCTGGGTAGGAAAAGGGGTGCACCATCCTCCAGTTTAGCATACTGGGAGGGATGCGTGCTCTGGCAGGAAAGTTTCTGTGGACATCTGTATTTCATCAGCATTGAGCACAGCTTTCCCCTGGTATTACCACAGACACAAATGGGCTTATTTAGATATCACTTGCACCAATGTCAGTCTGGAGCAAAGCCATCAACCTCAAAGGCACTGCACCGGATCTACACCAATGGATGCAACTGAGACTGGGATGCAAATGAACTCAAGGGTCGCCCATATTTGTGCAGGTTTGCAAACCACAGCCCAGGTGCTGGGCTGGGCCTGCCAGCCCTTCCAGCTCTAATGTCACAAAGGGAGTGAAAAACAGCTAGATCTGCCCTATTGACCATGTCCCTGAGCACGGGGTACTCCACAATGATCATGGGTAATCAGCTTTTGTGCCTTCTGCTGCAGGCCCCCAAATATATCATGTTCAGAGGCAAGGAGGAGCTATGGCTAGAGCATATTGCAGTCTTATACTCCAAGTCTGTGGAGTGGCTTAGCCAGTTCCTCTCACCTCAAACAGAGCTGAAGTTGGTCTACGTCACAGAGCTGCTAAAGAATGGGCAACAGGGTCAGAAGGTCTTTGGCATCTCTTTAGTGAGCCCATGAAGCCAAACCCAAAAGAGAGGTGGAAGACGTGACAGTCTGCCCACTGCTTATGGGCTGGTCAGGAAGACAGGGAATGTTTGGCCGGTTTAGCGCGTACTAAATTGGCCAGCTTTGTGCAGGGTGATCAAACCATAATGAAACAGCCCCACTACAAGCTTGTTTTCATGAAGACATGTTAAGGGCCAACTGTCTTCCAAATATATGTTGATAAGACTCTGATGCCTTGTCACAGAAACTTAGAAGAAAGATGGTGCGAGCTTTGGATGTTAACCTAGAACTCAACAAGACCCATGTTCAAGTCTCTCTTCTGTCACAGACTACCTTTGTGGCACTTATTTACACTTCATAGGTACTATGAGAGGTAAAGCACTGCTCAGCCTGGTACTAGCTACTGGGGATGACCTAATCGGCGACCTAGTGATCGATGGGAAGCTGGGTGACAGCGACCACAAGCTGATCACCTTCACCATCTGCCGTAAAGCTGGCAAGTCAGTCAGCAACACTGAAGTCCTTGACTTCAGGAAAGCCGACTTTGACAAGCTCGGGAGGCTTGTTGGTGAGGCCCTAAGGGACCATGACCCTAGGGGGAGGGGAGTCCAGGAAGAGTGGTTGCCCCTCAAGGGAGCGATCCTCAATGTACAAGCTAAGTCTACTCCATCTCAGAGGAAAGGCAGCATGAGGGCACAGCAACCCCCCAGCTCTCCAGGATCTAGCAGACCTCCTGAGGCTAAAAAGAAAGGTCTACAAAGGATGGAGGATGGGATTCACCTCCAAGGAGGATTATTCTGTACTGGTCCAGTCCTGCAGGGAGCAAACCAGGAAAGCCAAGGCTGCAACTGAACTCCAACTAGCTTCAAGTATCAAGGACAATAAAAAGTCCTTTTTCAGATATGTGGGGAGCAGGAGAAAAAGCAAGGGCAACATTGGACCCCTGCTGAACCAGATGGAACATCTGACACCCAGGAAAAAGCCAACCTATTAAATGGGTACTTTGCTTCGATCTTTCATCAGTCCCATGGGACGCCCATGCCCATTATGGGACAGGGAGGTCTGGGTGAGAGAGAGCCCCTGCCCTCCATCAATTCTGACCTCGTGAAGGAACACCTTGAGAGGCTGGATACCTTCAAGTCAGCCAGCCCTGACAATCTACACCCCAGGGTACTCAAGGAGCTGGCGAGCATCATAGCCCAGCCTCTGTCACGGATCTTCGAGAACTCCTGGCACTCTGGTGCAGTTCCCGAAGACTGGAAGAAGGCCAATGTGGTGCCTATCTTCAAGAAAGAGAGTGTGACAGGTGTATTGTTATTGGAGCCTTTTTGAGAGTGACTCCGCCCTCCTGTAATGGGCCAACTGCCTGCTTACTCATCTGCCATGCCTTGGTCTTAATTAATTAATTGATTGGTGTAATCAGCGGGATGCAGCCCATTTTATGCACCCCAATGCCAGGGGGCGCTATCTGCGGCTCCTTTCCTCCCCTACACCGCAGCCGAAGCCTCTCAGATGGAACTGACGTGGTTTGACCGAGGCCCTGTTATGCTTTGGCCCTCTCCTTTCCTTCCGGGGTCCCTCACTACCGCCCCACACTCCGGGGTTCCTCACTGTCCCCTTCTCGCTCTGGGGGTTCCTCACTGCCCCCTCTCTTGCTCTGAGGCTTCTCGCTGCCCCTTCTTGCTTCGGGGTTTCTCGCTGCCCCTTCTCACCCTGGGGGTTCCTCACTGCCCCCTCTCTTGCTCTGGGGCTTCTCGCCACCCCTTCTCGCTCTGGCGCTTCCTCACCGCCCCCTTCTCGCTCTGGGCTGGTGTCAATGCACCCCACCCCAAACCACTGCACCCTTTCTGATGCCAGGGCTCCCACACTACTGTGGTGCTCCTATAAGGCCTCCTCCAACCCCTTATAGCCTCACCTGGTCCTCCAGTCAAAACGGTAAACACAAAAACACAAAGCCCCTAGGCTATAACATAAAAATAAACCGTCTGGTCAAACCCAACGTTCTAGCCCTACTGGGAAAAATACTCCCCCTTATGGCAGCAACCCAGGAATGTTCATGCAGTCACTCTTCTCCTTTCTCACTGCCCTGGTGGAGCTCCCCCCTCCTTGGCTGCCATAGGGGAACTGCCCTCCTGGCCCCATGCCTGGGTTGAAGAAGGGCCAAGCCCTGCCCCTTCCTGTCAGCTGGTTCCCTTGGTTGCCCTAGCAACCAGCACCTGTGCTGCCCTGGTGACTGACAGTTGGGCCTCCCTCTTCTCACCACTAGGGGTCTCTCTGAGCCATTTCTGCTTTTAGGCGCAGAGCACCGGAGTGCTCTGCGACAGGGAGGAAAGTGGATCTGGCGAACTATAGGCCCATCATCCTGACCTCTATCCCGGGGAAGGTCATAGTAAAGTTTATTAAAGAGGCCATCCATAATGGACTGACCGACGCCAACATCCTGAGGGATAGCCAGCATGGGTTTGTTGACA
>NW_017729025.1:18799900-18813937 GCF_001723915.1 Gavialis gangeticus | reverse complement strand
TTTGGACAGGGGGCTGGACTTGATGATCTTCCAAGGTGCCTTCCAGCCCTAATGTCTATGAAATCTATGTAATCTATGAATTCATCTCCACTCCCTGTTTATGAAATGGGGATAACAGCATTTCTTCCCAACCCTTTGTGCTGCTTCACGAAGATAAATATGTTAAAGATTGTGGCCTTCATGCACTACAGTAACGGGAGCCACATTGATTCAACAGGCAGAGGTTTGGCAGAGAGCCTTTTTGGTATGTTCAAGAGTGATGAAATGTTCCTGGGAGTATCCTATTTTCCTGTAAATCTGAAACACAAAATGACATCTATCCCTGATTCCCTCATTATAAAAATCCCCTCATCAAAGTATTGTGGAGTTCACCAGTAGCCTTTACTGTTGTGCAGTGATGCTCAACCCTTTGGGCAGAAGAGTGGCATGGGGCCATTCTGTGGTCTGGATCAGGCCCTGCACACCAGCCATGGTCCCTGCTGCACCCTGGCCCCAGATGCCTGGATCAGGCCCCACGCTGCCTCTGCTCAGCCCTGTGTGCCCTGTGTGCCCAATCTAGGGTGCAAGACGACGCTATCCTTACTGCAGGGCTTCTCACAGGCCCTGAAGTATGGCAGTAGGAGAGAGGCATTTAATACTGCCTTTGCTCCCCCCGTCACCGAATTTGCAGACCTGTGAGGAATCTGCAGGCCAGATGACACGGCTCCATTGGCCAGATCTGGCCTGTGGGCTGGGACTTGAGCCACTCTGCTATTGTGTATTGTTAAAGATGAGCTGTGCCAACTAATATCGAACCCTACTTTTTGTTAACTTTTCAAAAACCAAAAAACTGATTTTTTTCTGGACCCTAGACTCCAGCCCAACTGGTGATTTTAGGCACCATTGTACAATCTGATGTCTGTAAGTAAGTGCCAACTGAAATTTGCATACTTGCGTAACTCAATCATTACTGGACCAAGCCTCCACCTTCAATGCTGTACTCCTGCTAGCAGTGTACTAAGGACATACATTACTGGATTTTTGGCCTGTTTATTCTTGCTGCCCAAACCTAGCCACATGGAGATGTGCAGGGAGCCTTACCTGTGCTTGGCTTATGCTGCTTTAATTATTAGTAAAATTTGAACAAGGGGCTGGCACATTTTGGAAGGCACAATATCTCAGTGAACTTGACTAGGGATGGAGCAAAGGACTGATTTGGGAAGAATCCCATTTCCTTCTGTTAGCTGGAAGGGATTCTTTTGGTCTCATTACTTGAGAAACTCATGTAATCAAGAGAAGCATCAGCAGTAGCATATGTTTTTTACAAAGTATATGCTAATCAGAATCTTTTAAATCATCAGTATGACTGTTTTAATAAAGATATAATAAGCTGGCCTCACACTGACTTTCTGACTGTGTGAGGACAGCCCGACTTAGAGAAGTCCATGAATTACTAGCCTGGATATTACAGATTGAAACCTGATGATAGTTATTTTTCTCTACTTCCCACTGTAAGAGAGTTATGGCTGTGGCTGCATCGTTTTCACCTAATAACTGTTATTAGTTGTTTAGGTTTCCTTAATTAAAGCTGGATCCTGGGGGTTGTATATAGGTTGCATAGCACCAATGCTAATGGGATAACTTATAGAGCAAAATACGACCCAGCATGAGTCTGGCCTTTAAATGATAAGTTACTGGGGTCTAGAGAGCTTCATGTTATTTGCCTGTGAAGTGCCTTGGTGTTGTATAAACAATAATAAATATAATTTTTCCTTCTGCTCCTTAATTTTTGCTCTCCTTTCTGACTTGAGTCATGCTTAGGTAAAACAGCCTTTCTTTCTCCCTTTGCTCACTCTCCAAGAGCCAAGCAGACAACATTATGCACCTGACTTAGCTAATTAACTAAAGAGAAACCATGTTGTGCATGTAGTGTTTGCTTCCCACTGGCTTCTGACATGCTGAGCCCATCAAAAGAGAACAGCAAACATGCGGAAAGCACTGAAAGGAGCCCTTTTGATTGTGTGGACTTTGTAATAAGTGGCACTTTACATTCAGTAGATCAAGGTCTGGAAATAACACTGGCAGCAATTATGAATGTGCGGTATGTCACCTTGATGCAGGGGTATAGAATTTACCAGGAGGACAAATTTACATAACTAATCACTGACAAGCAAGACAAAGTGATTGCTATTAGCGAGTTAACTTTTCCTACAGTTACCACCCTGTGGTATCCAAGATAAAGTGTTTTCCCTTCTTTTAGATATAAGCAGTGCCACTGTTTCTCAGAGGCAATTGTATGGTAATCAAAAAAAAATGCTAACTTTTTTCCTGACAGCAAATGTCTTATTAATGCACTTTGAATCACTGGCTGTCAATCCTGGAATCCTCCCCTGGTGAAGAGCAGAGAAAGCAAGGTTGTTACCTCTGCCAGTGTACGGGCGGATATTAAGCATGAAAACCAATAGCAAAGACAAAAGTGTGCCGATGACCCTGCGGACCCCCAAGAGGCACAAGTCAGGCCTGTCAAAGCAAATGCCTTTGCATTTGCCTTCAGGTGTTTTGAGCGTTTCAGGGTATCATTTTCAAGTTACAAGCCTACTTTTTAAAATAAATGATGCCTGAACTGTTCAGATATATATATATATATATTTTAATTCCTGCTCCTAGGGCTCTAGTTTCCTGAGACTTGCACTACATTCATGGGCGAGCTGCTGCACTGAGTGCGAACCTGAAAAGCCTCTGGCCTTAAGGTATAGAAGAGAGGACAGAAAAGAACCATGGGTGGAAAATTGGGACGTCTGAGAGGAATCAAGGATATACGTGATTCCTTGGCTAGACAATGGGGTGCTGAGTCTGCACTGTTCTCTTTAGCTTACTCCTCCTACTAGGTAGGAATAACTTGTTACTTTGGGTTCACCTTCACTTCCTGTGCTGCTCTCACTCTACTTTGTACTTCTTTGCCTAGTCTTGGCACCTACCCTGAGCAGGATAAAGTCCTATAGCTAACATTTTGCTCTAACAAGGAAGCCCCATTGGGTACTAGAACCAAATTCTGTGATCTCTTTTGCTTATAACAAGCTTTCCTTCAGAAGCATGGCCCTTACAATTACTGGAAAAGTTACCCTCTTGGACACCAGGCGTGTTTGACTCCATGGATCGTTAATAGGTCATTTTGGGGCAAAATGGAGTCCTGATTCAGCAGCAGTCTTCAGCACAAGGAGCAGGCCAGCCCCTCTGCAGCGAGATGGCTGGAAACACTTGGCTGTGCTGCAAGACTGGAGCAGAACAGAGCTGCATAATCTAATGAGTCTCTGATCACTAACACGGGGGCCAAGAAGTTTGCTTACTTCAGACTCTTCCGTATGTAAGCATGACCCCGAGAAGAAAAGGGAGCAGGGAGACTGTTTGCTGCTTGCTTCTGCTGCAGCCAGGGGCACCAGGCCAGGGGGCCATTCTTTGGAAATGAACAGGATTACGCCAGAGACCTGACTTGCATCATCAGTTTTTGGTCCTAACAGGAATGACCCTCCAGGCCCTCAGTGCTGGTTAACTCCAAGGGGCAAAGAGCACAATTAGCACAGGCTGTACTGACAAACTACCTACCTACACAAATGAAAGTCAGGAATAACAGGAGGGCATGGAGGGAAAGTTTCTGTACCTACATTTAACATGGAAAATAAGCAAGGGAGATAGTTGGGCCCTTCCATGACCACTTTTCCCAAGGTTCAGTGCCTAAACAGAAAGCCAGCCAGGCTCCAGGAAGCACAGTTCTCCAGGAGGCCATTGCGCCAGGCTGGTCATTATTCCACAGCAGAAATACAGGGAGTCTCTTTTGCAAAATGTTGTGTTCCCCCACGCTGCACAGACACACAGATACACACCCTCTTTTCAGTGTAGAAAATGGCTGGAGTTCTTTTGTTAACTTTTTAAAAGAAAACAGAAATACCCCAAGGGTAAAAAGCTTCAGCCTGAAAGGTGACCATCCTAGGAAGCATGCCGAAAACATAAGCTTCAAGACACTTAAAACCTATGTCTCTTGCCTGAATTTCAGCTACAAGTGAATAAGCACATACCTGTTTGTGATGTAGTATCTCTCCCAGATGTCCACAAGGGCATGCTCTGTTGCATGCGACCTTAGGATCATCTTTGTCTTGTGTTACATCTATTTCTGCTGTTGGGTCATCTTTTTCAAGCAGGATCTGTAGAGCAAAATCCCTGCTGTCCACAGAATCTCTAGGACCTGCAGAGGTGAAAAACCACACTCTATATAGCTGGATGAATTATAGCAGCCTACAACACCAAAAGACATGCCCACCTCTATATTTACTGCAGAGAGGAGAAAAGCATTTAACCAAAATGAATGACTCGAGCTGTGGCAGTACATGTTATCTCTGAGTCCTATTATAGCCTTTAAAAATAGTCTTTATTAATTAATGCAACCCAGCAAACAAGTTCAACATCTAAAGATACACCCAATCCCCCAACACTTACACAAAGACAGAGGTTCATCCCCTATTAATAGTGCTACTACAACCCAAATCAGTGTCCACAAAAGTCCCATGCTCCCTACCTCTCCCTTGCTCAGTCTCCAACACCAAACGCTTATCTCCACTGATGTTAAGCGCCCATGTTTTCTCACCTCCACACAATAATTCATCCCCTCCTTTTCCCTACTATTCTGCACAATCCAGTTCTCATTATGTTCTACTCATCTTTTAACTTTTATTCTAAATTTATTCTTAAGTGTTAGCTCATAGAACTTACACTTCAATATTCAAAAAGGGTTTTCAAATGTGCTGGTTTGGAGGAAGGCGAAGATTCTTTTTTTTAGCAATTTCCAAAAATGTCCATCAGATTTCCAAGTGAGCATCTTGTCGCCCCTCCCCTGTAGAACACTGATTTAATACGACAATGTTTCCATTACAAAAACTTCCCAAACTTGTTGAAATCAGTCAGTGATTGTAGGGGTATCACTTATTTTCCAGGTTTTTGCGATTGTAATTCTTGCAGCCACTAGAAGATGAGTGATCAGTTGCCTATGGACGTGTCTACGTGTCACCCTACGGTGATGTAGCGATGCATTACATCACCATATGGTGCACTATGGTGACACAGCAATCACACGAGTCTACACGTGATCACCAGCTATGTTGCTGTAATGGTGTGCTCCCCAGTTACACCACTACAGCAACATAGCAGAGAAATCTAACGGCACAGTAACCGCCCTATTGCGCTGTGCTTTAGTGCTTCCAAAAGGAAGTACTAAAGCATGACACTACAGCAACATCGCCATATGGTGATGTGTAGATGTGCCCTATGACACCTATATGTTGCAGAGTTCTCAGGAAGGTTCAACAGGAACATTAAGGGGCTGGTTATCTTTTATTCCCCTCACCATGTCCCCAACCTTCTTTCAAATCTATTTTATTTAATGTGTAAAAATGCTGAATGCTGTATTGGCACAAGCAGGGATGTGCCCAAAGACGACTTAATGTGTGTCATGACAGACAACTGCCCTAGCTAGAAAAGGCGTGGGATTGCTGCTTGGGCCTGAGTCAGCCCAGGCCCAGAAGGGTAGAAAAGGAGACTTCTCAAGTGACCAGGGAGCCTGTGACCAGGGACTGCTAACAGGGGAGAAGTTCACAGGCTAGTTCATGTGTAGGGGTACACACCATGTAGGAGTACACTGGAGCTTCTGACAGAGACTTCAGGGAAGTGAATGAGGAGGGGAACTACTATGAGGGTGGGTCGGCAGTGCCCCTTGGATGGGTTGGCAGGGCCCTGGCCCCCTGTCTGCAGGGGTTGCCTGGCGGGACCTGTGAGGCCTGGGGGTAGCGTGGGGGCCAGGGGTTCCTTTGCCTGTCCCACGTGCCTGGATTGAGACCCTGGAGGGGCAGGTGAGGGAACTCCAGGCAGAGGTGAGCAGGCTGTGGGGGATCAGGGCTGCAGAGGATGAGCTTGATGGATACTTTCATTCTTTGCAGGACCTGACACCTAGCGCAGGACCGTTGCCTGCAGAGCTAGAGAGTGTGCGACTGTGAGTGCTTCTCCAACACAAGTGGGGAACAGATACAAAGCCCTGGCAGCACTGGAGGATGATGCAGCAGAGGAAGCTGCAGGGGAAGACACATCCACAACAAAGACTAGGGAGGTTGAGCAACAAATGAGCAGCTGGAGGAAGAGACGCTCGGTCCGTGGACTGGTGCTCTTCAATGTCTTCATCGGTGACTTGGACGAGGGCATAGAGAGCACCCTGTCCAAATTCACACATGATATGAAATGATGGGGCAAAGTTAACATACCAGAGGGTAGGGAACAGATCCAGGCAGATCTGGACAGGTTGGAAAAATGGATAGGATGAAATAGGATGCAGTTCAACAAAAACAAGTGCAAAGTGCTGCAACTGGGCAAAAAGAACTCAACACACTTACAGGCTGGGGGATGACCTTTTCAGCAGCACAGCAATGGGATCTTGGAGTCATAGTTAACTCCAAGATGAACATGAGTTGTCAATGTGACTAAGTGATCAATGAGGCTAAATGCACTTTATCATGCATTAGCAGACGCATGACAAACAGGTCCAGGGAGGTGTTGCTTCCCCTCTAAGCGGCACTGGTCAGGCTGCTGTTGGAGTACTGTGTCCAGTTTTGGGTGCTGCACTTCAAGAGGGACGAGGAGAATCTTGACAGGGTTCAGAGGGCGGCCACTCGTATGGTTAGAGGCCTGCAGGCAAGGCCCTACAAGGAGAGACTGAGGGACCTAGATCTCTTCAGCCTTTGCAAGAGAAGGCTGAGAGGTGATCTCCTGGCTGCCTACAAATTCATCAGGGGAGGGCAGCAGGGAATAAGAGATGCTCTATTTACTAGGGCACCCCCTAGACTAAGTAGGAACAACGACCACAAAGTGATGGAGAGCAGATTTAGGTTGGACATTAGAAAGAACTTCTTCACAGTAAGGGCTGCCAGAATCCGGAATGGGCTTCCAAGGGAGGTGGTGCTCTCCCCTACCTTGGGGGCCTTCAAGAGGAGACTTGACGAGCACCTAGCTGGGGTAGTTTCCTGCCCAGGGCAGGGGGTCAGACTCAATGACCTGCTGAGGTCCCTTCCAACCCTAACATCTATGAATCTATAAAATGTGAGTATCCACACATTAAATCTTGTTAACTTGTCCTAAGTGCCCTCTGAGCTTCTTATGGTTATGCCACTTTAGGTGAGGGTTAACTCTTCGCCATGCTACCTAACTCATGTTAGGGTAACTTTAATCTGCTCAATGAAGATAAAACAAGTAATCTACAGCTCTCCTAGCTGCCCTCCCCCCTCCCCACCCCCAGCCAGGATAGAGATACACTTGCTCTACGAGGTGGGGGGAGGCACTTTAATCAGAGCAGCTCTCACGAGGTCCCTTCCAGCCCTAAGGTCTATGAAATCTATGAAAGTGCTTGGAATGTCACATGTATCAGTGTCCCCATGCTGAAAAATGGTAGTGGGTGCACTTTAACTAAAGCTTGTCAAATAAGCTTTATTTAAAGCGCACCTGCCACCATTTTTCAGCATGGGGACCCTGATACACGTGACACTGGAGTCCGCTGGACAGCGGTAATTACTACATTCCAGCAGACTTGATTAATCTGTAATTACAGCACATTGGAGCAGCCTCACTGCATGTGTATAGGCACCCCAGGTGTCCTGGCTCCTACCCATGGCCCTGCTCACCAGCCCTCCAGTGGCAAATCAGAGCCACTAGAAGTCAAAAAAGGTATTAAACCTTAACACGTGATTGCTCACAGCTTGTTTTAACTTTAACTCTAGTTAGCATTCCACAGATTTCATCCGGTCTAAAGTTTAACGTGTACATTCATCTGAGTGACTGAGAAGGCTTGGGAGATCTGTGGCCCTGGCTTCAGGGTGTGTATGTGGAGGGATGGAGGGGTGGCAGCTCCACATGTCCCATAGGCCTTAATTACTGTAGGCCTATGGGCCTCATTACCCCATATTCTATGGGGTCTCACAGCTAGAAACAGCATTTTGACTGTACCCAGCATGAGGATTATAACTGGAAGCAAAAGAGACCCAGCAGTTGCATCCATCTGAAATAGACTGGTGACTGCAGAGTGAGGTACTGGGCTAGTTTTTAAGAGAAACGCCTTGGCTCGGCAAAAGAGAAGCCCAGCAAGATGAGTTTTAGTGGGATTAGACCCCAGAGAATGAGTTTTGCTTAGTAATATCCAGGAGGTAAGGTTCAGGCCCCTATACTGAAGGTAATTATCTAGTAACTCCAGTGTATTTGAAAGTTTTCTGGATATTGATGTTCAGATCTCAACCAGAAGCAAAGGTTGGGAGCAAGAGCTAGCAAAAATCACTTTTGTTATGAACAGGCTTGTTCTCACTGGACCCTGTATACTAGAAGGGCTGAACAGCTCGCTTTTTAGACCTGGAACATTATGAAGGTAGAAACACGCTGTAGTTTAGGAGTGGTTGTTAGCTTTTGGCATGCCTGGCAGACTGAAGCTGTGGGAAGAGGCTGCTGCTATCTATCAAGATGTAGGTTTACTAAGAGACAGATTGGCCTTCTAATAGGTATACAGGAACATAAGCCAGGGAGCGGCCTTGAGGGCCACACAGTCCAGTCCCATTCACTCACAGGCAAGCATTTCCCCCAAATCACCACTTGTTTTAACAAGAAACTGTAGGGAAGGTGCTGGCGTCACTCTATGTGGCACCAGTTAGACTTAATCTAGGGTGTTCTGTGTAGCTCTGGGCTCCACATTTAAGAACGATGTGGAGAAGTTGGAGATGGTCCACTGATGGGAGCAAAAATGATGTACATATAGAGAGAGAATGTGACCACCGTCCATGTTTCTTCATAAACTGGGGACATCTATCCATTCCATTTGCACAATATACTCCAAAAAAACAGTCCTAACATGGCCACCAGTGGTCTGGGCTCTACATACCGAAGAGACTGCTTTATCCCGTATGCTCCAATATAACCTCTAATGTCAGCTAAGAGCAAGCTCCTGCACATACCATCAATATACCAAGTTTGCTTTGTAAAAACATGTGGGAGGTTGCTCTCAGCTCTGGATTCCCCCCTCTTGAGACCTGCCAGAGCCAAGCCTGGGCATCTTCTGGATGTGCTGTAAGACCTTCTTATTTGGGCAGCTGTTTAGCATGCAAGGCTAACTGAGGGATTGTTTAGGGAGTTTTGCTATATACATTTTAATATTTTATCTGCTTTTGTAAGTTAGTTTGTCTCTTAATGTTGGCCATTCTGAGCCTTTGTTGGGAAGCGTGGTATATAAACCTCAGAAGCATATAAATAAATAAAATAGGCTTCACCCAGCTGAGCTATTTCTCATGGCAGGAGAAAGAAACAACAACACTGTAACAGATGAAGGTCAGTGTGACATCCATGTTGCCTACACACTTGTGTTTAGCTTCATGATCTTCAGTGAGTTTCTCATGCACAAAATGACTAAAATTCAACATGTTAGAATCATGCTTCACATCCTACTTTTTAGCAGGTTGTTTACCCAATACTTTATATTCAAACTATTTCAATATTGACAGATTGGCTACAATCCAAATTTGATACACCACTATTAGCACATTTTTGCTGTTTCTGTGCTTACAAAAGAACCAGAATGTTCCCTGGCAGTCAAGTTTAATAAGTATGCAAATCATGATCTGTGCTTATAGTCAAGCTCTTTTTTGTGTGTGATTCAGTATGCCAACTTGGCTCTCCGTTTCTGATAGGAGATAAACAGAGCCACAGGAATTAGGATGAGACAGAATTTCTTTTGCAAACGGTTGGGTTTTCAAAACTTATGCAGAATTCAGTCTAATCCCCATTACTCTGCACTGTAGATTTGGTAGGGGAAACATTACCCCTTCCATTGCTAATCCACAGGTCAGCATGCCGGAAGATGTGAACCAAACGTCTTTCTAATCCTAGGGTCACACTTAACTCTTAAGCTTAAATCCTCAAATAGCTAAGGGGCTGCTTTCTATTGTAACGAAAGAGCTGGAAAAAATACCCTCTACTGTGTAACGGTTCTGTACTAGCCATGAGTATGTGAAACAGAACTGAAGTTATTTAGCATGCACAGTTCAAGCAGCAATACGTCACTGCATAGGATACAGTTCTTCACCCTGCTATTCACTCAGAGGTGTCTAAATTTGTATAATGGTGTATCCCACTGCACTGGTGACATAAAAGAGAGACTAGGCCCATGAGTAAGGCACTTGGAAGATCTAAGTTTGGGGTTTGGCCCTCCCCAGAAGAACTGTTCAACTGTGGAATAAGACTGCATATCTTCAGGCACAATTTCAGCTCTCCGTACCTCAGTCTATAAGAAAATCTAGAAAAAATGGGGCTAAGACTTCCTTCCCTCACTATCTTGTTGTAAGGATAAATGTTTAGTGCTTGAGAGGCACTCAGATACTACAGTAATGAAGGCCAGAGGAGTACATAAACAGACAAGATTATACTGAATGATAGTAGGAAAGATCAAAGGAAAACTTCATATTATAGGCATTTCTTCCCTTCAGTCTGAGCCAGTCCATCACATCTTACTTTCTCTTTGCTACTGGCATCCGACTCCACTCTAGTTACAGGAATAGTTGCTGTTTAAGTCGCACGGCACACATCTTTTATCTCAACTCAGACTCCTCCTTCCTTTGAGTCAGCAAAGAAGAGTTGGTGTCTTTTTCTGTGTGAAAGTAAAAGGAGTTTTCTTGTTCTCTCCTGCTTTGAGTATCAGTGCATTTGATCTTGAGGTAGGTTGCAACAGTGGGTGATTTAGGAGACGATTTTTTTTTTTTGCTGTGTTACAGATGATTTCTTTCAAATTTTTATTTTTTTCTCCCCACTTGGAGAACTTTCATGTGCAATTTGCTCTCCATGGCCTATTTTTGTCTAGGGAAATTAAAATGAATGCACTGTTTCTCGCCCTCCACTGAGCTGACACACATGTTACTGACACCTTCAGAACTTCTTTAAACCATCTGGAGAGACCAGAATCCTATAATAGCTTTGGATGAAAAGTTCCGTCTCCAAATGACAATTATTATTATGAAGCTCCAGAAAATGGATTAAAAAGAGACTACAGTGCAGACATGCCTCATGACTACTGAACTAGTGGGTATTACAAGTCAGATTGATGAAAAAGACCCTCTTTACACCTGGTTGTTTCTCGCAGGTATCCTGAGCCTTACTCCGAAGCACCTCTCTTTTCCCACCCACCTAGTTATTTTCCCTCTCCAGGGTATAAGCAGTAGCTCAAATTAAACAGAAATAGTCACATTAACCCAGAGACATCTTGGTTTTGAACCACAGCCAGCTCCTTGTGAGCACACAGGGTCTCCTCCAGGCACACTTACTAGGCCTATGTGAAGCTTCGGGTGCTGATTCGATTCGGAGAAGATTTGGTCCGATTCGGTGGCCAAATCTACAAATCTGAATTGAATCAGGGGACCAATTAAAAGGTCCGAATCGATTCAAAGCTTTCTGAAGCCATTTGGAAAAGATTAGGAGAGCTTCGGCCATTCAGGCAGTCCCCACTGGCTGCAGCAGGGAGCTGGACCCGGACTTCATGCTGGTAAGTAGGAGGCAGGGGTGGGGGGGCTGGAGGAAGGGGGAGGTGACCATGGGGGACCCCTGCCAGGCCCCATCCCCTGCCTGCTCCCCCAGCTCCTCCAAATGCCCCCTGACCCCTGCCCATTCTCCCAGCCTGTCCCATCTTCTGGTTGTTTAAAAAAAATCCCCTATTCACTGGGTGCTGCTAGGAAGGAGGGGCGATCCCAGCTGCCCCCCACTGGCCCACACTGCTCTTCCACGAGTCCCCCAACCCCCACTTTCTCTCCCAACCTCCCCCCATCCCGCCATGGCTGCCCTGCCCACCCCAGCTTCTGGCTCTGTAAAAAAAACAAAAACAAAAAACCCTGAACTCACCGGCTGCTACAGAAGCCTTGCGGCTTCTGGAGGCCCGTGGAAGAGCACCCCCCCCACCGCAGCACCGAGCAGTGGGGGGCAGTGGAGATCACCCCCCACCAGGCAGGAGCTGGTGAGTGGAGGCTTGCTTTTTTCAAACAGCCAGGAGCTGGGGCTGGGCAGAGCAGCCATTGAGAGCGGGCAGGAAATGGGGCCTGTGTGATTCGGAGATTTGGCTGATTCAGCGGTGGCTGAATCTCCAAATCAGATTCAGCTGAATCAGTTTGGGACAGTGATTCGAATCACCAAATAGAATCACTGTCACTCGAATAGGCCAAATCCAAAGCGAATACTAGTTGCTTCGCACAGGCCTAGCACTTACTCTACCTATGCAGTTCAGAAGATATCTGCATTTTCCTACACAAAAGTTTCCAACCATCTTGACCTCACAACTATTTACATTTATTTAAAACTTTGCACTTCTACTAAGTAGCACAGATGGAAAATTCTGCCTCTCTCTCTTAGGTGAGGCAAGCATCTTCCTGCTAACCACACCAGAAAATGATTCCCATAATACCATCCCTTTCTCAATACAGTCTTAAATGGTCTAGATTTGAACACCTCTAATTAGATATTATGCACTTGCCATTCTTCTAAAGGTTCAGGTTTCTTGAGAAGGCAAACTTTGTCCTGTTGAAAGTGCCTCAACAATAGATATTGTGAACATGTGGAATGCAGCTTCCAGTGGTCCTACTGATTTTTCAGGAGATGGGCAGTGGAATAATTGTCAGAAGGATGAGGCAATGGAGGAAAGACATATGGGATTATAAGGACATGGTGGTAAGGAGAAGAAGGATGGTCCAAGGTTTAGTCTTCTAGCTTAGGAATCAGGAGATAGGTTCAGCAGTTTGCTTTGCCACAGACTTTCTTTGCAACTTCCAGGAATCTCTCTGCACCTTCTCTAAGTGGGCCTAAAAGAACTCCCATACGTATCTGTTTATACCTTACAGACTAAGAGGTGGCCAAATACTATTGGAGCCCTTAAAGAATCTTACACAGAAAAAGTGAAGGGAGAGAATAATTGTTAGAGAAGATAATGAAAGAGAGGGCAAATGCGAGAGAGAAATTATGAACTGTCTCTGTTCAGAGATTCCTAGTGTACTTCTGTAAGTTTGGATTAATCCCATCACCCCTAACAAAGTGAGATCCATTGGAATGGGACAAAGAAGAGTACATCACGGACACTATCCACCAAAGCAGAGAGAACGGGCAGGTTAGAGTCTCCACTACTGAAGCGAGTCAAGGGGAAGAGGCCAACAACTTGGTATATCAAGATTTAGACAGCAGAACAAGATACTCTGTAGGGAAGAATGCCACACCTTATGAACCAGGAATGGCATAGGGCTCACCAGATTTACTGTAGATATTTTAAAGTCTTTGAATCTGCAAGGAAGTGCCAACGCTAGTGATGAGAAATGTTATCCAGGATATCAGGCAAGAACCACCGTGCACATAAGAGATACTCAGAACATTCCTATTCTGGTGCATAATCCAAATGTATGGTAGGACACATGGGGGCAGTTACTATATCAACGTTTCTCATGAAGAGAAAGAGCTAAATGGTGAATCAGACTGTTATGCTATAACACCCTGCTTGTTGCAATCTCTGAAATGGAAATTAACATCTAACCTGTGCTAAAAACAATGCATTTGCAACGGAAATCTCAGTAAGCCTTGAAGTCCACCCCTGAAGGGTACAGTCCTGGCTGGCAGGCATTTCTTTAAGCATCAAGCAGAAAGCAGAAGCAGAATTTAGACAACTAAATGGAGTGGAGAATAATCTCAAATGAAGCACTGGCTTTATGCAAAAAAATTCTCAGGCCAAATTCTTTTTGCAGAGCTTGCTGATGATATGCTGTCAGCAAGCATAGATATGAATATGGTGGGATGGGCTGAGAGAGTCTTTTTCATGAGCATATGGAGAAGCAGGAAAGTCTCACAGGAGAACACTATGGACGTTTCCCTATTTTCATGCAGTACCACTGGCAACAAAATTTTAGCTCTTCCATTTTCCATTTTGGATGCTAACATAATCAGGGGACTACAGACTGCAAGCTCCTTGGGGCA
>NW_017729025.1:18791688-18794900 GCF_001723915.1 Gavialis gangeticus | reverse complement strand
CCACTGGGAACAAAATTTTAGCTCTTCCATTTTCCATTTTGGATGCTAACATAATCAGGGGACTACAGACTGCAAGCTCCTTGGGGCAAGGACTGTCATGGCTTCTGTTTGGACAGCACCTAGCACAATGGGGGTCCACTCTGGTTGTGGCCTGTAGGAGCTATTGCTGTATACATGTTAAAGAATAATACTTTTGAGTGAGGATTGTATAGTCCATAGCTATTTTAGCAGTACTTTGGGGAAAGTTTCTCTTGACCTGACAGAAAAACGGATTACCCTGCATTATGAATGAGGATCTATATTCCAATAGGTAATTTAAGTTGCAAAATTGTTAAACATTTTATGACTCAGAGGAATATACCATGCAATGGCACAAACAGTTAACATTAATATATATTAAAAAATCAATGTTTTACAAGTGATACCACGGTATCAGAGATTTATAGATTTTCTGGCTGGAAGGAACTTCACCAACTAAATGGTGTATCACACCCATAACTTCTACTTCCCTTTCCAAAGGCATCCAGTTTGGATTTAAATTTCAAATGAAGAAGAATCTACCTCATGCCTCTCTCAGTTGCTCCAACAGTTAACTACCCTCAGTGATAAAAAATTTCCTCTTCCACAAAATGGATATCGTTATGCCTTTTTCTTCTAGATTGAAGACCGGTCTCCTACCAGAAATCTCTGTCCCATGTTGGTACTTACAGACTATGATCAAGTGATCCTTTAACCTTCTCTCAGATAAAACTAAGTCTTAAGTCTCTCATAATAAGGCATGGTTCTCAGCCATTGGATTATTCCTGTATCTCTTTTCTAAGCCCATTTCAATTTTTCTATATCTTTTTTGAGTGGGGATGGAGACCTGGAGGACAGCATATCAGTATTTGTCTCATCACTGACATTCACAGAGAAAATAACAATGCTTAATATTTTCGGCTAGCGTTCAAACACTTAGCAACAGCACTTCATTAAGAGCTCATGTCTATCTGGTATGTGATGCTATCCAAGTCTTTGTCACAGTCACTACACTCTAGGTTATAGCCAAATAGACCTTGTAAACACATTGGTTTCCCTACTTGTATAACTTTATACATGGCTAGGTTAAAACACATGTTCACACAGGCCCACCTCACTATACAATGCAGGTTGGCTGGTAGAATTGGTCTGTCTCAGTCATTGTTTTGTGCTCCAAATGTCTGTGTCACTTGCATGTTTTTCCAGTAATTATGTTCTTCCATATCTTTAATAAACACACTGAGAAGCATCAAGCCAAAAACGAAACACTGCAGGTCCCCACCAGAAATACCTTCACTGAATGACTTTCACCTTTTACTTTGACAATGGTGCTCTCCAAGTCCAAGAACGGCAGCTCTCCTCTGTTGGGTGCAACAGGCTACGGTGAACTGTCACTGAGTGCTGACCACTCAGGCAGCACTCACCGGCCATGTCTACATGAGTAAGTACCAAATGACTGTGCAGTGTTACTGAGCAGTACTGTCCACACACATTTTTTTCAGAGGCTACTGAGCAGTAGCAACAAGCTCCTGTGCAGTTTAGCAGTGCATCACAGTTAGTGCCCACCAGTGCTACTGTGCAGTAGCTCATTGTTACTGCACACGTAGTAGACGTTCCCAGTGAGACACCACTCACTCCCTCCTCACTTGAAGGGGCAGGGGAGAGCAAAGCACTGTGGGATGCTGGACAGACAAGATAGCACCAGTAGCACTACACATAATTGCACAGATGTTATATGTGCTGCTACAAACCCTAGCACTATGGAGAAGTCCCTGTTTCAAACAGGAACATTTCTGTAGCATGTCCATCATTTTGTAGTGCTACAAATGTAATGTCTGTCCATGGCCCCAGAGAGATTTCAGAAGAGAGCAACAAAAAAAGATTAGAGGTTTTGAAAACATGACGGGCGCACAGGTTGGAAGTATTAGGTATTTAGGTATTCTGGAGAAATTAAGACTGAAGGGGAGGATTTGGAAACACTGTTCAAATATAAAAAGGGTTGTAATTAAGAGGAAGGTGATCAACTGTTGTGTCCACAGATAACAGGATAAGTAGTAATGGGCTTAAATTTCAAGAAAGCAGACTTAGGTTGACAATGAGGAACAATTTCCAAATATAAGTGTAGTTAAACACTGGAACAGATTACCTGGAGAGGTTGTGGAGTCTCCATTGGGGACGTTTATAAGAGTGAGTTAGACAAACACTTGGCCGGGATGCTTTAGAGAAGCATGGTCCTGCCTTGAACAGGGGTTTGGACTAGACGATTTCCTGAGGTCCCTTCCAGCCACATTTCCTAGGATTGTATGAATCTGTGAAGCTGGCCTTTTTAAAGTAGCAAGAACATATATAATTGGTTGTGACTATATTCTGTTTATGTGCAAGAGGTGACATTTAGTCATGATCACTTGCATGTAGGTAATCATCAATTTTAGTTCACTGATCCCTCAGAATGAGAACTTATATAGAGCTACCACAGACTGGTTGGGAAAATGGGTTTATATCAAAATGTGATCACATCTAGTTCTGAGGAACTTCAAAAATGTTTTACTAATAGCCAAATGGGACATCAGCCTATAATTCCCCAGGCTGAAAACCTCTGTGATAATGCAGTTCCTTTGCCTACATATGATGATATTTAAGGAATATTCATCCATGTGCTTTATCTTACTGGGTGGTCTGTAGCACGTCTTCGCATGTATTCTACAGTCTAATTCATAAGGTAAGTACATTAACCCACTAGACTTCCAAGTGCTGTACTTCCGTACTGCTCATTGCTCTAAAAGCAGGTAATGGTGATTTAATATAGATATATTCTTCTGCCCACTCTGTTAAACAATGCCTTTAGCATTCCAGCAAGGTGGGATTACCCTCCCTCCCCACCAGGTTTCAGTTACTTGAGCTACATCAGATTTGTTTCATAAATGAATAACGCTAATTCCAAATTTCTAGCACCGGATGCAGGTCACCAAGTAAAATATTCTCCTTATATCCCTCGGTTCTCTATGTTCGTGCCAGTTACATGGTCAAGTACATGTGACAGGCTAGCTACCTAAGAGACTCTCCCCCATACATGATATTTTAAGGCCTTCCTGCCTTTTCTTGCTAGCATGTTAGGCAGATGACCTCTCACCAAGCCGGAGATGGTCTGAAGCCTATATTCACCATGAAAGGTGGCTCAGCATTTCACAAAATCC
>NW_017729025.1:18780054-18786688 GCF_001723915.1 Gavialis gangeticus | reverse complement strand
TTGTGCCAGTTACATGGTCAAGTACATGTGACAGGCTAGCTACCTAAGAGACTCTCCCCCATACATGATATTTTAAGGCCTTCCTGCCTTTTCTTGCTAGCATGTTAGGCAGATGACCTCTCACCAAGCCGGAGATGGTCTGAAGCCTATATTCACCCTGAAAGGTGGCTCAGCATTTCACAAAATCCTATGGTTTACTTGATTATCTTTTCCTGCCTTTCTTCAGTCATGTGACAGGAGGAATCTCAAAAAAGATCCCCTGAACTCTCAGATCTCTTCCAAGGTCTCAGAAGTCCCGATCTACACAGTGTCTTGTGAGTTATATGGGCCAAGGTGAATCATAAAATCCCTGCATCACTGCTACAGTTACCAGGATGGCCACCTAGTCCTTCCAAGATACGTATTATCTTTGCCCCAAGAAGGTAGCACATGGCTGTACTGTTCTTTTATGCCTTGCAGTGCTCTTAAAATCGCATCTCCACTGAAGTTATCTGTGTCCTTTGGATAATCATCAACCTCTTATGGGTATTCTCAACCATTACCGTTGTTAGTTTCTGTTCTAATAATATGGGGAAATGGGAGCATCTTTCAACACGACTTAATAAATGCGGACTTGTTAACAGCCACCATAATAGGGAATAATCAAAGTAACAACCAGGGACTACAATAAATAATACCTTTCCTTGGAGAAAAAAGGATAGGATTTAGGGGAAAATACAAAAATGATGGGTCATGTCTTATACTTGTATATGAATATAGGGATAGTATTATTCAGTAAGGTCTTGATTAAGTAAAGCGTTTAGCATGTATTTAGCTTTAAGCACAAATGTGGTTCCTGCAGCAGCTAAGGAACAAGTCATGCTTAACATTAAATATGTGTCTAAGCAGGAAAATAAAAATACTGATCAGCTAAAAAGCTTAATAATAAGGTTTTATAGTAGAAACAATCTGAGGAATAGGTTGTGTGAGAAAGAATATAAGAACCAAGGGGAGAAAACGTAGTTATTGGCCAGGCACAAATGTTCATTTCTACGGTATAAAATTTCCCACCACTAGAAATGAATCTGGAAGATGGAGCAGTACAGATGTTCAGTCTGCAACCCCCCCCCCCCCCACACACTCCTTGCACCTTCCTGAAACCGGGGTGATCCCAGTCTTGGGAAAGCATAGGCAATGGGGGGAGGGAAGGGAGCAAGCAGGAAGCAGAACCACTCCGTGCGCTTGGCTCCGGGGGCACTTTTACATGTGCTTCAGGGGTGGAGGGGGAGCTGCTCTAATTAAAACACCGTACTATATCAGTGTATCAGTGTCCCCGCACTTCAAAATGGTGGTGGGGGCACCTGAATGGTGGTGGGGGTGCTTGTTCAACAAGTTTTAGTTCAAGCACCCAGTGCCATTTTGAAGTTCAGGGACACTGATACATGAGATGTGGGAGGCTGTAGCGCGGTAATTACCATGCTCCAGCAGACTCAGTGAATCAAGTCTACTCTGATGCACTGTAATTACAGTGCTCTGCACTCATGTACAGGCTCCCATGGTGCCTGGCTGTGTGATAAGCAGATGGGAGTAACTGGTAACTGTTCCTCCCCTGCGCTCCTGGTCTATGGGATGCAGGACAGCACCCGCCCTCCTCCAGACTAGGGTTTGCCCTGTCTCTGGGAGGTGCAGGAGCCTTTTCCTTAGCTCCAATCCTTCCGATCCCCAGAAGGAGTTAAGCTGAGGAAAAAGTGTGCAGAAGTTCAGCATCCTGGGAGAAACTCTCCCAGGCCAGGAGTGATTTATACATCATTAATGCTGGTTGTTTTTCTCCCAGGGTGGCCATTTTTGCTCTGGGAGAAAAAGCTTGAACTTCTGCATGCTTTTGTTCTCCCAGGAAAACAGCGATTAACCCAGTAGAAACTGAATGTTTGCATATGGCCATTGTCTGCTTGACTAGGAGCACATTAAAAAATTAAGATAGAGTCTGATACAAGATTCACTGAGGTCAGTCTTAAAGCCTCCGTTATCTAAAGGGATGTTGGATACTCCGGAAGTGTCATATGACAGGAAATTCACACACTGAAAGCATGATTGGGAAAAGTTTGTTAGAAAATATTTTCACCTACAGCCCATGCAGATAAAACTGCAGAGGTTCTTCTCTGGCCTGTGTAAAAGGATCTTTTTCCTGCTCTGTAGAATGAACAGCTGCTATGTCTTCATCTTAGCACTTCTTAGCTTTTCAAAGCCTTGGAACATATTGTGTCATCCATCAATAAGGACCCAGAGCCTAGCCAGAGAAAACGCAGCTGTCTCTAGCCCAGTGGCCATAAAATCATTCTTTAATGATTCCAGTTTCTTGTGCCCAAGTTGAATTACCTTGGCCAAAGCATGTGAAATTCTACCCCTTGAGGGAAATATTTTTATGCTCTTGTCAATGGCAGCCCGAATCTGACAGTGGCATAGATATTCCCCATGCCTCCCTGAGCCAACTGCAGAAAATAAAAATACCGCTGCTACTCCGACTGGAGGAGGGTTAAGTTTGGTAGACTGTATAGTTACTACAGGCATCTCAATACTGTTCATAAGGTTTGTTCCATGTGTCGTGTCAGATTCTTCAGGACACAAGGGGCCCAGGGAAATGTAAAACTGTTTTTTAAGTCAAGTGTCTGGTACAGAGTCAGCCAGAGCAGAATGAATAGTCTTTCTAGTTTGGACTGCCAGGGCAAGTGATACCAGGCCCACATAAAACCCCCTAATGCAGCTACATCTATATGTAATGAATCTGTGCTCTTGAGCAATAGGGATTTAATACATATGGCTATGCAATCAATTGTGCAGAATGGCTTTCCCCTATGGAATAAATTCAGGAATTACCATAACTTACAGCACATTTATTTTTCAAAAAGCATTGGATGCATAAACTATTGGAAACAAGCACAGTGCAACTGTCTCCATGTATTGTGTCACCTACACATGCTTTATAACAGTACTATCTTGTGCCTACCCACCATCTCCCCACTCAGTCATCTCAATGCACTTCAAAAGCATTAATGAACTTAGCATGACAAAACTCCAAATATAAACTTACGTATTATTATTCTCTCACTATCTTTTTCTAGTTATGTTAGGAATGGGGAAATAGAGACAAACAGACCCAGCATCCATTTCTGCCACCTTCTTTTTTTAAAGTCAAGGCACTCCTTAGTCCTCAGTCATTTTGAATTTTTGCTGGCAGAACAAGGTTATATCTATTAAGAACTGGAAAAAGGATCAGCTTTCATATGATTAGCTCTATTGGGCGCATCTACACAAAATGTTTACTGTGCAGTTGACTAATTAACTGTGCAGTAAACATCTCAGCATTTACATGTGTGCCCCTGTTAGAGCCCATTAAGCTACTAAACTCTGCAGCAGGTTAGGACTTGTGCTTTTTCATGCACAGCAGCGCATGTGTAGATGCTGCCCTGGCTGGCTGGGGCACAGGGTGCTTTATTGTGGGGTTAGCTGGCAGGCAGCCCCCATGCTGAGGCACCCTTGTGCATCAGCCAGCTGCCCTGCAGCACGTGGAGCCCCGCTGGAGCAGCCATGGGCTGACAGACTGTCTCCCCAGGTCCTCTGGTGGCCTGGGCTGCTCTGACTGGGCCCCATATGTTGTGTATAAATAAACTCGGGAGCAACGTGCTCCGGAGTTTTTGCTCCTGGGTGCACATTCAAATGGCATGCCCAGGAGCAAAAAAACTCTGGAACAATAAGCTCCAGAATTTATTTGTGCACATTAGTCACATAGGTAGACGTGCTCATTAAGGCCAAGAAACCAAAGACCCCCTGAAAAAAAGAGACCAAATACCCACTGCTTTTGCACAGCTCTGGAGCCCAGGTGAACGTAATTGGTGATCAGGAGAAACAGTCGGTGCATTCAAGCCTATGGCATCAATTTATCCCTACATCCTGTGACTAAGACAGGATATTGTACAGCTCAGAGTCACCATCATATTCCTTACCATTACCGAGAATGGGAAACTGGGCTTTGGCCTGAACTGCTTACTGCAGCACAAACAGGTTGGTGGAGTGGCTGATGGGCTATGAAAATACTTGCACTGTTCTACTTTTGAGGAGATGTGTTTTCCTAAGCAACTATAAGGACTCATTAATATTTTCTCTGTCAGTGCTTAACCTGCAAATAACACTTTTCTGCTGAAAAAGTTCTCCAGTAAGAGCTATAGTTGCAGATTTTCCTAGATGATATATTCACCTTAATACGCTTTCCCACGCCTCCCCCCAAAAAACAGTACAAAATAGCAAAAAAAATCTTCCCAGCTAATTTGTAGAAGTACATTATATTCACTAGGTGCTGCCTAACAATTAGTGTCACTTGGCATGCCACTGCTTCCTTTTTCTTCCAGGAGCAAATTCAATAGCTGTGTCAACGGAACAGGGGGGTGGTTGGCAGCTATATGACCTAGATACAGGCTCAGTTCAAGTATATTTTCAGCCCTGCTAACTTGGCTTATCTCTAGGTCAAGATAAGCATCCAGCTGCAGTGGAGACGAGCAGTTGGGGTCTCTTGCTTCATTAAGGTGAAACATCCAGAGGCCAACTACAAGAAAACTGTCCATGGCTACTACCCCATGGAGGGAAGAAAGGAGAAGAGCATTTTGATGAGAAATGGGTTCTGAAAACAAAGTGTCCCAACAGCAGAGGGGATGCTCATATCAATGTAGCAGAGGTCAAGGAACAAGGAGGTTTGTATTCTCTTCCCAGATCCGCTGCAGACCCTGATTTCCAACATGGACTGCCTCAGGGCAAAATAGAGGAGGAGCCACCTTTGGCTAGCAAAGCTTAGAGCAGCCTTAGGGCTTCCCTATGTTTCTTTGGCAGCAACCAACTGTTATGCTAGCTAAGGATCTGGCAGAAAGCAGTGGCCTCCACTTTATCCTGCCTTTTTCACGCCATCAGTGGGTTGAACTCAGTGGAGTGGAAAGAAATTGGCAGTGCTGGTTTTGTGTGATCAGTGGGAATGGTTGGCTGCCTCCCTAGGCAGATCCAGGATAGCAGCATGAAGGTGCAGCGAGGGAGGGTGTGGGCAAGGAACACGCTCACTGTGCATGTGCCACACAGTCAAAGAAGGTGTGGCTGCATGCCCTCACCACAGTCCTGAATGCCAGTGAGATCTCTGAGATCACCACATGTTATAAATTTCATAGACACTAGGGCTGAAAGAGACCTCGCAACATCATTGGGTCCAGTCCCCTGCCCAAAGAGTAGGAAGTCAGCTGGAGTCATCCCCTTTTGGGTAGGGGGCTGGATCCGATGATTTTGCAAGGTTCCTTCCAGCCCTAATGTCTATGAAATCTATGACATGTGGTGAGTTCAGAGAGCTCACTGGCATTCGAGGCGGGGGGATGGGGGAAACTATTTCAGACTCTGGAGACTCAGACGGTAAAGAAGTTTTCCCTTATGTCCAGTCTTCCAGCAGTTTGTGACTGTTAGACCTTTTCTTCTCTTGGGGTGCCCTGTTGATCAGATGTTCTTCCAGTTCCTGATGCACACCCCTTATATATTTATAGGCTGCCACCAAGTCCCCCCTGAGCCTTCGCTTCTCCAGGCTGAAGAGTCCCGTGCCTCTCAGCCTCTCCTCATAAGGCCTGCTCTCTTGACCTCTAATCATGTTTGTGGCTTTCCTCTGGACTCTCTCAAGCTTCTCCACATCTTTTCTAAAGTGTGGAGCCCAGAACTGGATGCACTGCTCCAGCTGCAGCCTCACCAAGGCCAAGTAAAATGGGAGGATGACTTCTTGGGTCTGGCTTGAGATGAATCGGTAGATACAAGCCAGAGTTTTATTTGCTTTGCCAGCTCTGGCATCTCATTGATGGCTCATTCATCTTGTGATTAGTCATGACCCCCCCAAGTCTCTTTCAGTCATGTTGCTAGTGAGTGTAGCACTGCCAAGCCTGTAACTATGTTGTGGGTTCTTTCTCCCGAGGTGGAGCACCTTGCATTTCTCTGTGTTGAATGTCATCAGGTTTTGATCTGCCCACCTTGTGATCCTGTCCAGGTCAGCCTGAATTGCTGGCCTATCTTCCAGCATGACCGTGCGTCCCCATAATTTGGTGCCATCTTTGAACTTAGCAAGTCTGCTTCTGACACCAGAATCCAGATAATTTATGAATATATTAAAGAGTACTGGTCCAAGTACTGAGCCCTGGGGGACGCCACTGTTCACCATGCACCATGTTGACTCGGTTCCATCGACTATCACTCTCTGGGTCCGTCCACAGAGCCAGTTCCCCAGCCATCAGACTGTAAAGTTGTTGAGGCTGCAGATCCCCAATTTTACCATTAGGACATCATGGGGGACCAAGTCAAAGGCTTTTTTGAAATCCAAGTAAATGACATCAGCCTCATCTCCCTTGTCCAGGTGATATCTTACCTGGTCATAGAAGGAAATGAGGTTGGTAGGGCAAGACCTACCTACAGTGAAGCCATGTTGGCTATCTCTCAGTATGTTGTCTTCTGTTAGCCTATTGTTGATCTTTGATCATTTTGCCCCCCAAAATGGCCACGATAAGGGCCATTCTCCATTGGCTCTTACATGAAGATGTTTATTGATTCAAGTAATTGAGGGGAGCAACAGGCTACAGTTAGACCTAGATAG
>NW_017729025.1:18777569-18780043 GCF_001723915.1 Gavialis gangeticus | reverse complement strand
CTCAGGTCCCTTCCGACCCTAGAAACTATGAAATTATAAGTATGACAACTCAAAGGAAAAAAGATAGCTGTGCATATAAATAACTGCGGATGCAGGAACACATGGAAGAGAAATGGTAAAAGGGAAGCACAAGAAACATCTTGGGGCCATAGGTGGAGACGAGGATCTAAAATTGACAGGAGGAGGTATACATATTCTCACCAACTGGAAGTTGATAATGAATATTCTATCTATCAGAAGGCATTCTCGTTCTAATGCAAGCGGTTGGGCAGATGTAGGAATCACAGGTTGTGATTCTAGCACTTGTGTAATGGAAGATGTCAGGCTGGATGATCAGGTCCCTTTTGGCCTCGAAGTATGAGTCTCGTTCATACTAGCCTCTTCATCTCTTTTCCCCTTGCAGCATGGGTTACATAGGGGGAAGCGACACAGGGTGCAGACAGAAGCACAGTGCCCCACTGTAAGTTGAGAACACTTTGCAGGAAGCAATCTGAGTTGTGATGCCCCGAACCAAACAGAAGTTCACTGTTGGTTCCAGGGGAAGGGGAATCTGGCTGCTTGCTAGGAGCCTGTAGCCACCTTCCCCTAGCAATGGCCCTGTCTCTCTCTCAGCCTGTGCCATTTTCAGAATGGGAGGTGGGGGAAGGAGGAAAGGGAGCTTCTTCTAGGGGTTCTCCAGCCCTTGCTGAAGGGTGTGGTGGGTGAATTGGGGCCCCCCCCCAATTTGGGGAGGCTCCAATACACCCACCCCACCCTCCAGCAAGGGCTGAAAAACCCCCAAACAGAGCTTCCTCCACTCTCTTTCCCTCACTCCTATTCTGAAAACAGTGACAGGCTGTGATGCAGCACAGACACAAGTTACAGAAGATGCTGTGTTTTGAAACGTATTCATCTGAACCCTCGTGCAATGAGGGTTCAGGTTTGCGGCCTATCAGCCATTTTTGATGCAGCCTGTAGCCGTGCACTTGTGTTTGGCCACAGCTATAGACTGCTTTCTGTGGCTAGATCAGGTGAAAATTGTCACTTCTGTCTGAATCCATAGAGACTCGAATGCCTTCACTCTAGAGTGTAAAACAGCTGCTGGGGTTTTTTAAACATCCTTGATATAGCACTTCCTTTGCTCTAACACCCTTGCACCATCCTCCATTTCTTGTTTAAAATGATTTTAAATAATGTAACAGCTGTATTCTATTAGCACTAAGCAGTCCAGGATGTGTTTTGTTCCCCAGTAATATACACCTTGGGGCAATAATGGTCCAATCCAGCAACACTTTTAAGTACATACTTTGCTTTAAGCTTCACTCCAGTGGGCTGACACAGGTGCTTAAAAGCCCACATGTGTTTGCAAGCTTTGATGGACCCAGTCCAAAGAGGTACACTTGTGCTCATGCCTCCTCACACACCTGACACATGGATCAATCAAGCCATAAATCAAATTATGTCAGGCATCAATAGCTTGCATTTTGCCTTGCCAACTTCTTTTGTTAAAACCAGCATTGTTTTTGAATAATTAAACATGGAGAAAAATGACATTAAAATGGTAAACGTTTGCTTTCCTCTCGTTCATAAATTAGCATTTGAATCCTGATTTCCCCATGTATGTCACATTAGTGTTATGCCTTTGCACCTAAACTGAAGTACATTTGCAGAACCCTGAAAAGAGCAGTGTATTTGTGAAGTGCTGACACATACGTCTTCCGTCCAGCTATGTGAAAGCACCATTATAATTAACTCCAGGGAGTCTCTTTGTTCCTGTTAAATTATGATTTATTTCTTTTCCTCTTACAACCTGAAAAAGGCTCCAGGGTTTAACTGTTGTCCCAAACCTTCTATTCCATTCCACGTGCAGTACAAATAAAAATAATAATAATAAAAAACCCTTTGATCCTCTGCCAAGACTTGTATAAATAGCAGTTCATAAAATAACATGTTTCTGCTAGTTTGTGCAAAGAGGAGGAAAAAACAACTCAATAAATCTTCAAATGTTTATATTCTGGCTGCGACATGTCCATGAAAAGAAATCTATAGATAACTGAAGCTTTCACTGTTTTATAATGTAGGCTGAAAACGATAGATCTGCCAAGCTCAGAAAATTTGCCTGACAAACTATTTAGCGTTTTTTAATGAGGATGTTTTAAAAGTTCCTTAGAAGTTAATCAGGCTGGTGACCCTAGTGTGAGTGATGGAAGAGTTATTGCTGAACATCTGAATTGATAGCAAAGAGAGGGCATTTTTATGCTGGATCTGCACTGCTTTCCAGACTTCCACCAGAATAAGCTTCACCCCCACCTCCCCCCCCATTTCTGCTCTGGCTGCCTCCTCCTGGCACAACAGCCACCTCTTTGCACCTCTGCTCTCCAAATCACTTAAGAGGGGCAATGGAACTTGTCACTGAACTCTGAATCAATGTTGTTGGTGTCAGTCTGCTGTCCGGTGTGCTCTGTGGGTGGCTAGTGGAGCAGGGGCTTACGTGG
>NW_017729025.1:18771573-18772569 GCF_001723915.1 Gavialis gangeticus | reverse complement strand
GGGTGAGTGATGGAAGAGTTATTGCTGAACATCTGAATTGATAGCAAAGAGAGGGCATTTTTATGCTGGATCTGCACTGCTTTCCAGACTTCCACCAGAATAAGCTTCACCCCCACCTCCCCCCCCATTTCTGCTCTGGCTGCCTCCTCCTGGCACAACAGCCACCTCTTTGCACCTCTGCTCTCCAAATCACTTAAGAGGGGCAATGGAACTTGTCACTGAACTCTGAATCAATGTTGTTGGTGTCAGTCTGCTGTCCGGTGTGCTCTGTGGGTGGCTAGTGGAGCAGGGGCTTACGTGGAATGTAAGTGCCTCTCGGGTCCAATCTGGACTTTGGCAGAGTTAGGAACCTAGGCTGCTTGTACATGCCATGGGGGTTTAATTTGGTTTAGTTCTCCCTAAATTGAAATGGTGGGTTTTTAAAAACACCACTTCAATTTAGGAAGAATTAAACCGAACTAAACCATCATGGTGAGTACACAAGGGTGGGGGCCCAATCCTTACCTGCCTCTTTGGCAGTGGGGGGTTGCTGCTGGCAGGCTGAGTGGTCTCCAAGCTGCGCAGGGCCCCCCCAGATGGCACCCACCTGCTGGCACCCAGCCTAGGGGTGGTGCCACAGCCATGGAGGGAAACACTACCACTCCTCCACCCGTACCCGCCCCTGCAGCTGTGGAGGGAAGTACCAGGCCCCTGCACAGCTCAGGAGACAGGCAGGTTCCGGGGAGAAAAAAAAAAAGATCAGGCTCATCATTTTGGTTTTTTGCCTTCAGTGGAGCCTGCCTGTATGGCATTCTGTCGGGTCCCACAGCCCCTAAGCTGTGTGGGGCTTGTCAAACCCAAAGCATGTCAGCTTCCAGGACCCCAGGCACTGTTGCATTTTGTTAGGTAGCAGACTAAAACTGGTCAGACCACAGTTGGAGTACTGCATCCAGTTCTGGGTGCTGCACTTCAGGAGGGAAGTGGACAGCATGGAGAGGGTCCAGAGGAGGGCCACTC
>NW_017729025.1:18750095-18766573 GCF_001723915.1 Gavialis gangeticus | reverse complement strand
AGGAATAACGGCCATAAGTTGACCAAGAGTAGATTCAGGCTGGATATCAGGAGGCGCTACTTCACAATCAGGGTGGCTAGGATCTGGAACCAACTTCCAAGGGAAGTGGTGCTCACTCCTACCCTGGGGGTCTTCAGAAAGAGGCTAGATAATCACCTAGCCAGGGTCGTTTGACCCCAGCATTCTTTCCTGCCATGGCAGGGGGTCGGACTTGATGATCTGCTCAGGTCCCTCCTGACCCTACCAACTATGAAACTATAAAACACCTCAGAGGTGTTTTGTCTCGCTACATACCAAAGTCATTTAAAGTGGAATACACTGCTGAGCATGCAAACAGCAATGCCAGTAAAGTGGTGCAAATGGGCTTTTAAGCCACTTTAAAGGCCAATTTTGTGCCGTGTACAAAGGTCCCTAGGTGCTTGATCTGGATTGCTTCTGAGTATGCACCTAAGTCTAGGTGCCTGGGGATCTTGGGAGATCCAGATGGAGGCACCTGATGATTCTAACAGCCTAATCAGTTTTTCAGGTGACTAGATTGTTTTTTGGGATTCAGGGGCCCAAGTTCCACCTAAGTCCTGTATATAGGTGCCTCTAAGATGATTCAGATTTGGCCTTTAATCTACAACGTGTAATATTTCTCTATTTGTGAACTGGGGAATATTATTACTCTACCTCTCCAAAGTCAGTTAATGATTGTGAAGTACTCAGGTAGCATGGGGGGAGTGTCTTACAGGTCTCTATATTGGTAAATGTTTCATGATGATTTCAATACAGCAGTAATGAAGAGTGTGTTGCATCAACAACAGCATAACCTCACACTGCAGTCAACTCCCTTATTAGTTAGCTCTTGATGTATCTATTCCTGTTCTGCAGCAGCTATAACCACTTCACGCACATTTATGGAGAAATATAAAAGAAAAAGGTCAACTCCAAAGGGACTAAAGCAGCACAGGTAAGCTAAAGGCAGAATTAACAAGCAAAGGGATGTGAACATGCTCCCCCAGCCACCTAAAATGTGTTTTTGCACTGCATGTCATTGCAGCATGTCTGTCTGTGCATCTCTCTTTAACAGGCTCAGCAGCAATGCAATGACACACTATCATCATCAGGTGATTTGCCATTTGCTGGAGTGCATATAATTGAATGACAAAGCAGAGGATTGCAGAAAACATCTGCAGAGTGCCATGGTGTAAGTTACTGCTAACCTGTGCTTCAGCTCATTTGGTCTTCTGTTTGGAGCATGTGTCTACAGTGAACACTGTAAATAAGGAGTCTACTTATGCACAGAGAACAAGGGACCCGATAAATTGCAAACATACATAATTTATGTTTAAGTAACCTAAGAAACTTCATCAGAATCTTCCCCCGCATACATGAGGTGTCTGAATGTGTTCTTGAACACCTTCCTCTTGTAAATAAGCACCTTGAAGCAAAACTCCCTGCTGTCTCATCTTGGTTTTTAGAGGCATGCACAGGCTAAACTTTCTCAAACTTGAAGAAAAAAACTTTGTGCCCAAAAGCTGGTCAAACTTCTCTCCCAACTATACAGTTGATCCAATAAAAATATCACACGAAAACTCTTGTCTCTATACATTTCCTGGACCATCACAGCTACAACCACCAGAGGAAAAGCTGGGCACCTGTGGTGCTGAGGGTAATGCCACCTGCCGTGCTGCTGGCAGGGATGGTGCAGCCACCTGTCAGCTGTAGTGGTGGCAGATCCACTCACCAACTGCACCAGCTATTTTTGCATCCCCTACCAAAGCTGCATCCCCTGGGACTGCTGCAGTCATCCCCTCTCAGTGACATTACTGACAATTCTCCAACTCCTACTACAACCCTGGTTAAGAGATTTAGGGTGTAAATAGATGTCACCAAATGAAGCGGATTAGCTGTGCTGGGAAGTGTCCCGGAACAGCTGATCTGCTTCACTGGGTTAAACAGTTGATCCTGTGGGACAACGGTGATGTATTTCTCCCCTTACAGAGATGCACCCTGAGGTATCTGATTGGCAGGCTTACCCCAGGGACTGACTGCACCAGTGTGAACAGGTACCTGAGGAATCCCAAATAGAGGAATCCAGGCAGGAGGTCCTAGGCTTCAGGACCCAATCCTGCATGATGTGGGATTAGAAATTCCTGAGGAGCACAGGATTGGGACCCTGAAGTCCCAGCAGCACTTGCTTGGGGCAGCTGGAGAGTGTGGGCAGCATTTGTCTGACTGTGCTCTCCCACCAAACAGACATCTGCCACGATAAAGCAGCATGAACTGATACTGTCTACGTCATGGCCACTAACGTTGGGCACTTGCGGTGTGACAAGGTGTATGGATGTCTGCTTGGCTTTTGCACCACTATAAAAAGTTTTACAACAGCACAAAGGTAATGTCCATCTCCACACTTAAAGCAGCAAACACACGCACACCCAAAGGAAAACAACCTTGTGTAATGCCATTATAAGGATTAAATGTAGTCGAGGCAAAGGCCTGAACGAGTTCAAAAGTTTCAACAATCAAAATATTTTGACATTTAGGCATTTTTTTAAATTTCAGAATTAAAAAAAAAAGAAAGTAAAAATTCCCTGGGGTTTTTTTGTTCTCGTTTTCCCACCACTTCCATAACCAGATGATAAGCCTCAGCATAGCCACTTATTGGGGAACCTGGTTGGACTAGGTCATTAACAGACTACTAGGTGATAGAATCCAGTATCACTACCTGGCATCTGCATTGAGAGTCTGCTCAAGTTTGTCAGAAGCCTCTTGAATTGATTTGAAGCTCTCAATCCTATTTGTTTTATATCTCAAGAACCACTAACTCATGCCAGCTTCAGTAGCACTAGGGTGGCAGAGGCAATGGAAAACCTTCACATTGTTCCAGTCTTAGTAGAAGCCCACTGGCCTGGCAGTATGGGTGGAGCTTGCCTTGGTCCTCCCTGTATCTGTTCTGTTGGATCACAGTGGACTCTTAATCCTTATTTTCATAGAATCATAAAAATTAAGGGCTGGAAGGGACCTTGCAAGATCAAACCCAACCCCCCTGCTCTGGGCAGGAATACTGCTGAGATCAAACAATCCCCGCAAGGTGTTTGTCTAGTCTCCTCTTGAAGACTTCCAAGGTTGGGGACTGCACCACCGCCTTGGGAAGTCTGTTCCAGATTCTGGTCCCTCTTACCGTAAAAAAGTTCTTCCTTACATCCAACCTGAAATCATCCTCTAACAGTTCATGGCCATTGCTCCTTGTTCTCCCCTAGGGTACCCAGTGAACAGCTTTTCTCCCAGCTCCCAATATTCACCCCTTATATACCTTGGGCGCTTAAGTGGCATGTCATGCTAGGTAGACTCCATCCTGTTCTATGAATGAGAAAATTTCACTTGTGATGGACAGAAGCCTCCGGCGTATTTGTCATGCTGGCTAATAATTCTTTATCAAATAGAAATTAAATTCTATTTTGAGGTACTGTTTGTGTGTGACCTAAATTAATATCTGCAGTTTAATAATCTGTCCGAATATGGGTGTGTGAGAGAATTTAATGCCCGTGGAAGCTGCCAAGCTCACAGCAGTGGAAACAACAACCCTCCTCTTCACAGGATGGACAACAGCAGGGCAAGCTGCCCCATGCACAGCTGCCAGCCTGGCCTACAGAGCCCATCTTGTCAATGATCTGCTGAAGTGTATACACTTATTGCCTCTCAGCTGAGGCTGCCGATAACCAGGTCTAATTCTGAGTCTAGTGCCCATACTGCGACTGCGTAAAGGAATGAGATGAACATTTCAGCCCTCATCTCAGTTAAATTCCAATTTAAAGTCTAGCTCCATTCTGTCCTGCATATATATGGCCACAACCACTGACTATAGGGAAAACAAGCAGCACCTTCTTTCTGTAGAGAACCACTCCCTCTTAGTAGTCTGAGTCAGATCTGTTCACTAGAGGGAGGTAAGAATAACTTTAATCCTGTTCCCCCTGCAGAGCTTCATTCAAAAGGGAGCAGACTTCCCCCCCCCCTTTTTTATCATTATCTGTGCTGTACTTAGTGCATAGCATCCTGGCTGAATGTATTTTCTCCTTGCTTCCTTGTGCTTCTGCCACTGAGACTTCCATCTCTTGCTGTACCTAGGGCTGTTGGGAATAGTTTGACTAAGCTCTTTCTTATTTGGACATGTCAGGATGGTGAAATTGAAAGCCTTTTCAGGAATACACCAGTTTTAAAGAAGGTTTCCTTAGGCCCTGGAGGAAATGCTTGATTAAAATGAGAAACAGTGAGAGCAAAAATTAACCCAGCATCACAAATAATTAGTGCTAGTGCTGCTCTCATAAGAGATATCAAAGACCCAAGTTCAAGTCCTTCCTCAGTCCAATTCACATCAAAAGCTTGAAACTGAGTTTCCCACATCACAGGCCTGTGCTTAGATCACCAGGTTTTTGCTGTGCTGAGTTGGGAAACTGTCTGTTGGTGTCTCTTTCTCTGTGAAAAACTTAAAAAATTCTTCAGTCAGAATAGGAAAATTTTTGAAATCTCCAAAAAAGCTTTGTGGGATAGGAGAAACCCACCCAGCTCTAACAGGATCTAGCTGTTACTTCATCTCACACTTAAGCTGTACTCTTTGGAACAGGCGATTCTTTTCTGTAATGAGTCTGTACAGCACCTAACGCCATGAGGAAAGACTGAGAAAGACACTATTGTTGGTTGATTTATCTGACTTATCTGTAGTGAAAAGACAAAACTTGTGAGTTTAAAATCCAGAAAACACAATACAAAGTGCCTGGTCCACTGCAACTTCTGCCTTTTCTTCTGAAACTTGAGTCCCAGTTGTTTTGGGGCCTTTTTCACATTTAGATCACTGCTACAGCATCTCACCAACCCGCCTTCTGCTTCCAGTTGGTCACTGTCATAGCAGTCGTGGTTTCTGGGCTAGAGACAGACATTACAGGTAAACCAGTTTAAGTGATCAGAAACTGGTTTAAACCAGTAACAGAACAGATGTTCAGTGCACATATACCAGCTTGAAAATGGCTGAAACCAGTTTGAGATAAATCTGGTTGAATGTAGTATCAGACTTAACTGATTTGGGTCAAACCAGTTTATGCACTGTCTGTCCCAGACCCCTTTCTGGTTTAAGATAAACCAGGCACCTCCAGCATCCTGGCATACTCTCTGGTCTGGGCGGGGCTCTCTGCTCCACAGCGGGGCTGGCCCCTCCCCTTTGCTCCCTGGCTGCAGCTCTGACAGAGACTGCCTGCTGCTTCCCCCCTCCCCCTTACCACTCCCTGCTAAGCAGGAATTCCCTGCTCCCCTCTGCCTTGCTGAGGAGGTGTCTGTGTATTAGATGGCAGACCACACGCTGGCTATGGTCTGTGCTCAGTCAACAGGTAGAATCAACAGGTAGCTGGTAATGTCCTTCTGTTGTTTTCTTAATGGGGTCTTAAACACTGAGTTAGGGGTGACAAACACTGTTATCAATTCCCTGCTGGGGCCTGGTCACGTCCCCCTCAGCTCAGTGCTGTGGAAGGGACAGGAGGACTGCCAGCAAATCCCTGCAGTGCCTGGGAAACAGGGTCCAGCCCTGCAGGCCCTGGGTGAGTTGTGCTCAGTTCCCGGCCTCTGCTAGCAGATGGCACTCAGGGCCTCTGGGACTGGACTGCATCTCCCAGGTGCTGCAGGGGACTCTGGGTAGAAGCAGCCCTGTCCACCCAGCACTGTGTAGCAGGCCCTGGGTGAGCTGCACTCAGGCTGTGGCAGCTCTGGCCACTGCATGGTACTGGGCAGGTGGGGCTGTTTCTGCCCAGCAGCCACAAGGCTCCGAGAGTGGCTTATCCATCCCCTGCTTGTGGGGGATGGAGCTTGGCCATGGGCCTCTGATCTATCCTATCCCACCCCTCCGTCAGGGATCCTGAGAGCTGTGGTAGGGGGTGTGCATGTACCAGGAGCCCTGATGGCTGGGTGGCCCATGGCCAGACTCCATCCCCCACCCCTTCAACTGCAGATGTGGCTGGCTGGTGCCAGCTTCAGATGGGGGTGGAGGGGAGGCAGGTAGGTGGTCCAGGGCCAGAGAGCAGGTGTGTGTGCGTGCATGTGTGCATGCATGTGCGTACGCGTGCATATGGGTGCGTGTGCAGCCCTCAACAGCTCACCCAAACTTGGGAAGTGGCTCTCCAACCCAAATAATTGCCTAGCCCTGTCCTACATACTCTTCCTCCTTAGTACCTTTTCCTTCCTTCAGACGTGTCTGAGTATCCTATGTCCTATTGGTTGCCTTGTTTCAGTGAGGCTCTGCATCAATAATAGTGGTTCTTGAACTGTGGTCCATAGGGTGCTTGTGGTTGGGGTGAGGAATGCTAGCTCCTCATAATCTTGCTCCCTTCCATATTGCTATGATATGCTGAATTAGATTACAGGGCAGCTAGAAATACTCCAAGTGCTTTTCCTAGTGTTACTCTTCCATGTGAGAGGTTGCTGTAGTTGCCACAAGGATGTTACTAAGGCCTTGGGTAGACAAACATGTATTTCAGTGTAATTTAAGTTGGCTTTGACTACTAATGTAAATCAGTGGTGCCCATATTTCCAGCCCTGTGGGCTGGATGAGTGTTGCAGGGTCAGTTCACAGACAAGTTCCTATGTAGCATCAGTGCATGGAGTTGGTCCCTGGGTGTGATCCACTGTATTGCCCAGTCTTGCTCCCATGTGCCCAGATCTAGCCATGGATTGGATCAACCCTGCACACTGGATTCAGACATGTGCCACACTGACCTCGCGCACCCAGATCTGACTGCTTATAATTTTCTTGTTTTGGGGCTTGCTTTGGCTGTCCACCACTTTATCATACCAGCGTGAACAAATAATCTTCCTGGGGCTGTAATTCTGAATTGGGTGCATTCTACCTTATTGTAGTAAGTTTGACAATGGAGGCATGAACAAGATGATCTCTCCAGTAACATTTAGCCCATGTCTGAACAGGTTTACAACCCTCAGCTGTTCCCATGCATCTCTTTCAAGAGCTTCTCCATATTTTAAAATGTTGAGCCATACGGCTGATCTACATCAGCTGCTGTGAATCACTGTAGCCCCAATGGAGCTAAGCCAGTTTACACTGGCTGACAATCTGGCCCTTGATTTCCTCCTCTTATCAGAGACTATACAGGTAGATCCTATTGCACCTCTGTGAAAAGAAGGATCAGAACTCTATCACTATGCAAGTACTGTTATGATCCCCATCCCTGTAATACTAGAGTGCCTATTGCAGAGCTACTGTCTGCATGCTATATAAAGCCACCACCACTTCTATAAGATCACCTGTGTATCCAGGATACAAGTTGAGTCTTTGTAGCATGGTATCAGACAAATGTCTGAACTTAACCCTACAAAGGGTCCCGCTTTTCTATTTTAACAACTATGTGAACATGGCCAGAATATTGCAGCTGTTTTCCATTGCAATTTAGCACTACACAGACCGAGGGTATTTTTCTAGATCATACTATTAAAGCTAGGGCTTGAAGCACCTGCTTCCCAGTGACTGGCTAATTTGGGGGAGATGTGGAGAAGACAATGCAGTAGCTAGACCAGGGGTGGGCAAAATATGACCCGTGGGCCAGATTTGACTCACCAACACATTTTATCTGGTTCACAACAGGTCCCTTGGCCCTCCCTGGCCCAGGCAATGGGGCGGGGGTGGCACGGTGCAGCAGCCAGGCTCCGTTTCCCAACAGCCCCAGCAGTGGCTTCTTCTGGCTGCTGCTGCTGGACCAGGCCCTGCTGCCTGGGCACCCTGTCCTCTCCACCCTGCACTCAATGCCGGGGGGTGGGACCCGCATGGGCAGGGCACATGGCCAGGCAGCTGGGAAGAGGCCATAGGCAGGAGGGATTGCTGTGTCAAGGAGCAGGATGGGAAGGCAGGGATGGGGGTCAGGATTGGGATTGCAGGGCAGTGACAGCATGGGGTTGGGGCTTGAGGCAGAGCTGTGATGCACTGCCCGCCCACCCCTGTGAAAGGCACTGGTTCTTCCGGCCCTGCCCGCTGTCCTGATCCCAGACACAACTCCCTGCCCGCGGCTCCATCCTGTCCACCTAGCTGTGTCCCCTGCCCATGTAGGTCCCAGCTGAGCTCCAGGGAGACCCTGGGATCACCGGACAATAACAATATGGAGCTGGGGCCCAGGGCAGAGCTGCAGTCTGCTCCTGGCATGCCCCTGCTTGTGGAACCGACACCTGTCTCAGAGGTGTGTGGGCATCAGATCACAACTCTGCCCCAGGCCCTGACCCCATGCTGTATGCACCCTGCTGTCCCAATCCCAATCCCAATCCCAATCCCAGCCATGGCCCTGCCCACCTGTTCTGCTCTTGGATGCTGCTCTCACTTTAAGTGGCACTCCAGCTAAAATAACTGCCCACCCCTGAGCTAGAGGCTACTATGTGGGAAGAGAAAGCAACAGAAATGAAGGAGGGTAGGAGAGATGTATAAAAGAGGAAAAGTTAGAAAACAATGCAGAAAGTGATGTACCATGGTATGTTATTGGAAATGACAGAGTGAAGCAGAGTACAAGAAAGAAAAAAAATATGAAAAAAGCAGGAAAAAAGGTAGCAAGTTCTGTTACTAGAGCTTGCTGACAATATACGGCAGTGATATCTGGTCCAGTTTTATAACCTTATATCTCAAGGGATAGGGTCTGGCAGTATGTGATGACATGGGTATTTTTCATCCATGGCTCTGCAAAGGTTATTGACTCTCTAAATGAGTGGTGCTTAGGCTTTTGGCACCACAAGCTAAATCAGGCCCTGCACCATGCCAGGATTGGGCTCCAGGGGCCCTGCACTGCCCCTGCCTGGCCAGGAACAGGCCCTAGGGGCTCGTGCTGGCCCTATCTGGCCCCCATGCATCAGGAGTGGGGCTTGTACTGCCCTGATCATGTGATCTAGCAGGCAGGGCCATGGACTGTGGGGAGGTCCACAGGCCAGATAACATGGGGCCAGGGGCCAGATCTGGCCTGTGGGCCAGGGGCTGTGCACCGCTGCTCTAAACCTCTGGTGAATTTGTTACGCCACGTCTTAAACAGCTTGATGCCTCTGGCTTAGACACGGAGAGAGGTTCTCGCATCTAGCATTGCTGTTACCTCTCTCAGTGGAACTTGCAGGTTCAAGGTTACAGTTCATCCACATCAGGATCAGGCCTATCCCTTTCCACCACCAGACAAACCAGGCAGCAACCTGTGAGCATAGCTTAGAGAGGTCTCTGTTTCCGAAACACTCTCTCCACAGACCTGTGCAGGTTCATCTCAGGAGTTCCCTTAGCATTTTATTCCCTGCTTGCATCCTTTATGTGGTCCATTATGAAGCTGTCTTAACTCACTCCGCTAATACTATTGCAATGAAAAAAACCTGTTCATGCATAGGCTGTTAAGTTAACTAAGTCAGGGAGTCCATATCAATAACTAAGGATCTACTGATTCTTCCCAGGCGGTGGTACTTACTCAAAAAATCACCCAAATCATTAAAAACTCAGAAAACTAAGAGTTCTGGTTTTATTTCTTAGATGCCCGTTCATTGGATTAAATGTAATTCCTCCAGTTTCCTGTAAAGGCCAATAATTTTTTTCTCTCAGAGTTAATACATTCTGGGAAATGCAAACTGTATGTGCATGCTTTTGTTAATGTACAACAGATACATTTGCAGAAACAAGTCATCACTCTGTGCAAGGCATGACAAACACCCCTCAGAAACATAGTTCTGGCAGAGGAAAAGGATAATAAGCACATCCTCATCTACTGGCCCACGCCAGGAGCAATGCTGTCGGCAAAATTTAGCTTGGAAGCTAGAGAGTCTCACCTACTCTTTCCCTCCAGGGCTGAATTTTAACACTTACACGTGTGCAGATCTGCCTCCCTGGCAAATGCCCTGAGGGTCTGGTTCCAAGTCTTTACAGCGGTGTCGTTTGCCCCCAAGATAGCATTTCTTGTTTATGTTTCAGAGAAGAAATTTTCTCTCCAATCAATTCACTGACATGAATGTCCCCAGTGCAGAATTTCCAACATTTACAATACTGTACTGTACATCTCTGCCTCTCCAGGGTATTGCTTTCTCCTTTGCGATGAAATAGGTCTGCCTCAACGGGAAAATTCCCAGCCTTAAGTTATATACAGCAGGTCTTTTTTATGAAAACGCAGTGGAGAAATATAGTCACAATTCAGCGTACCCTCCGCATTTTTTATTATTCATACAAATGTGAATCGCTAATCAGCATCCATCTGAAATCACCATAAACTTCCTGACTAGCTTCTTTGTCTATTCCTCCAGGCAACCAGCCCAGCTGGTTCCCATAGGTACTAGCAAAATAAATCCCTCAGAGACAGATTTAACATTTGATTCTCGCAAGGAAAAGCTTCTAATATTACAGCCCCATAAAACATCAATCAGTGGCTGGCAGCTTTCCTTTCTTCTGCTGTATCGGGCTTGAAGTTTTACATGATCTGCATTCTCTTTGGCTGGTAGAAACCTAATTGAAATATTGATCAAAATAAAAACAACTTCCAAAAATGTGCACTATTGCCACAGGCCACAATTTAACTGCATCTTATTCCACTTGGTGACAGCCGAAACACATGCAAGTGAAGACTGCAGTAATAGTTCTCGCAGACTGCGAGCTCTGTACCCAGCTATTTCCATAATCTTACTTCAGATGAGTAGAGGGCTAGATTCTCAGCTGCTGTAAACTAGGATAGCACCATCGACTGTAAAGGAAGTAGACTCTACCCACAACACGTAAAGCCCAGACTTTTACTTTTATACTCTACTTGGGCCATTTTCCTTTATTTCTACTTACTGTTACATTTCCTTACTCTAAAATTTTACGTTTGGCCTGGAGACCTGGAGTGTTTAACCTGATGTAGCATACATTGGTTTTGTACCAACATAAATTACACAAGGATTCAGAGCAGACAGGCGTGCAATTCTCCCAGGGTAGCTGCATGAAGTAGCTGGGTATCACAGACCCTCATCACTGTTAATGGCCTGCTCATCTTGAACAACTGGCTATCATGTGGTAAGCTGCGGACACATACTATTTAAACCAAAGTATCATACACCAGAGTAGTTATGCTTCAGATCAGGCAAACTTACTTCAGCATAGCAGTTTATATTGTCTGCCCATTCCCCTATTGGACCAGTGTAAATGGATCTTATGTCTAGGCCATGAGGGTGCCTGTACACATGCTCGGGGTGGGAGGGGGTGTTTTAGTTAGAGTAGTTCCCATGTGTTAAGCCCCTGCACATTGAAATGTCTGTGGGATGCTTTAACTAAAGCTCATTTGACGAGCTTTAGTTAAAGTGCCTCAGTGGCCAGTTTTAAACCCATGGGGACTTACACACACAATGCTGACATGATGCTAGAGCATTCTAAGTAGAACACGTCAGAGCATGTGTATAGGCACCCTTGTAGTGAAGGTCTTTCTGAAATGTAGACTCTGAGGTAGCCTACACGCGAGCAGGGAGGTTGTTCCAATATGCTGTAATTCCAGTGCATTGGAGCAGACTTCATTAACTCGGTCTGCTGGAGTGTTGCAATTACTGTGCTCCAGCAGCCTCCCGTGTCCCGTGTACTAGCGTCCCTGTGCTTCAAAATGGTGGCAGGGCGCTTTATCTAAAGCTCATTGAATAAACGCCCCCACCACCATTTTGAAGTGCAAGAGACGCTGGTACACGAAATGTTCCAGGCACTTTAATTAGAGCGGATCTAATTAAAGAATTTGAGCCAGAAGCAGCACTTAATTGCATTTAAATACTTTATGTTCCTTTTTCATATCTTTGGCTGAAAGGTTTGAAAGCAGAAGGAGTGACCACAGAGCTGAGAAACACGCTGCCTGGGTTTGTTCCTGTCGGTTGATTTTGAGAATGAGCAGGTCAGAATTTGGCACCTAGAGGATGACTGACAGGTGGAGGGTTAACAAAATTTCCTTCACACCGGAGCCTGCTGCTGTTTCAGATGCTCATGGCATGTCTATTGTATGCAGTGTCAGCTCCAGATGAGAGACTACAACTTAATGAAATGGCAGCCACTGCACCCAAATCCCATGACATTATACACACACACACACACACATACAAACATACATATGCATATATGTACATACACATATACATATATACACACATACATACATATATACAAGCAATTGCTGCACTGAGACTCCTAACTGGGAGCTGACAAGTCACTCGACACTCAGGCTGGCACCCATTCATTTCTGGCAAAACCGGGGAAAGAAAATTCAAAACTTAAAGTGAGTAAGTTTTAAATTGCTGCTTCTATTCAACTCAGTGCCAGGGTTTGGGTAAGGAGCAGCAGTTGTGTTTACCCCTTGCCCATGAACAGAAACAATATGGTGAGAGGAAGTCAGGAGTACAGGGTTTTTGATAGTCTGGTTGATAGTATTAGGCAGTCAGAGAAAAACCCATGCAACACCTAGCCACTAATTAGGTTCCACTTAAGCAGGTGGTTCATGGTGCGGTGCTGGTTTGGCTGTCCAGTGGGGAATTTCATCCCAAACAACCCGATACAGGCACATCTACACGCCCCTCCGTATTAGGTTGGAGACCTCCATCCTGAGGTTTGCCGTGATCGCTCCATGTCTTCTACCTTCCAAAACAAAAGTAGCAAAGCCACCTCAGCACAGTGCTGGACACCAACCATCTCCCTGTGAAAAAGAGATATGTCTCATCATGGAGGTGTGTGCAGGTTTAGATAAGCCCTGAGAAGTCTGGCCAGGTTGGCTTGCGCCCTATTTTGTTACTTTTAATTTGTTTTTGAAGAAGTCATGGCAGGATAAAGGGATACTCAGGTCATTGTGGATATCAGGTAAGATGTTTTAGAGGCATTCACTTCATCCACTGAGTCTGAATCATTATACGAAGAGTAATTAACTTGAGTACAAACCTTGCTCTGCTCATAAAAAACCTGTAGGTTGAGTGGATCATGCACTGGGCTGAGAGTCAGGAGACCTGAGCGTTCGCCCTAGCTTTGTCACTGGGCCGCTGGGGATGTTGAGCTATTCACTTTGGCCTAGATTTTTAAAGGCATCGCTCTGCTCAGCACTGCAGACCTAAATGATTTGGGCTACATCTCATTCTCAAAGGTGACATAGGTACTTAGGGCCCTAATTCGCCTTGATGGGCCATAGGACTTAGGCTGTGGTCCAGAGTTTTAAAGGAACCCAGTTCTCACTGAAATCTTGGGAGGGAGGTGCCTGAATTTCTTTATAAATTTTACCCTAAGTGCTCAAGCCACTGGTGAAAATGAAACTTTACTAAGGCGGTGATTCTTGGGATCCTTTCAAGGGTGCCACAGGGTGCACCACAATGCTATCATAGTATCATCACTAGGTATACTAAGCATGATTAACCCCAAGATTTCAAATAGGAATCCACAGTGGTAAAAACATTCTGACCTGTTGCGGTCTTTTGAGTTCTTTGCAACAGAAGAATTGCTGTATTAAATTCTCTGTAGTCAAGTAACAAGTGAAAATGAAGAGCTGGCATTTTCTAAGCAGTGCCTTGAGTTTAAAACAATTGTGAACCACCATGAGTGACTGGTGCCTCCTGATTCCAGGGGGGCACCCGCAGAAGCTACTGACAGTGGCACCAGCCCTACCAACAGCACCAGTGTCAGCTGTCTGGGGGGGGGCAGTGGCCCTGTCAGGGGGGCCACGTGCAAACCCATGCACCCTCTACCAATCACCTATGTGAACCGCTGATCTAAGGTTATGTCTATGCAATAACACTTACCAAGTGCTAGACTGGTGTCCGAAACCATGCTGTGCTCTGCTCGTGGGCCGATTCTGAACCAGAAGCAGTAGCTGCATACACATGGCACTAGGGGTGGGTAATTAGCAGACTGAGGGGAGCTTATTGGCCCTGCTCAAAGCACTGTGTGGAAGCGGTTATATTGCTTGTGGCTTGGGGCATGGTTTGTCTGGAGTAGTACAGCATGTTTGAGGACATCGTTCCTGACCGCAGGCCACAGTAACTTTACCTTGTAGACAGTAACAGATCCAGGAATGAGGCAAGGGAGTTGCCTCTCCTCCCCCAACGCTGGCTGTGCCATGCAGATACAGTGTGCCCGGAGCTCACTCCACATGCGCAGCAAGCTCTGAGCTCACCAGCTGATCAGGCAGGGTCTGGACGGAGTCACTGCTGTTGCATGGCTCCAGAGCCCAGGGGGAAAACATGCCGCTGTTTGCCCTTCCTCTTGCTCTCTATCCCCTTTGAATTCAGCAGTGGGGGGAAGGTGGAGAAAGAGCTCACATGCACGGCACAGCCAGAGCAAGGGGGGAAGGGGCACCACATCATAACACCCTCTCTGGGTGTGTCCCCCGCCTGTAGACACGGCTGAGTCCCTTTGGCTGTGCTTTAATGCTCTCTGTCACAAAGTCCAGGCACCTCTGACAGTCTCCCTTAGCTTTTGCATACTGCTTTTCACCTTAGCGTTCATTTTGATGGGAAGCAATGTGTTTGTACAGTGCTGAGCACAAAAGGACCCTGGCTCTCATCTTCCGCACAACTGGAATGCAAATAAATGCCCAGCAATTTGCATTTCAATATTAATATGAAAATCTGGGGGTTTGTTTCATTCTCTCTCAATAATGTTTGAACTAAAATGTTCAGTCTTTGGCACAGGATATTGAAAATACCTTAGACATATCATAGATAAATATTTTTCTGCACACAGCTGGGGAATCATTGGGGAACCATCTCTCTCCTCCAGCCCATTGTACAAAGGGGATGTCATTTCACTTATTTAATTCACAGATCCATTTCTTGGAATCTTACACATGATTTTTAAACTAGCAAAGAAACAAAATAGCTTGATTTCCCCATAATCACTTTGCTACAGTAAAAGAAACGTATGACATGAAAGAATCTTTGCTCTGTTATTGAATTTAGAAGGATGTAGAAAATAGGCCAATGGTTCTCCCTGAAAAGCTAAGGAAGTCTCTAGGAGTCTAATTAGTAGGAAAAATATGCCCTTTCATTGACTTTTCAGTCAGAAGAAATGCAAAAACAAGGGCTGTCTATTCAAGATCATAAACGGGACAGGGTCATTTTATACTCGTATCCCTTGGAGCATTCTGGATTATACACAGTGCTTCCAGACTTTGCCAAATCTACACACTTTTGGCCTTTAGCAAGATAAATTATGAGATGGTGACAATTGTATTTGTTAGCCTTAAGTAAAAAAAAAAAATCCAATCTTCCTTATAACAGCAATTTAATTTTAGACCTCAAAATTAGACTATAGGTTCAAGCAGTGCAGAAGGAGTCTGTGGATGAAACTGGCTGCTCAAACAGATTTATGCTATTCCTCTGATTATAAAAGATACCTAGAAAGAGGCTCTTTGATAGCACAAGAAGCAATGTGGGTTTCTGTCACAAACCATGACACAGCAATAGAAACCTGGTACGTACTAAATCTTCATGCTACATGACATACAATGGATGATTTATAGCCTATGCTGACTGGGTAGAATTAACCTGAAGAAAAGAAATAGCATCATCTAGAGAAACAAACCCAGGGCCGGGAACACAACTCTTAGCTCTGGCTTTTCTGAGTGGCTGATCATAGTGAGTATATCTGCATTGTGGCAGCACCATGCACCCTGAGCATGCCTGGCTCACCCGTTCCCATTCACACACTCCAAACCTGGAAGCGTACCAAGGGAAACTGCTTTGGGGTTCCTGCTCTAGGGTTATCTTAACCAAGGCGTGGGGACAATATGGCCCGTGGCCCGCATCCAGCCCACCAAGCACTTTCATCCAGCCTGTGGGGCCCCTCAAGAAATTGTGCTTCGCCCATGAGTGTAGGAGAAGGTAGTCACATATACACGCAGCCCTAAAAAACACACCGTTACCTGGCTCCCACCCTCGTGGGCAGAAGCTGGCCAGCATGCAACTTCCATGCGGGGCTGCTGCTGGAGCCCCTGGGGACCTGCTTGCTTCCCCAGTCTCCTGCTTGCTCCCGGCACCAGGTGGGGAAGTAGCTGGGACACAGCTGCACCTGGGAGGGAGCCTGGCATGTGGGTTGGGGCTGGGAGCAGAGCGGAGCCTGCACTCAGGGGGGTAGCAGCTGTGTAGAGCTGGGATGGGCAGCGCATGGGTGTGAGGAGGGTGGGGGGCGTGGGGACCCCCACATTCCTCCCATGGTGCGCAGCCCTGGCAGGCGGTGGCAGCAACAGCAGGCAGGGGCACTCAGGGCACAGGTGCCTGGTGGGGCACAGCTGTGGCCAGCGCTGCACATCACAGTGAGGGGCATAGCCTCCCCCTGACAGTATGTATTGCTGGCACTCCCCCCCCCACTCACGTGCAGCCCCTGTACTCACCAGGCACAGTGGAGGAAGCCCCACGTGCTGGAGCCAGGTGCCTTCCCTGTTGGGGCTGCGCTGCAGGGGAGGGAAGCCCCAGGCACCGTCCCCTGTGGGATGGAGAAGGCAGCGAGCTCCAGAGCC
>NW_017729025.1:18741413-18745095 GCF_001723915.1 Gavialis gangeticus | reverse complement strand
CCCTGTACTCACCAGGCACAGTGGGGGAAGCCCCACGTGCTGGAGCCAGGTGCCTTCCCTGTTGGGGCTGCGCTGCAGGGGAGGGAAGCCCCAGGCACCGTCCCCTGTGGGGTGGAGAAGGCAGCGAGCTCCAGAGCCTGAAGCTTTTCTCCGGTGCTGCACAGCCTTGGCAGGGAAGTCATCCGGCTCCAAAATTGGGCCTTCCTGCCCTGTACCTGGTGAGTGCAGGGGCTGTGTGGGAGTGGTGGGGAGTGCCAGCAATACAGATGGCCCTGAGAGGCTGCACCCCTTGCTGCAATGTGCAGTGCTGGCCGGACACACGCCTCATTGAGCATCAGCACCCTGAGTGCCCTGCCTGCTGCTGCTATGTCATGGGTGAAGTGCGGGGGTCCCCACATCCCCCAACCTCCCTCACACCCACACCCTGCTGCCACAACCCCCCCACATATACACAAGCCACCAACATACCCAATGCCCCCCACAGAACCGTACCCCCACAGAACCCCCGTATCCTACCCCACACACACCACACACCCACACCGACACTCAACCATACACACATACACCCCCCCTCTACCATATGCCTCCCCACCCACAATATACAATACTAAGAATTTATTTTTGAGTTATTATGCAATCATCTCTATATACACTATGCAAACACAAATTGTGGCCAAAAGTATTTCTGTAATCAAATTAAAATATGTAACGGTAGGTGTTTGACTTTTAAGGTACGATTTGTTTTTGTTCTGTTCTAAGACAGCAACCCCCCCGAGGGCCGGCCTGTCCTATCCTGCAGAACATGCAGGCACAGGGGGCCCTGCAGCCAAGGGGCTGTACCCCACTTGCCCCCACCACCTGTGCCATGTTTAAAGGGCTCACTGCAGGCAGGGAGCCCCTTCCCAGCTGAGTGGGGGAGGAGTTCCTGGCTCTGCCCCTGCCACAGCCCTGGTCCCGGGGAGGGAACACAGCATGTGCTGCCCCCACCCCATCCCCCCGCAGCGCAGCCCAGCCCAGCCCAGCCCAGCCCAGCCCAGCCCAAGTGCATGCAGCCCGGCCCCAACTATTTTATTTCAGAGAGTTAGTTAGTCTCGCAATTAACTTCAATTTTGATTTTTTGATGTATCGGGGGCTCCAAAACTGTATCTTGCAGGGGGACCCAAAGAATTCTGGGCCAGTCTTGACCCCCCCCTCCCAAAAGGAGTATTTCCAGGGGGCAAAGGGAAGGACTTGCGGTGGCAAAGGTCAGGGGTTAGCCGGTGGGACTTCTGGTCACAAGATGGGGACAAGGGGCAGGGCAACTGGCAAGGGGCGGGACTACCCAGGCAGCCCTTGGCAGCTTATCAAAACTCGTTAAACGGCCCTCCACCTGAAGTAATTGCCCTCCTCCCCATCCTAACCAGATACTTAGGATGCTGCAGATCTAAGGAAGCTGGAAATTAAGGGCCAGATTCTGTTGCACCTATTAGGCACCTAAGTAGACTTAGGCACCTAAATGTGTTTCTATTCCACCCTATTCAAACCCTTGAAAAACAGTTTCCCTAACAGAACACACTACAATACTGTTTTTATTTTATATGTAAATAATACTGCTCCCACTGATTTCAATACCTGGACCCACACCAAACGTTACTTAGGCGAGTAGGTCCACTGAAAACCGTACAGCTACTTGTGTGAGTAACTGCTATTTAGTGCAAGTCAAAATTGCAGATCCAGGTTCAAGCTCATAAAAAGGGTCAATAAACAATAAACCAGGATTAGATTTCAGGCCTGCTGTGTCTTGATCTGTGCAGAGCATGCAACATGTAAAGGAACCTTATGGATATAAGGAAATCCATATAAACATGTTTACTAACCAGATACAACACGCAAAGCCTAGCACCGTATAGCTAGAGCTGCTGTGGCAGGGGTCCATTTGCTTCTCACATGTGGAAGACTGAGAGGACCATTCGAGAGCGCACAAACTGTTTAAAGGGACACTACTGAATTTCTCTATACTACACGGTGCCATATGCTACTGCGCAGGTCCATCTGGCAGACTATTCAACCGCCACAACCTCATTGGCAAAAAAGAGGCAATGAGAGTTAATTACTACAGGGGGATGTAAGGAGGCCGCACCACTTTGCAAAACGCATGTGGCCGCCAACACTTTCTTCAAACCACCTCTGTGTCCTCTTCTCTCTCTCTCAGAAAGGGCACCTGCAAATTGCCCGGCAGACCCCCTTCTCTGTGGCTTACAGACACTCACATGGCTTTTAAAGAGAAGACACAGCTGTGGCCAGGGGAGCAGAGAAACAGTTACTGAAAACCAGCAGCTTCCCTGCAAGAGGTTTTCTCTTTTTATGGTTACGGACAATGATCACAATGAAGGAGTCCCACTGGGGAAATGATGCGTGGGAAATGACAGGGCAGTTCACTCCTCTCTCACCACCGAAGAGCTCTGCGCTGGGCTTCAGAGCTCGGCTTCCTTATCCACCCCCCACACTAGTGCCCCAAGGATCGGGAACCCCAGGACTGCCCTTTTTTGTGGCTGTTTTAGTCTTAATCAAGATCAATAAAGACTTTTAAAAATCAAGGTCAAGGGAAAGAAAAGCCAATCAACAAGGCCAATAAAAGGTGCATGTGTGTGTGTGTGTGCGCGCACGCACACGCGAGCACACACGCATGCACACCAGGGCAGATGCAAGATTTTGATAACGAGGGTGCAGGTGGTGTGGTGCATCATCCCATAACATAACACAATGCACATTTTTCTTCAGTTACAAACCAACCTGCCCCGATGCCTAGGCCTATATCATTCAGCACAAGCAAACACATCACCTAGGCCCCCACTTGGTCACAATCCCCTCGCACCTCATTTCATTCCCATGGCCCCCACCCCCACCTACTCCTCACCCCCCCCACTCCAATAATATCCCACCCCTCCACCTCACAGGTCCCCTCCCCTGAGCCCCCTTGGTGCCTGTGACCCTACACTCAGCCCCTCATGGTCAGTCCCTGGGAGCCCCTTCTGCTCAGTTCCCTTCCCAAACTCTCTCCCATGCTATTCACAGCCCTCAGCCACAGAGCATGTGGGGGCAAGGCTGCAACAGCCCTTTATCCCCTCCAAAGCAGACTCATGGCTGGCCTCCACTGCCCTCCTTCCTTGGCACACAAACTGCTAGAGTCAGGGGAGGATTCATTTCAGCCAGTGGCAGTGCCCCTCTGACCAACCCATCTGAATCCTCCCATGCCTGGCTTTATCCTGCTTTGGTTGTGCCACTCTTCCAGCTGCCTCTGCCATCTGCTGCAATGAATAACCCATGAAAGGGTCACAGCAGTAACTTACCTCTCTGCCTCATCTTTGCCAGTGTCTGCTGCCTCTGACCACTGTAGCTGCTTTCAGCCCTGCCCTTCCCCTCCTTGTCTCTGATCCGTTGCAGGCTAAAATCCCCTAAGAACAAAGCCATCCCGCACAGGTTCCCAGACAGTAGCGCTCCTTTACTGGATGTGCTGGGGGTAAGCAGAGAAACATTACCAAGAATAAATAACAGATAGGATAATTGTAGAAGAAAGGTGAGCTTGATCAGTGGAAGATCACAGGTTGTTAACACCTGTGGAGTGGAGAGATTAGCACAGAGGCTGGCCTCCATTTCCCAGCAGCCCCTGCCCACCTCACTCCAGGTGTGGCCACGACTGCCA
>NW_017729025.1:18733563-18736413 GCF_001723915.1 Gavialis gangeticus | reverse complement strand
AAAGGTGAGCTTGATCAGTGGAAGATCACAGGTTGTTAACACCTGTGGAGTGGAGAGATTAGCACAGAGGCTGGCCTCCATTTCCCAGCAGCCCCTGCCCACCTCACTCCAGGTGTGGCCACGACTGCCAGGGGCAGGGATTCCACAGAGGCTGGCCCCAGCGGTGCTAGCAGGGCACACAGCTGGGCATGGAGCTGCTCGGGGGCTGGGGCCAAGATTTGGTGGTGGGGGCAGCATGGTCTGGAGCCGGGGCACAGCCACAACGAAACACCCTGACCCCATGTTGTTATGGCCCCGCCACTCCAGGGGTCTTCATGGAAACTGGCTGGAGCGACGTGGGCAGGGGCTGCTGGAAAATAGAGTCCACCATGGGGTCAGTCCGGCCTGTAGAGCAGACTTTGCCCACCCTGTATTAGAAAGAATCACGTAGAAAATAACAAGCTGTAAACTCAGTTGACTCCCTCAGTTCTCTGTGTATTTCTGTATGTTTTTGTTTCTTCCTGGAAGCTTGCTGCACACAGCCCATAGCCAACCCTGGGGAGCAAACAACTAAATGGACTCAAACTGCTTCCACAATAAAACTGAAATTATACCTGGATGAATTATTCAAATATTTGTTTCTATTTCCAGGGCTTTTACAGGCTCCTTGCTTAAATACAATATGAAAATTGCCTGCAAATGAGTTGCCATTAGATCTATCCTGCCAAGGGGTGTTTTGCCTATAATTACAGTCCATTGTGTAAAGAAATAACACAGTATCCCATGATTCGGGCTTTTACCTATTTTGAGATGCTTCAAATATTGATAAAGGGATTTTTGTGCAGCAAGCTGAAAATGGCTAGGACATGTTAAATGCAGAGAATAATCTGACGACAGAATTCAACAGGGTTTGTTGGTTATTTTGTACCTTTAAAGTTTCTAGAAACATAGCTATAGATCCATAGAAAATTAGGGTTGGAAGGGACCTCAGGAGGTCATCTAGTCCAACCGCCTGCTCAAAGCAGGAGCAGCCCCAACAAGATCATCCCACCCAAAGCTTTGTCTGACCAGCTCTTAAAAATCTCTGAAGATGGAGATGCTACAGCCTCTCTGGGTAATCTGTTCCAGTGTTTTGCTACCCTCCTAGTGAGAAAGGTTTTCCTATGATCTAATCTAAACTTCCCTTACTGCAACTTGAGACCATTGCTCCTTGTTCTGTCATCGGCCACCACTGAGAAGAGTCTAGTTCCTCCCTTTTTGGTACCATCCTTCAGGTACTTGAAGGCTGCTATTAAATCACCCCCTCAGTCTTTTCTCCAAACCAAATAAACCCAGTTCCCTCAGCGTCTCCTCAGAAGTCATGCACACCAGCCCTTGAACTATTTTTATTGCCCTCCGCTGGACTCTCTCCAATTTGTCCATATCCTTTCTGTAGTGGGGGCCCCAAAACTGAACACAGTACTGCAGATGAGGCTTCACCAGTGCTGAAGAGAGGAGAAGAATCACTTCCCTCGATTTGCTGGCAACAGTCCTACCATTGCAGCCCAGTATGGCGTTAGCTTTCTTGGCAACAAGGGCACATTGTTGGTTCATATTCAGCTTACTGTCCACTGTAACCCCCAAGTCCTTTTCTGCAGAGCTGCTGCCCAGCCAGTCAGCCCCCAGCCTGTACCAGTGCATGGGATTGTTCGATCCTAAGTGCAGGACTTTGCATTTGTCCTTGCTGAACCTCATGAGATTTCTTTTGGCCCAATCCTCCAATTTTTCAAGGTCATCCTGAATCCCATTTTCTCTACTGCTGCCCCCAGTTTTGTGTTATCTGTGAACATGCTGAGGGTGCACTCCACCCCATCTTCCAGGCTAACTGTGTCTCTCTGATCATGCTGAATGAATGGCCTGTGGTCTTAGTGCACCTGCTCCATGATTTTTCCAGGGACTGAGGTGAGGCTGACCAGTCTATAGTTCCCTGGATCCACCTTCTTCCCTTTCTTGAATATGAGCACTGGATTTGCCCTTTTCCAATCATCTAGGACCTTTCTCAACTGCTATGAGTTTTCAGAAATAATGGCCAGTGCTTTGCAATCACATTTATCAACTCCCTCAGCACCCTCGCATGCATTGCATCTGGCCCCATGGACTTGTACACACCCAAACTTTTCTAAATAGTCCCTAACCTGTTCTTGCACCACTGGGGGCCGCTCACCTCCTCCCCAGACTGTGCTGCCAAGTGCAGCAGTCTGGGAGCTGACCTTGCATGTGAAGACTGAGGCAAAAAAGGCATTTTAAAAAAAAAAAATTAAAAGCTTGTGTCAAGGCTGATTTTCAATAGATTGCAGCGAGGTAGCTGCTCTGCTATGTACAAAAACCTGACCAAGGATCAGGTTGCTTACGAATGATTTAGCACCAGGTTCCACATGAACTTATGGTGCACTATAGGTGAGAGGCAGCTCCCTTCTGTCTGCAGTGTGGTCATGATAAGGTGCCTATCAAACAAGACACAGCTGAGGCAAATACAACTTCCCCAGGTAACGTGTCTCACTATGATATTTTTGTAGAAGAGTTTTAGAATGGAGGATATAAAATATTAGACCTGTGCAAAACAGCTATGTTTCATTTCAGTTTCGGATTTGGCCATGTCAGAGGATAGTGATTCGTTTCGGTGTTTTGGATCACTGTTCCGTTTTGATTGGGTCAAATCTGTTTCAGAGTTTCAACAATGTTTCAGTGCTGATTTGATGATTTGGGTTGGCTGGGGAGAGACAAACACAGCCGGGCTGCTGTAGGTTCTCCTGTGGCTCCTCTAGCTGTGCCTGCCTCTCCCTGGGTGGGGGTAGCCACAGGAGAAGCCCCCATGGCTGCCCTGCCTGGCCC
>NW_017729025.1:18731076-18733552 GCF_001723915.1 Gavialis gangeticus | reverse complement strand
GGAGAAGCCCCCATGGCTGCCCTGCCTGGCCCCATCCCCCGCCTGGCCCCATCCTCCTGGCACTTTAAAAAAAAAAAAAAGCCCTGCACTCACCGGCTGTAGGAGCGGCAATTGGGGCCTCTGGGGGCTCATAACAGAGCCCCCCTGTGCAGCGTATGGCAATAGGGGGCAGTGGGGATTGCTCCCCCCCACCTGGCACCCACAGGGCAGCTGCCCCATGGTGCGTGTGCAGCATGGCATGGCAGGGCACTGCGCACTGTCTGGGAGCTGGGGCTGCTGGGGTGAGCAGTGCTGGACTCCAGCTGACACGTGGAGTGACCCCAGCTCCCAGACAGCATGTGGTGCCCTGCCATGCCACGCTGCACCCACATGATACAATAGCTGCTGCAGGGGTGCCAAGTGGGGGGAGTGGGTGATCCATGGGGGATTCTTCCATGGCTCCTCCAGCTGCCGGTGGGGAGAGCCACGGGAGAAGTTCCCATGGCTACCCTACCCGGCCCCATCCCGCACCCAGCCCCAGCCTCCTAGCACTTTAAAAAGAGGGCTGTGGGGCTGTGCCGAATTATTCCTGAGGGGCGCCTCCAAAACATCCGAAACATTTCTGAAATGTTTTGGATTGCGTGCGTGCATGTGTGTGTGTGTGCGCGCGAGTGTAAGTGCAGCCTTCTAGCTTCAGCCTCTTTCTAGAATCAGACCCCAGCACTTTGTAATCAGGAAAAATATAAATGAACTTCTTATCCTACACTTTTACATTTACTTAAATATAAATTAAATGCAATTAAACTGCTTCTCTTAGTGACAGATTATTACAAGCTCCTTAAGCAAGCTCAGATACTTTATTTGAATAGGAAGAGATAGATGGGAAAAAGGTTGTGAAGAGCAAGCAAATCTGTGAACCAAACCTGGTACAAATATAACTGAATGGATTCCAATCCCAGTCCACTATTCAGGCATATATGCTCTAAACCACTATTGTCAAACTCATCCCCAGGCCCCAGGGCAGATCCATGGGGCCACTAACTGCAACAGTGGCAGGGCCAGTGGCAGCTGTGGCAAGTGAAGCAACCACAACCCTTGCCCACCTCCATGCCCCTAGTTCTGCCCTAGCCCCAGCTTCCAGTTGCTTGCTGGATCAGATGGAAAAACTCTGAGGTCCAGGTCTTTGACTCCCTTGCTGTAATCTGAGAAACGTGGCAGGAAGGCAGCTCTGGGGCTGCCTATGTGGACTTAGGTCCTATTTCACCCTGATCAAGTCCCTGAAAAAGCCCAAGCACCTCTGCTTTAGTAACATGCTGTGTTTGGGCTATCTTTTGTTTCTTAAAGCTAAATTTCAAAAGCAATGAGGAGGACACACCCAATTTGAGATTACCATTTTTTGAAGGATTTGTACAGGATAGATTGAGATTGCATTTAGATACCTCACAGATGAAACAGGAGCTAATCCTCGTGCCTCAGTTTTCCTATCTTTAAAATGGAGATAGTCATATTTGCTTTCTTCTGCCCTTTTCTTTTCTCACCTATTTACCCTGTTATCTTGCAGGTGCAGAGACTGCCTACTAAGCAAAGCTTAGCATCTAGCATCTAGCAGCCAACCTGGTGTTAGCTGCGTCATTAGGCACTAATGTAATAGCAACAACACAATATTTAACTCTGCATTTCCCACTTTTGCATATTTGGAATATTTTTGAGTTGAAGCATTGATGTGATATTTGTTGTCAGGTGTTTTTTTTTTCTGTCCTATACGCTTCTTTTCATCTTTAGTTATCTAAGAAGACTGTTTTTGTGGGGGGGATATAGATCAACTTTATGTGAAACTGTTCAGAAAAACCTCTCTTCCAGAAGTATCTTGGTTATCTGTGATTAAAAACCCAGGTTATATATCCCTTGTACAACAGATCTTATTGTGGAGTTATTGCTTAATTATTCTTTTTCAATAGTTGCATAGAACTGTATTTAAGCTGTCAGCTTTGTTTCATTGCTCATGGGGTGATTTTTGCTAGCAACTCTGAATAGGCAAACTTGGGGAATTGTTTTGAATGAAGCAGATTTATACTGCTTTTTAAAGGGGTTACTATCCAGATCTTTTATCCTGCTGGACTGTGTGGCAGCTTTGATCTACTCTGTACTTCAATGCTTTTGTCTAATTAAAGCTGGGCCCCCAGTTCATTAGTACACTTAAATATCACATACATTTTTACAGTTCGTTGAACCAGAGTTCTGTGTTCCATCCCTGATCCCCATCCAAATATTTTAAAGGTTTGGGGCTTAATGTTACTACTAAAATCATAACTGACAAATTGGTAATAAAAATAGAATGGGTTTGAAATCCATCGCCTTGCAGCTGAAACAATAAAATCTTGGAGGCTGCAGCAATGGGCACTCATTGAAGACTGGGTTCTGCCAGGTTTTGAGGAGCTGTCACCTGCCCCTCTCTTGGTAATGAGGGAAAGCAAGATGAATCATTGAGGGATGTGGC
>NW_017729025.1:18720262-18731065 GCF_001723915.1 Gavialis gangeticus | reverse complement strand
AGATGAATCATTGAGGGATGTGGCAGATACTAAATGGATACTTGTCATCTGTCCTGTCTACCAGAATGTGCAATGGGTCTGATTTTTCATGGAAGTTTCTACTTGATTTTACATTCAGAGACCAGTATCAGAAAAACAAACCAACCAACCAACCCAGTAAACTGGAAAACTAAGGCTATTTGAGTGCATAGAAAGAAAGTACATTTAAAGGATAAATTAAGTTTCAAAGAGAGAATTCCACATTCTGATGAAACTTAGCAATACAGTATAGCACCACACATTAAAACCACAGAAAGATAGTGAGGAGAGCAGGATTCCTTTGTCCTGTTGCATCTATACATCAGGTTGCTTCTTTTATTACAGGCTTTACTCTTCCTGCCTAATTAAGCTGTTTTACACCCTGTTTTGTGACCTCATAATCCATTACCATGGACAGGTTTGTGGTGTCATAAGCACTACCTCTCAACACCAAGTGGCAGTGCAATGAAGTGCCTACAATGCTCGCCTGAGATCTGAGAGAGAAGAGTTTAATGTCCAGCTCTACAGCAGATGTCCTGTGTGCCCTTCTGCAAGTCACTTAGCCTGTCTGTACCTCTGTTCCCCATCAGTAAAACTGGGCTAATAACAAGTTCCTGCCTCAGTAGGATGATTAAAGAGTCTGAGGGGTGCAGATGCCTAGTGATGAGGGCTGTGTTTACCTAGGATGGGTGACTCAATGACATATATAGAGAGGGAATGGTGGAAGTAAAAGGTAAGCATCTCTTTACGCTCAAGAGGAAACTGGACCAGCATCTATCTAGGATGGCTTGGGAATCGCAACTTCTGCATCTGATGACCCTTGAAGTCCCTTTCTATCCTACCATTCTATCTTGTAGCTAGAGTAAGGCTATACTCAAGATCCAGTTCAGAAAGGGTCAGCTCTTGCCTTTATAACTTGCTCTGATCACTACAACATTCTGGAGCAGATCCCCTCAGATCCCAATCTTGCCAGCTCCTCACGCAGTAGAAACTCCCACTGGTTTAACATATCGGTAGGACTAGACCGTGCTACTGACCAATGAAGGGGAGGAACACAGAGAGGTTTCAATGATATGGTGCCATGGGACAAACGCTTAGGCAGACATAATTCAAACGGGCTAGCAATGAAGCTGGAGAGGAAGGAGGACCAGCAAGTTTGTGAGAGGTCAGTGGTGGCAGGCAATTAGAAATGTCTGAAGAAGAGGGCGCTGCTGAGAAAGCAATTTAGCTTCTCTGCCATAGAAGCTTGAGGAGAGATCCATCCTCAATGTGCTGGGCAGAAGGTCACAAGAGGTGTTGTGGACAGTGGGCTGGTGTGGACAAGTGAAAAAGGAGATGAAAACCCAGCCAGTTCTGCTGTTCCATAGGAATTAAGACCAAGTAAAAAAAAAAAACTTTCATAATCACTATGCTTGCCCTGCAGTTTTGGCACTGAGGCCGAGGAAGCCTACGACAAATCTACTTGTACTTATTGTGTAATGAGCAAGTGAAGACAATCAAGGAAAGGTGCCTCAGTACCACCCTAATGATTTATCCTTAATGCTTCACTTAGAGACTAGAATGCCTGTCTAGGTGCCAAATAAAAAGAACAACAAATGCACTTGCGCCTTTGCTGCAAACATAATTAATCTGTCTGCTTTTCTTGCAGCAGACATCTAATTAAACGAGGCAAGAGCACAGTGACAGAGAGCTCTTTTAAAATATGTATCACGGAAACTTATAAGCAATGCCACAAAGTTCATCACACTGCTGCAGACAGCTGTAACATTGTGTGCAGCAGCATCAGGCTGTTTTCTTGCTGCCTATTTGCCAAGTCCTTTGACTACCCACCGTTCACCCAAAGCCCCCAGTCATTCTGAATGCCCGCTAAGGAAATTAGGGAACCCCAGGTATTCTTGATTGCATCCCACAACTCAGGTATCCTACCCCTGCCAGCCCACACCCACTGGCACTACTGGTGAGGTCAAAAGTGAATGTCAATCCACTTTTTCCAGCCAAGAGGCTGGAAATTAAGCTGCCATCACCTTTCCTTCCCCTTTTGATGACCCTTCTGTCTTTTCCTTTCTTATTCTTCCTTTTACAACCTGTTTTCAATTCCACCAGTCATGCTAAGCGACAACAACATTTCATCAACAACCAACAAAGCAAGCGGCTCAAACACAGGCCTGGCACAAGCCAAAATCCCCAGAGTTTCAGACTCAGGATTTCAGGATTTCACCCTAAAAATGAAGTCCCCACACCGTCTAAAACTAGGGGCAGCCAATCCATAGCACTGAAGCAGTTTAAATGTGGCTCTTGAAAGAGCAGTAGTGAAATTAAGGTAGACAATAATAAATGAATGTGTAGAAAGAAACTATTTTTGGTTTTCCTGAGTTTTTGCTCAGTATTTATTCTAGGAAGTCATTTAATAGCAAATTATTGGAGCTGAGGCACTACATGCTGATCACTCACTCTGAAGCATGTATAACTTGGAAGTTTTGTTTCTTATAGCTCTTGGTAGGTCAAGATTTGGATTTGCAGCCACAAGGCCTAGGGAGTTTGATTGTCCCTGCTGTATACAAGTACTTATCCCTCAGCTGTTTCTTTTGCTCTGGATCTCACCACAAAAGGCTCCAGATTTAATCTATTACATTTCCACAGATCTGATCACATAGTTAAAAGATGAAGGAAAACATACTTTGAGGCCATTTGTCCACTAGGGGCTTAAATAGCTAAAGCAGTTGAGTTTACCATTATCTACTGAGTATATTTTCACCATTTTTTCCATCGCATTCACTGAAAAAGATGACAATATGGGAAACTCAGGAAAAGTTTTGAAAGGAAAGAAGCTTCCTGGGATACTGTATATATTTCATTAGCACTGCCTTAAAAAAAAAGGATTTCTGCAAAAAAAGTAATGCAAGTTTTCTTTGAGCTTTTATCAAAAAAATGAGAAATTTTGGCCCAGCAATTCTGATACGTTAAAACACTAGCTTCTAAGCATCCAATATACTGCCATAATTCTTTAAAAAAACATAGACATCAAAATGGAAATGAGCTTGCAACATAGGATGGGGTATAGAAAGCCAATGGATTGTATACTGAGAAACATCAATGAATAGGCATTTAATTAATCTCTGCTGTAGATCTCATGGTTTCATTGAAATTAATGAAAATTTTGCCATGGACTTGAATGGAGCCAGGATTTTACACCCCTCCTTTCCCAAGCTTGGGTTACACCAGAATGATCTACAGGTTTTTTGAGAATTCAGAAATGAGCAGCAAAAATGATGCAAGGTGTCGATTTATGGGACAGATTAAAAGAACAGTGGCTATACATCTTGCTTGAGAAGCAGCTAACTGGAAATTAGACCACTTGCCTATAAGGACTGAAGAATGCGATGACAAAAAAAGGAGAAAAACTTTTTAGGGTGATCCAAAGGGTAATAACCAGCAGAAAGAGCAAAGAGTCTCAGAAAATAAACATTTGAAAGCAGTATCAGGGAACTGTTCTGAACAGTGACATCTGTCAGACTGCAACAGTCTCTCCAGGGATACAGAGCAAACTTGTTTACTTTTTTATTTTAAAATGGACTGGATGATGCACTAGAGAATATAGAGCACAATTCTGTATTGGGCCTGGACAAAATGACCTCACCAGGGTTTATTTTTCTTCCAATTGAAGGAAGCATTTTGATCAAAGAATATTGATCCCAGGTCACAGGGAGCCTCTCCAATGACTGCAGTAGGCTATGAATCAGGTCCATTCTGGGTAATATATTTCAGAGCTGAGCTGTTCCCAACATCCAACAAAGTACCAATGCAGCAAGGAATATACTCACAGACAGAGAACATAAGAAATCACGTGGGCTTTCCCAGGACTGTTACTGGGATTCCCATGATTACTCACCAACCTGAGGACTTTGCTAGACCAGGGCCTCTGTGTTTTAATCAGGGTCTAAGTAGGTGATATGTATGTAAGATTTCCTTGCTATAGCTTCTAGGCCTCTTATGCAGAATACCCAGCTGCGTCTATGTCCCGATTCTGTGAACCTGTGTGAATTATGACTAATGAGCACTGATGTGACCAGTTTGGGACCAGTATGGTGGGACCAGTATGTCAAGGAGGTAAGCTGTTCAGGTGAATGACAACTGGATACTGAACTTCACAAAGGTCCTTGGACACTGAATTCATGTAGTCAATTAAAAACTGAACGTAGCAAACCTTATGGGAATTACTATGTTGATAAAAAAGGGGGCGGGGTTTGGGTGATTACGGTCCAGCCAAAGCTCCTGATCTGGAAGAGATAATTATACTTCTATAATTGACCAGGGAATGGAGGGTCCTTTATGTGGATGAATGTAGATAGCAAAAGCAAGTTGGCAGTCTGACTTGTTTGAGAGAGTAAATTCAACTCTGCCTTTTCTTTAAGCATTTTTTTCTTGCATTGTAACATAGGACTGTGTTTTATATTTCATTCTCTCCTTCTGAAAGGAATGGAGGAGGGAAGGAATGAAAGGAAAGAGAAGGATGAGACTTTCACTCTGATGACAGTGTGAGGAAACCTGGTGAGGAAGTAAGGCAGGATTTAAGTACCCGGGCTCATTGTTTTTATTCCTGCCACAGCTGCCCTCCAACCCGGGAGGTGCCCAAACTCCATTTTCTGCACTGTTTTTTATTTTATTTCCTAGGCACTTGACAATTCTGCTTCTGCACACAGGAAGAAGTGCCCCAGCTCTGACAGGTGTCAAGCTACTCAGCCCTATCTCACACCTAAGCCTCATCAGGATTCAGAAATGAGGTTTTTTTTTCTGTTCAAGTTCCCTGAGGAGTTCAGTATTCTCTGCCCCCTTGTTTCGGTCTGGTACCGCATGCATGCAACAGGCTAGATAAAAAGCTAAAGCATGCACATTTCACTTGCTTTATGGCCAATTATGCAGCTAAGTTGTGCTGTTTGTGTTCTTTGGCTTAGATGGGTTTGCAAGTGCAAAGACCTGCACACGAGGATTTAAAATTTGTCCATTAATTATTAAACAGGCAAGCAGAGTGGAATGTTTCTGTCAGATATTGGAAACTATAAAGCAAGCCGTAAGGGATGCCAATGAAAGCCAAGCTGTTATCAGGAAGAAAAAAAAGGAGAAAAAAAAAAGCCTCCGTTTATTCCTCTGAGACACAATTAAAACCTTAAAGCAAAGTTTCTGAAGAGGCCCACGTTCTTCCTTCTGTTTCATGTACCAAACTGAAAACGAGAGATGAATTTGCAACATACAGGAAGCCTTTCATCCCAACTTAGCTATTTGGTTCAAAGTTTAAGGATAATGAACCCTTGGGCTCCAGTCCCCTTTTCTCACCAGAGCAAACCAAAAACGTTTCCACAGACACGATGGGAGTAAGTGCAGTGAAAAACTAGTTTTGGGGAGGAAAAGTCATTTCTTAGGGGTATCTAAATCTACAAATTTGGGCTCATCAAGGTTAAGAGGTTGCTGAAGCAGCTGCGGTTTAGGTGGGCACAGGACAGGTTGCTGCCACCTGCCTGGAGGGAATGCCCCTTCTTTCAAAAAAGAGGCAATTCATTTTTGCTGTCAGCTTGGACTTGGCCATTTTCCCCCCTGAATGCAGACACGCAGTGGAACAAAGCTATGCGAGATGACTTGTGACATTTAAGAATAAGCAGATCCTTCAGGTTAGGATATGAAATAAGATATCTGAAAATAAAGAAGCCAGCTTTATAGGGCAGATTCCTTCCTTTCTTCTATCTCTAAATTTAAAAGAAAAGAAAAAAACCAAACTGTAGGACCAAAGCTTGTCAAGATTTGGACAACCCATGAAAAAAAATGGAAAGCGCCTTTCTTCATCTGAAAGGGTTTCTTTTTGTCAAGGGAAATGCACTTTTATTTAATCTGTTTAACCAGATCAACACCCACTGTAGCTAAAGCAATGAAAACACCAAACCTAGGAGCTTAAAGCTGAAAGTCTTAAGACAATCTTCCTTTCTCTTTGATAAGACTGATGCATCCTATCTTGGCTTAAAATAATCATCGTTATGTTTCTAAACAGTCTAGAACTGGAAAGTTTAAAATTCCCTGGATGGAGATGAAGTTTCCTGTTCATTGTTGGAGCTAATCTTTTTTTGTTAAGGCAAGTTAATGTGATATTGATTCTGGGGGGGGAGAAATAAGCTGTCATATTATGATAGAGGCAAAAGGTGAAAGGTTAGGCTGGAGGGATTAATTTTTTTATTCAATCTCCTAATATTCTTCACAGTTTTCTAACTGCCAAACACCTGAGGCTTTTTCCATAACAGGAAATGTTTCACATTTGACTCCTTTGATCTCCAAAACATGTTCTTTCTGAACACACATGTAACTGGACAGTAATGTTATGCCTTGCCTTGAAGTGTTACTGTTTAAGTAGTAGCTTTGATTGTATCAGCCAATACTTTGCTTTTGAATAACCTCACTCATACATTATAAATCAGGAATTTGAAAAGCAGAGGAAGACCGCTGTGTGCATAATCTTTAACTGTTCAGCTGCTAAAGAGCTTTCCACAGAGAGTTATAAATCCTGTCCCCTTGCTTGTTGTTTGCAAAAAGAAGTTGCCATCACGCTTGGTTTCAGATGAATGTGTCATGGTCAAAACACACAGCAGATTAATGGCTTTCCATGCATTTTGGAAGAGTCTGTACTTTACCCTCCATCAGCTTTGCACCCTCCTAACAAAAATTAACCTGTTTATTCCAAAGCAGTGCACTTCTCTAATTGGATCTCACCTTGACAGCCAGTCTGATGAGAGCTCAGACAAGTATTAGATCAAACCACACGTTGTGTGTTGGTTGTTACAGGCAGCAGTGTTTCTCTCAAAGCCCTTCCTAGGGAAGGCAGAAGAAATGAGTTTTTCGTTCTCTAGTTTTCCGGGTGTTGCACACACAGACAGAAGAGTCTATTATGCAGATTACATGACACCATTTGCACCGGATGCTTCCCTTTTTACCTCTCAAGGCAAAAGGCCTGATATGTCAGTCTCAAAACCTGCAGGAGAAAGATGAGTTTTCAGTTTGGGTGCGACTCATCAACCATCTGGAGAAGACGAACACCTTTCTCATGGATTTTCTTAACAGCATTGAATGACATAAACTGAAAGACAGTATTGCTAACTGTATGCGGGGTTAAAACAAGACAATTCTGGGACAATTCTGGAACCCCTGACAGTTGTTAAAGTAAAGGCACGATAGGATGTGATGTGGGATCCCAACGATCATGCTTCCTGCCAAGCCACATGTGCATGGCAAGAGGCATGATCGTGGGAACCTATATCAGAACCCATTGTACCATATTGCCAGTACAGAGGGAGCTGTGAAAGGCTTGAAAGGCTCCCATGTGCTCCAGAAGCTGAGCATTGGTTGTATGTTCAACCAAAGGTGTGACAGGAACCAGCCACACAGTAGTTATTTCACATATTTTGTGTATCCTGGGTACGCCGAGGGTGTGCCCTCCCAGCCAAATGAAGAGGAAGTGGTGACAGGCTACGGTGCTGAGGGAGGGACATCACTGTCCTACATGCGGATCCCTCCATTTCCCTATAGAGACAACCCCATGACTGTACACTTAACTATATACAGTTCTATTACTGCAAATAAAATTAAAACATTTATGTGCCAAAAATAATTGAATACCTGCTGTACAAAATAACTTTCATAATCTCCAACTCAAGAAATGAGTTACCCAACCCAATGAACCCAATAATATTCACCCCAGTAGGTAAAACCCAGTACTTAAAAATATGTACACAACTGGCTCAAAGATTTCCTCAAGCTCTCAAGCCCATCAACATCACGGTTAACAACACTAAAACAATAAGAACAATATTATTTCTAAAATATGAATCACAACATAAACTCAGAACCGCAACAACATGGAAATCTAATTATGAATTCGTTCCCTGAGCCTGGAGAACGGGGATCCCCTCACCCACTCCCAACAGGGTCTCGGGACCCACCCACAGGGAGGGGTCTTCCACCCAGCTCTAGTGAGGCCACTTTTAACACACCTCCCCTCCTTTTTAGGGCCCCAGTGCTCCAATAACTCACTGCCCTGCTGATGGTCTGGCTTGTCCTAGCATGATGCTTCCTGCTGGGGTCTCTTCTCCCACGCTGCCTCTGGACTCCCCTTTTGTGGCCTGGTGCCCCAGCCTGGGCATGCAAGCCTTGCAATGTCACCTGCTTCGGTCCTCACGGCCCTCTGCAGATTTGCTTGTGCCGCTCTATGCCCCGCTTTGAGCACCAAGGGCTAGCTGCTTCACGCCGTGGGGTTGCTGGGCTCCCAACCACCCACCTCACACTGGGGTAGCTTTCCCCATTTTCCATGCCCTGCTCAGCAACAGGGCTCTTTCAGCTCACCAGGGCTCTATGCGGGACTCCAGCCTTCTGGCCTCACACCGGGTGGCTAACTCAAGCAGCCTGTCACTCCTCACCGCTCCTGGATCTTGCCCAGGTCCTGTGTGCAGTGGTTGCCAGCCACTTGCTGGGGTCTGCAGGCTTGCGTCACCTTGCTGCATTCCTAGGGTGTTGAGTCCGTGTGTCGGACTATGCACTGTGACAAGCCCAAAGGTCTCACACCCTCCCAGGGATGCTCTGTGCAGTGGGTCCCTGCACCGTGACGAGCCCGAGGCTCTCACACCCTCCCAGGAGATCTTCAGGAGCTCGGGGTTATTCCCTGCTGGGGCAGCTTATCCCCAGCTTTTCTTGCCAGGCATGCTGCTCCTTTTATACACTTCAGGGCCTCCACCCCACCAGGTTCTCCAGACCAGGCAGGGCACAGTCTCAGACCAGGTCTGGACTGCTCCTTACCCCCTCCCTTCAGGGAAAGGGCGTGGCCTTGCTTACCCTGGCTTGCTTATGATTCGTGGATGGGCTCCACCAATTGGAATGGCAGAATATCAAGCTCAGGACTCATCTGGAGCTCAAAAGGTAAGTTTGCTACATTTGTATAATAGCTTTGTGGCTTATTCCTCATTTTATCACACCATTCATTGACTAAATGTGTGATCATGTCACTACTTAAGAGACAATTAACCAGTTAATCACATCTTAAGTGCAATGTCTGTCAGGAGTCTAGATACACACCCTATGTCCCTACAATTCTATACCTACATCATAGTTGGACCACTCCTCAGGAGGGCAATGGGTTTCAGAGTGATCTCTGAGGCAGCTCACCTCTTTTGGGCCAAGTAAAGACATCACACTTCTACTGGTATAAGTGATCAGAAACCTGTCTATACCCATAACAGAGCAGAAGTTTGGCACATAGACTGATTTAAAAATGGTGGAGCCCTGTCTAAGATCCTCCTCCACCACAGGGCAAATGAGCAAAAGTGTGTTCCATTTGCAACTAATCTAAACTACGGTGCTTACAGAAAACTGTATAATTTAGACTGATTCTGCCTCAGGCTTTTTGAATATCTGTACCTAGCCTTGGAGTTACTGTTTCAGGCCCACCCTCCTCAGGTCCCATCATAATCTGTCCCTGTATCAACACAAACTGACAGTGCTGAAGACACAGTAAATTCTGGGCCCCAATCCTTTCTTTCTGGTAGGCGATAGCTTTGTAAGATTATTGCCTTTTCATTTTCTAAAGAGAATAAGGAAGAAATTCCCCATGGCTGTTAGTATAATATCCTCATTTTGGTAGCTCAGGGAATTAATTTATTAAGGAAAACAGCATTATGGAAAAAAAAATCCTTTTAACTAAATTGTTCATAAGGTTCTGCTGTTCTTTGCATTTTATCAGCAAGATGTAAGGTTGTACCTTTCTGACCTCATGCCTTTGAGGTAAGGAGGGGGGCACACAGGCATTTTTAATATGTACAGACATGGATGATGATGAGGATGAAACTGGTGTCAAATAAACAGAGGGAGAAAGAGACAGAGCGAGCTAGGCCCTGCTGAGGTAAGCCATTGGAAAGACACTTCTTCAGTACTGCACTCGATTCTGAATTTCCATCATCTAGATTCACTAGATTTACTATAACTTGTGCTATGCAGGTTGTAATAGGGGTCAAGCCAAAGCCCCATTACTAGATAGACCCAGGCCCTGGACAGCTGAAGGAACCAGGAACACAGCAGTGAAGGTTTAGCACACCAGGGATAGATTAGAGTAATTAGGATGCTACCGTGCTCAAAAGGCAGGACAGAAGGAAGGAGACCCTGCCCTCAGGGCACCGAAGGAGAAGAAGGAGCCGCGGGGAGGGGCAGCGCAGAGAGAGAAGAACCCCAGAGATCAAGTGACAGCTCAGAAGAGACGGGGTGAGCTGGGGAATGCTTACCCGGCAGGGAGTGGATGGCGGGGACCGTCAGGACCTACAGGGGCCAGGGGAGCACCCCAGGGAAGCCCTGAGATTACATAAGCCCCAGAGGGTAAGCAGCAGTGAAGAGATGGAGATTGGGGCAGAGCATGGTTCTCCCTGCTTCTTGAGTTACTAGACAATTAAGGGAGTGGCATCCTCCCCAAAAGGGGATGGAGAGGTTATGCCCATGCCTGTTTGCCCAGAACCTTAGGGACCTGGCAGAGCGGTGGCTCCAGCCCAAAACACAGTCCACAGAAGTCCTCTGTTTTCTTGTGCAGGGACCGGGACTTCCCTGCTGTGATAGAAGCCGGACTCGAGGGGATCGCCTTCAGACCTCAGGTTGGGGAGGACCGGGTTAGAGAGCTTCTGGAGGGGCTGGACGCGTTCAAGTCAGCGGGTCCGGATGCTCTCCACCCCAGGGTGTTGAGGGAGCTAGCTGGGGTTATTGCAGGGCCCCTGGCAC
>NW_017729025.1:18718051-18719913 GCF_001723915.1 Gavialis gangeticus | reverse complement strand
AGCAATGGGCACAAGTTGATGGACAGGAGGTATAGATTGGACATCCGCAAGAACTACTTCACAGTTAGGGTGGCTAGGAGCTGGAACCAACTTCCAAGGGAAGTGGTGCTGGCCCCTACCTTGGGGGTCTTTAAGAAGAGGCTGGATGCCTACCTGGCTGGACTCATTTGAGTCCCGTTTTTGTTTTTGGGGTTTTGTTGTTCTCCCGCTCTGGCGGGGGGTCGGGCTAGAAGATCTACTAGGTCCCTTCCGACCCTAAATCTATGAAACTATGAAACTATGAAACTATGAAGAGGCAGTGGACCTCACAGTCCTAGAGCAGTTCTTGACTGACCTCAGGGGCAACACCTAGGGCTGGGTGAGGCGGCACCAGCTGAAAACTGTGGAGGAGGCCCAGCATCTGGTGGGGGATTACATTGCCGTGGAGGCAGATGGGGAAGGCCCCAGGAAGGAGCACCCCGGAGGGACCAGAATATGCCCAGATGGGCCCAACAAAGGAAAGAAAGGAGAGGCACCCAGAGTTATGAACTGTGAGTCCTGGGGCTGGAACACCAGGGAGATAATGTGCTACTGGTGTGGAGAAAAGGGGCATGTATCCAGATTCTGGCCACACAAACTCCAAACTGAGACAATGCTAGACAGTCCACACAATGAAAAAATGGACTGTAGCTTCAGCCAGCATAAAGGCCCAGGGCAACAAAACAAGCCCGTGGTTGAAGTCAAGGTAGGTGACACAGTCTTCCCCGCAGTTGTTGACATGAGCTGTTCCCAGTCCATGATTCGGGTGGATCTTGTCCCCACACAACTGGGGAGCCCCGAGACCCCAGTGAGCATGGTCTGCATGCATGGGACCTTGTATACCTATGAGCGCTGGTGGCTCCGGCTATAAGTGATGGGCCACACAGAGGAAATCATAGTGGGACTAGCGGAGGTTCTCCCCTGCCCCATGCTCCTGGGGGGTGACTGGACAAACCTAAAGGAAGTGGTCGCACGGGTTCTAAGGAGGAATGGAGGGGAGTGGCAGAATGACCCAGCAGCAACGTGCTTTGTGGCCCCCAAAGATGAAGACAGAGGTGACCTTGACATGGAGCAGATCATTGGAGATGGATACTTCTAGGAGGAATGAAAACAGGACCCACTTTTTCATAACATCTGGCAGACCCAGTTAGCCAAGCAGGAAGATGAGGTGATGGACACTGAGAAAGTGTGTCAGAGCCCTCATTTCAAGGTACGAATGGGTATCCTGTACAGTGTAGAGGATAAGGAAGATGGGCATGAGAGACAGCAGGTCCTAGTCCAATGGAAGTATTGGGGCAACCTGCTATGTGTGGCCCATACCTTCCCGACAGGGGGACACTTGGGGAGGGACAAGACAGAAGTCCAGTTGAAGCAGCAGGTCTCCTGGCCTAGCCTGTCTAAACTGGTGGAAAGATATTGTGCTGAATGCCCCGAGTGCCAGAAGACCGGGGGGACAAGACCCGCCAAGTGCCCGCTGGTGCATTTGCCAGCCACGGGGTGATCTTTCGATAGGACTGCATTGGATGTAGCAGGACCATTCTTCCAAGGCGGTTCCCCAGTGCTCAGTCACCATGCCCACGATAGCTAGCGCCCTCATGAAGTGGATCTCATGGGTCAGAATACCCCAGGAGATCCTCACCAATGAAGGTCTGAACTGTATATGTTTGAGCTTGCGATAGCTATGTGTATATGGTTTCATAGTGATGTTCACACATTTTATTAGCCGACTTGTAGTCCAACTCATTATGGTGTTGATCTTGTTACTGTTGAAGCCAACGTAAGTCTTTCTTTTGACGGCTGTGGAAATTGGATTAGGGCCCATATCCAGGCAGAATATATCATTG
>NW_017729025.1:18711050-18713051 GCF_001723915.1 Gavialis gangeticus | reverse complement strand
GTCAGAATACCCCAGGAGATCCTCACCAATGAAGGTAAGAACTTGATGTCCAAGATCCTGCAGGGGATATGTAGCAGCTTGAAAATCAAGCAGCTCAGTACATCCATCTACCATCCTCAGATGGATGGCCTGGTGGAGTGCTTCAAGAGAACGCTGAAGGAGATAAGGGCCTGCATACAGGGCAACCCCAGGGGATGGGATGCAATGATACACCCTCTCCTCTTCTCAATCAGAGAGGTACCGCAGGCCTACACAGGCTATGCCCCATTCAAGCTGGTCTCTGGCCACAGCCCGCGAGGGCTCCTGGACCTGATATGTGAAGGGTGGGAAGTGGCAATGGAGGATGTGGCCTGGCCCCAAGCCATGGTAGATTTCCATGAAAGACTGAGAAAAGCCTAGGCCATAGGGAAAGAGAAACTGGGATGAAGCCAAGGAAGACAGAAACAGCATTACATACCACAGAATGAGAGTTGCGGGAAGGGGACTGGGTGTTAGTACTACTATCCGACAGCCCACACAACCTGTTATCCAGGTGGCAGGAACCATTCTGGGTGATGAGGCATATGGGGCCCGTCAACTACGAAGTGCTCCAGACAGAACCCATTAAGAAAAAGTAAATTTATCATATCAATCTGTTGAGAAAGTGGCACCAGAGGGAGGGATGGATTTTGCAAGCCCCAGTTGAGCTAGGGGCAATAGATGGGCACAGAGAGTTCCAAGGAACAGGGGGACCCCTGGCCAGACCTGAGGTTGATAACCAGCTTAACCCTGAGCAGCCAGAGACCCTAGGATAATGGAGTTCCAGGATTTTTCCGTGAGGCCCCAGGAGATGCCCGGGGAGTGGAACACCGTATCCAGACTCCACCTGGACACATTGTGTGTGACCACTGGAGGAGACTACCCCAATACCTATGGCCCGCAGTCAGACAAGAGATCGACCTGATGAAGACCATGGGCATCATCGAGGAGTCCAGAAGCCCCTGGAGGAGTCAAGTGGTAGTGGTCCCGAAGACCGATGGATCCATAAGGCTGTTCATTGATTACTATAAAGTGAACAAAATTGTGATATTCAACGCCTTCCCGATGCCCCAGGTGGACAACACACTGGAGAAGGTCGGTCAAGACAAGTACATCTCGACCCTGGATTTGACCAAGAGCTATTGGCAGATCTTGATGGCCCCAGCCGATAAAGAGAAAATGGCCTTTGGAATACTGTGGGGTCCATTTCAATTCAAGCAGATGGCATTTGGGCTACATGGGGTGGCCACCTTGTTCCAATGCTTGATGGATCGATTGCTAGCAGCCCATCAGGAATACACTGCTGCATACATCGATGACATCATCATTTTTTCCAGGGACTGGGAGACACATTGTGGACACCTGTGAAAAATAATGGAGGAACTGTGGCAAGCCAGATTGACAGTGAACCCGTGGAAATCCACGTTAGGTAAGAGGGAGACCCAATGCCTGGGTTCATGGTGGGGCAAGACAGGATAAAGCCCATGGCGGACAAAGTGGCAGTGATCAAACGGCACCCCCGGCCCGGACACTGAAGCAGCTATGGTCCTTCCTGGGCTTTACCAATTACCATAGATGCTTCTTTAGAGACTTCTCAGAGAAAGGAAGGTAATCCCAATGAGGATCAAAGGGAGCAGGAGAGCACACCAGCCTCCATGGCTCACCAAAAGCATCCGGGAATGTCTTCTTGCTAAAAAGGGGGCTTACACCCAATGGAAAGAAGGGGTCATAACCAGGGAGGACTATTCTGCAGTTGCTCGGGGATGTAGGGGGGTAGTTAGGAAGGCCAAGGCAGAGATGGAACTGGGACTAGCTTCCCAGATTAAGGACAATAAGAAGTCCTTTTTTAAATACATAGGGGGTAAAAAGAAGGTCCCGGGTAATGTGGGGCCCTTGCAAGACGCGTTGGGAAATTTGGTTGTCACACCAGACGGCAAAGCTAACATGTTTAACGATTTCTTTGCCTCCGTCTTCCTAAGTAGG
>NW_017729025.1:18701495-18710707 GCF_001723915.1 Gavialis gangeticus | reverse complement strand
GTCAGGGCGGCTAGGGTCTGGAACCAACTTCCAAGAGAAGTGGTGCAGGCTCCTACCCTGGGGGTTTTTAAGAGGAGGTTAGATGAACACCTTGCTGGGGTTGTTTGACCCCAGTACTCTTTCCTGCCATGGCAGGGGGTCGGACTAGATGATCTACTCAGGTCCCTTCCGACCCTAGAAACTATGAAATTATGAAAATCGCACCCCTGACGGAACTGACCAAGGGTCACCGGAACCTAATCAAGTGGAACCCCGGGGTCATCCAGGCCTGGAACAGCTGAAGGTGGCCTTATGCCAGCACCTAGTCCTATACACGCCAGACTTTGAGAAAACTTTTTCTACAGACAGACACTTTGGGCATCGCCTTGGGAGTGATTCTCTTCCAAGAGGAAGGGGGGGAAGAAAGGCCAATAGTCTTCATCAAAAAGCTTACACCAGCAGAAACCCAATATTTCACAGTTGAAAGGGAATGTCTAGCCATCCAGTGGCAGGTGGAGGTCTTTTGTTATTATTTGATAGGGTGAGAGTTTGTACTAATCACGGACCATGCATCCCTCCTTTTGCTACAGATGGCCAAACTAGATAATACCAGACTGATGAGGTGGTCCCTTGCCTTGCAATCCTTCTATTTTAAAGTGAGATATCGAGTGGGGAAGAAGAGCGGGAATGTCGACTTCCTGTCTTGTGCTGAAGACATGCCAGATGCTGGTGGAGGGTAATGGAGACAACCCGCCCGGGCGAAGGTCGAGAAGATGGGATGACTTTGAGTTTCTTAAACAAGGTGGGGAGGTATATAACAGGGGCTCAGGCTGAAGCCCCGTTACTAGATAGACCTGGGACGCAGATAGCTGGAGGAACCGGGACCACAGCACTGAAGGTTTAGCACACTAGGGATTGATTAGGGTAATTAGGATTTTGCCATGCTCAAAAGGCAAGATGGGAGGACAGGGACCCCACCCTCAGGGCACCGGAGGAAAAAAAGGAGCCGCGGGGAGTGGCAGCGCAGTGAGGGAAGAACCCCAGCGATCAAGCACTGGATCAGAGGAGACGGTGTGAGCTGGGAAACACTTAACCAGTGGGGAGTGGATGGCGGGGACCCACAGGAGTCAGGGGATCACTCCAGGGAAGTTCTGACATCATGTAAGCCCCAGAGGGTAAGTGGCAGTGAAGAGATGGCAATCGGGGCAGAGTGGTGTCCTCCCTGCTTCTTGAGATAATTAGACAATTAAAGGAATGGTGTCCTCCCTGCTTCTTAATTGATTAGGTAATTGGAAATGGCAGTTAGCAACTGTAGCCAAATTCAATAAAGCTTTGCACCTTGTTAATCAACTCTTGGGTGGCATCTAACCATATTCCATATTTTCCCATCTTCAAAGTCATGGCAGGCGAGACCCTAAGGGGAGAAAGCGAATTTGGCAGACACAAGCCCACAAAGGCAATAAGATTACATCATACTGGTTCCTTCATGTATACATTGCATGTAAATTAAACCAACTATTTTAATAAAGACAATAATATATTCAGAAATACGTAAATGCGAACATTATTTTTTTCTCTCCCCCATTTAAAATATTTGCTCTCCACAGCAGCTGCAGGGGACGGGGAGAAGGGAATGGAAAGCAGCCAAGAGTAACATTTCAGCATTTGAATTTCTTATTGTAGACAGGTATGTAGAGTGGCTGCACTCCTCAGAGCACAACTGTCCTCTCCCAACACCCCAGGAAGTAAAAACATAATGATACCCTCACTGCAGGGATCCTTTTTCTTGGCAGAAGGATTGTTAAAGCAAAGCAGGGCAGGAACAGCTTTCAAAGAAGTGGGGCGGGGAAGAGAAAGAGCAGGGTTGCTTCTGGGTATTGTACACACCTGCAGAGAATTCACAAGTAAGTTATCACAGACAATGACCAAAGAGAAATATGAGCATCTGCTTGCAGAACGATGGGGAGACAAAGTTCTCGCTTGCTGTTTTGATGTAGCAGCATCTGCCACAATCTTGTAGAGAACATCTAGGAGCAGTGCAGATCCCATAGGCCCCTCTTTCATTTCCTCTAATTCAGCAATTTTGCCACAAATACTTTGTTTCAAACTATACTTCCCACTGCTCCACCAGCCATTCGTACAGCAGTAAACAGTCTCCCTGCAGTGATGTCATCATTCACACTTAGCAAACGGATGCAGCGAAGCCATGAGGGGGTGTTTTGAAAGAACCAAAAAAGCCAAATGGCAACCTCAGAAATTGCCTGCAAGAAGCTGGATTCCTTGAGGAAATTAGTTTTCTGAAGAAGTGGAGAAATAAGATTGGCCCTGTGTTCCACTTTTATGCAAAAATAATTAAAAAATGCTTCAAATACTGAAGTTTTTCTGGGACTGCAGGTACAGCAGGGAGTGTCTAGGAGAAATTCAGAGGTCAACTCCAGGTCTGTCAATGAATCACCTGGGCTAAGTACAGACAGTCAAAGAGACCAAGGCTGAATTGATTGAGTCTTTGCAGGTTAGTCTAAAATGCAAAGATTAAATTGAATAACAACTGAATACACATTCACTTTTGATTCAGGAAATGCAGTCACGTGCCTGCAGTGGCTCAGGTCAAAAGCCAGGGCAGCTGGGGGGCGAGGTGGGGGGCGCTAAAGCACGGCTCTCTAGCACGTAGCCAGCATGGGCTGTGTATTCACTTCCTTGTGCCCTCAAGATCTCTGGAATTTGCAATCCAGACTCACAGAAGCAGGACTCTGCAGGGGTGCTCATTACTTCCTCTTCCTGCTTCCAGGTGTCTCTGGGATTTATAGTCTACAATTATAGCCAACAGTAAGTTTCAGTAAGTTTAGCAGAGTAGGGCAAGGCAGGGCAGGGCAGCTCTGTACTTGGAGGAAGTGAGGTTTAAGCCCTCTCCCTGGCTCCAGACCCCAGCCAGGGTTTGCCTGGGCAGGGGAGAAGTCCCTGCCTCCCCCATCCCAACCCTCCCTGCTGGAGCAGGCAGCCCAGCCCAGCCCAGGGCTGGAAAACATGCTGGGATGTTGGGGACTCTGACTAACTGAACTTCTGTTCTGTCACAGGTTTAAACCAGTTTCTGATTACTTAAACCGGTTTATGTGCAACTTCTGTTCCTAGCCCTGATGACCTTACACAAGACTCTTGATGTCTGTATAATACCATTTACCCCTGAGGACACAGGCTCAAATCAAGCCTGAGTTCTGATACATAGGTGTCGCAGGGCACTGAAGTGCCTGCTCCTAGGAAAGGTACAGGTGCCGGTTGCCGGGGCAACCGCAGTCGGTCAGCTGACCGGAAGGGGGCAGGGCCTGGCCTATATAAGCAGCCTAGGCTGAGGCCAAGCAGGCAGTTCCCCACTAACACCTAGGGGACAAGGAGTAGGAGCTCTGCTGGAGGATGCAGCCTAGAGCAGCTTGATGACATGAACAGCTTTGGCTCGAGGATACTGGGAGAAGAAAGCCTGGGTAGGGGATTTGATTGATGAGTAGCCAGAGGGCTTAGAGTTTATGTTTTGCCAGGAGGCTTAATTTGAGTTGTAGCCGATTGGCTTATGGTTTTGCTTTGTTGTTACACCGGAGGACCGGGTGAGGCTATATGGGGTTGGAGGAGGCCTCATAGGAGCTCCCTGGTAGCGTGGGGGTTCCTGGTGCCAGAGAGGGCACAGCAGTCTGGATTGAGGGCCAGGTAAGGCCGAGGCCACCTGAGCCGGATAGGGATCATAGACCCGAGAAGGGGGTCTGGGGGCCAAGCACGGCTATGGCCACCTGAGCCCTAATTGTGAGGAGCACCAGTGTGGGCACCGGCAAGAAGCCAGAGGGTGCTTGCGTTAAGCCCCGGAGAGGGCGAGACTACTGGGAGAAGGGCCCCAGTGGGGCCACAAGTAGAAGACAAGCCTGGAGGACATCCGCGAGGGCGTGGGCAACAATAATTGACTCAACAATGTCCGGTATATCTGAGAGGCTTGGGGCGTGGTATAAGGGGTGGTAGGAGCCACGCAAAGCCCTGGGGCGGGAGTGTCCAGAATCATCTGTAGATGGGGTACTGGCGGGAGTACACCAGGGTACCGTGCCAAGGAGGGCAAAAGGCAGCCTCCCTTAATAACTCTTATCATCAAAGACGTGGCGGGCGAGAACGAGGGTGCATGGATGCCAACTTGGCACGGTAGGGGGCGCCAGGAGAGATCACGGCCGCTCCTGGGTCCCCGCCCCGTGACAATAGGGACCAAGCATTCGAAACCCCTATGGAGGTCAGCTCTGAAAAATCAGAACACTTATATTTACAAGCGTGATGGAGTCTCCCTTGTCTCATAGATATCTGCTATTGATTATTTTATCCACCTCTTCATCTTTAAGATGCATCTTTGCTATGAGGTCTGTAAAACTCAGGCTGGCAATCAGAGCCAGTCAGGTTGTTAAGCTGGGTCCATCCTTTTCCCTCCACCCCTTTGCTCCAACTAACTTTCTGCCATTTTCCTTCACCCCTACCACCCCTCCCAATTAAAATAATAAAGATTAGATCCAACAGCGTACAAAGATGGGACACTTCTTCAACAAGCTTGTTCACTTACATACCACATCATGATTCCCTTCCTTTGTCCAGCTTTGTGCTTAAAGACCACAAGAGCTACATCTCTCATGCCTGTCTGTATTTAGGTTTGGACTATGGAGCCCCAGTTCCAAACTGGACTTCTAGATGTCATCACAGTCTGTGCATTGACACCACTATTATTTAAGTGCCATGCAGAGGAAACAGATACCTAAGTTCAGGCACTAGATGATTTCTCTCTCAGAAATTCTGCTATGCTTTTTTGCAAAGCATTTTGCTATCCTTGAATAACAGGCCCAATACAGTGCATCTATACATAAAATAATGTACTTTACAAAGCCACCTCAAAAAACATTTCCTTTATACCTCTCCACAGACCAGGTAGCGAGGATTAAATAGCTTTACTGTCAGAAAAACCATGCTGAAATTTTAGTCTTCTCATTACAAATGTATATTTGCAACATCTTTTGATGGCTAAGGAACATGATGATTGCATCGAAATTATATTTTCTCTGCCATTTACCTGTGACACTGTTTATATCTCCTTCACAGGATAAATAAAATATTTTGCCAGGCTGACAGAAGAGGATTCATATTCTATTGGGTTCTATTGGTAAATTGAAACATGAAAATCCACGCATGTATAGATTTTTTTTTAAACAGATCTATATTTTATCTGTTTGTGTCAGGTGCAAGACAGATAAATGGTTTCTGAAACTTTTTGCCAGTGTCAGTTTTGTTTTCAGAGTTTGAAGGATTTTTGAGCCAGATCCTCAGACCTCATACCATGGTGGAAAGGAAACAAAATCTGTTCTTTGTGTCTCTTAATTGGAAGATTTGCTGGAAACAATACTGGGGTGTTTAGAGTATCTTGTAGTCTGTGGACTCTCAGCTGGCAAAACAGCTTTTAGAGACCTGCTCCCACTGATGTTAATTAGAGCAGCCATAAAGCTGCTCTAAGTTAAGGTGAAAATGAGACCAGCCCATAGCTTGCCGAAGGAACAAAATGGTAGACTGGTAGTTGACAGCTTCTTCATCAAAGCTAAGTACAGACAGTCAGAAAGCCCGAGGCTGAATTGATCCAGTCTTTGCAGGTTAATCTAAGCTGCAAAGATTAAACTGAGAAACAACTGGACACTAGGGCTTTGCGGAAGTTCACCGGCTGTTTCGTTTCAACACTGTTTAAACTAATTTTGAGGCTGAAACAAGAAAATTGGAATGAAACAAAGGCCATCAAAATAGCCACGAAACAAAACGAGGCTAGTCAAAATGTTTTGAAAGTTGAAATATTTCGACCATAGGCTAGGGATGGGAAGTCAGTCCAGCTGGGTTGACTCCCCGTCCCCAGAGAAATGTCGAAACAGTGTCAAAACAGTCTTTCCGTTTCAATGGAATGGAATGGAACAGCTGTTTCAAATTGAAATGAAATTCGAAATGGAACACTGTTCTGTCGAACCGGCAAACCTTACAGCGAAACGGAACAGTGGTGTTTCGCACAGCCAGTACTGGACACACATTTACCTTTAATTCAGGAAATGTAGCCACATGCCTGCAGTGGCTCAGGCCAGATGCCAGGGGGTGCAAGAGCACAGCTCTCTGGCACTTCCTTTTCCTGCTGCCCCAAAGGTCTCTGGGATTTGCAGTCCAGCATCACAGAAACAGGACTCTGCAGGGTTGCTCATCACTTCCTCTTCCTGCTTCCAGGTGCCTCTGGGATTTGTAGTCCACAGTTGCAGCCAGCAGTAACTTTCAGTAAGTTTAGCAGGGCAGGGCAGCTCTGTACCCAGGGGAAGGGGGATTTAAATCCCCTCCCTGGCCCCAGCCAGGGTTTGTCTGGGGGGCAGTTCCTGCTTCTCTCCCCCCCGCCCCTCCCCAAACCCTTCTATGCTGGAGCAGACAGCACAGCAGAGCCCAGGGCTAGAAAGCATGCTGGGGGATTCTGATTTAACTTGAACCAGGAAGAGGTCTGGGACAGAAGTTTCATAAACCAGTTTGATCCAAATCAGTTAAATCTGATACTACATTCAACTAGATTTATCTTAAACCAGTTTCAGCCATTTTGAAACTGGTTTATGTGGACTGAGTTTCTGCTCTGTTACAGGTTTAAACCAGTTTCCGATCATTTAAACTGGTTTATGTGTAACTTCTCTCTCTAGCCCAAATCTCAGCTTCATTAGTTAAGATACTTTGTATGTATGAATACCTCCAGAACTTCAAAGATGATCTTTTCTAATGAATTTAAAACATGAACCTATTTTATTTGTAGCCCTTACTTGTATTACATGGGCTCACTGAAATATCACCTCTGAATCTGTGGTTTTCAGGAAAAGACCTGGTTGGGTATTACCAAAGCCAGAAACACCCGGAAGCAAAAATACAATCTAGAGTCCAGGAATTTGAAATATACCCTCCCTCACATGTATATATGGCAGAGCTACTATTTACTGGAGTTATTTATGGTACCAATTTGTTTTGCCAAGTAAAATACTTAAACACTTCGGCCCCTCTGTCGAAACCATTCTTTTGTACAGCAGTCTGGTCGTTACTAATTAGTAATGGTTATTTCCCAAGTAAGTATAAGAGAAGGTGGACACCAGTACAATCCAAATCACTTAAATACAATGCTTGCTTTGATATAGTAATGCATATTCCATAGTATTTATTCTATGTGAATTGGCAAGCATACAGGGGACCATTAAGGCCTCTTCTCGACTATTGTGTAACAGACACTAAAAAAATTCCACTCTGTCATTCCTGCATCATGGAGGTATCTTGTACCTCACTGGGAGCTAAAAAAAAAAGGATCCAATCTTCCCTTAAAAGGGAGAGGGAATCCATCACATCCCTGGATAAATTATTCTAATTGCCTTTGGTGTTAAACACATTGTCACTCTAGCCTGATCTTCTCTCTCTTTAGCCCGGTATAGTTATGCCGTTGTCTGCTAGATTAAGGAACCTTTCACTACCAGAAATCTTCTCTCTATGTAGTACTTGTAGACCATGAGGCAGTCATCTCTTAACCTACTGCAACTGAAGATATTGTTCTTAAGATGATAGAAAAAACACTGGGCTCTGAGCTGAAGTCTCATCTTCACTCAACCTGGCTTCTAAGTTGTATTTGCAAGTGGTGGAGAGAGGGAGCACATAAAATTCACGCCCTTGCAGGGGACCAGCACAAGGTCCATACATCACTTAAATCCCATTTAAGCTCTAAAGATTTGTGCGTGCAAAATTATATCCATTTGCAGGCTTTCACTGTTTCCAGATACCAGGGGGTTATAATTCCTCACCTACAGTAGATGACACGAAAAAGAGTATGTTGGTTTTCAAAACGGAGAAATGCATTAAGCGAATATTTCCTTTCTTTCATCTGATCTGATTTAGAAATTATTTCTACCTTGGCCATGTAACAGAATAGACTAACAGAATTATTTCCAAAGGGAGTTCAAAGCTTGGTTTTAACTGTATGAAGAAATGGGTTAAAATCAATAAGATTCAACTTTAATTGATTTCCTATAGGGAAGTGTCTGCCTTATAATATTTGAAAGCCATTAGTCAATGCCTCTTTGAAGTATTAAATTTATTATGAAAACCCTGAAGATATTCTAGTTTAAATCCATGGAAGCTTATGTGCTTACTGGATTCTAGCTGTATATTAAATATAACACCTTTCATCGAATGGAACAGAACCACATTTTCACACCATTATCATTACTCTGAATCTTACTTTGGTCCTGCCTGTACACACAAAAAATATCTATAAAATACCCCTTTGTATTATTCCCACTTAGAATAATCTACCAAGTAATAATTAATAGAAACAAGGGGATCTTCTCTAAGTGCTCAGGATTTGGATAATGGCATTTCTTTTTTCTTTCATGTTTAGAGCCTTTTTGTGGATGAGCTGAATATCTAACCTCCATCTGGGGTATGTATTAGTGCAAGGGGCATTTTAGGAACTTGACTCGAAGACTTAATTGCTTCATTAAGGGGAAGCCCAACATAATGTTTTCTGGACCTTATCAGATGAAGAAGGTATACAAGAGTTCTCCACCTCTCATATTAAAACACACTGGTATAATTTGCTACAAACTAAAAGGGGACTTTCTCAGCGACTATTTGTTACCTATTTTCTGCCATAGTAAGAAGAGAGAAACTACTTATTTTATGACCCTTGGCTACATTCATTGATTCAGATGGATTGCAGATTGGCTGAAGGGTTGTACTCAGAGGGTGGTGGTGGATGGGTCATATTCGACCTGGGGAAAAGTGGGCAGCGGAGTCCCCCAGGGATCAGCCCTTAGGCTCATGCTGTTCAATCTCTTTATCAGCGATTTGGACGACGGGGTGAAAAGCAACCTGTTTAAATTTGCTGATGATACCAAAATTTGGGGTGAGGTGAGCACACTAGTAGGGAGGGAAAGACTGCAGCAAGACCTGGATAGGTTACAGGGGTGGGCTAGCAAAAGTAGGATGCGCTTCAACACTGACAAGTGCAGGGTGCTGTACTTGGGCAGTAGTAACCAGCAGCACATTTATAAGATGGGAAATTCCCTTCTTGAGAGCACAGAGGCAGAAAGGGATCTTGGAGTCATTATTGACTCCAAGATGAACATGGGCCAACAATGCGAGGTCACGGTTGGCAGGGGTAACCAGACCTTGTCGTGCATCCACAG
>NW_017729025.1:18670401-18696495 GCF_001723915.1 Gavialis gangeticus | reverse complement strand
GGGGTCTTTAAGAGGAGGCTTGATGACTACCTGGCTGGAGTCACCTGAGCCCAGTTTTTCTCCTGCCCAGGCAGGGGGTTGGATTTGAAGATCTACAAGGTCCCTTCTGACCCGCCTGCTGTGATTCTATGATTCAGTTCATTGAGTATAACTAGCCCAGAAAGCTACATCAGTCTGAATTCTTAAAGGGCTTCACTATGACTTGGTGATTAAGTGCAACTACTATGATTGCAACTGAAGGTTGCTGATGTGTGATCTTGGCTCCTTGGGGGAGACATGTGTGTTAGAGCGCAGGGGAGAGTTAATGCAATGTCAAGCTCGAGGCAGATGGGAGGCAGAGGCGAGACCAGGAGAGAGCTCACACCAAGATCACAGTTTAGGCAAAAGGAAGCAAAGGCAGGGCATTAATCTCACCAGAAGGGGTCTGGCTAAAAAAACCAGGAGGATCTGGCAGAAGTACAGCTTTTTTAAGGGGGAGTAAATTATTGGTGTGCCCCCCAAATTTATGGACATTGCCAGACAATAATATCAGAGTTAGGTAAAAATACGGAGAGAGATTGCATGCACATATTTCCCTCAGTATTCCTAGTGAACACCTGGTGTAAAGCAATTTGGCTACAATGAAATCAATAGAGTACTGTAGATTTACACCACCTAAAGACCTGGCCCACTATCTGTAACATCAAGGTTAATACAACTTCATTACTTTACCACATTACTGTAGAGAAAGCAGTTTGGTATGCTCAGACAGAAAGTGCTGTAGGAATATAGGCAGAAGATGCATTGTTAGTGAATAATAGAGCTCTGCTTCATAAGTCATAACAGGATAAATCCGGAGACATTTGTTTCTAGCATTGATCGAGCGTGCCTCATTCCATTACTAGGGGAAATACTTTATTCCCAAGAAAGAAAATTGCTGCAATATCAATTTCTGGCTGAGGTCATGGTTCTCCATGCCGATTAGATGGTCTTTTCTGTTATGAAAACAAAACAGTGATTTTTCTATTTATTCTTGTAAAAATTAAGCAACATTATGCTTTTCCAATTCAGGATCTTAATGACCATAATTAGTGAAACTGGGAATTACGCTAATACTCTGCATTACGTTGACACCTTTAATCATTCAGGGCGTTTATCATCATGTCTAACTTAACATTTTTTTCCCCTAAGGGGAAAAAATGTATCATTGAAAATGGTACGTCATAAGAAAAGTTATGAGATGGGGAGTGAGATTTAAAACATGCAACACACCTAGTCAACCAAAGTATACTCATCCATGTAATGTATCCTTCTCTCTCTCTCTTATTCCAGTCCCTCTGTCCCATGAATATTGCAATGTGGAGCACAGAGCTGGAGTTAGATATGAAGGGTCAGCAACGGGGCTGGGGAGAGACAGTTCCTTGGTGAGTTCAAAGTGTCAGAGGGATTCTGTTTCAATATCCCAAACCCTGTAAAGGGCAGGGCACCCCTGAAGGCAACTGGAGAGGAGAGTGCTCGAGCATCTGCCAAAGTAGGGGCTACTGTGAGTCACGATTCTTCCAGCAGGAATAATATGCAAAAGTTAGATTGACTAATGTGATGCTGTTTGATGGGCTGGAACATACAGAAGCCACTTGAAAAACTGCAGAAGCCAAATGTCCACTTCATGATGACTTCTAGCCCCCTCCCTAAGTTTCCCCATCTCTCCTTTGCTGCTCTACTATCAAGTGATTACCACTAGAGATCCCAGCTCAAACCATGTTCCTAGTTAGAAAAATGCTACCACAGGGAATGGGACAGCAATGAGGATAGATATTCGGCTGGTGCAAATCCATGCACTAAAATCCATGAAGCTACGTAGATTGATGTCACTTGAGGATTAGGCAGAAAACGAGCATCTTAAAGGTAAGAACATTCATAAATAGTTATTCCCATTTCAAAGGGTTGTTCAATTCGACCATAACTGTGGTCTTTATAGCTGTTATGAATGAATGCTTTGGAGAAAAGGCTGGTCAGAAGCATGGACGCCGTGTGCTCCCAGAGGCTGGGGGGACACAGCGAGCTCTTGCAGGTGGTGGCGGCACTGTCAGCGGTGGGAGTGTGGTGAAGGAAAATGGGGAGCTGCTGCAGGGAGCTGCAGTGCTGTCGGCAGCAGGAGGTGGGGGGGGGTGAGCGCTGACCAGTGGTGGGCGACCACCCGCAGACACCACTGGCAGCACCGACGGTGGCGAGTGATGATCATGGACCACCCGCAGATGCTGTCAGCAGCGGCCGCCAACACTGTCGCAGGGTGTGCTCCGCCAAGCTCAGCAGGTGCACGTGAACCCACGTGTACCCCCTATGCATCACCAATGTTCAGAAGTAACATTCACCCCATGAAGGGGCCAGCAGAAAGCCTATACACTATTTAAGCACCATTTAATCTTCTTTATACTGAGATTTTCAGTAGGCCTTATAGCGACTCACAGGGGGGAACTGCACGCAAGCAGATTATTCACTGTTTGTAGTTGTGATGCATATTCTCTTGGTTATATAGTTTGTCATCCAGTCAGGAAACAGAAGCAGGATCATGTGATTCAAGTGACCACTCACACAACAAAAAGGAGAGTATCAGTGGACAGTTCACAAACAATTAGCAGTCTAGAAATCAGACAATGTAAACGAGAGGGTCACATAGGGAATACATGTGTTTTAAAGCAAGAAGTGTACTCACAAGTGATCAGGTGGCAGGACTAGATTTATCACATCGATTATGAAGAAAAGCTTGCTCAGTTTTGCTAGGGTGGAGATTTTCTATTGTATTAATTCCCTCTCTTTTTCTCACTGTATGAACACAAATTCGAAAATAATTGCCGGTTCCCTTTCTTCCCAGGTCTCTTTCTGAGCACAAAAAAACTGAAAAAACAGGAAACACAAAGGCCTGGTCTCATAAGTGGCCTCAGCATGGGTTGGGAACCAAACATAGTGGGTTAAAAAAAAAAAAGAAGATAAAAGTCAAACTTTTGATGAAACATGTAGTCAAAAAGTTTATATTCAGAAAGTCTTGTCTAGTTCTAATCAAAGTAGAAAGTCACCAACTAACATTTTACAATGTTAGTTCAAGTAATATTTAATTACCTTTTGGGGCACTTTTTCCTTTTTTTTAGCTCTTTTAAAATTAATTTAGGTAACTTTAAAAGCAAAACATCTTTTCAAGATGATAAATCAAAACATTTTATTTCAAAAATAGTACCTTCCAAAAATGTTCTCTTCTTTTCATTTATTTTTTTAAACTAAAACGATTCACTGGGTTCAACAGAAATCTGTGAACACTTTTGGTTAACCTGAAGCTGCACTTGCCTGTGGTGAAACTATGTCAGAAAAATTTCACCCAGCTCTAATTCAAAGGCTTTTTAAATGGCATACAGGAGCTAAACCAAATACATACAGCAACAGCCCCTGAAAAAAACGAAGAGACTGAAGACAACTTATTTATTTTTAGTGACCCTGTGGCCTAGCAATGCCCAGAGCAACATCGCAGATTTTTTTTTCAAACAAGCCATGGTGGACGTAAGCGAGTATCAGCTTTTTATCCTGAGCGTTTTCAAAAAATGGTATGTTGACTTCAGCACTTTTTTTGTTGTTAGCCAACCTGGAAGCTCACTGGATGCTTCTAGCCTTCAGCTTTATGTACTTGAACTTAGTAAAGTTTCTTAGGGATTTTTGTCCATCCTGTACATGGAAGCCGTAATACACCACTATGCCCAAGTGGCAAGAGGTGGTGAGGACTTGTACTCTCATCAGAAGGAGACAGGCAAACATGTCACCTCCGCAACTGGTCCACAGCAAACCACAGCCCTCCGTGCTGTATAAGTACTACCGATTCAGACAACGCCACGAAAATGAAGGTGGTGGCTATAGGAGGAAAAAAAGTGAGAGTGCAGACTACTATGTAGAAAATTGCACACCTCTTATGAGGAGCATTAGCTTTCTCTCTGCTGCATGCCTCGGGAAGAGGGCATATATAAATGTAATGCAAAAAAAGTATTGATTTGGCCATTAGTGTTATAATAGATTCTGTGCTGTCCCAGGAAAGGTTAATGGTCCTGCCGAAAAGACAAACATGCTGTTATATTCAAACCTATTCCTGAACGCAGTGAAAACACATTTTAAAGGTAATACCCCTAGCCCACAACAGAGCCTGGAGGAGGTTAACTGTTAATGTAGCATGGGATGTAATTACTGGAAGCAGACTTTGCATTCTGCTGGGGGCCCAAGCTTAGCTGAACACTGCTCAAATAGCTTATTTGCTGATTGCCCAAAGGCAACATCATAGCTCCTTCATTTGTCACCCCCTTTTGTCTTCTGGCACACAGATTAGTCCCCAGTGCTGAGCAGCCTCCTTAAGGCGAGATTTAGCAGCCAAAGTGGACTGAAACAGGAGCGTCCATGCTACTGAAAGGAAGTCGGAAATACACAGCGCCAACGTGATGCAATCCCGCCTTGTGGTCTCTCCCATGGTTCTGCGGAGGTCACGTTTATTTTTGTGGAGGCCTGTGTTCAGGCACAGTATTTGCTACGCATAGTTGTATAACTTTTGGGGCGGGGGGAAGAGTTGGGTATGAAGACTGCCTGGGCCACCAATTTATCAGGGGGACCAGAAGAGTGGCCCTCTGGGAGCCCATGCCATAGCAACAAGAGCCAGGGTGCAGGGAGTCTGCACGACCGCAACAGTAGCTGTAGTGTGCGAGTCTCTAGGGTCAGGTAAAATTTACTCAGCAGCTCTTCCCCCCCATAATCTGGCATTTCTGCCTAGGTGTAACCAGCTATTTTGATGCCCTTGCAAGGAATCAGGTCACAGGCAGTCTGGCCCAGAAGTTAGGCCACTGATGCAAGGCAGGGGCAGGATTCAGGAGCCAAATTACCAGACACAGGGAAATCCACAAGACAAGGTTCATGAGCAGAGCCAAAACAGACAGGAAACAGATCCAAAGGGATGTCTAAAGCCAGAAACTTGGAACGGAGTGGAACCAGGGTCAGGAACCGGGAAACGCCGGACAGCACAGGAACCGGGAGGCTTACCAAAGCAGGCCAAGGTCAGAACTGTTGGCTGCCCTGGAGTCTGCGGCCACAGCTGGGACCAAATGGGCAGGCTGCACTCCCAGCAGCCAAGCAGGAAGCCAGCCAGTTAATGAACTGGGACAGAGGTTGTCAATTAGAGATGCAAGGCAGGTGTGGCTACCTAGGTAATTAGCTCAGGAAGGGCTGTTTCTTAGGGCCCCCTGACAAGCTTCTGGAAATGGCAGCATTTTGCAATCTCCGTTGTCGGCCGGAAGCAACTGCTTGCAAATATTTTACTCCGCTCTCCATCATGGTTCCTGTAAACACCTTTCAGAAGCTGCTGTATAAGTCCTTGAGGGGACGTAGCATTTTCTCAAACGTTGTACTGGGTCTGGGAGGCACTAGACAGCAGCGCAAGGAATTCTGATTAAGCAGCATTTTACCATCCACTTTCCTGTACTGTAAATAAGGGGCAAGGTGATGGAAAGCCACACACAATGCCTATCCACGCCATTACATCAGCTACTTTTCACATCCCTGTCATCATTCAACTCAAGGCCATGACACCAGTCATACAGGACTCATACCCCCTGATGAACCTATCAGTGGAATTCACTTCTTGCTGCTCAGATCCCTCAACATTTTCAGCTTGCAAGCCCTGAAGATGTTTACAAGCTGTCATTTTCCCTCCTAACCAGCATTCCTCTTTTGATGCAATAAACAAGTAATTGTATAGGCTCTGTGCTGTTTGCTGTGCTTTAAACTTTTTCTCCCCCTGCCTCAGCTTTGCTATTAAGTAAAGTTCACCTGAGAGCTAAGGAGGGAAGGAAATAGCCCCCAAAAGCAAATCTGAGAGGACAGCAAGATATTGTTTGCTGAGAGCAGCAATTTGAGTAGATTTGACAGTAGGTGCACTGATTTAGGCTTTAAGGAAAAGTCAGCTGGCTGGCAATTAACCATCTCCAGCAAGTACCGCAGACACAACCCTTGCAAATCACATCAGGCAGGGGTGGCACATGACAGATCAGGGAGGAGACAGGCAACACAGCAGCGCAGCAGCAAATAGGGCAGGAAGCAGAAAGCAGAGCAGGAGTTTGAGCAGGGATCACAGGGCAAGGAGAGGAAGGCAGAGCGGCAGATTGGGTGGGGAAAGGGGATTGGAGTGGCTTGGGATGGGTTCAGGGTTAGTTGGTGGCATGCCTGCCAAAAGGTTGGCCCCTGCTGGCATAGGGCATTGCTTACATTACATCCCTATTAATGTTAGAGGTGTCTGCTGCCAGGCACCCCACACACACACTGCCCCTCAAACACATCCACCTGGAAATGCTGCCCCATGGAGATCTCAGACATCACCACGTTGGAAAGCTGCAGCAGGATGGGGGTGCCTCCAAAATAGCTTTGTTGCCTCAGCTTAGCACACGTGAGCAGGGGTGGATGGGCAGGATGTGCTCTGGAGGGAGTATCTCCAGCAGTGCTGGGGCTGTGGCCTAAGCATACGCATATCATGTCATGGAGATGTCTCATTATCAGCACAGCTTTTCCACCCAACACTGCGTATGGCCCAGGGATGTTCATACAGCTGGGAAGGGGGTACGAGATGGCAAAGACATCCATTTCAATGAAGCCAGGATTTTACTTGGAGGAGTGCTGGTTACAGGGTCAGGGTGTTCATAAGGGCAGGTATTGTAGCACTTTCTGGGGAGAAAACAGTATTTGAAAACTTTTAAAAATGGACACTAATGTATTTATTGAACTTCTGACTTTTAAATGTCCAGGCTTCGTTAGGATGTCCTAGGTAAAAGCAGTCAAACCACTGCTTTTAATAGGCTGAAAGCCTGTGAATAGCGAACACCCAACTCCCGTGTTTTCACATCTTAGGAATTTCTCATCCATCTGTGTTCTCGAGGCTTTCATTCCTGTGCTGCTTAATAATCGCCTGGTTATTTTTTTTTAAAATCTTTGCATCCATAATTCTTTAAAAATATTTACTCAATTACTCTGGAATTAGCACATGTCAGTCACAGCTGGAACGTGCTCCTAGCAGCTTTGCACAGATGTGGCTTTGAACAAGGACATTCAGGGATTCTCTGCCTAGAAAGAAAGTAAAGCAAATCTTCTTTTTAATTAGAGATGACCCACAAATGGAAGCTGAATTCTTTTGAAACTAATGGAGTACAGATTTGAATGCCTAGATGAGAAACCACTCCCTTCTTTTTGATCATCTCTGTCATGGATCCTAATAAAACAGAGCTGGTCAAAAAGTTTTCAAAGACTTTTTTTCTGATGCAAAAAGGCTTCTTGATTCAATGCAAATTTTCATGAGAAGGTTTCCATTTGTATCAATATTTTACTATTCTCCTTGAAAATTGAAAGCCCCAAATCTGTGGAGCTTGGAGGGGGTTATTTTTTTTTTTAAAAACTTCTAAAAATGATGAAATCAAACCATTTTCATTATCAATGAAATATTTTTGTCAAAAAAACCACAAAGTTTCCCAGATAACTCTAAAAAAACATATGTAAAGGATAAGTCTCTTGTCTGATTCAGATAACAGAGCACCTGAGAACAGCTGACCTTGATAGATTTCTTTCCCAAGGGTCCTAATTTATAGAGGAAAAGTGATTACCATGTAAGTCATTGCAGTAGCTTAGGACTTGGGAGGCTGGTGTTTAAGCCCCTGCTCTTTTGTTGGCTTGCTGTGCTACCTGACCATGTCACTTAGTAAGGTCTCTACATATTGCTCCATTAATTGACAGCTAATAAAGCTTATTTTCCAAAGGGTAAATCCATAGTGTGGCTTGGGTGTTGTCACGTCTTGCTCTGAAGTGTTCTGTCACCCCATGGTGTTCACAAGTCCAAGACAGATGCCCAGCCCTCTCCAGACAATTTATAGGGTGAATTATGGTAGTGTCAGAGTGATGTTGTAGCCATGATGATCCAGAAATTGTCTGAGGCAAGGATTTCTTAGAGTGATACCTTTTATTGGACTAACTAGGTAGTTGGGATAGAGTTAAACAAGCTTTTGAATGTAAGACATTCTTCCACAGGTCTCACCATGATGGGTGCCTGTACATGAGCATGGAGCTGATCCAACATGAACGCCACGTGCCTCCAGAGGGTGGGGGGGAACGGCAAGCTCCTGGACGTGGTGGTGGTGCTGTTGGCGGCAGTAAGTGGGGGGCAGCGGGGGTGAGGAGGGTGGATGGCAAGCACCTACTGGCAGTTGGCAACCACCCACAGACGCTACCGGCAGTCTCGGCAGCGGCCAGCGGTGATCTCAGATCATCTGCAGATGCCACCAGCAGTGTCAGCAGCAAGAAGGGGGGGTGGCAAGCAGCAATCGCTCACAGGCACTGCCAGCAGTGTTGGTGGCACCTTTTCACAGGGGGTGCACGTGCACCCAGGTGCACCCCCTATATGTCGCCAGTGTGATCTGACATGCTGTAATTACAGCGCATCAGGGAAGACTCAATTAATTAAGTCTGCTGGACTGTGGCAATTACTGTGCTCCAGCAGTCTCTCACATCTCGTGTATCAGCATCCCCCCACTTGAAAATGGTGGTGGGGGTTCTTGAACTAAAGCACAAGATCTGTGGCACTTTAATTAGAGTGGATCTCAGAGCTGCTTCAATTAAAACACTGCCTTCCCACGCCCAGAGCACATGTACAAGTGCCCAATGAGCCAGGCACAGACACATAATAAAGAACCTAACTCATAGGGTGCGTTGCACCATCCCATAAATTGGTTCAAAACTAATCAGCAAACTTTGTAGTACCTGCCTAAGCTCTCCAGGTAGAAACGCTGATGACACAGGTAGGGTGTAAACTCCACCTGTCAAAGGGAGTTGCCCTAGTCAGCGGGCTAGAGACTCTAGCGCTCAGTTTCCTCCTCTCTAGCTCAGTGCACAATGAACGGAAGAGCTGATATGAGACTCACTGGACACATTTACCTAAGACATTTACTTCAGAGATTTACTAATTAGCCCATTAGTAAAACACCAATAGGCGCCGCACTTCAAGAGGGATGTGGCTAGCACTGAGAGGGTCCAGAGGAGGGCCACTCGGATGGTCAAGGGGGAATGGGGCAGGCCCTACAAGGAGAGGCTAAAGGGCCTGAACCTATTCTGCCTCCACAATAGGAGGCTGAGAGGGGATCTGGTGGCCATTTACAAACTCACCAGGGGGGACCAGTGGGAATTGGGGGAGGCCCTGTTCCCCCCCCACCGGCACCACCAGGGTTACTAGGAATAATGGTCACAAATTGTTAGAGAGGAGGTTCAGGCTGGACATCAGGAGACATTGCTTTACAGTTAGGGCTGCCAGGCTCTGAAACGGGCTCCCAAGGGAGGTGGTGCTCTCTCCAACCTTGGGGGTCTTCAAGAGGAGGCTGGACAGATATTTGGCTGGGGTGATATGATCCCGGCATCCATTTCTGCCCGGGGACGGGGGTCAGAGATGATGATCTGTTTAGGTCCCTTCCAACCCTAAGTACTATGATACTATGATACTATGAGTGTCTACATGTGTGATACTATTAGGCCGAGTAAACCAATTTATTCCACCGCAGGATAGTTCTTGTATATAAAAATACTATCCTGGGGCAGAGTACTTATTCTGCAGCAGCACATATGTAGGGGCTGGCTGGGGCATAAGGATGCTTCAGTGTGGGGGCTGTGTGTCAGCTAGCCCAGCACTGGAGCATCCTTATGCCCCAGCCAGCCCCTCTGCAGCATGTTGAGCCAGGTTGGAGCAGCCCCGGGTTGGCAGGGTGACCCCCCCACTGCCAGCTGAGGCTCATCCAACCCAAGGAGAGAAATCTTTAGCTTCTACCAACATCCCTGCCTAGCCCTGCCTCCCCCTGTCCTTTTAATGCACAGGAATAAACCCTATGTACCAGAGTTTATTCCTGTGCATTAATTTCACATATAGGCACATCCACTGAAACCCAACAGGATTTCTCTGAACGGTAAATTCATAAGATGGCATGCAATAGGGAGCATGACTCCCTTAGAGCACTGTGTGGATCAACACCTACATACATAAAAATCTGGGTCTTAGTATCTGTGCTTGCATCTTAAAAACAGGAGTAATAGTGCCCTTCTACATCACGGGGCTCTTGGAAAGGTAAATATTTTACAGATTCTGAAAGGCTTAAATACTGCATTAATGGAGCCTGAGAACTCCACTGAACTGCTCCAGTTTGGTACAAGTTTGTAGCAATATAAAAAGCCTCCATATTTAGATATCCCCAGGTTGAGCCAAAAGGCATCCTAAAGGCATTTGGATTTTCAGAGGCTAAGTGGGCAGGACTATTCTACTGAAAAATCTAATCAAAAGCAGCTAAAACAAAATCCTAATTCACCCCCTCCCTCCAAACTCTCTCTGTCACCTCCATCCTCAGTCACTATGAACAGCCCTCACTGGGTGTCATCTCCAACACTGATCCCTTACTGGATCCTCATATCCAGGCTACATCGAAATCTTACCAGTTTTTTTTGCATAACATCTCTTATCCATCCACATAACTAAAACACTTGTTAAATCCCTCACCATCTCCAGTCCCAATTATTGCAAAACCCTTTTTTCCCCTTGACAAATACAATCTTGCCGGTTCATATCAACCCAGAATTAATGTCTGATGGGATTGTTCTTCTGTCCCATTGCTTTGGCCATATCAACCTCTTTCAATGTCCACCAATGGCCTCCCTCTTTTCTCTCTCTAAATCGAAGGTTCTTATCTTTACTTTAAAGGGCCTTCATAGTCTTTTCCCATCCTATCTAATCTATCACCTCTCACTGAATATTAAGATGCCAGCTCCTTCCTCTGATTGACCCACAACACCTGTTTCCATTGTCCTCCCATTACATTTTCAAACAAACACCCTTGTGCTTTCTCTAAGGTAGTCCCTCATGTTTGGGAAGAGCTTCAAGTAATTGTCTGTATCATTAACATCCTCCAAAATCCTCAGTTTCCATAGTGCCTTCAAAAAAACTTCAGCTTCCAAGAGATCCTTCCATCTATGGATGGAAAGAACCCTTCGATAATTTGTGCTCACCTGAACATCACAGAGTATTATATTTCACCCAGTTAACCTTGTCTTGAACCCAATAATTTGCCTTTGATTATATCGTTGCTTATGCTTGGCTAACATATGTCTTCCAGAAAAGCATCCTGTTTTCCTTGGAAGAGTTTGTTCTAGGGGCTAATCACCCTTACTGAAAAAAAAACTTTTTTTTTTGCCTTATTTTCTATTTGAAGTTGTCTGGCATCAGCTTCCTGTCACTGTTTTTTGTTATGTCATTCTCTGTTGAATTAAAAATCTTGCATTTTCTCTCCATGAATGTACTCTCTAATCAAGTCACCTCAGTGTGCTTTCTGAAAAGCTACACAAATCATGCTAAGTCTCTTACTGTAAGGCATTTTCCCTATCCTTGCAATTATTAAAGGGTCTTTTTTCCTGCATCTTCTCCATATTTTCAACATCATTTTAAAACTGAGGACCAAAACAACATGCTGTATTCCAGTACTGTATGTAGCATTATATACAGCATTTCAGTATCGTATAAAAGGGTAAAAATCACATCCCTGCTCCTTTGTATATCCAAGGATTACATTAGCCCTTTTTGTTGCAGCTTTACACTGTGAACTCTCATTAAGCTGTGTGTCCACCGTGATGTTTAAGTCCTTCTCTCTGAGTCACTGAGTCACAGCTTACAGTCCATCATGCAGCATGCATGATTTCATTCATTGTCCCTAGATTTCTAACTTTCCACATGGCTTATTAAAACACAATTTGTTTGAATAGGTTCAGGTTACCGAGCAATACACATCACTCTGCATGACCTGCCCTCTTCTCTTTATTTACCACTGACAATCCTTGCATCCATTTTTATTAGGAGGGACTTCATATTTACATCCTAGTCATTGCTTAAACTCTTGAATAGTGTTGGACCAAGCACAACTAGAAAATACTTCATCATCTTCATGTGATATAAGCACATCATCTGTCTTCTTTCCAAAAAAAAAAAGAGTAGAAATAGTTAGTGAACATTTCTGCCCTTTCTACATCGTTATTAATAATGTTGCCATCTTCATCTAATAATAGACCTCATACTATTGCTGCAATTTATTTTGGCCCCACCATACTTTAAAAAAAAAAAATCCAACTTTGACACTTTCCTTAACCTTGCTGCCTTCTGGATTTTTTCTTGTGTGTCTTTTCTTTCTGTATATTTTTTTAAACCTCATAACTTCTCTTTTATATCAATTCCTTGTTCTTTCTGTTCTTCTATTTGATTTATTAAAAATATAATAAGTATAGCATATATGATGCAATATGATATTATATGGTGTGGTATGGTACAATATGATATGGTACAATATAATACGTGATGTGATATGACGTGATACGATGCGGTGCGATATGATACAATGCAGCTATATACATTTCTAATGGCTACCTTTATTCACCACTGACCCAAGATAGGCTTTTGCTAGAATTATTAATTTGACAGCACTTATCTTGGCTGCTTGCTTACCGATAGTGTCTCATTGATTCCAGGTACTGTCTGCTTTAATTCATCAGTTGTTTACTTAGATTGTAAACTTTTGAGTCAGGGGTTGCCTATTATGGCTGACTGAACATTATCTAGCAAAGGAATAGTTACTGAATATGTGGAAAAGCAGTGTCTGGTCCATGAGTAGGCACTAATGTGCTTTAACAGCAGCAATTAAAAGCAACATCAAAATCTAACTTGAGCTGAAATTCCACCCATTTGGCCCAAGTTGGATTTTGATGTTGTTGTTGTTGTTATTACTACTCATAATACTAGTAATTCAAGAGTATAATGTAATTACTAGTATTATAATATTATTATTATAATTTGGGCCATGTTTTCATTTATTACCAAGATAAGATTTCCCCTTGCTCCGGTTGCACTAGAAGCCATGTTGGTGACGTTCACGGCACCATTGGGGAAAACCAGGAGTAATGGTCACAAACTCCTGGAAGACTGTTTCAGGCTCAACATTAAGAAAAACTTCTTCACAGTCAGGGTGTCCAGACTGTGGAATAGGGTCCCTGCAGAGTTGGTGCAATCACCTTCCCTGGAAATCTTCAAGAGGAGACTGGACCTTGCTGGGGTCACCTGACTCCCAGTTGTCTTTCCTACCTGATGCAGGAGGGCTGGGCCTGTTGATCTCCCAAGGTCCCTTCCAGCCTCACAGTCTATGAATCTATGAATGTGTATGCATTTGTCTCCCATTGGCAATGTGAAGGGGGTACATGCAGGTGCACATGCACCCCCTGAGATTGGCTGCTGCCACTGCGGCCAGTGGTGTCTGTGGGCAGTCACCGCTTGCTCCCCACTTCACTGTCAACGCTGCCAGCGGTGTCTGTGGGAGGTCACCATTCGCCACTTGGCGCTTGTCACCGCCCCACCACTCCCCACCAACACTGGTGCAGCCGCTTGCGGGCAGTCCCCATTCAGCCCGCCCTTGCTGCCAACATCACCACGGCCGCCTGCGGGCAGTTCTCGCTGCCGCCATGCCTCTGCCGCCACCTCCCCCCACCCAGCCTCAGGAGTCACGAGGTGTTCATGCTGTCTCCCATTCTCTAAATAACACTTCAGAGCATGCCATTGTCAGCAGCTATGACTAATGTAATTATTAAACACTAAAAAAAGTTGTATTTGTATCATCAAAGCAGATCAAAGTTATTATTCATCTCAAAGCAAGCCACGTAGGTCTAGTAATATGTAAGTTATTGCTTAACATTCAACTGGTGCAAATAGGATTGCAATCAAAGGAAGAGTATTATGTTGGTTTTTTTCATGATGTTCAATTATTTTCAATGTGTTCACTTGTGGCTTTGAGCCCATGAAAGATGGCAGATAGACACCAACTGCCAGGAGAACACTAGTACGTGGTCATCTGTTGCTACCATGCATTAGATCAGTGGTGCAGAGTGCATACTGATTACTTCATCAAACTCCCTCAAAGGCACACAACCAGCCTAAGAATAAAAATTCTAACAACTAAAACCAAATCAGCAGTGATTCGTGGAAGTATTGAGTGACACTGCTACTGTCAACAACACTGACATGCCACACCGCATCAGCTGGGAACCTAGCTGAAAGAACACTAGAGCAATACAGTCCTTGTCCAGGGAAACTGCATCTCCATGGATGCACATGTGCAGGAGCATGCACTTCCCATGAGACAAATAGCAGTGGCACATGTTTGTGCTGCTGCTATTTGCCTCCAGGCACACCCCTACATACATGCTCCAGTATGCAGCAAAGTGAGCCATGTAGGGTAAGGGAGGCTGGGTAAGGCTAGCAGCCTTACCTGGGGTCCTGCAGGCCTCCTGAGGCAGCAGTAGTGTCTAGCCAGCTGCTCCAAGCCTGGCTGGCAGCCAGAGCATGGATCTAGCTGCCAGGCTCTCTTTCTGGTAATGCAGACTGCTGCCGCATACACTACGCTTCCTTTTTCAGCAGCAGGTTTTTTTGACACTGGGATCTCTTGGTGTCAAAAAATCCCTGCCGCACTGCAAATTAACAGCACGGTGAATGCTTGCACATGTGCTGCATTTGGTTTGTGGCGCCTCAAACCGCCCATGCATGCTCATCAGGACATGTCTCATAAGATCTTCCACAGCTACTCCCATTCAATGCTCTAAATGGGTGTAGTGAATGTGAAATAGGCCAAACTCTTGGCCTTGACTTGACAGGGTTCTATTATTTTTAGTGGAGCAATGTCCATTTATAGCAGCAGAAAATTTAGCTCGGTCTCTTGTGGTAAAGACAGAGGACTGGGACTCAGAAAATCTGGTGTCTAGTCCTGTGCTCTAGTTCCCATCTGACAGAAGTGTGGTGAACATGTGTTCATTAATACTGGTGCTCAGGTGCAGAAGTAATAAGTGCAATAGAAAAGCTAAGAAATATACAGATTACTCTCTAGCCCATAAAATCAGGTTAGCACCAGCCATGCAAAACTTCTGATGTGAAGTGCTACTGACTTATACAGACGGACAGCAATGCCAGCTGCAATTTTTGGTAAACTTTATTTTAGCACTTCTGCAGCATACTTTAGTTTTGATCTTTGTCCTCAGCCTTAATGGGAACTGTGCACATGACTAAAGGCAGGATAAAGCTTTGACAGCACTGAGGTAAATGGAAATGACATTACTGATAACCCGTAAATCTACTATTCCTGAAAAATTAACAAAAATGTGGTGACAGCCCCAAAGTGATGAGAAAAGAGGTTTCAGCTCTAATGAGCAAGTGAATGTCAACTTATATATTTCTATTAGGAGAAAGGTAAAAAAGACAAATGAGGTTCAAGATTTGTTGTGCGGGGGTGTTGTTCATCCTTTGCGGGGGAAGACAACTGCATTCAGCAGCTGATTTGCTATGGGAATTTATGAATATAAAAGCATCATCATCTGCAACCCTGATCCCCAACCCAAAATCAGCACACATTTCCCCTGTAATATGTGCCCCAACTCCATTCGGCAGCAAACTCTATCTTGAGTCATCCCTCTCCCAAAATTGAGTGTCACTGGGTCAGTCATGGTTTTTAATATTACTGCAGTTTCTTGAACTAGGTTTCTAATATATCCATCTACAGTAAAATAAGCAGGTATATAATCTATACCAGATACCAGGCTGACATCCTTCCAGCCCCAAACACAAATTGCTAGATACGCCTTTTTTTGCAGTTCTTGCTGGGCCCAGCCACTTGAGCATTGATTAAATTCTAATCCAGTCCCTGTAGTAACTGGTGTTGCCCATTGTCAGGTATTGCAGTCCGTTGTAGACCTGTAGGGCGCCGCCTGCCGCTCGACTAGGGTGTTATTGGTGCTAATTGACGATCTACACGTCCACATTTCGTCTGCCATGACTTGACTTTAACGGAGTTGGTTCATGTACCTGCACGTGTAGTCCAATTAGTAGTCTCACCAACATCCCGCGTTCCTGAGGGCTCCCGTGTTCCTGAGGACTCTACCACCCCTACACCCTCACCCATTATACCGGGTTCTGGCCAGCCAGCTGGTCTGGCCATGTGTCCTCTGTTCCTCTCAAATAACCAACAAAAGACCAAAAAGAAAACAAGAAAACAGAGAAGGCTCTCCAGGCCTGTGTCACTGCTCCTGCTGTTTGCAGCTACGATCTAAATCAAAATTGACCTTTGTGTGGTCAGTCCCTCTTTGATGTCTCTCTCTCTCTCTCTCTCTGAGAGCCTCTTGTGGAGATCGCCATGATTTCTTTTAGCACCTCGAGTCCATCTTATTGGCTTGTGCCACTTTTACATGCTTTACGGTACCATGAAAGTCAATAGTGCCCCTCTATTAGGGTTATTAGGGTACCATTCTCACAGTGCTAGGCCCTGCAGGGCCAGTAGACTTGGCTCTAAAACCCCGCTGGGATTTTTTTCTCTGTAAGAGTCTCCTACCAGCACTCCACATCGCTTTCAGAGTTCTCTGCAGTGTGTGCCGGCTTGCTCCTCCTCCTCTTTCCGGTTCTGCGCTCCTCCAGCTTTCCTGTCCCAGGCTCTTCTTTATACCGGTGCGGGAGTTCTCTGCCCCTCCCTTCCCAACACACCTGGGTAAGGGAGATTTCTGCTGGGCTCCTTGGGGCTGCAGACCTGGGGCCACTGAGCCTTTGATTAGCCCGGAAGCTTTGGAGCCTGGTGGCTACTTCTCTCTCTCACACCCATAGAGGGGGCGACACATGAACTAACTTGTGCTAAATAAGAACTGCCTTGGCACATGACAGTTGGCTTATATAAGACTTGTGGCTGCTTTGGTATACTAGACTCAAATCATTCTTGGTACAAACTGAATGCACCACTTCCCTTGGAAGTTGGTTCCAGATCCTAGCCACCCTGACCGTGAAGTAGCGCCTCCTGATGTCCAGCCTGAACCTACCCTCTAACAACTTATGGCCATTATTCCTTGTTACTCCAGGAGGCACTCGGGGGAATAAGGTCTCTCCCATTTCCCGCAGGTCCCTTCTAGTAAGTTTATAGATGGCCACCAGATCCCCCCTCGGCCTTCTCTTGTGGAGGCTGAACAGGTTCAGGTCCCGTTGCCTCTTCTCATAGGGCCTGCCCTGCTGCCCCCGATCATGCGAGTGGCCTTCCTCTGGACCCTCTCCATGTTGTCCACATCCCTCCTGAAGTGCGGCGCCCAGAACTGGACACAGTACTCCAGCTGCGGCCTGACCAGTGTCGCATAGAGGGGGAGGGTCACCTCCTTGGACCTGCTCGAGATGCACCTGTGGATGCATGACAAGGTACAGGTAGCCCTACTGACTGTGTCCTCACATTGTCAGCCCATGTTCATCTTGAAGTCAACAATGACTCCAAGATCTCTTTCTGCTTTTGTGCTTTTGAGAAGGGAGTTCCCCAGCCTATAGGTATGCTGCTGGTTCCTACTGCCCAAGTGCAGCACCCTGCACTTGTCAGTATTGAATCCCATCCTATTCTCATTTGCCCACCCCTGTAACCTGTCCAGGTCTCGCCGTAATTTGTCCTTCCCTTCTGGCGTGCCCACCTCACCCCAGTTCTTGGTGTCGTCTGCGAAGTGGTGCTGGCTCCTACCTTGCGGGTATTTAAGAGGAGGCTTGACATTTACCTACCTGGAGTCATTTGAACCCAATTTTCTCTCCTGCCCAGGGCAGGGGGTCGGACTAGAAGATCTACAAGGTCCCTTCTAACCCTACATCTATGAATCTATGAATCTATGAATGGGGCTAATTGAAGCTTACACCAAAGCTATTTAGACTTATTATTTAGACTTATTTATCCCAATCAGGCAAACCTTTGAAGGACACATGTATTCAAAATATACCTAGTGATCAGGAGTTCCTCTCTCAGTTAACTCCACGGATACACTAAAAATGAGCCATTACATTGAATCAGTTTCGTATTAACATTTTTCCACACACAAAATAGAGATTTATCCTGGTTCTTTACTTTGCAGATAAGTAGGAGAGAGTTTAAATAATGTGCTCTTCCTATTGTCTGACTCAAAGGAAAGGAGCAAACTGAACAGTTAAGCAATACCTAGAGCTCAATTAAGAATGCTGTCTTCCACAAAACAAAATCGTAGCTTAGGTTACACTTCCAAAAAGAACTGCTTGTTATTCAGCTTCCAAATAAAAGAGCAATTGAATATTCTTCCCTAGCAACTCTGATGGAATACTTAATTTGTGACAAGAAATGAGCTGCTTAGACCTAGGAGGTGCAATCATCCAAGTCCTAACACTGCAAAATATGATGCTGTATCATGGAAGAGTGGCATTCACTCCCAAAGTAGTCCACCCTTCCCTGTGATCTTTTTCTGGAGATTTATGAGGAATCTCTTCCTTCCTTGCAGAAGCAATGGTATTAGAAAGCAGAAGTCCAGACCTTGATCAGTTTGTGTAAGGGAATAAGTGATTTGCTGTTCTCAATGACAAAGGACTAGGTTTAGAGGGTGCCCCCTACATCACAGTGGCAGAGAGCTGGCTTGCCACCAAAGCCACCACTCTTCAGCATGTCAGAAAACCAGGTCTTGAGTACCATGCAAAGGGCTCTCTCTCATTGTCCTCCCCATCTCATTTCTAGGGTTGACATGTGTAGAGCAGGAGTGGGTAAGTGGGCTTATTGGTGTGTAGGGTGATTGAGATTTCTGCTGCTGCTGCAGTGTAGACGTACCAACAGACTCACAGGAGACCTCTCCTAGTCTTACATAGGCTGGCTCTTCACTATCTAGATAGAGCAATCTGCAGATTCAGGATGGAACCCCTGCTCATTCCTCAGGGAATTCCCACCTTCATAACAGGAGATGTTGATAGCAATAGGAAATCACTGCCCTTCTAAATCTTTTATTTCCCCCCAGAATAGGAAATAGTCTGGCCCAAAGTTATTCTGGCCCAAAGTGAATAAAATCTGGTGAGAAATGTTATGAGTATAAACGACTCATTTAGGGATTGCAGCTTCCCAGTTAGACCTTCCTAGGTTCCAACTGCTGGGAACTGTAAGAAGGGAGGGCCAGGGATGCCTTGATTTTGATCTGGTCTTAAATACTCTTTCCCTTAGCATCTACTTCATGCCACTCTGCAAGAAAGAATACTTCTCTTGTATACTTCATTTCCTCCTCTGCACATCATTGATGTGGCAGAGCCATACAACTACTTTACCATTGATGCTTGCCAGGTCCTCGTCCTGGGTGTGTTGGTGTGCTGCACACCTGAAGAGGTAGTCAGCTGTCTGTGATGCATCATTACACTCACATATTGGACTGTCCTTTAAGCCAGTTTTCTAGACTGTGGCATTAAAGTGTCCAGCTCCAGAGTGAATCCTGTTTAGTTTAATCCATAAATTGCAGGGGAGCTCATCCTTGGTGGACAGGATGTTGGATTGCTTATGAAGCACTTGAGATGGGGGGGACAGGACACAGGCTTTCATGTGGTGTTCCCTGTTAGTAGCTATAAGCGAACCAACTGCATCAAACTACTTTCAATTTACTTATCTACCATCATAAACCTACTGTCATGATGCAACCTGGCCTTCTTCAAAGAAAGGATACTGGGCTAGAAGGACCTGTGGTGTGGCACAGTCTGTTCACATGACTATCCTTACATATTTGTTTTTGCTTAATGTTTTCTCAGCGATTCAAAATTCAGTGCAACATTTCAAAACAAGTGTAGCCATCACCATTGCAGCCATTACAAGAAATTTTTTAGGTGAGTGAAAGTGGAAATATCCCAGTAACCATATTCTAGTCTCTGGAAATAACAGTGAAGTGGTTCCAGTTCAGCACCTATGTTACATAATACAAAGGCCTTGTTACACCTTAATTTTAGATGGCTCCTGGAGCTCTTAAACCCCTGGATTGTCCACACATTAACACCTGAAACTACTTTTAAGTACACTTTAGGTGGCTTAGTTATGCTACTCCAGGGTAGGTTTTTCTCTGATCCGTGTCACCCAGCTTTATTCCATTAACGTGTGGCCATGCTCCACATGTGAGCTGCTCAAGTTGCAATCTTTCAGCATCCCAGGATGCAATGTCCTGTCCCCTACCCTCCTGTTCTGTGTAGACAACCTTTCCACCCCCTGAACTTTATTGCCCAGAAGACAGTTCTGGCACCAAACCAACCCCTCCTCCCACCCCCAGGGGTGTGATACCATGCAAACAGCCTACAGGGCACATGGCAGCTAGCCAGGTCACAGGGCATGGACAGATCTGGGAGTGGGGTCTAGGGGGGTGTGACAAGAGTATCGCTGCTGGAGTCATTCTAGTGGTGACTCCGTCCTCCTGTTATGGGCCAGCTGCCTGGTTACTCTCCTGCCATGCCTTGATCTTAATTGATTGAATGATGTAATTAGCGGGAGGCTGCCCACTTTATACGCCCCAGTGCCAGGGGGCACTATCTGCGGCTCCTTTCCTCCCCTACACCACAGCCCAAGCCTCGCAGATGGTACCGCCAGGATCTTGACCTGGGCCTTGCTGTAATTCGGCCCTCTCTTTTACCTCGCTGGGGATCCTCGCTGCCCACCTCTTGCTCAGGGCTCCTCGCTGATTTTTTTTTTTTAATGAGCACTTGGACTCCGTAGCATAAGATAACATTTTTATAAAAACACATGAGCTCACCATGGCACTGCATCTTGCTCCAAGGCTATGCCCATCTCTGGAAGTCGGAGTGAGCGTAAAGGAGCCAAAGCCTGAGAATGTGGTTTCCAATAAAACCTGACACGCTCAAAAGTTTGGCAAGGGAGCTGTCTGAACAGTTGGATGCTAACCTACACTGGTCCAAACTAGGGTTAATATTTTACTAACTAGGAAGAAAATACAAGGAAGCCCAGCACAGCTGGATACATGGGAATCATCAGCCTTACAGTACTATATGCTTAATATCTGGGACTGTCATGGGCAGCAAAAGAGTTCCTGTACTTGTGAGCCCCCAACTGCCATGACTATTTCTGTTACCTCCTACATCTCTGTAATAGAGGACAGTGAGTGCTGTGAGTGCAGATTCGAACTACTCCTGTCACGAGTGTTTATTACTATGTAATATGGGTGAAAAATACTATGGACACATAAGCATCTTTCCTAAACTCAACATGTTACCTGTCTGACTCCTGTCCAAATTATGTGCGAGAGCCCATTCGTGTCTCTATGGCAGTGGTGCTTAAGCTTTTGGTCCCATGTGACACATGAGTGGTGTGGGACTAATCCACAGGCCAGATCAAGCCCGGTGCACCAGGATCAGGCCCTGTGCTGCCCCTGCCTGGCCTGGATACCAAGGAGGTTATAAAATAATGAAATTATGGTTAATCTGTAGGATATGTTCTCATGGACAGAAGGGTTTGTGCGTAGACATGGCCTGAGTTTTATTTCACCAGATCTCCAGGTGAGCTGGTATTAATACAGTTCCACAGGCAGTCCCCGTGCTCCCATGGACAGCAGAGTGAATTACAGTACAGTGCCATATCTCTGATGCTAGAGCAAGTTCACTTTAATTTGTAATGAATTGTACTTCTAAGACCTCTAGAAGTCACCATGATATACTTGTTATCAGTAACTGGGGCTTTTGTTTTTCTCTATCCTCAGAATAAATAGCTAGCAAACTCACAGTACTGCTACAGAGCTAGAGAGCAGCAGCATCTATCCCCAAGCCTACCAGGCCCATGGGCAGATGCATTGGAGCATTGCTTTAATATTTGTGTCGTATTCACTGAGACAGCAAAGGGTGTGCTATCATAGCTTATTCCTTGTAGAGACGTCCAGGCTACATTGGGTCACACTAAGTTCACTATAATTACAGTGCAATCAGGCTCCATTTTACTTTCCAAGTGTGTAATTAATGCTAACTCTTATAATTGGAAGATTGGAAACTAACTAACTTGATTATAACTGTTTTATATGTTATCCCTTGGGGTGTGGGGGTATGAGAAACATTTGTATCTGTTTGGCTGTATTTATCACACTTTATTTACATGGTAGGTTTTCCTATAGTGAACTTTCAGATGACATGAATTAGCTGCAATTACAAATATCAAAAGTGTAACTGCTGTGCAATTAGAGGGATGCTTATGTAACAATATAGTATGTAACTAGAGTATTTGCTGTAAAACAAATAATGGTTCTATTGTATTAGATGCTGTGCAGATATGTAAAAAGGCATCATTATAGCCCCAAAGAGCTTACCAACTATTTTTAGTTGTGAAGCAACATATAAATGTAGAAAAAGAGTAGGAGGGAGGAAGGTGCCATGATACTGTATTTTCTTGCATAGCACATACTGCCAAATAAGACAGACATCTTGTTTTGGGAACGCAGAATGAAGAAAAAAAAGATTTTTCCAGAGTTGTGGCTGAAAGCTGACTGCACAGAGGACACTGATGGCTGGCTTCTTCAGGAAAAAAATCTGAAGCTCTAACCCTGCTGCAGCGGGTGCCAAATTGGCTACTTAGCCAAAAGCTACTACCAATTTGACAGCTGTTGTGAGAGGGTTAAAACTGGATTCCATCCCTGAAAAATGCTAGCTGGAGAGACGCAGAGCCTTTAGCCGCCATTACAGCATCTCTGTGCTCCTATTCAAGTGCAGAAAGCAGTTTCTCTGTTTCAGACATGCACCCCAATTTTAGGGGACTAATTTTTGTGGGGAAGGTGCATATGGAATGTGAGCAAATATGGTAAAAGTACTAAGATATTGGCCATTAGAGCTGTGCAAAGCCTTGGTCCCTGTGTTGATTCAGTGGAGATTCAGCCTGATTAGGTAGCCAAATCTTTGAATCCGAATCAAATCAGAGGATCCTTTAGTCTCTCTGAATTGAACTGGAACACTCTGAATCGATTCAGAGAGATTCGGAAAGATTTGGAGACTGGGACATACAGACAGCTTTGATTGTTTTTTCTGCATACCTCTAGGTAGCAGGGGCTCGTGAATGCTGTGATGCTGGGGCGCATAGAGCGCCCCACAGGAGGGCAGGGGGCGCCCCAGCATGCTCAGCAGTGGGCCCAGAAGTGGACCAGAACTTCTGTGTCCCCCTGGCTCAGTGACTGGCGCCTCCTGGGTCTGGGGGGGCACCAGGGGTCCCACTCCGGCTGATCACTGAGCCGAGGAGGTGTGGGGGTGGGGTTGGGTCCCAGCGTGCTCCCTGGCAAACCCAGAAGTGGACTGGAAGTATTTCCAGTCCACTTCTGTGCTCACCACCAAGCACATGGATGCTCCCCTGCCCGCGCTCCTGTGGGATGCTCCATGTGCCTCACCATTGCAGTGATCACAAGCCATGCCTGCTACCACAAGATACGTAGAAAAAACTTTTAAAGCTGTGTCTATGTCCGAGTCACTGATTCTCTGAATCAGCATCGAATCTTCAGATTTGGATTCAGCCCAGCCAAATCAGGGACAGTGATCCGAATCAATGAATTGAATCACTGTCCCTAATTTGGGCCGAATCCAAATCGAATAGGGCCTGCTTTGCACACCCTTACTGGCCATTCATGTGCAAACAACCTGATGGTTCTGAAACATTCAAATGTTTTCTATTTAAACTATTAGGCTAAAGAATCCTATCAAACCACAGCCTCCTGGCATACTTAACCTGTGTATTTAATCAAGACATCACAATAAAGGAAAACCCTGCAGCAAACATCAATAATCTACAGCGCGAATACTTATTTTTGGAAGTATATAATATGCTGAAATTGAAGAAATGGCTAGAAAAGAAGAGCATAACTGTGGAACTTTTGATTGATGGTCATGTTGGCTTCTCTGGGAAGGGAGTGCGTGGGATGGTAAAGTTCAGGGCTGTGTATCACTTTCAGGATTAGTTCATTCCTAAACAAATTATTCACTTTTAAAGATACAGATGCATTTCTGTTGGCTTAACAGCAAACCCAGGTTGTATTTTTCCCTTTGATTCACTACACCCATAAGACTATTCATGGAAAACAAAATAATTAGGCTAATAAACTGTTCTAATCCAATCATAGAGACATTATACAGAAAAATGTTACAAGCACAGCTGATCTTGTTTGTGTTCTCAGAATATTTTCCATCAATGTTCCATCAACATTGGCACACGCAGAACAAGATCTCAAGTACTTGGAAGAGAGAGTTATGCTATATAAATGTCACCTTTCATGGCAGAAATATAAACTGGCAAATAATACATAAATAACTATCATCATCGATTATGGAACCAAGCACTTTCTGGATCACAGTTCTGCTGAAGTCAGGGAGGAATATTGTCCACAGATTCAGAAAGCATCTTGGCACCCATCTTGCTGGGGTCATCTGATCCCAGCAGATTTTCCTGCCCAAGCGCAGGGGGGCTGGACCCGATGATCTGTAAGGTTCCTTCCATCCCCTAACATTGATGAAACTATGAAAGTAATTTTGTCGATGATGGCTTATGGCATTAAATGAGGTTTGCAGACATATTTGATTTTCTTGGTATGTCCCTAAATCAGCATGTTTCGCACCTTTATACTGGTGATCAGAAATCAGAAGCCAGTTTAGAGTTTGATTCAATTCTCACTGACATCCCATTGGATGGGGGCCAGAAGGCACACATTTTCAGCCTCACTCCCCCCTAAAAGCCAGTGTCAGCTGAGGTGGACAGCAGAGAAAACAGAAGACAACCTTATTTCCACTGTGGCAGGATCCTTGGGTGAAATCATGGCTCCACAAAAGTCCAAGGGAGTTTTGCCATGCCTTCGGTGATGCTAGGATTCCATCACCCAGAGATGGACACTGCCGTCCAATATCAGCCACTTTGGATTGTACCACAGGTAGGGGCAGGCATCTAATTAAATCATGTGAATGGAATTACCCATTTGCTAAATCCCACTGACTGTAACAGTAAAAGCACCATATGGGCCAATTAAGAAGTGCCTTCTGTTTGTACAGGAACAACCTACCCTGAGCTGTTTACACTTAATTAAAGGGCATGTGTAGATGAAATGAGGGGCATGTGTGCATGACACTTTAAAGTGGGTTAAATGCTTTAATGGTGTTGGTGTTTGCATGCATCGATGGGGACTGTGCATTAATTCCAGCTGCCGTAGCACATTCGGCAGCGTAATGCACCTTAAATGACTTTGGGGCACAGCAAACTGAGGCATTTTAGTATGTTGCCCCAGAGTCGTGGAGTGAAGCACCAGGCTCCATGCAGGTCAGGGGCTCTGCAGGCAGCCCATGCAGGAAGCCTGGCAACAGCCCGGGAAAGAAGGCTGCCCCAAAGGAAAAAAAAAAAGCGGTGAGCCTGTTCTTCCCTCCCCACCCTGGAGCCTGCCTACATGAGCTGCACAGGGGCCCAGTCCTTCCCTCCATGGCTGCAGTGCCCCCTAGGACTGCCCAAGCTGGGTGCCTACGGATGGGTGCCACCTTGGGCGGGGGAACCGCTGCCATGGAGGGAAGCACCAGCCTCCTCCCCTGCCCCCTGCAGATCTCCAGCAGATTGCCCTCCCCTCCCCACTGCTGGAGAGACAGGTAAGAAACGGGTGTATACGACACGGGGGTTTACTTCACCCTAAATTGAAGCAGTGTTTTTAAAAACCCACTGCTTCAATTTGGGGCCCCCATTTCATCTGCACATGCACAAAGATTGTCTTTCAGAAACTTTTCCCTCTAATAGCAGCCTTCAAAGTGGCTGGACCTAGTTAAAGGCTGCTTATAGCACAGCATGGAGAAAGATTGAGCTGGGCTAGGGAGATTACCTGTCTGCCATATGTTGGGTGATTTCCAGATTGCTGGTGTGCCCACTATAGGTAGCTTGGACTACAGTACAAACACCAAAGAGCTGAAACTCCAAGTAAAGTAGTGTGTGGACAAACAGACAAACTAGATTTCATAGACATTAGGGCTGGAAGGGACCTTGAAGATCATCAAGTCCTTCCCCCTGCCCCAAGGGCAGGAAGTCAGCTAAGGTCAAAGGATCCCAGCAAGATAAGCGTCCAATAATTTCTTGAATGAGTCCAGAGTAGGTGCCTGCACCACTTCTGGAGGGAGTCTATTCCAGGCCTTGGGGACTCAGACAGTAAAGAAGTTTTTCCTTATGTCCAGCCTAAAATGGT
>NW_017729025.1:18658720-18665401 GCF_001723915.1 Gavialis gangeticus | reverse complement strand
ATTGGTCCTTGTTATCCCTTGGAGCACTCTGGTGAACAGATGTTCCCCCAGATCCTGATGTACACCCCTTACATACTTATAGGCAGCTACCAGGTCACCCCTGAGCCTGTGCTTTTCCAGGCTGAAGAGTCCCATGGCTCTCTGCCTCTCATCATAAGGCCTATTCTCTTGCCCTCTGATCATGCATGTGACTCTCCTCTGGAATCTCTCAAGCTTCTCTACATCCTTCTTGAATTGTGGAGCCCAAAATTGGATGCAGTACTCCAGCTGCGGTCTCACCAAAGCCAAGTACAGTGGGAGGCTGACATCCTGGGATTTATGAACATCTATAGATGCAAGCCAGAGATTTGTTTGCTTTACCAGCTGCGACATTGCATTGGTGGCTCATGTTCATCTTGTGGTCAATCATGACCCCCAAGTCTCTTTCAGCCATGGTGCTAGTAAGCATAGCACAGCCAAGCCTATAAACGTGCTGCGGGTTTTTTTCCCCAAGGTGGAGTATTTGTCAGTATTGAACGTCATCAGGTTTATATCCACTCACTTACTGAGCTTATCCAAGTCAGCCTGGATCACTAGCCTGTCCTCAGGTGTGGGCACTATGCCCCAAAGTTTAGTGTCATCAGTGAACTTGGCCAGTGCGCTTCTGACACCAACTTCCACATCGCTGATAAAGATGTTAAAGAGAACCGGTCCAAGGACAAGCCTTGGTGGACACCTCTGGTCACGGAGCACCGTAATGATTCACTTCTATCGACTACTACTTTCTGGGTCCAACCTTGGAGCCAGTTTCCCAGCCATTGGATTGTGGTGTAGCTGAGGCCACATTTGCCCAATTTTTCCATGAGGAGATCATGGGACACCAGATCAAAGGCTTTTGTAAAATCCAGATATATGATGTCAATCTCTTCTCCCTTGTCCAGATGATATGTCACCTGGTCATAGAAGGAGATGAGATTGGTCAGGCAAGACCTACCCACAACAAAGCCAGGCTGGCTGTCCCTCAGGATATTGCCATCAGCCAGCTTATCAAGAAGGGTCACTTTGATCATTTTCTCCAGAATCTTACTGGGGATTGAGGTCAAGCTAAGTGGCCTGTAATTCCCAGGATCTACTTTCCGCCCTTTCTTGAAGATGGGTACCACATTGGCCTTCTTCCAGTCTTCAGGTACTTCACCTGAACGCCATGAGTTTTCAAATATTTTTGCCAGTGGTTGGGCTATGACACTTGCTAGCTCCTTGAGTACTCTAGGTTGTAATCTGTCAGGACCAGCTGACTTGAAGTTGTCCAGCCTCTCAAGGTGTTCTTTTACAAGGTCTACACCGATGCGGGGTATAAATACACCCTCACCCTGGCTATCCCACATCATGCTAAGCAGGGCAGTCCCATTGGGCTGATGAAGGACCGACATGAAGTACCCATTAAGCAGGTTGGCTTTTTCCTGGGTGTCAGTTATCAGTTGTTCCGTTTGGTTCAGCAGGGGTCCAATGCTACCCTTGCTTTTTCTTCTGACTCCCAACATATCTGAAAAAGGACTTTTTATTATCCTTGCTATGTAAAGCCACATGGAGCTCAGTTGCAGCCTTGGCTTTCTTGATCCGCTCCCTGCAGGCATAGACCAGTGATAAGTACTTCTCCTTGGTGGTGATTCCAGCCTTCCATCCTTTTTAAAGCCTCTCTTTTTAGGAAAAGGGGGCTCTCAAGTTCCATGCTGAGCCAAAGGGGTTGCTGTGCCCTTTTGCTAATCTTTCTCCAAGATAGGATGAAGAGCCCTTGTGCTGTCAGCATTGGTCCCTTGAGGAGCAACCACTCCTCTTGGACTCCTCTTCCTGTCAAGTCATGGTCCCTTAGGGCCTCGACAATGAGCCTTCTGAGCCTGTCAAAGTCAGCTTTCCTAAAGTCGAGAACTTCTGCATTGCCAACTGACTTGCCAGGTTTGCAATGGATAGTAAAGGTGATCAGCTCGTGCTCACTATCACCCAGCTTTCCATTGACTCTTAGGTTAGTGACTAGATCATCCCCTTTGGCCAGTACCAGGTCCAGCAACACTTTACCTCTTGTCAGCCCATAGACTTCTTGAGTCAGGTAGAGCTCGTCCATGTACATGAGGAAGCTGTGCGACTCATCAGATTTGGCTGAGTTCTCTTCCCATGAGATGTCCGGGTAGTTAAAGTCTCCCATGACAACCATGCACTGAGAGCATGCAGCCTCAGCCAGTTCCCTTGTGAATTCCTGATCTAGCTCTTGTTTCTGGTTAGGAGGTCTGTAGTAGACTCCTACCATGATGTCCCCTGTACCACGTTCCCCATGTATTTTAAACCAGAGGGACTCCAGTTGTTCTCCCTGGGTGTCAATGTCAATTTTCAGGGATGTGTAGCTTTCCTTGACATAGAGAGCTACAACCCCACCCCTTTTTTCTGCACGATCTCTCCTGTATAAGGTATAGCCATCTATACCTGTGGCCCAGTCATAGGTGGAGTCATAGTTTCATAATTTCATAGATTTAGGGTTGGAAGGGACCTAGTAGATCTTCTAGCCCGACCCCCCGCCAGGGCGGGAGAACAACAAAACCCCAATACAAAAACAGGACTCAAATGAGTCCAGCCAGGTAGGCATCCAGCCTCTTCTTAAAGACCCCCAGGGTAGGGGCCAGCACCACTTCCCTTGGAAGTTGGTTCCAGCTCCTAGCCGCCCTAACTGTGAAGTAGTTTTTGCGGATGTCCAATCTATACCTCCTCTCCATCAACTTGTGCCCATTACTCCTTGTTATGCCAGCGGGCGCTAGGGGAAACAGCGTCTCCCCCAAACCCTTCTGGTCCCCCCTAGTGAGTTTATAGACGGTCACCAGGTCCCCCCTCAGCCTTCTCTTGTGGAGGCTGAATAGGTTCAGGTCCCGCAGTCTCTCACTGTAGGGTCTGCCCTGTTGTCCCCGGATCATGCGGGTGGCCCTCCTCTGGACCCTCTCCATGTTGTCCACATCCCTCTTGAAATGGGGCGCACAGAACTGGACACAATACTCCAGCTGTGGCCTGACCAGCGTCGCGTAGAGGGGGAGGATCACCTCCTTGGCTCTACTCGAGATGCACCTGTGGATGCACGACAAGGTCCGGTTAGCCCTGCCAACCATGACCTCGCATTGTCGGCCCATGTTCATCTTGGAGTCAATAATGACTCCAAGATCTCTTTCTGCCTCCGTGCTCTCAAGTAGGGAGTTCCCCATTGTGTAAGTGTGCTGCTGGTTCCTACTGCCCAAGTGCAGCACCCTGCACTTGTCCATATTGAAACGCATCCTGTTCCTGTTAGCCCACCCCTGTAACCTATCCAGATCCTTCTGCAATCTCTCACTCCCTGCTAGCGTGCTCACCTCCCCCCAAATTTTGGTGTCATCAGCGAATTTAAACAGGTTACTTTCCACCCCATCATCTAGATCGCTGATGAAGAAATTGAACAGCGCAGGCCCCACGACCGAGCCCTGGGGGACTCCGCTACCCACCAGGTCTCCGTTATCCCTATGAAATTGTAGTCATTCTTGCTTAGCAGGAAGACCAGTTCCTCCTGTTTGTTCCTCATGCTTCTGGCATTGGTGTACAGACATGTAAGTGTCCCATTGGAAGCCCTAGGCTTCCTTGCACTCCCTGGCAGATACTGTTCCAGGGGTGGGGTAGGTGCGGATTCCCTTGTGTGCCCTAAACTGCTGGTTTTGCAGAAGCTGCCCAGTGGGCTTGCATTGGCAGTTATCCACCCATCCCCTGGTGGGCTTAGTTTAAAGCCTGGTTGAGCAAGTTAGCCAGTCTGGCTGAGAAGAGCCTCCTCCCCAGCAGAGTGAGGTGGAGGCCATCTCTTTCCAGCAGACCACTGCCTCCCTCACCAAAGACTGGACTGTGATTGTGGAAGCTGAAGCCTTCATGTTGACACCAGCACCACAGTCTCTGGTTGACTACCTCAATCCTCTTCTCCCTCCTCAGCACATAGACCAAAATCAGAAGGATCGAGGAAAACAACACCTGTGCCCCCAACCCCTTAAGCCCCTCTCCCAAAGCCCTGTAGTGCTTCACAACCCAGCTGGGATTGCTCCGAGCCATGCATGTCATTTATGCCCACATGGATAAGGAGCATAGGGTAGTGGTTGGTGGGCCAGATGAGTTTTGGGATCCTCTTGGCCATGTCCTGGATACAGGCTCCTGGGAAGCAGCAGACATCCTGGGCTAAGGGGTTGGGGTGGCAGATTGCCCCCTCAGTCCCCCTCAGGAGGGAGTCTCCCATGACGACCACTCTACGAGTGGCCTTAGGGAGAGCAGGGATGGTAGCTGTGGGTGAGCCTGCATTGCCTGCAGGAGCTGGCAGCTCTGCAGGCTCTACTGGTGCTGCAAGAGGGGATGTTGGTGCAGTGGGCCTTGGGGCCGTTGACCACCTTGGTCCAATCCCCTAGCTGGGCAGTATGGGAGATCCCCAAGCCCTCCATTGCCCTGGAAGGTGACCTTGGTCTACCCTCTGCCTCCAGGGGGTGAAGGGCCTGGCAGTAGGAGTCTCTCTCCTGCTCACCATCCCTGATGGCACGCAGTCTCTGGACTGTGGCCTGGAGTTCCTCTATCAGGCGCCCCAGGGACTCCAAAGTGGAGCAAACCTCACAAGGGGAGGTAGCCATGGTCCCAGTTGCATGTGCCTGGAAACGTGCCAGGGAGCCCCCGCAGTCGAGAGCCAGAGGCTCCATCTGCGTGGAGCCTGGAACCATGGGTTCCGTCTGGGTGGAGACCTCTGAGGTGCCAGAGGGGAAGGTCGCAGACTCCGCAAGGACCCTTGGGGTGTGGCACGTGCCCATCTGCATCGTGCTGCTGGGAGTCCAGCTACTGATGGGACAACCTACCCTAGGGGCTCACTGGCAGGGCCTTGGGCCCTCCCACTCACCCTCCTAAACTATGGTGAGATAAAAGGGGTAGGGATGTACTGCCCAACAATAACTGCCCAAGTGTAGGCTCTTATCAGCAGTAAGTAATAGCTAAGCTGTGGTAGTTAACTCATCAGTGAAACACAGGTAAGCTACCTTGGTTTAGCTTTCACTTTTGTTCAGGTACATGAACAGAGTTACCAAGAGCAGCCAACACACAGCAAGTCCCTTCTCCCTTTTCATTCACTCTAACTCATTCATTTGTCCGTATCATTAGCCTCCATTCACTTCCGAAGTGCACAGTACCCTCTCTTCCACTAATTCACTGAAGCACTGACAAGCCAAATGGTTTCCAATTCAACTGATATTTTGGGACATTTAAATAGAATAACTAATTCTGGGGTCATCTACAGCAAGATAAGTCAGCTGGGGGAGGATTTGTAGATATCTTATCAAACAAGATGAAAGTAGCATTAACTAATAACCTTCTCTGAAATACCATCAATTTGAGTTTTGTAAGTGGAAAGAGGCAAGAAATTTAAATGGCATTTTAATTTATCAGTTTTATACAGAGTAAAACACAAGTTAATTACTGCATTTGTCATTAAAATTATCTCTATAACCCGATCTCATAAATTCAGGGTCCCTAAATAAAAAAAACCTAGAATACTTTATGTTTTATCTCTTTTAGAGTGTGTCATGATCCACCAAAGAAAAATTCTAAAGCTGCTTCCATGGAGGCTTTTTATGATTTATAGTATAATCTCCTTTCTTCCAATTTTTGTGATACAGAAAGTGATAGTTTAATAATACATTTATCTAGACAAAGAATAAAAACAAAAATACATCTGATATAAAGGAAGAGTCTATTGCAAGCAAGCATTGTGCATGATCTGGATGGTAGGAGAAAATCTATTTGCAGTTGAATGAAATTCATTTGAAGCAAGATGTTTTCTTACTGGTTTTATCATCTCTTTATTTCAGCTCTGAAGAGTCTAAAATTTACTTGTGCAAAGCTACTTCTTTCATCTTAAGACAAATGTTCTAATCTCTTTAAATCTGCTCTGGGTTGACAAGAAAATTTTCAAAAAAGGGTGTTTCTGCCATCCCTCTATACCTGCAATTTTGGTTTCTAATAAAATACTCAGGTAAATTTGAAAAATGCCACAGAAGGGAGACATTGCCCAGGACTGCTACAGCACATTTTCCTTTCATGAGACAGAAGTGGCGTATCCAGATTCTTTCATATAAAAAAAGACACCTTTGGATGATTATTAGGGGTATGCAAAGCTCCAGGTGCTGATTCAATTGGGAGGAGATTCGGCCCGATTCAGCAGCCGAATCACCAAATCCGAATTGAATCAGGAGATTAATTATAAGGTCTGAATTGATTTGAAGCTCTCTGAAGCAATTCAGAAAAGATTCAGAGAGCTTCGGAGATTTGGGCAGTCCCCGCTTACTACTGCAAGAAGCTGGACCCGGGCTCCGTGCTGGTAAGTAGGGGGCGGGGATGTGGGGGCTGGAGGAGAGGACCATGGGGGGACCCCTGCCAAGCCCCATCCCCTGCCTGTTCCCCCAGCTCCCCTGAGTGCCCTCCGCCCACTGTCCCAGCCCCACCAGGCACGGCTGCCCTGCCCAGCCCCAGCTCCCAGCTCATTAAAAAAAAGCCCCTACTCACTGGCTGCTGCCAGGTGGGGGAGGCATCCTCACTGTCCCCCACAGCTTTTCAGGCATGAAGCAGTGGGGGCAGTGGGAATCCCCACCACACACACACACACACACACACACACACACACAC
>NW_017729025.1:18635997-18658633 GCF_001723915.1 Gavialis gangeticus | reverse complement strand
ACACACACACACACACACACACACACACACACACACCCCCCTACGGGGGCAAACACTTCCAATTCGCACCTACAGTCAATTAGGTACCATATTTATCTGAATCCAAGATGACCCTGAATTTAAGGTGACCCCCAATAACTAAATTCTATGCATAAAAAATGTATAAATTTGTTATAATTTCCCATATATATGATCTAATTATTGGAGGGTTGTCTTAAATTTGTTCTCCCCACTGCTGCAGCAGGGAAAAATGTGGCAGGGAGGCAGATGATAGGGCTGTGCGAGGCTTTGGACCGTGCTTTGGATTGGCGCCAGAAGCAGCATGTCCAGATCAAAGTGCTGGCTTTGTTAGGCTTTCCGAAATGGTTCAAAGCTTCCGAACCGCTTTGGAAAAATCTTTGGAGCCGCCTTGGAGATCCGACCATAGGGTATAATGGGGAATCAATGAAATATCTATAACTTTGCTGTTTTTTGTCTGATTTGAATGAAACCTGCAGGGTTGGTAGCCTCTGCTGAGACTGTGAAGCCTGCCATGTTTCAAGAAGATCGGGTTTGGGGGGGAACTGCACCCCAAGTTTTTGAAAGCAAAACTCATGTCACATGTATGTATTATGCCACAGGGGGGTGAAAACTGCAGGGGTGGTGTGATCCCGGAAGTGGACCAGAAGTGCTTCTGGTCCACTTCCAGGTCTGCTGCTGAGTGCGCTGGGGAGCCTCCCCGTGCTCCTGTGGGATGCTCCATGAGCCTCAGCATCACAGCCTTCACAAGCTGCCTGCTACCTAGAGGTATGTAGAAAAAACATTTAAAGTTGTGTCTGTATCTGAATCTTTATGAATCTCTCCAAATCAATTTGGACTGTTCTGATTCAATTCAGAGAGATTAAAGGGTCCTCTGATTTGATTTGGGTTTGGAGGTCGGCCACCGAATCAGGCCGAATATCTACCTAATTGAATCAAGGACTGAAGCGTCACACAGCTGTAGTAATAATTCCTATGGCCCCAACTATGCATTTAGTACCTTGCTATTATTAATAATAGGCAGGAGCCAGCCACTAGGCAACTGGAACTTTTCAGAGGGGTGGAAAGCATTCCCACTTTGTTCCAGGTCTTCTCCTGCCTTTGACCCCACCAAGCTCCATTCTAGTGGCAGCACCAAAGCAAAACACCATAGACCTGAAGGAAAGGCACCTTTCCTTGGAACACTCTGCAAGAGGAGGAAGGATTGTACTCTTGGGTACAGCAATTACCAGCCCCACATCAGGGCTCCACATCAGTGGCAATTCCTTGCTATGCACTGGAACTGGCACTGAATTTTCTGACAGCACACAAATTTGCTGAAGCTGGTGACTTCCACAGAATGCCTTGGTTTGGAGAAACTTCAACCATGCTGGTAGGGCTCTAGTGGAAATCTCCACCATTTCCTGCTAGTTCAACTGGCTGACTGTGGAGGCTACCATGTTGCCAGGGACTATAGTTGTATGGTAGTTTCACTGTGCACACTATACTGTGGGGTTGGTACAGAGCCTACTCTAGGGGTGTGCAGGGCCCAGGGCATATCAGCCTTTGTGGGGAGGGGGGGTGGTGACAAGTGGCCAGAGCATGGAGTGGGGGTGGGGAAGATGTTGATGAGCAGCTGGAGCGCAAAGCTGGCCAGCCACACAAAGTGGTGGTGCCCTTGGCATGTGCCAGTAGCGCTGTCCATGGGGCCTGTACAGCACTGTCTGCAGGGGCCCCCAAAGCATGGGGCCCAGGGTGATTTCCCTGATTCACCCCCTTCCCTCCCAAGGGACAGCTCTGGGCAGGGATCATAGGGTTTCAGGCTTCCTAGTATGGAGCCGAGTGTATGAAAGTCCTGGAACTAGTTCTAGGTCTTGCAGCTCCAGGCAGGCCAGCCACGTGGACTGTCAGCCGAGAATACCACGTCATCTGTAACTCTGGGGCATCCTTGACATAGAGTCTGTCCTAGGATTGGGGACCACTTTCCTGGTTGGACTGGGTGCTGACAGCTCCAAGAATCAGTCAACCTGTGGAGCCAGCTTGTCTCAGAGCTTGAGAGTCTGAGTGAGGCAATCGGCTTGGAAGGGCTGTCAACCCTGGAAGACCTGGGAGCTGCTGACTGAAACAGACACGATGCTCCTCACTATCACAGCTGCTTTTGAATCTCGGTGTAAGAAAGCTAAGAACTAGTGATCTACTGTATCCTCCTAGACAAGTTCCTGGTGAGGCACAGATGTACAATCCAGATTTAAACAGCTAATGTATAAACCACAACTCAAGATCACTCCTGCTTATCACTGACCACAAGCTGTGGCCTCTACTTGTTCTCAGAAACTGAGAGAAGGCTGTTTGCCTTGGTTGTGGATGGACAGAGGTGCTAATTCAAGCAGATTATAATTGTTTGCCACCATCTGAACTCATTAATCTAAATTAGTTCAGCCTGTTCATAAGATACACACTTACATCTTGCATATAGTGGCTTATTTCTTCTGCTTAATAGGAGCTGATGCCTTACGCAGAGAAAGGGCTTTTTTGTGAATCGTACAGAACATTCAAGACACAATTTGCCTGTAAGAAATTCTGGAGTTAATGTGACCTGACAACACAAAGTTTTGTTCTTCCTGACTAGTTTCCAAAGATTTACAAATATGAACGCTACAATTTATAACTAGTGCTGTTACAATACAGTGTTGGAAAAATAAAAGCACTGTTTTATGCAGGAAACTCAAATGTATATATTATCAAAGTAAGATCTTTTTATGCTAGAAAAACTTTGGTACTGCATGCAGCACTTTCCAGACCCAAGGCGCTATTTCAATGACACAGAAAGTAGTTACATAAGCAGTTAGTTTCCCAGCAAAGCTCTGTGTGGGAGTTTGGGCTATGTGTGTGAGTGACTGAGTGAGTGATTGTGTGTGAGAAGGAGATGGGCTTGCTGCATTATGCATTCATGTGATAGTAGGCATATAGGCCAAAATGCAGCATAAACAGGTGTAATTACTTATAGGAACAGCAAGGGCTAAGCTTTTTGCACCTCATTAAGACTTTTTATCTTTTTTCTCAGAGGGCCTTATGCTGTTAGTAACACGCCTGAAACTGACAGGGCTCAGTGCAAAGCTGCTTTAGAAGAGTTTCACCAATCATGAATTAAACAAGGCACAATTACATTACAGTGGGCATGTCTATATGTTCATTAATGCACTGTAATTACGGTGTATTAAGTTAGTATCTGTAAGAACAGATACGAACTTAATGCGCTGGAATCGGTGCTACTGCGCATTAGTGCAGATGAACGTTTTTTAGGTAACGCTTAATGCCCATTGGACTAAAGATACTGTGCATTAGTGTAGATGAACACCTTTTAGGTGATGCTTAATGCCCATTGGGCTAATCTACTGCACGTTAGCATGGTTTTTGCCAGCTGCACTAATGCACAGTAGAATTAGTCCAATGGGCACTAAGCATCTTACGCAGATGCGCCCAGTGGGACCGAAGAGATTTTAAGTGGTTTACATATTAACCAACATGCGGATACAATGCTTGTTACAATGTAATCGGGGCTAATGAAATTGCACTTAAGCAGGACTGGCAATTTTGCAAGATGGTCAGTTAGTCATATTTCAAGTGTATCTGCTCCACCATAAAGGAGAAGGAAAATTTGGACTTAGTCATTCACTTGCTTCTAACAGAAATGGTGACACAGAGAGGAGGTGAGTGTCAGACACTCCCATTAATCTCAGAGGAAATCACTGGAACCTTACAGGATCAGACCTTATTTGCAGTCCACTACTCCTTCCAAGTGGGGCAGGGAAGCAGAGTGGTTAAGGTAACTTGCTCTGGCTCCAGAGGCATCAAGCTTTGCTGGGGACTTATGCGAAAGGCTGTCCGCACTCAAGCAACTGGCAAAGGGTACTTGATCTTTTGAGCTACAGAGCAAAATGACTTCACATAATGCTATCACATCACTTTCTTCTGTGCCATTGGGTATAGAGACTGGTGCGCCTTAAACACACTCCTTCAGTGGGCCACTAGGCTTGAGAGACCCCTTCACCTTTAGGCTCCTTTTCAGCAGTGCCCTGAACTGTTAGGGTTCAGACAGAAATTACATTTTTAGTGTGACTGGCCCCCTGAAAGTGCTCTACAGCCATGCTGTGACACGTGTATGGCTGCAGAGCGCTTTTAAAGTGGCCAATTGCACAAAAAAATTAACCCTCCTCAAATGAGGTATCAGATGAAGGCGTTCTGCTGCAGAGCACCTTAGGGAACATGTGTTCCCTAGGGTTAATTTTTCTTCCATTTGGGGCTGGGATGATGCAGCTTAGCCCTGCCCCCAGGGTTGTTAGCAGGGAGGGAGGGGGGAGAAGGGAGGGGGAAGCCAGTAGCAGGGAGCTGCCCACTGGGCTTTGCCTGATCTGAGCTGGAGGGGTGGGGGGAGGTGTGGATCAGAACCCTCTGCCCTGCCTTGTGGGATAGACCAGCTCACCCCAGTACCCCATATGGGGAGATGGGGGTGATGCCACAAGGTGGGGGGACCCAATCCACCCCTACCCCCAGCTCAAACTGGGCAAAGCCCAACAGGCAGCTCACCGTTGCTGGCTTCCCCACCCTCCTCCCCCCTCCCTCCCTGACAGGCCCAGAGCTGGGAGGGGGTGACATGGCTAGGGAGAGGGGCAGCTCCTCAGCTTGCTGCTCACCAGTAGTGAGGCTCAATTCCTTCCCCCCGCCTCAATCCAACAGGCAAATATCTGTTGGCTCATGGGGTGCTTTAACTCATGGTGCTTTATGCAAAGCGACATGAGTTAGAGTGGAGGCCTGAATGTCTACCAGTGCCCTTAGAGAAAACTGAATGCCTGTCTTGTCAGATAGAACAATCTCTCCCTTTAGACAGAAGCGTAAGCAGCCCTAACAGCAACAGCCAAAACCTGGTAAGTCTAGATTTACTTTTACAGCCAGATTTTCCAAAGCACTATGTGACTCCCAGCCACACTCCTAAGTATGCAGCCAGATTTTCAGAGATGCTGGCATTTAAATGGCAGTAGGTGAAGAGCAGAGCTCAGAACCTTAAAACAGGCCACTGTCTGAAGCCAAACATTGGGCCCTTGGGGCTGAATATGTTGGCCAACCTATCCTCCCTCTAAAATCCCCTCTTCAACTAAATGACTGAAGGTGCTCTGAAGTTTTCCACTTCCCTGCAGTTTGCAATTAGTGTTCCAGCCACAGCTTTGATTGCACCTCTTTGCCCATGCAACCAGCTAATTGCTTGCTAATATGTATGCCACGCTGCATGAAATCTTAAGGGACTTGATTTTTATGAAAATTGTCATAATTATATCAACAAACTCTGAACTCGCATCTCCCCTCCCAGCAGACAGTTTCTCAAGAAACAGTATACACCCTATCTTCTACATGCATGACACCCCAGCTGTATCTCTGTACAGCTCTGTCATGTTCTGTCAGGTTCAAAGGACTCACAGCCCTGTTACTTTCAGGGATATCACTGCTATCCTGCCTCCTACCTCCTGTCTCCTTCCTACATGTGACCAGCATTTGATATTTCCTCATTTCTTTTGATTCTGTGGCATCCTTAGAACTACCCGCCTGTTTGGTGTCTTCTCTCTGGTTCTGAACTGTGAGGATGGCAAATCATGACAGTAATTAAGCATATGCCTACATCTCCATCTAAACATGCACTTAACTGCTGTCCTGAGGAGAAGTGCTTCCAGACGTGTTACCCTTAAGGGTGAGATCCCTTAAGGCGGGCATGTCAAACTCACCCCATGCCCTGGGATGGATCCGCACCATGGAACTCCTCATGGACTGCACCTGAACCCAATGATGCTGGAGCAAATGGCAGAAATGGCAGGGCCAGTGGCAGAGGCGGTGGGGCCAATGACTGGCAAGTGACCTTGGGTGAAGTGGCTGCAAGGCAAATAGCAGTGGGCCAAGCAGCAGCAGAGCTGTGTCAGAACAGCCCTCACTCAACCCCGCTGCAACCAAGGGTCAGGGCCAATGGGGCCCTGTTGCCCTGGACTCTGCAGCAGGCCCTGATCCTTGCTGGCTCCACCCCTAAATTCCCCAGCCTGCCAAGAGCCTCGTGAGCTGAGGAAATCAGTCGTATACTTGACACCCCTGTCTTAAAGCACTGGACCTTCTAACTTGGCTCCAGCGAAATGCTTACACGCTTGCTTAAGTGCTTCTTGGGGTCAAACCTAGGTTGCTCAGCACCTCACAGGATTAACCCAGACTTTGGATGGGCAGAAGAAAAGAATGAGCCCTAAGGGCTCCTATAGACATTTGGGACATCAGAGCAGACTCAGTTGAGTCTGCTGGAGGACAGAAGTAAATGCGCTCCAGCAGACTCTAGCATCATGTGCATCAGTCTCCCTGTGCTGAAAAATGGCAGCATGGCACTTTGAACTAAAGCTTGTTTGATGAGCTTTGGTTCAAAGTGGCCCACCACTAGCATTTCCTCTAAGCTGCACGGCGTGCACGGCCACGCAGGTGTGCTCATGCTACACTGCCAGGCATGCCTGCACAGCTGCGCACACCGCGCAACTTAGAGGGAACGCTGCCCACCACCATTTTTCAGCATGGGGGATGCTGATACACGTGATGCTCAGACACTTTTAATTAGCGCAGCTTGCTAATTAAAATGCCTCCCCCCCCACACCCCTCCGAGAGTACATGCAAAAATACCCTGAGAGATGACTCTCACTGATTTCTTCCTCACTCCTTAGTGCTATTCTCCAATGAAAGCTTCAATGAGAAACAATGACCCTGTTTGTCTGACACATCTGGTCTGCTTAGTGCCAAACCTCTGAAAGAGTGTCCCTACAAAGTAGGCCCATGCAAGGATCTTTGCATTACAGGAGGATCATCCCCTGGTGCAGAGGCTGTGTAGAAGCTCCCTTCCTGTGACTGATATAGGATGTGTGATTAGGGAAGGAGCAGATTGACAAGGACTTCCATGTGTCCTGGAAATCCACCTGCTGGAACAGCCAGGGGCATTCAAAACCAGACAGACACCTGGGCAAACATGGCCCATGCCCCAAATACTTTAGCCATGGTGCAGTTCCTTTATCTGAAATACTCAAAAATTGCTATACACTAATGAGCCACTAATTTGGATGCCGCACTTCAAGAGGGACACAGAGAATCTGGAGAGGGTTCAGAGGAGGGCCACTCGCATGATTAGTGGCCTCCATGAAAGACCCTACGAGGGGAGGTTGAGGGATCTGGATCTCTTCAACCTTCACAAGAAACATCTTAGGGGAGACCTTGTAGCCACCTATAAATTTGTCAAGGGAGTGCAACAGGGAATTGGAGATGTGCTATTTACCAGACCACCCCTAGGAGTAACTAGGAAGAATGGGTGCAAACTAGTGAAGAGTAGATTCAGGTTTGACTTAGAAGGAATTTTTTTAAAGTTAGGGGTGCCAGAATCTGGAATGGGCTTCCAAGAGGTGGTACTATCTCCTAACTTGGAGGTCTTCAAGAGGAGGCTTGATAGACACCTGGCTAGGGTCATCTGACCTCGGTCCTGTTTCTTGCCAGGGTGCCGGGGCAGGGGGTCGAACATGATGATCCTTTGTGGTCCCTTCTGACTCTACAATCTATGAATCTATGAGCTAAGCTCCACAACACCTCAGACTAGGCAACATTATTAATGTGTTATGATGGGGAAACTGAAACAGAGATTAAATAATTTGCATATGATCACATGACAAATCTGCAAAATAAACTAGGATTAGAAATGCCCTGAGTTCATCTCTCCTAAGCCTTTACAACTCAACCACATTTCTCATCTTTATAACTCTAATTTGGGGTAACAATCATTTTCCGAAATGGATGAATGAAACTATCTTTATCTATTTTCTTATAACAATACCTGATTGCATCTTTACAACCCCCCTGCTAATACTGCCGTCACAGCCTCATCCTCTTAGCAAGCGGCACTTAGAGTACCAGACAATCTGTTATTCCCCCCTAAGAATTGCCCTCCCTCAAACATCAGGAGCACTGATGGGTTGCAGCATTTTTGCCAAGTGTCTTTGCAACGCTACCATGAAGATGAAGATGGAGAGCTCTCTACGAGCAGGTGTCAAAACAATTCCATCAGCTCATGGCACTGGATAAGTTAATTATTGTTTCTTAATTTCAAGAGACAAAACTTCAATTGTAATCACAAGAATGTCCATCATAGAGACAAATTTGGTTTGTGATTAGCAGTTGTCCTGAAAAAAACCTAAAGTTTAACTGAAATACAAAGATTTTTGTTTAAAGTAACCTAAGAATAAAATGAATGCGAGTCCATGTAGGCTGGACTATTCCATACCTCCCATACTGCTGCAGGACCAGCAGCAAAGTTAGGCACTTTTTGTTACCCAGCAGACCTGGGATTAATTTGACACATGCCTGCACTAGCCAGCCAGAATCCAGTTAGTTCTCCTTTAAAAACTTCTACCACCAAGAAGCCACTTACTTTACTTCTACTTTGTAATGGCGGGGAGCTGTTTCTGTTCAGCTGTTTTCTGACTGATGCAAAAAAGATAAGGTCAAACTGCTTGACTCCTGCCCTGCTCCAGGGCATCAGTGGAGGGTCTATCCTGCCCTGAGTCCCAAATTCCCACAGTGGGATGAAAGTTGCTCTGTGCAGCTCCCATTGCAGAGCTGTGCTGACACAGGGTAGGTTAGCCAGTGTTGGTTGTAGGCATTAGCAATGTTGTCCACTGCTGCAAGCAAACCCTGCCATCAGATCCTGGCCAGGCAGGGAAACAGATTTGCCTGCGTTTTCAGAAGTGGATGGTGATTTTAGGTGTTCAGCTTGAAACCAGTTAAGGGAGCTGGGCTTTCAGAAAGGGCTGGGTGTGAATAGGGCCCATCAAGTGCTGGGTGTGAATATTCATGTGAATAGGGCCCATCAAGGTGCTTGGAATTAGACATTTGGAAACAGGGGTGTCTTCAGATACTACCTGTAGGTGCTTGTGCATTTCTGAGAGCACATCTGTTGGCACACTCCTTTAGAAAACCTGCTCTGGTTTCCGGATAGATGTTCTGCTCATGGTAGAGGAGAATCCTTCAGTCCAAAGTGAATATTAATCCAATGGTTAGCATCACCATGAGACTGCAAGACTCTCTTGGAGTGAAGGAGATTTTTCTACAATCATCCTCATAGACTGTGATTGAAGAACTCTGGGTTCGATACTCAGTCTGCCACTGATTTCCAATGTAATTCTGGGCAAGTCATTTAATCTCCCTGTACTTTGCTTCTGTTTTCTGTAAAGTGGAATTATTAGACCTCTCCATCTCAGAAGGGCCTTCTAAGGATAAATTACAATGAGCCTGGGAAACAAATACAACTCAGTGTCACTCGGAAGTGAGCTCAACAGGCGTTCAACCCTCTCTGTAGATTTCCAAGCAAAAAAACACCCCCCCCATCCTTAACATCCAGTTACGAGCGCATATCTGAGACCCGAGCATTCAAAATCCTTACAAGAGTGTTGTAGTTAACATGCTTAGGCTGATTAACCGCAGCAAAGGAAACAAGGATTCCTTGATTAAGCTCTATGCAAGAGAAGAAAGGGAATTTGTAAGAAGATGAGAGTATGCAGTTGTATGAGCAAATTACTGACAAAAGTCCTAGATGAGGAGAATCGAGGCACAGCTTGCAAGTGAGAGATACAAGCACAGCGAGGAAGCCACTCAGATATCACCATATATGTGACAGAAAAGAGTCTGGACGCCACTTGCTGTGCTTGATCCATACCTGCAATGTTAACAGTCAGGCCCAGGAAACCTCTGCCGTGCGTAGGAATTTTATTGAACCCAGTCACTTTTGAACAACACTGCAGACAAGTATGTGCCAGCAGATAGCTTCCTCTACATTACCTACACGTCTATACCTCTGTGTTATAACACTCCTATAGCATCACAAGAGGGGAACAAAGAGCATATGGCAAAGGACTCCAGACAAGAAGCCTTGGCTTGCACACACTTGTTCTGTGTAAGGTCATAATCTCAGCCCGTAGCTGTTTCTCTCCGCGAAGAGAGGGTCTTACATTAGTGGTTGTTAGCACCGCAGACATCTTAAGTCTCTAGCACCCCTATCTATGATCAGTTTTGCAGCAATCACATGCTAGACTAATTGTTCAGAATCAAGCAAGTAGTAAGAGCACTATAATAGCATCTAGAGGCCTCTACTGAGGTTGTTAGAGGCATAAGAGGAGGAAGTTCTTGACTCAAAAGAGATTATAGGCCCGATCCAGAGTAGTGGAAATTACGTGGTATCTGCATTTTATAGATGGAAAACCAAGACAAAGATTCAGAGAGTCATTCAGGACTTGTGCCAGAGCCAGGAACTGAACCTAGTACCAAGACAAGATACCTTTCTGAAAATAATGAGCTGTCAGGCAAACAGAAAGGATGGCCTTGACGATGGGGGAAGTTTGCTGGCCTGCCTCGTGCTGAAAGTTAGCCTAGATGATCACAGGGACCCCTTCTGGCCTTCAAATCTTCAAACAGGGCCCTGCTTCCTCTCTGGAAACTCTCTCACTCGCTTGGTCACGCATAGCTGTGAAAATGCCTCAGCGGTGGGTGCCTTCCTATCCCTCTCAGGGTCTCATTTCAGAATACACAAAAATCAAAGAGCCAGGACAACCAGCCTGTGTGCCTCCTCGTTACACCCCTGCTTTTCTCTCTCCATTACTAAAGCGTAATACAGCTCTTTTTAGGGCAAAGGGATCATTAAATCTCCACTGGCTACTGTTGAGACCAGGCATATTTCATGTAAATCCTCACACAGCTGTTGTCTTCCCCACTCTCCCACCAGAATTATAAAGAGTATCTGCTGAGCAACGGCAGCCAGTGATCCAAGGAGCAGCTTCCTAGGAGGAAATTGGTTAGTGACCTCAGCACATTATAAATAGCTGTAGCCTTAGGTGTATATCCCGAGGGGCCTGAACATGTGAAACAAATAGAAGAGATGGCAGAAGACCACAAACAGCCCTGAATCCGGGCTGAGCCCTGCTTCCACTAAAGTAAATGGCAACCCCCTATTGAGTGAATCTGGAAACGATTGGGCTTGAGAGCACACCCCAACAAATTAAGGACCAGCTGGTAGATGAGGGCCCTGCTTCTGAGAGGTACCGAGGACCCACAGCCCCTCCAGAAAGGAACAGAGCAGGGGCTGATGCCTCAGTAGAAAACTATTGAAAATCCAGATTCACTGGCCATTTAGATTTTCCTAGGGTCAATTTGCCCCATGGTCAGATCAATATGGACTGGGGGAGGGGGCCGGAGTTTGCGTTTTTGCTTAGCAGGGGTGGGTGGGAGAGAGCGTGACCCTCTGCATGGGATGTCTTGCATCCCATGTATTAAGAACCTTTTATAGAAGCAGGACATTGGCTGCTGTAGTCCCCTTGCCTTACCTGTGGCAGGTTAGGGCATTCTGTCTTGTGTTGTGTCAGGGTTAACAGTAGTTTTACAATGAGATTAGATTATGGTTGTATGGAATGGTTTGGATAGGAATGATCCGACATAAGAAAGGGAGGTATTTTTGGATAGGGATTGTGGAATCATAGAAAATGAGGGTTGGAAGGGACCTCAGGAGGTCATCAAGTCCAACCCCCTGCTCAAAGCAGGACCGTCCCCAACTAGATCATCCCAGCCAAGGCTTTGTCTAGCTGGAGCTTAAAAAACCTCCAAGGTTGGAGATTCCACCACCTCTCTGGGTAACTTGTTCCAGTGCTTTATTACCTTTCTAGTGAGAAAGTTCATCTTAATATTTAACCTAAACTTCCCTTGCTGCAACTTGAGACCATTGCTCCTTGTTCTGTCATCTGTCACCACTGAGAACAGTCCAGCTCCAGCCTCTTTGGAAGCACCCTTCAGGTAGAAGGCTACTATTCAGTCTATCTCAGTCTTCCCTTCTCCAGACTAAATGAGCCCAGTTCCTTCAGCCTCTCCTCAGAAATCAGGTAGCCCAGCCCCTCACCATTTTCATTGCCTTCCACTGGTCTCCAAATTGGTCACATCCTTTCTGTAGTGAGAGGCTCAAAACTGGACATAATATTCCACATGTGGTCTCATCAGTGCTGAATAGAGGGGAATAATGACTTCCCTTGATCCACTGGCAATGCTCCTACCAATGCAGCCCAGGCTGCCATTAGCCTTCTTGGCAACAAGGCCACACTTCTGGCTCATATTCAGCTTACTGTCCACTGTAACGCCCAGGTCCTTTCCTGCAGAGCTGCTGCTTAGCCAGTCAGCCCCCAGCCTGTACTCGTGCATGGGGACTGTTTGTCCTAAGTGCAGGACTTTGCACTTCTCCTTGCTGAACCACATGAGATTTCATTCAAATCCTCCAATTTGTTTAAGTCCCTCTGAGTCCCAGCCCTACCCTCCAGCGTATCAACTACTCCCCACAACGCGGTGTCATCTGCAAACTTGCTGAGGGTGCACGCCATCCCATCTTTGAGGTCTTGATGAAGACATTGAACAAAACCAGCCCCAGGACCGATCCCTGGGGCACTCCACTTGAAGCTGGCTGCCAGCTAGACATGGAGCCATTGATTACCACCCCTTGAGCCCAATGATCCAATCAGTTTTCTATCCACCTTACTGTCTATTCATCTAACCCGTACTTCCTTAGCTGGTTCCAAAGCACAACCCCAGGGAGAAGAAATGCGAAACTGCTGCTGCTCATTTATCCTATGGGTAAACAAGTACAGAACGGCCAGACACCTTTCCCAAGCACTTACCTCACACACACAGTCTTATTAGGGGAAAGCTGGTTCACAGCCCCTAGACCAATGGGTCAGATCACAACAACTGACTGAGACAAACTAATTCTCAGCTGGTATTTTTCCCTGAATAGCAGTCATTGCCCTGATCCATTCCACATTAAGTGGCAAGCATTTTGTATCAGCTCAGTAGACTGGAATAGATTTCCACTAAATGAGAACTACCCACTCTATTAACTCCAATGAAAGGGATACGCAAGGGAAAAGCCAAAACAGAATGTAGCCATACATGTGCTTTTAAAATAGTGCAATCCCTTCTCGAAAGGTTAGTTTTCATTAATACAAGGGAAGAGCAGATTAAGTCAGTTTTTCATTTAAAATTGCAAACAGAATGAAAGTTCCAAGGAGATAACTCTGGATGCAAGTAAGAAAATCTTGATTCCTCTCACATACACGGGTAACCGACCTACATAAGTACGTAGGTACACAGTTTTGTGAAAAGCAGTCAGATATCCTCCTAGGAAATATTTGATACAAGATATTTTGGTGATGGCATTATTTGTACTGCTGTAGCAAATAGAGGCCTCAGCCAAGCTTAAGCCTCCATTAGGCTCTGGCCTTTATAATTAGGTAGGGAGTGATAGGTCCTTCCCCAAAGTATTTATAACCTAAACAGACAAAATAGACCAGAGGAAGGTATTAGCCCCATATACCGAGGGAGACCACAGCAGAGAAAAATTGGTTGACTTTTCCCAGGACTGTAGCATAGACTCATACACCTGAGTCACAATCTTTACTACAGGACCATCCAGCTTCTCCAGAGAAAAGCATTCCTTCCCCAAAATAAAAAGGCTGTTGTCAATCTCTGTTGAATGGCCTTCCTAGTGATTGCCATGAGTTTCTCAAAACCGCATGCCTACATACTTATGTAGGTCCATAATCTTCATATTTGAGAAGAATAGTTTGGTAACACTCATGCACGTGTACACATGTTGGTGTATATGAGAAGAAGGCATAGGCTGCAATGACAGGAAGCAAAATGGTAAAGATTTGCCAAGCATAATACAAAATGCACAGGCTCCATTTCTCATAAGAGGTGAATGTGCCCCAGAAGCATGATGAGAAAGACAAGGATCATGGGTTACCTTTACACATCGGTCACAGCAATGACCGCAGCTCGTGTAAGGTGCAAACAGAAATCGCCCTTCTGCCGCCACAACAATGTTGTGAGCAAATAGATGTCCTGGCCTTTTGTTATGCTCCAAGTGCCCAAAAATGTTGTAGCAGCCAAAGGTAGTCACAGGGTGTGATGCCTTATAGGGGAGGATGTCTGCTTGCTTATCATGTGTCCCAGGAATTCCCTCAGTGGGGGCTTCCTGCAGCCTTGCAGACATGGCTCACGTATCAGGCAGCCAGGCCCCAACCTGGGGGGGAGGAGCGCTTGCAAGTAGTGGAGCTCACACTTCACCTGTTGTGTCCTGAACCAATGGGGGTCCCCCTGTTGCAGATGCACATCATGGGAATCCCCTGCCAGGGATTCTTGCGGTACACAGATCTCACTGCCGTGCCCCCTGTCACAGAGGTTCCCCCACCTGCAGACATGTGCCTCGAATTGGGATGCAGCACTTGGGGCCTTTGTCCCACAGGATCAGGCCCCTGGGTCCCTGGGAGCAGTAGGGGCCGACCTTGTGGGACAACAGCTCCAGACAATGTCTATACATGCCAATGGAGTAGATCAGCTCTTCCAGGGCACAGCCGAGAACAGCAGATCTTGCTTTAGACATGAAATCTGTTTATTCCTGTAGATGTGCCCAAGCTTGTTTTGAGCAAGCCTGCTGAAGTGCTTCTAGCACAGGGCAACGTTGCACAGAGCCCGGTATGGCACGACTGCCTGAGAGTTCACCCAGCTCCCTGGGTGGGTTTTGCAGACTGCAAAGTGCTCTGTGCTGCTCTGGCAACATTGCCAACAGCATGAGAGAGAGGTATCTTAAAGCTATGTAATAGCTATGTTGGCTGTGACTGAAGTGCAGGTGTGCCTGTTGTTAACAAAGGGCTGACTGGAGCCTCAGTGCTGTTGCTTTCTCTCTCTCTTTTTTTTTTTTTAATTAAAATCTGTGGGAAGAATAAAATTGCAGCTTTTGGAGCTTCCTCTAACAGAGGAGTCTTGACTCAGAATATAAATTCAAGCCTTTAAAAATTATATGTGCTGTAAGCAAATCAAGCTGGCCTGAAAAAGGAGAGTGAGATACAGGCTCTGCTGTCTTCTCATCTCACTTCTGGGCTAATCCCATAAAGCGGTCATGTGCTGGCTGCTTGCCTTTCTAGCACAATCATCTGTCCTGACTTTTATACATGGAGTTGCATAACAGCAGCCTTATTAGTATTCAGTGTACATTTTTGCTCTTTTTTTATTCTTCTTTTCTTAATAAAAGAATGAACTTTGGGTTTATTAGAGGATTGACAGACCTCGAGACCAAAGCGCCCCCCTTTTTGTTATGAAACATGCCGAATATGGAAACAGCAGCGTAAGATTCCTGATAGCAATCCACCACTTGTGCCTCAGCTCTACCATAGAAACTGATGTACATTGGGAAATACCAATTATTTGAATGCTATGCCCTTAGGCATACCTGTTCTCCTTTTCAAGTCAAAGGTCCATACAAGTCTGACAAGTCAAGGAACTGGTGTGGTTAAGGCACACCCATGTTAATGGCCAACAAAATTCATGGGGATAATGTGGCCAGCATCACATTTGACTCTACATCCCAAATGACCAAGCACAAATGGGTGAACTGGGGGTAGCCTTTAGCCTGGATCCAAAGCAGAGTTTGAATCCACATTAACAACTCTGCCACAACACTGCTTCCCCCTCCCCTTTCCTGTTACTACCAATTAGTTAATTGGTTTAAACTTAAAGCAGATCAATAGGGACTGAAAGTTGCTACCAGTGCCAGGTGACTGGCTTTTTATTGGGTGTTCATACTGACAGGTATTAGTATTTGGATAGCCCACAAGCTCCAAGGGCTATCACATATTTGCTAGGTGCATAGCTGCATAGTTGTTACTGTGCAGTCATTCAGTACTTGCATACCCAAGTACTAAATTACTGTAATGCTGACTGCTCGTTACTCCTGTGTAGTAGCTCATTACTACTGTGCAGTAACATTGTGTCTTGGTTCATGCCTCGTGACACTGCTATGCAGTAGTAATGAGCTACCGCACAGTATTAACAAGCTACTGTGTGGTCAGTGTCTTGTGTAGACGCGGCCACTTGGTAGAAAGGGGCAAAGGCCTACAACAGGGATCCCTTGGCATTGTTGTAATAAAATTAAATGCTAATATCCAGATACAAGTATCTGAACTTGATTTGGCAGATCATCTACCTTCAGCCACGGGCAACTGGTACCTCCCGATTCTGGGGGGGGGCACCAGATTGCTGCTGGGTGGGGGGCGGGGATTCCCAGTGGCAGATGGCTGAAATCAGCACAAAAAGACATGCACTTCCACCGGCACTTCCAGTTTTGAGGCTGGCGCTTCCAGGGGATGCATGGCCAATCTCAGGGGGTGCACGTGTACCCACATGCACCCCCTATATGTTGCCAATGCCTTCAGCCAATCTGGAGGGAGAAAATGCTGTGGGAAGGCTGGAACCTTTGTTCATGGATGGAAAAGCTAGGTTGGCTCACTGAAACAGCAGGGAGAGCTGCTACCCTCCATCCTTCTCTCAAGGCTTCTGGCCTCTGGGCATGTAGTGCTGGGAAAGGCACAGACAGAGCTGAAGGAACACACAGTAGTTCAAAGCTTGTTTCTCTTTCTTCACTCACCGATTTGGGAAGAACAGCTCCAGTGTCCTGAGTGATACTTCAGGCTATAGCTTTTTAGATGAATAGTTCTGATAATCTATATCCACTTTGCCTAGAGCTGGCCATCACTGCTGCACAGCTATCAGTATGCTCAGTTTAGTTCCTAAGTTCACCCTCCCAGCTGCCACACATAGACCACCCTTCAGTAGCACAGTTACTGCAGAAGAGCCAAATTTCCATTCATTCCAAATACCAAATTGCTCTTTCAACCCTTTACTATCTATTAGGTGTTCCCACTAACTCATGATGAATGTTCATTGGTCAGTATGGGAACGCATGTCCTGTTGTTAGCCATGGATAATCACAGCATTTCAGTTTCCAGTGCTGTGAACCTGACACTTAGCCCAACAGCTGAGATAAAATCATCACTAAGTTTTCTTATAGCTGATGATTTAAAATGACTGCAGGCTGGATTAGATGAGGGGGTTGGACTAGATGACTTCCTGAGGTCCCTTCCAACCCTAATTTTCTATGATTCTATGATTAACCTACAACAATTTTTTTGAGGAAAACAGAACACTTAATCGGATGAAATATGACATTCTCAAGTGCCTAAAAATGTATTGAGGACTGTTATTTTCTTTTCCCTGTTTTCTTTTCCCTTTTCCCTGTATTGAGGACTGTTATTTTCTTTTACTTGTTTAATAGTTTGAGATTAAACCTGCTCATCTGTATCTGTTTCACGATTTTTTAAAATTAAATTTATATTGTTAAAATGGATGTGATTCCAGATGTCATAACAAATAATGAAAGCTGGAGTTCTCAAAGATAGGCACTTCTTGTTTAATGAGAGAGTCTGTGTTTATCAGTAGAATGTATGCCCCTGAGCCATGGTTTTAACATAAGCAGATCCATTTTTTTAATTTATATTCAAGTGTGAAAAAATCTGAATGCAAATATTTTGGGCAACTCCATGAAGGAGATGAAAGTCACTGAGATCAGAGCCTGGCACCTGGTCAGTATTCCCTTTTGAGAGCACTTCTGTGCTCACTCAGACATCCATGCATCTAAAAGATAATCACTTTCATACTCCCATTCCAGTCCTTTACAAAGTAGTCAAGAGTGATCAAAGGCAGGACAGGAAAGCACATGTTTCAGGTGAAAGGCTCTCCCCCATATGAACAGTACTATTCCAGAGCCTTTGTACACACCACGTTTTTTGCCATTTCTTGCATTGCAACTGCATGACTGTTTGCACAAGTGGGATTTCTGGACACTCTAAAAGTCTTTCTGGTGCATTAAACTAAAATTCCTCTGATGTAGTTTAGTTTGGCTCACCGGGAATTAAAGCGTCATGTCCCTGGATTCATTGCATGCAAACACAAAGGCACTCAAAGAGGTGTAATGAGCCTCTTTGTCCACCAGATGACTGTGACTTTTTTGTAGTTCAGACCTTTGAATTGCTTTCACTTTCAAATTGCCTCTTTTTTTTTTTTGTGGTTCGTCATCTCCGTGCAGCATGGGCATGGACATGGGGTACAAGGTACGGGGTGGGGGGCCCCAGGCTGGAGGAGCAGTGGTGGACCGTCGTGCTCTCCTGCAGCACCAGCTGGCAACTGGGCTTAATTCATTTGAAAATCTAGTGCGTAAAAACACTGATGTGACGCTCCAAAGCTTAATTCGTTTGAAAGCCTAGTGCGTGCAAACACTGATGCAACACTCCAAAATAAACAAGTTTAAATTTTATAAACCTATTTAATTTAATGAGGATTAAAACCTGTGGTGTGTACAGGTGCCTGTGACAGGGGCAAACTCCCAGGCCTGATCTCAGTATTGGCCTGCCACCTGTCTACGGGCAAACTGCTTGCCTCATTCGCTTGCCACGCCTTGTTAATTGATCCTCATGTTAATTAGACAGGAGGTTGCCCTTTGAGTGCTCTGATGTACAAAGGCAATAAGTACATGTTCTGAACTCCACTTAATGTGTCCCATGTCTCTATCTCCATCTTAAGGTGGGGCCAAATACAGCACATAGTTCATCCTCTTATACACTGCCCTATTCTGGGCCACATTCACTGAACCCCCCTCTCACTGGGGCCTGTCACTCCACCCCTCTCTCACAGGGGCCTCTAGCATACTGCATGTTCCTGGGCCTCATTCACCCTGGCCTGCTCCCTTGAGTGACCCCAGAGGGTCATCGGGCTTGACTCTTCATTCCTTGAGTAGCTCTGGCTCAACCTCTTGGGTGTTTCCCACAATCCTCATCTGACAAGTTGCCAGTCAATTCACCAACTGTGGGCTAACTCTGCCCCTAGTCCCTCACCGGGCCACATTGCCCCTTCCTCAGGCCAGCACTCCGACACTACTCTGCGGACCTGGGGTCAAATGCCCCCCTTAGGCTCAGGTGCTTCCCTCTAAGTGTACCTGGACTTAACCATCCTCTCATTAGGGCCTGGGGTCTTACACCCCTCTGCAGGTTCAAGTGCTCCTCTCTGAGTGTGCCTGGGCCCCACTCCTGGGTTTTATACCCATATAGGCTCAGGTGCCTCTTGGTAGACATACCTGGCCCTCCCATCAGTGACTCACCAGATGATGGGAGCTAAGGTTATTGAGGTGCCCTTACCCACCTTTCACTGGGGAGGTTAGCAGTCCTGGCATTTGAATGGCACTGCCCCACCACAGGCAGTCCCACCAGGCCTCCCTGCCCCAGCAGGGTGCAGTTTTAGGTCATGCCCAGGACCATGGGGCCTGCTCCTTCCCCACAGCCCCAGACCTTACCTCCAAGATGTTCCTGGAGCAGTAGCTCAGCTGGGTGATGGCACTTCCTTGCTGGCTGGCAGCAAACTGCCCTCTCAACCCTGAGAGCCAGGCTCTGAAATGGCCACCCTAATCAACCTCCTGCTGACTGCCTGCTCCAGAAGTGAAGCTACTCTTACAGTATGATACATCTTGTGCTCTTGTTCTATTTAGGTAAAACAACCATTACAATTGTGGGGTGGCCAACAGTGCAGTTTAGGATTAGTGTCAGGTACTAGGCTCTGGTAATAAAATTAAGGCCTTTCTTACCTAATGTAATTACCAGAAGGAACAACCTGGACAGTAAACATCAGGATCTGCTTCCTGACACCAAGATCCCCCACAATTTGAAAGTTATTATGTATGTAGTTGCACAAGGGCTATTACTTGAATCAAGATATCTGAGTCTGCTAAGGGAAACAGCTGAAATCCCATTGCTAGAGAGACTGTCAAAGAATTGGACAAAACATTGGAAAATGTATGGCAGAGACCAATCCTATGCTCTCAAGATACCAAGGCACAGATCCATGAGGGTATTTAGGCACTTATGTCTTGTTTAGGAACTTGAACTCCCATTGACTTCAGGAGATAGGGTCTGAAATACCTTTGTGGATCTGAGCTGAAGACATTAAGTCATGAAGCAGGTCTTTTTAGATTAGTTGCTGGCTGCTACAGGAATTATCAAGGCTCAGTGACATTAAACATTGCTTTTTATAGGAATCCTACTCTAGTAATAGCCATTAAAGTGCAGAATGGTATTATAAACTAGAGATCTGCTCAGACAGCAGATTATAGTCCTTTTAAGATAGTTCAAGTTCAATCTGATGCACACTGAAGTCAATAGGAGCCCTTATATTACTTCCAGTAGGCTTTGGATCTGGCGCTAAACCTCATGGCATGGCTCTTACTTAAGTCTGCTGTTGACAGTCGATGACTGTGCTTTGGTATTTAGTCTAATCCACTGGTTTCCAGTCATTAGACATGAAAGTTATTATCCAACATTAAAATCAGCCTGGCATCAGGATGATGGCTTCTCAGGCAGGTTTAATCAAATGTATGTAACAGGAGCACATAAAATTGACAGCCATGAGTGACTGTTCAACGGGCGTATCCTATGCAGGCCAAGTCATTTCTGTGGAAGCCAAACATTGTTTTAGATATATATATATATTTTTAAAGCTCAAATACACAATAGAAAATGAAGCCTGGATTAGCAGATAACTTTCTTCTTTTAGTGATTTCCTTCTGTTTTCCCTAGGGGCAATGCTGTTCTGTCTGATGATGACATTCCAGAAATAGTGGCATAATGCTAATATGACTAAGAAATATGGAGATTTCCTACTCTTGGCTAATCCTTGCCAAGAGAATACTGAACACTGCAGATAAAAGAGTCACTAACACTAAGCTACATTTTGCTGCTATGAATTGGTTTCTAGAGACTGTAGCCATTTTGCAGGCCTTTTTCATTTCTTTCGAAAATGCCTCCTGTGACCATAATTAAGAGTTTAATATGAGACAGGGTCTTATTTATCAAGACAATTCGTTTTGCAACAGAAAAGGGCTGATAGCCTATGTTTTGTAGGCATTCTGAATATCTTTCAGCCAATCCATTAGGTGGGGCTGTGTGCATTGGGAAAGATGCTTAGGATTTGAAGCACTGATATTGATTATTGCTTATTAACATATTTTAACTAAGAAATCTGCATATCTGTTTTGTTTTACTTGCTGTGAAGCCTGGCAAGAGTTCTTATGGGACTCAATAGCTTAGTTACCTTTAAAATCTCCTCTAGTAACTATATTGAAGGATTCATTAATGAGCTTTCAATACAAATATGTTTCCAAATTTTTTTTCCTCCTCTTCATGTATGATGGAATGTAGCATGAGTTCAAGGCAAACACAGACACCTTTAAGTATGACAAGCATCAAAGGGCATCTGGAAATAATCCTTTTTGTTGCAAAATGATTAATTGCATGTTCACAGCTGGAATACAATTTGTGGGATATGTGCAATTCATAGTACCCAACCCTGTGTAATCACTCGAACAACTGTGGGCACAAGGCCCTGGAAATGGAACATGGCAGGACTGTACTATCATATTAACAGTTCTTGTGTAATTGTGTGTCAATAGGTCATGTCATTTTCGATTCTAATTTGTATTCATGTGAGATGATACAATGGACAAAATTAAGGTATTGTTTGGTTTCTGTAATCCTTTAAATCACTCTAGGCAAGCTAAGTGGTACAAAAAGTAAAGTAAATTAAAGAATATGCTTGCTCTTCCTCTGTGTGTGTGTGTGCGTGTGCAAAGCTAAAGCAATTTAGTGTATAAAATCGAATTTTATGTACATATATAGTTAATATATGTGTTTGTTTTTTATATTTATGAAATTAAAGCAATTTAGTATAAACACACACACACATCATATACTTATAGCATGTATGTATGTGTGTGATTATATATATGTGTATATATATATAATATATGCATTATACACATATGTTATGTATACATGTATATATTATACACGCGCAGACACACAAACATGCCAAATTGCACACACATACTCTGGCACATTTACAAGTATAGCCCTATATATTTATATACAAATGTACACTAAAATTAAAATTGTGACCTATTATATTTATTATACACACAGGGTACAACTACACATCACCATATAGTGACATTGTTATGGCGCTGTGCTTTCCTACTTCTTTTTGGAAGTATTAAACCATAGCGCAGTAACCATCCCTAGTACACTGTGCGCATGGTGTACAGTTAGATTTCGCCACTACATTGCCGTAGCAACACACTACGACAGGGGAGTGCGCCACTCTGACGATGTAGCTACGTGTAGCCAATTACGTGTAGACCCACATAATCGCTACATCACTGTAAAGTGCCATACGGTGATGTAATGCATTGCTATGTCACCATAGGGCAATGCGTAGACACACCCACAGAGACACACACAGACACACCCATTGCATATTTATTTAAAGATATATGTATATCTATAGATCCCCATTAATGTATAAACATATACGCACCAAAGCCCACATGACCTCCATGTACTATCTCACTCTCTTCCCTGCTATTGCATTGCTATTCAGCAGGAGGCAGCACAATTTTCAATTTACATAGTCTCTTCCAATCACATTTATTATCCAGTGCATGGTTGCCTTCCATCATTTACTTATTTTTCTCTTTGTTAGGCTGAGAATGGAGGGCAATTGAAAATCACACAGGTGCACATTAAAATGGATGTAGGTAAATGGGAATCACAGTTACTACATT
>NW_017729025.1:18622359-18630997 GCF_001723915.1 Gavialis gangeticus | reverse complement strand
TTGGGCAATTGAAAATCACACAGGTGCACATTAAAATGGATGTAGGTAAATGGGAATCACAGTTACTACATTAACTAGCAAAAATAACTTAAAAGGAGCATTTTCAAAATGCCTGTTCCTTGCATTTTAGGACTCTCTGCAAATTAAAATGCATCAAATCTCTGGCTTTATCAGACAGACTTAGGGACTCTCTGCACCTCCCTCCTAGGCTAAGTACAGAGAGTCAAAAAGCTCAAGTCTGAAGTGATTCAATCATCGCAGGTTACTCTAAACTGTGTAGATTGAAGTTTGCATCTCTTTCTGAACCTGGCCATACTATCTGTGTCTTCAACCTACTGTGGCAATGAGTTCCAGCAGTTAATTACATGCTGCATAAAAAGTATTTTCTCTTGTTTGATTTAAACCTGTCTCCTGTTAAGTTCAGTGGGTGCCAACTAGCTCTAGTATTATTGGACTCAGTGAAGAACAGCTCCCATTCAGTTTATGTACACCCTATGTGCTTTTATAGACCTCTATCTATAGCCTTAGGTATCTAATGAGCCATGTATGAATCGTAATACCAGGTTTGTGCATCAGTAATTACACGTGCACAAATGCTTGTCCTCCTCTTTTGGAAAATCTGGCCCCAGGGTAACAAAGTGATAACAGAGGATTAATTCATAAAGATCCTGTCTGGATTTTAGAAGCAAGTACAATACTTTTGTATCTAACCACAGGGTATTTAAAGCTTTGGGCTATTGAGTAATATAAAATGTGTTACCATTACATGGAATAGATTTGATTTATTACAAATTTGGGAAATTACAGATCAAAGTTAAAGAGTAGAGAGCTCTCAACAGAGGAACAGAATCTGTGCTTCTGCCTAGTATGCCACGCACTGTCATTTCTCTCCCTGCAGCCTACCCTTCTTGCTGGGAAAAATAAAATATTTCAGTCAGCCCATGGACACATCCAAATGGAGAATCTGAGCACAGACTTCTTTACATGAGTGATAGAGTGCCTCAAATTGAGGGGATTCTTTTAGACCAACTCTTCCTTGTAATTTTTAACTACCTGAAGTTTGGGTAGCTTGTGCATTGTGCACCGAGGTCCTCAGCTAACCTCATTCACCCTGTTCAACAATTGGAATATTCTAAAGAGATCATCCAGGAAGAAAGGTAATTACCTATTTGCATCCACAACCCTGCTGCTTGCTGCAAGAGATACGGCTACAGGACAGATTCCCACAGCACTGGTATTTCCTAGCTGCTGTATCAAGCCCTGAACAGTCCCTGGCAGTCCATGATGTTTCATCCTTGCCCTGCTCCAGTTTATAACAAAGGGCCAACTTGGCAGCACATGGCAATCCCAGGATCAAGACGCATAAAGGCCCTCATGAGTTGCATGGTGCGCTCCATGGGTCTGGTTGGGGATCCAGGCCAAGATTTGATTTTTCAATTAAAAGCAAAGAGGAATTAAATGCTGTAAGATTAGAACATTTTATGCCACCAAATGAATAGTAACAGAAATGAACTGCCAACAAAGTGCATTGTAATGAAAACCAATGAGTTGTTGTAGTCTCCACTCGCCAACAGAAAATTCATGCCTGTCCAAAAATGCCCCAAATACAGAAATGGATTAATCTGACTGCTGTCTAGTCATATGTATTTGCATTCATTTCTCACTCTAAATTATTTGTTGAATTACATTACCCTGAGAACTAGCCACAGGTAATTTGAACATGTTTGCAGAGAATATATGATAGGCCTATTAACATTAATACTGAGATGTGATGAGCCGACTGTTTGGCACTATCTGATTTCATACATTTGCTTCCTCAAACCATCAGATAGAGAGCATGATTCTTTGATATGGAATGACATCATGATTCTCTGTCAACCTCATATTCCCATAACCACCAGCAACCTGTGACATCCAAGCAGTAGGCTGCAAATTTGCATACATTTGCAATATTTCAGGCACAAATTATCCAAAGCACATGCCTTTCCATTTTAAATCTGTGTTATGACACAAACCAGAATGTGGGAATTGAACTGCATGCATTACTGGGGACTCTAAAGCATCTGATAGGAACCATATGTAGTTGATAGAATAAATAAAAAAATCTTCTATCAATATTTTCATTATTGCTGCTCACGCCTTGCTTGATGTTAAGCACATCAGAACAAAGAGGATAAGCCTCTATTTTATCAGTGAACTCCTGAATCGGGAGAAGAAACCACTTTCTACAACGTGCAATCTAATGTTCTTAGAAAAGTTAGCAAATTTCTTTTGGCTGTATTAGATCAAAAAGATAAGACCTTGTGGGCTTTGGGAGGGTTTCCTCTACAAAAATGTCTACTCTCTGAGCTTAAGAAACAGTCTTAAGGTCTTCAGGGTCCCCAAGAAGTTTTCATAGCAAATATCAATATGTTTGGGGTTCCAATAAAATGAAATGAAAAATCTGAGAAACTTAGATGTTAAAAAGAAAAAAGAAAAAGTATTGTGCAGAATTGTGTTGTGGTAGAAACTGGGAGAATCTGGATTTTCATCATTTAAATTTTGAGAGAAGCCAAGGTTAGGGAAGATACCTTTAGGCTACAGGTTGTTCTCAAGACACACAAATTACTTCCCTATTTCACATGAAACCTGCCAAACACTGAGCTTTCAATCTGGAATCAAAAAGGAACACTAGGTAACTTATGTTTTTCCCAAGAAAATGCAAAAATCTAGAGTGTACAGGGAAAAACAAAATCAATAGGTCTGGAATTGACAAAATGGCAGACAAATCAAGAGACTTGCTTATGTTGATAAACAGGAACACATGAACTATTCTGCTGACTTGCCATTTCCTGCACAGATCCTGAGCCACTTCGAGATTTGGAGATTTGGCCACTGAATGGGGCCGAATCTCTGATTAATCAAATCAGGGACCGAAGCTTCGCATAGCCCTAGTGGATACACAACTGGCTCGATAGCCACAAGCAAAGTGTAATTAAAATGGACCCATGTCAGAATGGTGGGAGGTTTTGAGTAGAGTCCCACAGGGGTCTGTCCTGGGCCTAGGGCTGTTCAACTTGTTTGTTAATTATATGGAAGATGGGATTGAGAGCTTCTTGTGCAAGTTTGCAGATGACATGAAACTGGAAAGGGACAGTGAACACTTCGGAGGACAGGGACACAATTCAGAGAGATCTTGACAGATTAGAAAGCTGGGCTGGTGCTAACAGGATAAAGTTTAATGCTGACAAATGTAAGACACTTCACCTTGGGAAGAATAATCCAAAATGTAACTACAAAATGTGCGACACCTGGCAGCACTACAAAGAAGGATCTGGGGGTTATGGCTCCACATTTTAGAAAGAATCTGGAGAAGTTAGAAAGAGTCCAGAAGCAGGCAACAAAAATGATAAAGGGCTTGGCAGGCAATTCATACAAAGAGAAGTTGAAAGCATGGTCAGCTGGCAGAAAAGGTGCTTAAGAGAGGACAAGACAGCAGTCTTTAAATGCTTAAAGGATTGCTTTAATGGAGAAAAACAAAACACCTTTTCTTTCTTGATCTAGAGAGTAGGGCAGACTAATGACTTGAAGTTGCAGCAAAGTAGATTTCGATGGGATATCAGGAAAAACTTCTCCACTGTTAGAAACTGTGAGGCAGTGGAACAGACGGCCTGGGGGAGTTTTGGAATCTCCATCATCGAAGAATGTCCAAGAAAAGGTTGGACATACAGTGGTTTGAGATGATTTAGGTGTAGGTCTATTCTCTTCCATGGATATTTCCCATGCTTGTGGGCTTTGCTGGTTGCAACATGGAGATGAGAAGGAATGTTTTTCCCCTCCTGTTGCTACATGTGTCAGACAGTGGGGGGGTTTTTTGTCAGACGCATTGGGTGTTGGCAACAGCCATGGCTGGGGATGGTGCCTGGGGCATGCCAGTGCTCTTGCTGGGATGTAAACTGGGAAGTTCCTGTCTTGAAAGTCTTGCCCTCTGCTCACGGTCAGACCAATCACAATATTTGGGGTCAGGAAGAAATTTTATCCAATGGTCAGGTTGGTACAGACTATGGGGGTTTTCCCCTTCTTCTGTAGTGGGGATTTGGCCCTCTTCCATGGATCTCTCTTGCATATTTTAACAATTTTGCAGCAGCAAGACATTGGTTGCCACGGTCCCTCTGCCCTACCAGTGTCAGGTTAGGATGTTATGTCTCATGCTTTGGTCAGGTTGACTGTGTAGTTTTGTTAAGAGGTTATAAAATGGAGTGGCATAGGATGGTTTGCACAGGGATGATCCTGCTTCAGGAAGGGGGTTGGACTAGATGACCTATGGAGATCCCTTTCAGCTCTACGTCTCTATTATTTTATGATTCAGGACCCAAACGCATGAGCTCAGGACAGCTGGGAAGCACTTGCTTCACTGTAATCATGTGTTTAGGTCATGTCAATTTAAATAAGCATTTTCAGCATGTGTTTAAGCACAACATGCATCTTACCAGTACAGTCCCATTAGGTTGCCATTATTCCTTATTAACTGGTGTATTAAATGAAAAAGTCCTGTGTCCTCACTGCCCGGAGATCCATTCATTTGCTCACATGTATGCCTGTATGTTTCCTGCTTGCAAACATACTGAGAGCTTACATCAAATCCGATCCCGCTAGTGGTAGCCCTCCACTGGGAAGTGTACCTTGCAAATAACTATCCACAAACCAGGGGTGCACAACTCAAACTTTAAGTGCTTCTGAAGGGAATGGAGCTGGCTTATTCCTGTTCATTAGGTGCTAAAATTTTCCAGGCAGAGGCTATGACCGTACCCTTCCCATGCACTTGTGAAGTGCCCAGCATAGTTTTGGGTTCAGTAAAGTACCAAACTGTGTCACTAGCATTGACTGAAACCCCTTTACATGATTGTAACACAAATTTAAGTAAAAAGAAATACATCCATTTCTACTGGCTTTTGTCTACACTAAACACTTGGGCTACTTTGTTAGTCCTTTGTGATTTCTGTATCTGCTTTACTATGTTACATAATTAATGACCATATTGTTTTATTATACTTTCAATAAGAACTTTTACGGGATTTTTTACATTGAGTTATATAAGGTAATTTAGTTACTGTGCATGGTTTATGCTTGCCTTTTTATTACATATAATATTAAAATGGTAAATGACTAATTTGATTTTACCATACACTAGTGCATTAAGCTCTTTAATTCTACCAGGAACCTACTGGGGTTTTAAACACTTTGAAACAAGCCAGGAGAGAGTCTGGATTAACTGGAATATAGAGCACCTCCCTGTGCCTATATCTCCCTGCGTACAACTACAGCAGAGATCGAACAAGGTGCCCAGGTTACAGCAGGCTTCAAAACACATGGAGATGAGTATCAATTTGGCCAGCCAGGGTTAAGTTCTTCAAGCCAACTTGGCTATATTGACATCAAATAGGACTGAATGGTGTGAAGGCCTGAAAGGGCTAGAGAAGGTCACAAAGAGCTTGCTAGTGCCCACTGAGAGCTAAGGGATATTTTTCATTGCCTTCAGCACAGCTCCATATAGAGCCCAAAATTTAGATCCAATTTCTGACTGGCCAGAAGCCACAGGCCTCTCACCCACACACCTGCCATTCAGGTCCCTCCCACCACACAGTTCACCCAGCTCTTCTATCTATGGGCTCCTTTGACTCCCTCAGCCCTTGGCCCAGACGCTCAGGACACGTGGATTATAGGAAGATCTGTCCAAGTCTGACAACCCATCAGGCTACCATAGTTTAGGCCCACTGGTTTTTATAGCCAATGGCACACAAGGGAATGCTATGGCCAGCATTAAGGCTGTGAGAAGCTTCAGTCCCTGATTTGATTTGGCAGAGACAGCCTGATTCAGTGGCTGAATCTCCCAATACAAATGAAATCAGAGGACCCTTTAATCTCTTTGAATCGATTCGGAGAGATTCACACAGATTCAGAGATTCGGACATAAAGACAGCTTTAAATTTTTTTCTACATACCTCTAGGTAGCAGGGGCTCTGAACACTGTGGTGTTGGGGCAGATGCAGCGTCCCACAGAAACTTGGGGGGCTCCGCAGCGCGCTTGGCAGCAGATCCAGAAGTGGACCAGAAGCACTTCCAGTCCACTTCCCAGTCCACTGGGGAGCGTGCAGGGGGCCCCCCTGTCCCCCCCGGCTCAGTGACTAGTGCTTCCTGGGTCTGGAGGGGCACCTGGGATCCCCCTGCTGCCAATTGCTGAGCCGTGGAGGCATGGAGGGGTGGGGAGGGACCCAGCGCACTCCCCGGCAGACCCAGAAGTGGACCAGAAGTACTTCCGGTCCACTTCCAGGTTCGCCGCCAAGCACGTGGAGGGCCCCCCTGCACTCCTGTTGGATGCTCCATGTGCCCCAGCATCACAGCAATCATGAGCTGCGCCTGCTACTTCAAGGTATGTAGAAAAAACATTTAAAGCTGTGCCTGTGTCCGAATCAGCGTCAGATTTTCAGATTCAAATTCAGCCAAATCGAATCAGGGATAGTGATCTGAATCAAAGGATTGAATCACTGTCCCTGATTCAGGCCAAATTCAAATTCGAATCGAATAAGGCCCATTTCACACAGCCCTAGCCAGCATCACACCTGGATGCTGTTGAGTCCCCTTGGTCAGAGTCCTGAGCAGGGCTCAACTCAACTCTCTGGAGCTACAGCAAGCCTTGCTAACTCTGCTGCTGTAGCTAGCAGTCTGTTTAGAGTTGCAAGGAAAGCTACTCTAGAGGTAGGAATGTACTGATCCACAAAAAAAAAAAGAAAAGCATTTTTTTTTCTCTTAAGAGCAAGAGATGACACTGAAAGGGTCATTAAGGAGCTGAATAACTTGGGACTTTTCCTTTGAAAAAATTTTGCAATGAAAGATGCAGTTCCAGGAAAATCATTAGAATATAGGGATAGAAGGCAGGTCCTGGGGCATCTAGTCCAGTGCCCTGCTATCATGAAATCCCTTTCAGAAACTGAGGATGCTCCATCTTAAGAGTAGCTAGGTGGGTTTTTTTCCCCATTCCCTGCTAGGAGGCTGTTCCTGATGATGTGAAAGAAAATATTTTAGCTCAGTTCAACAAAACAAAACATTCCTAAATTGGGTGGAGATTATCCAAAAAGATGTACATTGTTACAGTTTTCCCAACTGGAAATTACTTTTCTTTTTTTTTGGCCAAATGGATTTTTTGCCATGGAACAGCAGCAAATTGATATAAATTGGTCATGAATAAATTTAGGCTGGAAATGAAAATGTTTCTAATGATCAGAGGAGTAAGTTTATGAGAACACCTCACAATAGAAGTAATAAGGACAAGTGGGATTTGATCATTTAATGAAAAAGATTCACAGGAGAAGGTGGAGGGGAAAGGGTAAAAGGAATTATTTCCCTGACCTACCTTAAAGGGCCATCAGATAGCTGAAGTCTTGATTCTATAGAGCATGTCCCCATTTGCAGCACATCTGCCCCATAGGAAGTCTGGTGTACAGGGGTAATACCTCAACATTTTGTCCTACCTCTATGAAAATCTTCATCCTTGTTGGGATTATATGATATGGCTACCATGATAAACTAGGGCTGTGCACAATGACTCATGAGGTCCCCATGTTGCTTAAATGACTCCCTAATGCATATGGAAGCTCTGAGTTTCAGCACTTGCAAACTGGGGAAGCATGCCAATATGAAACAATTAACCAGTATATCTGTCTCTGCAATTATGACACCCTCCCAACTTTTCCCTGATAAGCAAACATTATGAATAGACTTTAGCCTCCTCAACTCCCCTATTTCCAGTCCTGTGTCTCCCATCTTGCATTTACCCACTCTTGTCAACTATGTTTTCTGTCTTGACAACTGCCCCACACACTAGCAATCTTTAAGACTTCTGCAGCCAGTGCCAAATCTGATGCGTCTCCTTCGTAGAGCAATGGGGCCCCACAGATCTGGCTCACACAGATAAGGGTCCTTCAGTTTAGATACAATAGAATGGCCAATCCCGAAGTAATCCCAGTCAGGTGGATCCAACCACATAAAGGCTTTTGGTCAGATATGAGGGACAGAAGGTAGCTGTTTATTGTTTGGCTGCCCATCCATTCTCTTTCTTTTCTCTTGTAGAATCCAGAATAACACAATTTTTTTGCATACAACATGCTTCAAAATATAATATGCACCTTGTTTTTGAAAGAAAAAAGAATGAAGAAAAAAAGATTTTTCCAGAGTTTTGGCTGCATTGTGGAGGGACAGAGTCTGATCTTCTGCTGACTCACCCTCCCCTTCCTGCTTAACTAAAGGTGAGAAACTAGCTGTTGCTGAAGACTAGTTTCCATGGGTGGAACTATGATTCATAGATTCATAGACAGTACAGCTGGAAGGAACCTTGGAAGATCATAGGGTCCAGCCCCCCTGCACCAAGCAGGAAAGATAACTGGGGGTCGGGTGACCCCAGCAAGGTGACTGTCTAGTCTCCTCTTGAAGATTTCCAGGGTAGGTGATTGTACCACCTCTTGAGGGAGCTTATTCCACAGTCTGAACACCCTGTCTGTGAAGAAGTTTTTCCTAATGTTGAGCCTGAATTGATCTTCCAGGAGTTTGTGGCCATTACTCCTGGTTTTCCCCTTGGGTGCCCTGGTGAACAGTTGCTCACCAA
>NW_017729025.1:18621761-18622348 GCF_001723915.1 Gavialis gangeticus | reverse complement strand
TCTTCCAGGAGTTTGTGGCCATTACTCCTGGTTTTCCCCTCGGTTGCCCTGGTGAACAGTTGCTCACCAAGCCCTTTATGTATTCCCCTAGTGTAGTGGTAAGCTGCTACCAGGTCCCCCCTCAGCTTTCTTTTCCTCAGACTGAAGAGTCCCAGATCCCTCAGCCTTTCCTCATATGGCTTGCCTTTTAAGACTCTGATCATATGGGTAGCTCTTTTTGGACACTCTCAAGCTTGTCCATGTCTTTGTTAAAATGTGGTGCCCAGAACTGGATGCAGTACTCTAGCTGTGGTCTCATCAGGGCTGAGTAGAGCAGAAGAATCACCTCCTTGGTTTTGCTGGAGATGCATTGATTGATGCATGCCAGAGTATTCTTTGCCCTACTGGCTACAGCATCACACTGCTGACTCATATTCATACTGTGGTCTACTATTACCCCCAGGTCCCTTTCATTCGTGGTGATAGTCAATTTGGTGCCGCCAATCCTGTAGGTGTGTTGGGGGGTGCTCGTCCCAAGGTGGAGCACTTTACATTTCTCGACATTGGACTTCATCAGATTCCTATCTGCCCAACTTGCTAGCCTGTCT
>NW_017729025.1:18619305-18621644 GCF_001723915.1 Gavialis gangeticus | reverse complement strand
AAAGGTGTTGAAAAGTACTGGACCAAGCACTGACCCCTGCAGGGCACCGCTGCACACTTCTCACCAGGATGACACAGAACCATTCACTGTGATGATTTACAAAAAGTAGAAGAGTCTTTAAGATTCTGAAATAGGAAAAGAGAGATTGGTGGCAGCTAGCAGACAGCAAAATTGCTCTAAGAAAGGTTAGCTTAATTCATGGAACATCAATACCATTAAAAAGAAGAAACAATTGTTAACCACTTCGGAGTGAAGAACAATGAGCCATTAGACAACTAACTCTGTCAATTGTCTGAATAGTAATGCAACAGCTGCTGCAATAAATCAAAGCAGGTGTTTCCATTTCAGTCAGAAAAATCAGTTTCTCTTCCTAATAAATGCACCCCAATTTGGGTGGGGAGGGGGAGCGGATTTTTTGGGGAAAGGTGTGTGTTGTATTTAAGAAAATATGGTAATTTGTAACAGACCAGGGAGATTAAGAAATTCAATCCCTGCAAGCATAAAGGAGGATTAAAGGCGCACACTTAGAGGAAACAAATATTGATTGGTAAAACTGCTAACACAACATGAGGGGTTGTCCAACACAGTCTTCCTACTCTTCTTCCAAGTATCTGATTTCTTATGTTTATCATGCCTCAGCAAGACAATGCTACCCTTAAGCTAAAACACAAAAGTTCAATGAGATAATCATATTAGCATTACCAAGCTAGCCAGGCATGTGAAGCACTTATTTTCTATTTGTCTGTGTTATGAATGTAAAGCATGAATATTTTTTTATTGTTCTCTGTTGGCAGTGAACTACCAGAACAAAGACGGGTAGCTAAGATGGCTCACTCTCTGGAGTTTAATATCTTATTTAGCACTTGACCAAATGGCAGGGAAAATGAACAGAGCTAGCATTCACATGGATGGCTGATAAAATAGCTTTTAAGCACTGAGATGGGATGACTGGAGTTCTTGCACTGACATTTATATACATTGATGCTGGGGTTTTAAACTTGCCTAAAGGAGTCAGGCACCCAATCCACAGGAAATTTCAATGGTTTTAAGTCTTTAAATCCTTTAAAACTTTCTTGAAAGTCCAAGACTTAAGCAGTGAAGGTCATAGGTGCAAGGTCTACACAAGTATGACAGTGGCTTTCATCCATTCATTGCTTAAGGCAGCCTTGTCTTCATGTTTGTGACATGAAGAAACCTGATGTGATTCCACTTTCCTATTACTTGAAAAGAGGTACTGATGAATGTCAGCTTATAACAAAATGTCAGATTCATCCAAAATGCAAGTCAGCCTTTAATGACCCTTGATATTTTTATCAGCTTTTTTTTTTCCTGGGCCAAGGAGTTGACATTAAAAGCGTCTTTGTGCAGCGTCAAAATATGAGGGCCTGATTTAGATCTCATTGAAAGATTCCTGTTGGTTTCAATACACTTTGAAACAGGTCACATGAGGATGCTTTATCACTGGTCTGCCAAAGGGTAGCAGTTATTAAGGCCCTACATGTCATCTTCATATTGGAGGAACAAATAGTACAGTTCTTGTAACCGGGTGGTCACAGCAAACGCGTAGGCAATCTCCTCCTTTGGAAATCTCAAAGAAAACACTAATCTCCTGTTTCCAAAGAGCAATTTTGCCTCGGGAATTCCCTCTAGGTAGAGAAGTTTAGGAAAGTTTGAGTTATCAAAGCCTGTTGCTGCTTGCTACAGCTCCCTCAAAATCAAAATTGCAAAGCTAAAAACAGTGCAGCATTTCTTCAAAAATGAAACATTTACTCACGCACTAAGAGAAAAAGACGCATTGCAGTGCCACCCCGTGGTGCTCACCACAACAGCGCCAGTTCACTTGAAGAGAAGCGAGCACCGAGAAAAGGCTTCAGTCCTCAAACATGAGCTCTGCTGCTTTTCTAGAGAGCTGATGTACCAAGGCTGCAAAGAGCTCAGCATCACTACAACAACCTAATTAAAGTAAGGAAAACACATTCAGAAATATGGAAAAGGGGCACATTTTTGCAAATTATTTTGCAAATTATTCTGTCAAAATATTGTCACTATCCAGTCAAATGCCACTAATATTCACTCTGGCCATTTCCCTTCCAGTCCCTGACATAACTCCCCTCTCCCCTCCGGCTGATTAGGAAAGAGAAGCACAGAAGCAGGTGGCTTATAGGGAGTTATAGCTGTTCTTTACCCCCTTCATGCCATGAACACAGGAGCAGACTAAGCTTTTGAATCTACCCAAAGACTTCATCCAATCTCCTGCCCCATTTATTTTGCAGGAAAGAGCCCAAGCAATAGAATTACTGCATGCCTTCAATAGGAATTCATGCGACAGGGACCTCCTC
>NW_017729025.1:18617478-18619294 GCF_001723915.1 Gavialis gangeticus | reverse complement strand
CATGCCTTCAATAGGAATTCATGCGACAGGGACCTCCTCCCCATGGTCTTATCCCACTGCCTCAGCTGCTCTCCCCTCTCTGTTCCTACTTTGTAAGAAGCCATGCTAAGAGGAAGCAAATGATTCCTCTGAAGTCCTCAGAGCTACCCAATGGCTTGACCAAGCACTTTGCTAGGAAGGAAGTGCCCTTGAGCAACCGCATCCTGTCATGGATGGTTTCAGCATTTCCTTCAAATGAGACCAAATGGTTGTTGAGCAGGGAACACCGCAAGCCCGGGAGGAAAAACTTCCCCAGGAGTCTCCTTTCAGGAAAGTAGTACATCATTAACTCATGTTGTAGTGCACTTTGCAAGACTGGCTGCCTTCACACTACCAGCAATACAATTAATAAAAAGCCTTCCCCCAGGCCACATGCAGGCTGCCCAGTCGCCTTATGCTCCTTAAATCAGGAGGTCAGATATCTGTGGGGCTTTGTGGACATGCTACGTGTTTAAATGAGTGCTTTACGTAACGTCTATGGTTTGTATCTTCATTGTTCACACCTCACAACCCCTCTTGCCTGTGGAATGAAGCTGTCTGTAACAAATCTTTACATCTGCAGGGCATTTGTGAGGCATCCTTTGGGGTTTGTCTTCCTGCAAACCCACCAGATCTGAAGTTTAAAAATACAACCCAGCAATGTGTTCTTCTGGTGGCACAAACCCAAACTGTGAAGGCAAACCAGCAATTATTCCTCTGCAGCAACATCAACATAAACCAGGTTAGAAGAATTAAAGGCACAAGACTCTAATTCTTATGATTATGCATCTTTAATCCTCAGAAGATAGTTCATTACATTTTAAGGAGCATAAGCGCCTCAACATATTTGTATGTTAATAAAAATTCTCACCAGGGGTTTCAATCTAACATGTATTCACATGTATAACTAATGACGTTTTTTCAGTAATGCAGCCAAAAATATGCCTGTAAGTAGTATCTTCACATAGGAAACTGCTGGGAGTTTTTAATTTACCCTCTAACTACAATCCTAATCACCCTGATACCATGCTGTGATGACCAAATGCACATGGATCATAATGGCAGTTTGTACCAGTCATAGTTAAGAGGCTGTCAAGCATAACACTGATCAGAGCAAACAGTGCGCCGGCCTGATAGAGTCCAGGGTAATAGAGGCCAGTCACCCAGAACACCAGGAACTAGAACATGCAAAATAGCTAGTTTCAGATCACCAATGCAACTACAAGCAGTTTAAAGGCCAGTTCAGCTAAGCAACTAGAATCTACTTAAGAGAGACAAGAAATGTTGGTCATAGGCTTTATGTATTTGAGACTTCCCTAGGGGAACATGGTTAGTTTGCAGTGCCTAGCTGACAGTGAGAGAGAGAAGACACCCCGCTGAGGCTTATTGCCCCAGAAAAATATAATTACTGAAAACAGACCATGTGCTGTATCTCCTTTGAGGCCCCATATTTTAGGAGACTGACCGTTTTGGAATCTAAACTCTATTCATATGTGTATCCCCTAGAAATGCTCAATTTAAACAAGTCAGAACTTTTTTTTTGCAGGGATTAGACCTGAAACTGAAATTTCGGGCTCAGTTATCGCTCAGCTTGCAATCCAAGGCAATCCCAGCTACAAAGAGAGAGTTTTGGATTAGCTTTCCATTGCATCACTTCTGAAGGAACATTTGGTTTGTTAAAATGGGAGGAACAGATCTACAACATTGAGGTTCTCAAACTGTGTATTTTACCAGGACTGGAATTTTACCCATTGGAGGCTTTTGAATTAAGGAAGGGCACACACCAAATATGAAAGTC
>NW_017729025.1:18583976-18612478 GCF_001723915.1 Gavialis gangeticus | reverse complement strand
GCTTTCCATTGCATCACTTCTGAAGGAACATTTGGTTTGTTAAAATGGGAGGAACAGATCTACAACATTGAGGTTCTCAAACTGTGTATTTTACCAGGACTGGAATTTTACCCATTGGAGGCTTTTGAATTAAGGAAGGGCACACACCAAATATGAAAGTCCAGGTACAGACATTATACTTTTACTAGTATAAGTGATCAGAAACGGGTCTATACCTGTAACAGAAGTTCGGCCCACACAGACTGATTTAAAAATGGCGGAACCTGGTCTAAGATTTGCCCCCTCCCCGCCAGAGGGTGAACGTGTGTCCTGTTCCCTACCAATTAAATGATGCAGCTTGCAGAAAACCGTGTAACTTAGACTGATTCTTCCTTGGGCTTTTTGAATGTCTATATCTAGCCAAGGAGACTAGGGAGTTTGGGAGCTATTGATTTTAGTTGGTCTTCTCATCCAGTGATCACGTCTTACCTCTCTTGCCAGTTGGGTTGTTTAGTAGCCTTGATATCATATTAACTTTAACTGGGGGCACTTTGGATCCAGGTAAGTTTTACAGCTGAGTTTTCTTATTCTTTGCTATGCGGTCCTTTTCCCTGGCTGGATTTTCTTGTCTCTACCTCTTCATCCAAAACAGTCATTTTAAAATACCCCAGAAGCAAAAAAGATAATTTGGGGAACGAGGAAGGAGCTGAACTTTTGAAATATGTTGCCTAATTATTAGTATTCTTCATTGCTAGCTATATCTGCTGTGCAGATGACTCATTGCCCTTGAACACCCACTGCCTATCCATTCCCTTAATGTTTCGTTTGTTTTTGATTTCTAAGATACAGATAGTTTATGCTTATCTGTTGTCACAGCTAAAATGATGCATAACTACTGCACTTTGTGGATGGAAACATTGTGGACACTGAAATGTCATCACAGCCCCATTTGCTCATCTGCCATTATTTACTTTCCAGCAAACTATTCAGTACACAGGAATACACGCTGTCTAAGTCAGCACAATATTCATCACTTTGATATCAGGGCACACAATGCACACTGCCACTAATCAAGGGGAACGGTTTGGGCCTGAGAATGTACAGAGCTGCAAAACTCCCTTCCAGCTCTGTACAAATCTCCCTCTGGCTGAATCTTGGCAGCTCTGGAGAGAAGCCAGGGCATGGTCACCTGCCAAGAGGGAGTACATCCAAAGCCAAGAGTGAGAGGAACCAAAGCCAATAGCCAGGAGAGGCTCAGAGTGATGGCAACTGTCTTTCTGGAGGAATAGAGTTGCATGTGACTTTCCCCAAAGCCCATAATACCACTCTGCATTGATTACTTAGTAGATATTCCCACTCACTCAGAGGTTTCCACAGCATTCCTGCCCCCACTTCCCCAAAAGCAAAGGAATACCCTAAGTCTGAACTTGAACTTCCTTCATCAAGGAAGATCTTGGTGCTGCCACTAGACTGCCAGGGTGATACAGAAGCTTTATAACAAATGACAAAAAAATAGCACCTTGTAAATCTCCCAGAAGTCTTACTACTTGCATCCAAAAATGAGGGGGAATGACAAGCTAAACAAGGGGCGGGCAATTATTTTGGGCAGACGGCCGCTTACTGAGTTTTGGCAAGCCATCAAAGGCTGCATGACAGGCAGCCAGGGGTAGGTAAATGTTAATTTTCTACATTTTTAGGGGCCCCGCAGGCCAGATAGAATGACCTAGTGGGCCACATCCTGCCCACCCCTGCGCTAACCAAACTACAGACAATACTGAAATAAAGTTATTGCAAGTATGATTCTAGGGAAGTCAATGTTATGGCCACAAGAACAACTTTGGACCCTCACATCTTGTACCTGAAGTTAAGCTGTGTGATATTTTGCAAGTAGACTCAATTGTGCACATGACAGTAACACTCTGAACTAAATGCTTTATGAGTGTGTATCAACAGGGCTCTTCCTCTGAGGTGTTTTTAATTCAAATATGAGAGGCAACAGGTAGGCATGGCCACAAAATGAGTACGCAGTAACAATGGGATAGTTACAATCATGGTATAGATTAGGATTGTATGTCCAAACAGCCAATTGAAGCAGGGCTTCATAGGATGGGCAAGTAGCCCTAGCACAATAAAGATCAATGGCAGCCGTAGGCCTATCTGGCAGCCAATGTACATGGCTGTGTGTGGTCACGCTGGATTGAATGCATCTGTTTTTGCAAGCTAATTTAATTCCTGGGCATGGCTGGTAGCAGGATGGGAAACTACCCTGTAATCCTGTGTGCCATAGAAACAAGTCAAGGATTTGTGGTTGCTTAGCAAATAAGAGGCCACGCTCTTACCTCTCCTTCCTGTAGGGACGTTCAGAAGTCCCAGAAAACTTTGAGCTGGAGGGCAGAAGTAAAGTTGCTTGGTCCAAGGCAGAGGTGGAGCTGAAGGGGATATTATCTTATAAGCCTCCATAAAGCCCTGATTGAGAAGAATGGCCAAACATTAGAGTGTGGAGCAAAGAGACTGCCCCGTCTCCCATCTCTGTCTGTTATTCACTCAGCTGTGACTGCCCTAAGTCAGCATCCAGGATCTGTCAAAAATTTCTGGCTTCAAATCTGCATGAAGATGACTCCTTCACCTAGGAGCAGAAAATTGCAGTGTAATCCTGATGCAGAGCAGGCATGTCAGGATAAGAGAAAAGGAACCAAGCCTTTCCAAGAACGCTGGACCGGGGGAGCAGCCAGATGGTGGGTGAAAGAATCTGGGCTAAAATTATCAGCCACTGCAGGATTAGGGCCTCCACTAGCCACTTTTCCACAGCCAGATCTGCCCCAAGCATCTGCTTCCCCTTTGTTTCAGACTGCTCTGAATATATTGTGTTCTTTTCTTTTGAATGCCCTTTCAGATGAGAGGCTTTGTTATATGAACACTTGCCAGTACTCAGGCTTGTAGTTGCCTTGTATCTACCACATAAAACAAAGCCATTCATTTCCTGCATCTGGAAGTGACAGGCTGCATGTATTGAATCCAGCTATGAACATGGGAAATGTCTGAGAAGCTTGTCCTCTGATCCCAATTAACACAACTATTTCTGATGAAACTGATATCCCCTCAGGACAGCAGGCGCACATGCTTTATTAGAGCACCCTTAAGATGAGGTAGAAAACACCAAGCAGTATATCTGTTTACAAATATTATTTAGGGAGCATTGCTTATATTAGAGCAATGCCTATAGTCCCAAAACAAAGTCAGAGCCTCCTGGGAATGATATTTCATATGGTGAGACTGAGAGAGGGAGAGGGATTATTTTCCTAAAGAATTTACAAACTAAATGAACAGGGGTTGGGTGAAGGGAAGCACTGATATCACCATTTTATAAATTGAAAACTGAGACACAATAAGATGAAGCAAGCTGGCCAAGGTCATGGCAAGCCTTCAGTAAAGCCAGGAATTGAACCCACATTTCCTGACTACAAGTGACTTTAGCCATGAAAGCATTGGGACCAGCTCTTTGTGAACATGCACATGTGGGGGTTGCTGAGAACAGCTATGGGAAAAATGGGAAAGTGCTTTGTTTTGCAAAACCACATGAAGTGGGATTTGTGTTTAGCAAAACTTAAGGCTGAAATGATTGAAATAGGAGTCCCATTTTGTAAGAGTCCCCAGAGTTCCAGGCAGGGCTCGGGAATAAGCTGGAACTATTTATCCATCTAAGTTTTAAAAGAAACAGGGAAGAAATTAGGGTTGCCATTATTTCAAAAGGAAAAAAAATAACTAACTACTTCTGAATTTGAGTTTTGATGTACAGACCTAAACTCAAACCAGGGATCATGATATCTAGAAAACTGGGGCTTTTGCAAAAACACTATGGGGTTGACTTCTTCCCTGGCTGAGTAGAAATAATTTTATTAGCCACCCTATGAACTTGCATCATTCCCTCCATGGACTTTGTTCATGATCTTTCCACTGAGAGATCACACACATAAGACAGTAGCTGATACCCAGATCAGCTGTTTAAGTTCGTTTCTTGGCTTTTTTGCCATAGACTTGCCATGACCTTGATTCAAGTCATTTAGGGCCAGATCCAAAAAAAAGTACTCAGATAGCCAAGTCGTTGTCGATACAGTTGTGTAGGAACCTAAAAGTTTGATTCTGTGCATGTGTAGTACTGCCACCATCTTCGCAGAATGTGCTGTATTTTGCCTAAGCATGTCTGAGATTTATGGAGTCGGGGTCTCTATGCTAGGTCCAATATAAGCCCCAGTTCACAAGCTCTGAGCTTGCCTAGCAGGCACCAACAGCATTGAGTTCAGGGCAAAACAGGGGGAGCATAGAGATGGCATTTATAGAATAGCCTACTGCTCATAACACTTCCCAGGAAGTGGGAGGCCTAGGTTCAAGGCCTTTCTCAGTTCAAGGAGGTTCAAATTCACAACTTCTGCCTCCCAAAGAGTACTCTAATCACCAGGCCAGGGACAAGGCTGAGATGGAAGCACTTGCACCTTCATATAATATATGTTTCATGGATTAAGAAGTAGAGAGCACAAGAGAGAGCCCAGTGCAGAATGCACTGCCTCAGGACAGGGCAGTTCTTGGTTCTGGTCACTGCTCCAGGGACAGCTTATTCATTTTGCATTAAAAGACTTATTGGCCAAAAAGCATAAAGAATGCATAAAGAGGAGGGGCGGGGGGACACAATCCGGGACTCCCCAGGAGCACCTACATCACCCATTTACACAGAAAGATGTATCCTCTTCTGCTCTCTTCCTGACCGCATGAATCTTGCAGAGTGGCACAAATTCAACAGGAGAGTGTTGAAGACTTGCCCATCACCTAGTGACTAGGGCACTCTCCTGGAAAATGGAAGATGTGGATTTGTAGTCCCTTAGGCCAAGGAGAGCCTAAATTCAGGACTCTTACCCAGGACATACACCTTGCTTGGAGAAGGCAAAAAGAAGAAAAAAGATTTCTGGAAACATGTTTTAACTGCCATTACACAAACTCATCATGGATTAATATGGTTTGGACACAGGAGGGACAGAGTCTACGCCGCAGCATCTCTCACCCTCTCCTTGCACTTCCACAGCTGCAGGTTCAACTCTGTCACAGCTGCTGCCAAATTGGAAGTGTTTTTTGGCTAATCATGTGGCTGGCAAGGGAGCAGAGTCCTCAGCAGCCATTCCATTGTCCCCATGCCTGCCATCCAGCATGGAAATCAACTCCGCCATGTACAAGATGCACCTGACTTTGAGAGGGCTAATTTTGCAGGGGAACAGTACACGTGGTATATGAGGAACTATGGTGCACAAAAGGTGGGCAGTGGCATCACCCCCAGCTGCTGCGGACACATTTTAACTGTAAGTCCCCATGGCTACTATACTTAGAAACCTGGTTTGAGGCTTGAATCCCTGTCTCTCATAGGTGTTTAACTCCTGGAAACAAAGAGATGACAAAGGCCTGGAGGGAAGGGGGATAGTTAGTACATACAACTAGTACAGTTGTTGCCCCATTCAGCATACTAGGTATTGCACAGCCCATTCTTAGACATCTAACTTTTCCCACTCTCTGCATGGACACTTAGACACCTTGGAGAAGCTTGAGAATGCCACTCTCTGAGCCGGGCACCTAAAAGTTAGATGTGACAACACTCAACAGCACCATGGCAAATTCTCATTGTGTATCTGAGCTTTAATCTTTCAACACTAGCACTGCCAGGCAGACAACAGCATCACTATTTTATTAATTTTTAACGAGCACAGTATTATACAGATTTCTAGAACAAACAACTGCACAAAACCATACATACTTCATCTGGAGGAGTTCAGCTGTGCCAAAAATCTATGGGCACTTATGTCATTTCCAAATCTCAAGACAAAATTCCCCCTTTCCACTCTTAAAATATCCTTAATAAGTTCAAGACACAGCCCCCCTCCCCACCCCCATTATGGTCATTTTGGAATCCAAACAAATGACAATTTGTTCCTTCAAAAGCATGGCTTATTGTATAGTCTATGACAAGCAGCTAGAAAAAAAATAACCCCGTTTTATTAGTGGTAGATCTTTTTATTCATCCCTGCAGTCTGGAAGAATATATACAAGAGTATAAGACAGGAGAACCCAAGATCTCTCCCACTTGCCGGCATTAGCCATTCTCAGACCAAAATTTTAAAAAATCACTAGTGTTCCTGTGATTGGTACTAACTAAGCACTTTCTGAAAACCAGACTTAACAGTGGTGTAACTAGGAGGCGGTGATAGGAGCAAGTGCACCAGGCACCAATTTGGGGCACAAAAAAAAGCAGCATTTGTTCACGTTTGCACTTATAGTGGCAACCAGAAGTTGCCGCTTCACTTTGCCCCAGGCACTCAGCCATGTTCCTATGTGCTGCTTCTTAAGTAATCTTGGTCAGTTTTCAAAATTCACACGTCACTTTTGAAAATATTGCCTTCATACTTGTACTACCACAAAGGCTCATATATGAACCAGAGTAGAATAGAAGGGAAATTAACTCCATTTCTCCTTGACATTTTCCCCTCTTAACTTTCTTTGATCATGTCCATGTTCCCTCTGTCTCAGGCAGCACCAGACCAAGACTCCTGGTGGTCCTGGGTGAACTTTTAGTATCAGGCCCCCCTTCACCAGAGATAATGATAATACTAATTTTTTAATTACCATTTTCAGGCCTCCTTTCTGTCCTGGCCCTGAGCAGATGCCTGGCTGGCCCATGCCTGTGTCCAGCCCTGGTGTCAGGTCCCTTATAAATACCTAGCCAATGTATATGAAGTTTAAAATTGGACGCGATTCTCCTGAGAAGTAATTCAGCAATAACGCATCCTACAGAAGTTCTCAAGTCTGTAATGTATTGATTCAGCTAACAGTTTGTACTGAATAGATAACAGTTTCCTGTCTTATTATGCTGTTTTCATTACATCCAACCTGTAGGATCCTAGGAGGATTATCAATCTTTGGCAGCTCAGAGTCATGAAAAGTGGGTGTTAAACATCTCTGAATTCTGTTTTCTTCCATACAGGAGTTCCTTAAATATTCCTGGTTTGAAGGGTTGGCAGAGAGTTAAAACGTTTCCCCATTTCTACCACAGAAAGGAAAATATCTGGTGGTATATTTTTGTTCCACAAATCAGTGGTAATGCAATGGTTCTCAACCTTTTTAGGGTCCAGGCACCTCTCCCTAACTTTTTTTTTTTTAATTTGACAGCAACCCAGTTGGGAATTGCTATTGTGCTGCCTCAGCTCATGTCAGGGTTTCTCAACCAGGTGCCAGCACCTGCAGGTAAAAGTGCCTTGAGCACCTCGTGCACAGCTAGACTGAGAAGGGCTGAGCATGCACACGCTATCCTGCCTCATTGGGGTTCTCTAATAACCCTAAAGCAGGCAGAAGTGTTGGCTCATGCTGCAGCCTTCCCTGTGCCGACCTTGCATGGTGTCACCTGGCATGCCACGGCACCCTAGGAGAACCAATGCAGTAATGCAAGGTTCCCCATTTTATGTTAGTGAGTGAAATCCTCTGATATTTCCTTCATTAGGTGTGCAAAAAGTATTCTGTTTTTATCATGCCACCTCCTGGCCTATATGCCAATAAAAATAGAGGACAGCCGTGTTTACCTAACAGAAAGAATAATAGAGTGCGGCAATATGCTGAACGACAGTTGGTAGGAAGCCAGACCAGCTCTTCCTTTGTTTTAAAGATAGTAAGTAATGAAGTTGACTGCTGACAGTTGTGGCTGAGGAGAGGCTCTCAAGGTCATGGCTGCTAAAAATGGAACTAAACATCTCGTCCAAGCATGAAGTTGGTTGTATGGGGGCTGGGAGGAAATAATGGCCACGTCTACACAAAATGCAATGGCACCGTAGCGATGCAGTCCAGTGCCATACCATCATTGGCAAAAAAAGGTGACACCACACCATGTTGCTGTAGCAATGCACTCCCTTATTATAGTGCATCACTACTGCAACATAGCAGCCAAAAATAACTGTGCAGCCAGCACAGCACAGTATGGGGTGTTACTGCGCCGTCTTTTAGTACTTCCAAAAAGAAATACTAAATGACAGTGCAGTAACAAAGGTGCCATACGGCCATATGTAGATGCGCCCAACGTAAAACAACTTATCTTACGCAATATTTCTGAACTTTGCATTTGCTGGTGGAGAGCATTTGATTGATTGAGTATAATGGGCAACAGCATTTGCAGAAAGTGACTGTCACCTGCCTAGCAAAAAGTTCTCTCGCATATATTTGTGCCAGAAGTTTTTGTGTCCACCATCCAGCCAGAAATCAGAGGCAACATCATGTGACCTTTCTAATTGAACATAGCTACCAAACTGCTTAAATTTTGGAATATTTGCAGTTGGTCCAAAAAGAGTGATATTCAAAGATGCTGTTGTCTGTTCACGAGAAAAAAGCCAGCCCTAATATGATTAAATTATTTATTGCAAATTACTTGCTTGACTCTCTGAGACAACTTTGATCAATTCTCCCCTGGTTCAACCTGGGCAATACCAACCAAATTATTGACATGCTGCTGGGTATGTGCCTGGGCAGTGGCAATGCATAGGGGGTGCACGTGCACCCCCTGAGAGCGCCAGTGCATCCCCTGTCAGGCCACATTCCCTGCTTAGGTGACGGGTGGAGGGGGCAGGCAGGAGTGCCGGTGCCCCCCCCTGCATGCACTGGCCAGAATGAAGCGGTGGACAGAGCGGCTGTGGTGCTCCCAGAAGTGGCTGCGGCCGCTTCCAGAATTGGCTGCAGCCACATCTGGAAGCTCCACGGCTGCTTTCAAGTGACTGTGATCAGCCATGGGGGACTCCCCCGCTCAGCGAGATTGGCCACGGGGGGACTCCCCGGTCGCTGACTGATCACTGAGGGGAGAGAGGGTCACGTGCCCCCCTGACTCAGATTGCACCAGTCACCCATGTGCCTGGGCAACATTTTGCCCCATACTTATAACCCTTGGTAGTCCACACAACTGAAGGACATGCCGAGTCCAATGAGTCCTACGTGGCACACAGTTTACAAGATCTGCTATTGAGCTGGAGGAGTAGGCATCCTCATGGCAGGGTCTGCAGATCTGGTCACTGTTTCTTTTCACTCATACATGATGACATCTCGTTCCGAGAAATGACCAGGAGGAAAAAATCAGTGCACCTCCCTGACCAATGAGTCAATGGTTAGAATTGACTTAAGATGGCCCCACCATTTCTGCTGTCTTGATTTAGATGAAGTTTGTATGTTTATAGGTAGATTACCTATATCTATACCTCAGCAATCCTGACGGCCTGATTCCACTGCCTTCCCTAATACCTGATTCTTACAGCACTCCCATTTATTTCCTTACTCTGGCAGAAGCTAGGCCTTAAAGAAGTTTTACATTTATGAACAGTGGCAGTTCTTGACAGAGATAAGATGCCCCTTGACATTACTCCTTTTTTGGCCTGTAACCCACAGACACATGTCAGTGAGGTTAACAGTTACTCTGAACTACCGCAGGGTACTGGGAGAAAGAAGACAGATTCCTCTCTCCATTTCTTGATGCGTGCAGTACAAATGGCTCTTATAATACACTGCATTGTTCCTTCTCTCAATATTTCAGGCCTACGGTTTAAAAAAATCAGGTCTTACTAGTATTTCTGATATAGTATTTCCAGCCTGTGTTAAATGGAGGGGAGGTCTGACCCATTTCAAACTTTCTTCTCCATTCAGCCCTAGCAATGACAAACGCAATGAGAGAAACAAGTAGGGGACAGGGCTGCTCAGTGCTTAGCACTAGGCAAGGGCTGAGCTATAACTTGTCATATCCACTCCTTCTGAGGTCCCCTACTGATTAGCAAGTCAGCTGCTCTCAGTGAGGCTTCTCAAACAGCTCACTGTTATTCTAGGAAGCCCTTACTCCCCTCCTGTCCTGAAAAGAAAGAGATCACATTACTGTCTCAATTTATCAAGCCATTTCCTCCCAAGCTGCAGGCCCAGTTCTCAGCTCTAAGTGGTGCACTTATTCAAGTGTCCCAAGCCACATAGTGGGTGCTCCCACATGTGCACGCCTTCCTGCTGCAGCCAGCTCAAGTAGTACAAATACTGATTCTCTCCCACACAGAATATAAATATCACCTCTGTGGGAGAGGTCTGTGTGCAACCAAGGCCTTCTATATAAAGGTCACAATCATTGTTAGAAAGGAATCTGGATTAGCTTGGCTGAGTTGGTTTATCATCGTCAGAAAGATCAGCTGATGCTATTCCGAGTGTAACTTCCCTGCCCTTTTCTCAGAACACCCATGCTTGCCACTAAGATGGGGCAGCATCTTTTCAGGCATGAATAAAAAGATACCTAAGTCTGAGCTGTATTTTATCTTTCCTCCTGACAAGCTGTCCCAGTTTGAAAGTTCCAGTAAGTTACTCCAAGCTACAGTGGCATTAATCAAACTAATGATATCTGGTTATCTGGAGAAATCAATATTAAATGGCAAAAACAGAATCCATCAATTAATAATGTACTGTACAATATCTGTATCCCTGAACCCCTTCTGGATATGATATAAATGACCTTCCTTTTTTTTTTCCAACTCTCTGAAGAGAGCAATGGAATAATAAGGGTTATCTGGTTGCTTGCAGCTTTTCAAGGCTAAGATAAGTGTGTTGTCAGATTTAGCAGGGTTACAGAACCTAGTGTCAGTGTGCTCATGGCATCCAGGGATTGGCGCAAAAGGCTCAAAGTTTTACTTCTTCAAGTATAATTCTTGTACTGAAGTATTTACTACCACAATAAAGCAGTGGGACAAAGATTAAACATCAGAGCGAAACCAGAATTAACTTCAGTTCCTTGGAGAAATGCAACTAGTTTTATAAGATAAAGAAATGGCTTTACATTCAATCTGTGAAAATCTAGGCTCCTATCCTTTTTTATCTCAGGAGAATTTTGACCACTGGGTTGTCTGTATGCTTTAGTATTCAGTTTTCTAATCGCAATAGGTATAATTTAAGGATGAGAAAACAATTTTGCCTGTCTGTCTCAGTTGCAAGAATTAGGAACGTAAAGCAGCTATTTAACCCTATAATGCATGACATGCCATCATGACAAGGTGCTACTTGACACAAGAGCCTACATCCCACCCTCCTGCACGACCTCTCTGAGAAGACAGCACTCTCTGCATACTGCTACCAGGTGAGTCACAGAGATGATACTGCTGAGAGAAAACCCAACCTTGCTGACCTTAAATGCCCTCAGCTCCTATGGAGTGGAAGTCATAGCTCCCTGCGTCCTATATGAGAGATGCTCAGACAAAGGATCTGGTTCTTCTATTATACCCAGCAGTAGGGCTACGAGAAGCTTTGGTTTGGTGGAGATCCGGACCGATTCGGTGGCAGAAACTCTGAATCCAAATCGAATCAGAGGACCCTTTAATCTTTCCAAATCGAACTGGAACTCTCCAAATTGATTCGGAGAGATTCAGAAAGATTCAGAGATTCAGAGATTTGGACACAGACACAGCTTTAGATGTTTTTTCTACATATCTCCAGGTAGCAGGCAGCTCATGGATGCTGCAATGCTGGGGTGCATGGAGTGTCCCACAAAAGCACAGGGGGCTCCTCAGCACACTCAGCAGCAGACCCAGAAGTGGACCAGAAGCACTTCCAGGTCTGCCGGGAAGTGCTCAGGGGGCCCCCACCACGCCTTCTGGCTCAGCGACTGGTGTCTCCTCGGTCTGTGAGGGGGGTGGCCAGGGTCCTCCTGCAGCTGATTGCCGAGCCGGGGAGGCGCGGGGGGACCCCCCAGCATGCTTCCCAGCAGACCTAGAAGTGGACTGGGAGTACTTCCAGTCCAGTTTCGGGTTCACTACCGAGCACGTGGACGGTCCCCCCTTTACTCCTGTGGGATGCTCCATGCTCCCCAGCATTGCAGTGATCATGAGCTGTGCTGGTACCTCGAGGTACGTAGCAAAAACATTTAAAGCTGTGTCTATGGCCAAATTGCTGATTCTCTGAATCTGCATCGAATCTTCAGATTCAGATTTAGCCAGATCAAATCAGGGACAGTGATCCAAATCAATTAATCGAATCACTGTCCCTAATTTGGGCCGAATCTGAATCCAAGTCGTACACCCCTGTTCAGCAGGGCACATGGATTTGAATTTAGTGTCTGGACTTGCTCCTTTCCAGGGATTTAGTTCTACATGAGTACACTGTAAACTTCTCTTTAAACTTCTACCCCAGACTTGGCTATTCCTAGGATCTCTCTCTGGCTCTTTTTTTGTCACTCCAACATAAAAAGACCCACTCAGCCCCTTCCTTAGAGGCAACTGCAATGGTCAATTTGTGACACAGGAGGCTGGGCAATATGGACCTATGGTCTAAGCAGTAAATGGCAGTTCTTATGTTCTTACTTGGTGGCGTGACTCAGTGGAAATTACCGTGAACCTCAAGGCACTTGAGTTTAGGGTGTCTCAGCCGAAAAGCGGTACAGTCCTTTGGCAGGTGATACTGTCTGCCTCCCTATAGCAGACACTGGACAGGTATTTCATGACAAGGAAACCATACCACAACTTTATTTTGCTGTAGCAAGGATTTAGCGAGAACCTTGCCACAGCTGGAGGAAAGTTTACTTGTATGCACAGATCAGGGAAACGTCACTGATCTCAGCAATGTGCTTGGGGGAGATGCGTTAAAGCAGAAGATGAGCGAAACAATTCTCCCAGGTGGCATTGTCCTAACTGACATTCTCCATTTCCTAATCCTACAGTTTGTATTAGTCTCCTTCTTGCACAGGAATGTATTTTAAAACTTGTCAGTGGGGCTGAATATAGCAGTGGCAATTACATCATTGCCAGTGCACTCCTCACACCTGGAACTTGACAGCTTTTGACAAAGTGGAAAATCCTGAGGGGACTGTAGTGGCTTTGGCAGGTTTATTTTTCTCTTGCATACAAATAGTTTCAATAAACAGCAGGAAGGGAAACAAAAAAATAAAAGACACTAGAAAAAGAGATAAGTTAACTAGAAGGAGGAAGCATCAATAACTGTGACATTTAATATTCCTTTTCTTTTAATAGAGAGCATTCTGGTACCTTTGGGGCATTTTACTATAGGCTACAAGTCTAATCCTCAGCAGATGCAAGTTAGCATAGCTCCTATAGAGTCAGTGGGCCACACTGAATTACACCAGCTGAAAATCTGGCCCTACAGATGCTAGCCCGCCTCCCCCAGTTGCATTTCCAACAATGCTTCTGAAACACCACTCACACATTAATAAGCAGCCAACAACTTCATTAGTCAGATTTATTGTTTGCTAGATGAGGCTTTTGTTTTGTTTTCTTTAAATCTTTATTAGGAGTTAGTTGTGAAAGCTATAAGATATAACTAGGCTCAGACAAGGACAACGCTTTCCAGTCATTGGTGTCCAAGGAGATTAAAAACCAGCCTAATGAGATCTACACACATTAGGCCAGGTCTTTACTACAAGCAGGAAGCACATGCATAGATGTGCTTCCTGCAATATGCATAGATATAGCCAATATGTTGCATATATATCTATGCAATATGCATAGATACAGCCAAGCTGGCTTTATCGTAGCAATCAGAGCTCAATGCAGTGAAACTACAGCAACAGGCTTTTATGACCTTGCCCAAAATCTTGGGGATTTCCTTGGGCAGTTATCTTACGTTGGGGCTGATACTACCCCATGTCCAGAGCCAAAACTCAGGTCAGCTTCAACCACTATCAACCCCTCTAGCCAGAAGGACATCTCGACCTACACCCCATTCTTGTTCTGTTGTGAAATGGGCATAGTTCAGGATTGAAGTAGGCATGACAGGGTCTACGTGGATAGATGCATCTTGACCATCACTGGCAGGGCACCCTCTAGGGAGATTTTCACATTTAGAAGTGGGCTGTAGATGAACTGATTCAAGGTGGAGTATAATATTATGGTCTTCTCCTCATAGTGTCTCCAGATAGATCTGTGTGGAAGACAGATTATTGGCATTCAGCTACCCCACTGGGGCAACTGACTGAGCAGATGCTGTACCTATTGAATGTGGAAGAGGAAGGACAATGAGGTGCCAGAGACCCACTTGTACTATATGGATTGTAAGGATGTCTGCAAGAAGTTGATGGGCCGACAAGAGGTAAAGCGCTGCTTGACCTGGTACTGGCTATGGGGGATGACCTATTCAGCGACCTAATGATCAAAGGAAGCTGGGTGACAGTGATCATGAGCTGATCACCTTCACCATTCACCATAAAACTGGCAAGTCAGTCAGTGATACAGAAGTCCATGACTTCAGGAAAGCTGTCTTTGACAAGCTCAGGAGCCTTGTAGGTGAGGCCCTAAGGGACCATGACCCAAAGCGGAGGGGAGTTCAGGATGAGTGGTTGCTCCTCAAGGGAGTGATCCTGGATGCACAACCTAAGTCTATTCCGTCTTGGAGGAAAGGCAGCAAAAGGGCACAGCAGCCTCCTTGGCTCTGCAGGGAACTAGCAGACCTCCTGTGTCTAAAAAGAAAGTCCTACAAAGGATGGAGGACTGGATCCACCACCAAGGAGGAATATTCTGCTCTGGTCCAGACCTGCAGAGAGCAAACCAGAAAAGCCAAGGCTGCGACTGAACTCCAACTAGCTACAAGTATCAAGGACAATAAAAAGTCCTTTTTTAGATATGTGGGGAACTGGAGGAAAAGCAAGAGCAACATCGAACCTCCGCTAAACCAGATGGGACAATTGACAACTGATGCCCAGGAAAAAGCCAACTTGCTAAATCGGTACTTCAGTTTTTCACCAGTCCCAAGGGGTGCCCCTATCCATTATGGGACAGGAACACCTGGATGAGGATGATTTCTTACCCTCCATCAATGCTGACCTTGTGAAGGAACACGTTGAGAGGCTGGACACCTTCAAGTCAGCCAGCCCTGACAGCTTACACCCAAGGGTACTCAAGGAGCTGGTGAGCATCATAGCTCAGCCCCTGGCATGGATCTTCAAGAACTCCTGGTGCCCTGGTGAAGTGCCCAAAGACTGGAAGAAGGCCAATGTGGTGCCTATCTTCAAGAAAGGGAGGAAAGTGGATCTGGCAAACTACAGGCCCATCACCCTGACCTCTATTTTGGGGAAGGTCTTAGAAAAGATTATCAAAGAGGCCATCCTTAACAGACTGGCTGATGGCAAGATCCTGAGGGATAGCCAACATGGGTTTGTTGTGGGTAGGTCTTGCTTGACCAATCTTATTTCCTTTTATGACCAGGTGACCTATCTGCTGGACAAGGGAGAGGAGATAGATGTTGTATATCTTGACTTTAAAAAAGCCTTTGATCTGGTATCCCATGATCACCTCTTGGCAAAACTGGCTAACTGCGGCCTCGGGTTCACCATGATCTGCTGGCTGGGGAATTGGCACAGTGGTCAGACCCAGAGGGTGGTGGTTGACAGAAGTCATTTGTTGTGGTGCCCTGTGACCAGTGGGTCATAGAATCGTAGAATCATAGAATCAATGAGTCAGAAGGGACCTAGACAGATTATCGAGTCTGACCCCCTGCCATGGGCAGGAATGAGCACTGGGGGTGGGTCCCTCAAGGCTCTGTCCTTGGGCCAACACTATTCAACATCTTCATTAATGATGTGGACATTGGTATCTGAAGCAGACTGGCCGAGTTTGCCGACAACACCAAACTCTGGGGTAAAGCATCCACACCTGAGGATAGGAGGGCGGTCCAGGCTTACCTCAACAGGCTCAGGAAATGGGTGGATGAGAACCTGACGCTGTTTAACACTGAAAAATGCAAGGTTCTCCACCTTGGGAAGAAAAACCTGCAGCATGCTTATAGGCTTGGCGGTGCTACACTGGCTAGGACTACGGATGAAAAGGACTTGGGGTTCATGATTGACCACAAGATGAACATGAGCCTTCAATGAGATGCTGTAGCTAGTAAAGCAAGCAGAATGCTGGCTTGCATCCATACGTGCTTCTCAAGCAAATCCCAGGATGTCATTCTCCCGTTGTACTTGGCCTTGATGAGGCTGCAGCTGGAGTACTGCATCCAGGTTTGGGCTCCGCAATTCAAAAAGGATGTGGAGAAGCTTTAAAGAGTGCAGAGGACAGCCACGCACATGATCAGAGGTCAGGAAAACAGACCTTATGAAGAGAGGCTGAAAGATATGGGACTCTTCAGCCTGGAAAAGCGCAGGCTCAGGGATAATCTGGTCGCCAACTATACGTTTATCAGGGGTGCTCACCAGGATCTGGGGGAATGTCTGTTCACCAGAGCACCCCAAGGGATGACAAGGTCAAACAGTCACAAACTCCTTCAGGACCGTTTCAGGCTGGACGTAAGAAAGAACTTCTTTACAGTCCGAGCCCCCTAGGTCTGGAATAAGCTGCCGCCAGAGGTGGTTCAAGCACCTACTTGGAACACCTTCAAGAGAAATGTGGATGTTTATCTTGCTGGGATCCTATGACCCCTGCTGACTTCCTGCTCCTGGGACAGGGGGCTAGACTCGATGATCTTCCGAGGTCCCTTCCAGCCCTAATGTCTATGAAATCTATGATGTCACTGAATTTTTAGAACCACACCTGCAGCCAAGCTGCAGCCAAGCTCAGGTCACTAGTTCAGAAAGACTAAATGAGGTTGTTCTTTCCTTCCACCTATGACCACACTGAGCCTTTTAAAAAACCATTGTTCACCTAGCGTGTGAAAGAAAATTATCTCGTTAGCCATACTGAAGACTAAAATTGACATCAAAGAATAGCCTGCAAAGCCGAAGGAAAAGGGAAGATAATCGTGTCTCAGTGAGATCCTCTATGTTGAGTGTGGTTGGTATGAATGATTTTGATATGATTTGGAGCCAGTCACTATGCTCATCTTTGCCTTTTGCTGCTAATTATTAACATACAGGAGAAATGCTGTGTTTAATGCAGGGAACTGGGAGTTACTGAAACAGTAATCAATTTAGAATCAATAGCAGATCTTGCAAACCTACTTAAATGCTAACCTGTGGTTTGCTTTGGTCAGACCATCCTTTTTAGCTGAAGGAAGGGACGTTATATTAAAACATTTAATTAAAATAGTGGAGATGGTCAAAATGTACAAAAATACTTGAGAATAAATAATTTGCTAGTTGGATGGGAAAAGACACTAGAAGGCCAGATACTTAGCTGGTTTAAATGGGTGTATCACTTTCAAAACTGAGAAGTCAAAACTGAGCATTAACACTAAGGCAGTTCATAGATTTTTTTTTAAACCCAAAAGGGACCATTGTGATCATCCAGTCTGACTTACTTTATAACACAAGCCATTGAAGTTTCACCTAGTAATTCTTCCAGTAAGCTCAATATCCCACAGTTAAACTAGAGTTTATCTTTTAGAAAGACGTGCAGTCTTGATTTAAAGATTTGAGCTGAATTCAATTACATGCCAGGTTATTGCAACACGAGTAATGTCTATATATCAGTGAAAGTGATTCTTAAGTCAATGATTACTCTTTGTTATGAATGAATTTATCGGCCCTAATGATGTGGAAGTTTTGTAATATTATATTATAAGTTATTGCTGTGTCTGCTGTATATTGGAACACTATCCTATTCTGTGTATGTAATGCAGCAGCCTATAAACTGAGTTGGTCAAGCTGAATGTTAATTTAAGAGACTGCTCTCTGGAAGTGGGAGAACACTTATGTGCAGTCATTAATTCAACAAGATTCAAGGTGTGACATGATGCAGAATGGTCTAGTGGTTAAGACACCAATGTAGGAATTAATACTCCTGGATTCTGCCTCAAACTTTCTGTCTGTTTATGGACAAATCTATGAGGGATTTGTCAAAGGACTCTGCAAGGACAAAATGAACACAGGGAGGCATATATCAGGAAAACAAAGGTGAAAAATAATTGACAACTAGGACAAGGAGAATGGGTTCCACAAGATGTCAGACAGAGGCAAGACCAGGGAAACTGTGGGTCTGTTGCTCAATGGCTAAGGTGAATTATTAACAGAAGATGTGAAGAAGATGGAGCTGCTCAATGCCTACTTTGTTGCCATCTTCATAAACACAAACTGCAATGAAAGGGCAAGCAAAATTAATATAAATAAGGAAGGGGAAAGGGTGCAGATGATGATAAGTAGTGAGCAATTCAAGGAACTTCTGATACATTGTCATGAATTTAAGTCAGAAGGGCTAAATGAATTCACCCTACAGAGGGGAGGAACTAGCTTAAAAAAAATCAGAGAAAGCCTGGCAATTTTATTTGCAAACATTTGGAAAACAGGTGCAATCCAGGAAAATGGAAGAAGGACTTACATTGGCCCTAATGGTGAAAAGGGAAAAAAGCAGGATCCAGAGAATTTTAGACTGGTCAACCTGACTCCAATTACCTGGGAAACCACTAGAGCAACCACTAAAGAAACTTTCTGTTTGTTAATGTCTCAGGGATGAAGAGATGACCAATAGCAGCCAACATGAGTTTGTTAGGAGTAAATCCTGCCAAATAAAAACAGATTTCCTTCTTTGACAAGATAGCCACTTTCGTGGATGTGGGGGAAATTGTGCACTTTGATAAGACTTTTGACCTAGACCAACATGACAGTCTCATAAGTGAGTGATATATGGATAGAATAAATAGAATTACCATTAGGTAGATGCATAATTGATTGATGAGCACAAACAAAGAGTAACTATAAATGGATTGATATAAGACTGATAGACTGTCTCAAGTGGAGCTTAACAGGGGTCTCTTTTGGGTCTGGTTCTATTCATCATTTGTATTACTGTATTTACTTGACTATAAGATGACTCTGATTATAAGATGACCCCCCCAATATTTAATTTTATATATGGAAAATTGATAGATTTGTTATAGATTTCCAGAGGTAGAATCTAAGTATTGGAGATTTACCTTGAATTTGTCCCCCTCCCACTGCTACTATAGGGAAAATAAATCTGGCTGATCAGGTATGCCCTCTGCTTCCCCCTAACTCCTTTCCTGGCTTTTTACTCTCTGAGCACATTAAATATAACTATACTAATTTGCATGTAGTACCCATAGTCTTAATTCATCCAGAATGGATGTACATTATCTTATTGGGAAATAGATGCAAGTTTTAGCATAAGTACTCCATAACCACACCTTTAAGCAGCACTTTAGCACCTACTTATTACGGGTGTGCGAAGCTTTGGTCACCAATTTGATTCGGAGAAGATTTGGCCCAATTAGGAGGCCAAATCGCTGAATCTGAATTGAGTCGGGAGACAAAAAACCCCGTCCGAATCTATTCAGAAAAGATTTGAAAAAGATTCAGAGATTCAGAAGGCAATCTTTGAGGGGAACAGGAACTGAGAAGAGGGAGGGGGAGTGGGTGCGGGGGGAAGACTGACATCTGTAGCTGGCCAGTGACTGTGATCTTTCCCTGAGTCCCCTTTCAATCACATTGCTTTGGGGGAAGGACATAGAAACAGCATATAAGCCTGTGTCTATAGCCTTTCTGTCCCTTTTGTGAGCTGTTTCTGCCTGAGCAACAGCGTCTGAAAGGTACTACTGGACTGCCTTCCTAGTCACTCTCCTGCTAGTTTCTGCTCTTGGAAAGCATTGGATACAGCTTACTAATTACCCTTGCCTAGAATCCCTCTACTTATCCCTATCCAATCCATTTCTTTCAACTTATTCTTCCCGCCAAAATCTCTTATTTGTTCTTATTATTTTTTCCCCCTAACCCTTTATAAAAAGAAAGCTGTGATTTCCCTGGCAGTATGATCTATCACCGTGCAGGAAAGCACATACATTACATACATTCACACACATATAATACACAGAGAAGAAGCGATATTAATATCATTAATTACACACACATACAGTAAACACAACAGAGAAGAAGAAGAGCTAGTATTAGTCAGACGCATACAATAATCAAAGAACAAGCTATATTAGGTATTTACACACACACAGAGAATAAGAGATATTACAGCCACATACACACACACACACACACACACACACACACATTTTCCAGCAGAGCAAAGATTAATATGAAGCATGCTGGAAAGGCAGGTGCCAGGTCTTCTGGCAGGGGAGAGAGAGGAGCTCACTGGCTCTGGCAGTCATGATTGGGGTCTCAAGATGCTCATGGCAGAGTCTCCCCGTGCAGTGTGGGGCAGTGGGGATCACCTCTGCACGGCACCCTGCTTAGCTACACTGTACCCGTGCCATGGGGGAGCTGCCACACAGGTGCCAGGCACCTTTTTTTTTTCAAAGTGCTGGGAGGCTGGGCCAGGTGGGGAATGGGGCCAGGCAGGGCAGCCATGGGGGCTTTTCCCACAGCTCCTCTGGCTGTGCCTGCCTCTGTCCCTGTGGGGGGAGCTGCAGGGGCTGTGCTCTTCTGCTGCTTGCCCAGTGAGCATGGGGTGGGGGGATGATGCAGGTGCAGCTCACTCTGGGTGGGACTAGGGTATCCCCCCCGCTCCCAGAGATGCCGCGCCCGCATCAGCACTGGGAGCAGGGGCTCTGCCCTGCCACTGCTTGCCAGGCAGTGCAGGGGTGGGGGACAGATGCTGTCGCCGCTTGCCAGCCAGGGCAGGGAGGCTTGAGATGTGGGTGTGGTAGCGCTCAGAGCAGCAGCTATGCCCTGCTACCGCTTGCCCAGATGGCATGGGGGGGGTGCATGATGCAGGAGCAGCTCATTCCAGGCAGAAGCACGGCATAGCCCTCGCTCCCAGCACTACTGCACCTGCATCAACACTAGGAGCAGGGGCTCTGCCCTGCCACCGCTGGCCGCTGGCGTGGGGGGGTGCAGGATGTGGACACAGCAACGCTGGGAGAGGGGGCTATGCCCTGCTGCTGCTTGACGCCTTCCACCTGAAGCGAACTGCATCTGCATCCCACCCCCGCCACCCCAGCCTTGGCTGAGCAAGCATCAGCAGGGCAGAGCCCACTCCGAGTGCTGCCATGCCTACATCCCGTGCTCCCTCCACCCCACTCCCCAAGTCACGTGCCCACTGCCCAAGCTGGGCAGCTTGTCCCAGCCCCAATCCCTCCCTCCCCCACACCGCTTCCCTTCCCACTCTCCTCTCCCGCAACAGACTTACCAGCTGGAGGCAGTTGTGTCAGCTGCCTGCTTAGTCTATGACCAAATCTCCGAAGTGGTCAAATGTTTTACAAAGCTTTTCTGAATTAATTCAGATGCTTCACATCAATTCAGAGCTTTTAATTGGTGTCCCGATTTGATTTGGTTTCGGAGATTCAGTCCCCGAATCGGGCCAAATCTCCTCCAAATTGAATCAGCTACTGAAGCTTTGCAGAGTTCTACCCTGGACCATTGTTCTAATGCAATGTCTACTTTATCTACAGGCCAATTCCTAAAAGCAAACCTCTAAATATCATTTTCTACCCATCAAGTCAAGAGAAAAAAAATGTATGTAATGTAGTGGCTCACCATGACTTGAAAAAAGAGTCAATACCAAGGGGGACTGAATTTAGTGGGAACTACCATGCATCTTATTTAGATGGGCTGCACTAATGCATCATTGTGGTAGGTTTGTGAACCACAGCAGTCACAAGACAGGTTGCTAGAGGTAGTTATATATATATGTATGTGTGTGTATATACACACACACATGCACACACACAGTTATATATGTGTGTGCATGTGTGGGCACACACATACACACACACACCCCTACATCCATGCACACCCATACACATATAGCAATAAATATTTTTGCAAATAAAAAAAAAAGTCCCTACCAGCACTTAGCCTTTTTGGCTAAGATCAAATGTAGCACTTTTGGCACCAAAGGAAGGATGTCAGAGCTGAGTGTGGCCACCTCTGTGCTGGCCCAGGATTACAGTACCTCCAGGCCCGGTGCCAAGTCCCTGTGGATTCCACACCTGCCCATTTTTTTTTTTAAAGGCCACAAGAAAAAGGTTCCCATTAGTATGTTCACCCAATTTGGATCATGTATTTTACAGTCATATTCAGTGCTGGCTGTATTTCAATCAGCCTCAAAGCTGGTTTCCATTACTGAGAACATGCTGCTTTTAGCAAAAGTTTAATGATAAACAGTGTATTTAGTGAGATTTCCTTGTATGTGAATATAAACCAAGGGGCTTTCTTTTCCCGTGCTCATTGGAAAAGAAAGCCTCCTCTTGTATCTGAGTAAATATGGTAATATCTTGAGTGCACAGTAAGTTATTAAATTGGCAAATGGCACAAAACAAGGAGGGGTGATAAACACTTCGGAGGATATGATTAAAATCCAAAAAAAGCCCTCAATAAAATTTGGAGAGCTGGGCCATAGGCTACAAAATGAAATTCAACAAAGCAAAAGTAAGGGTACTACACACAGGAAATAAAAAACAATATGCACAAATACAAAATAGTATTTAAGTGGTTTGATCAGTACTATTAAGAAAGATCTGAAGGTTATGATGTATCATAAATTCAACACAGGTGAGCACAGTGATACTGCTATAAAAAAAGCAAATGCATGTTGAGGTTGAATTAACAGAAGGATTGCATGCAAGAGATCAATTGTGACAGTAGTACTTAAGGGCACCTATAGTCATGCAGCAAGGCTGCTCCAACATACTATAATCATAGCACATCAGAATAGGCTCGAGCATGGTTATTACTATGCTCTAGCAGACTCCAGCATCAAGTCTATCAGCATCCCCATGCTGAAAAATGGTGGCAGGGGTGTTTTAACTAAAGTTCATTCAATGAGCTTGAGCTAAAGTGCCCCCACCACCATTTTTCAGTATGGGGACACTGATACACATGACACCCTGGGCACTTTATTTAGAGCAGTTATTGGAGCCACTCTAATTAAAGCACCCTCCACCCACTCTTGGAGCATAAGTATAAACACCCCCACATACCTTATCAGAGGCATAACAAGCAGCATTGGCACCTGCAGAAGAGGAGTGGGGGGAGGGGGGGGGAGGAAGGAGAGGGGGAATCCCCAGTAGCAAGAGCAGCTCCACAGCTTACTAATGCCAGGAACTCCAAAACAGTTCCCAGCTGAGCAATTGCTACATGTTCTGCCTGCCTTAGCTGTTGCTCTTAAATGGTGCAGACAGAAGTGACAATTTTCACCCAATCTGGCTGCAGAAAACAATCTATAGCCATGACCAAACACAAGTGCATGGTTGCAGACCACTTCAAAAGTGCCCGATCGGGTGAAAATCTGAGCCTTCATTGCATGAGGGCACACCTCCTAACTACTGCACTTCATGTCTCAGTTGTGTCCAGTTTGGGATACCACATTTTAAGAAGGGTGAAAAGTCACTGGAGAAGATCCAGAAACAATAAGGTGAAGGAGCTGAAAAACAGACAATATGAGGAAAGACTGAAGGAATTAGATATGGTTATGCAGAAGGAAAAGAGATTCAAGGGAGGACACGATAGCAGGTTTCATATATCTGGAAGACTGCCATAAGGTAAATGAAGGAACATTCTTCTCCCTTGCCATGGACAACAGGATACAAGGCAACGGGTTTAAAACTGAAGCAAAGCAGATTTAGATTTAGTCTTTACAATTGCGAGACAACTGAACAACCTGCTTAGGAAAGTTATGGAATCTCCTTCCTCCTCAAGAAGAAGCTAAAAAGGATGCTTTAGAAATAGCAAGTTCTGCATCTGTGCTGAGGGCTGGGCTAGATGACCCTGGTGGTCCTCCTAACCCCAGTTCTATACCCATACCAGGAGCTGCCTCAATAAAAAATGGCACTTTGGTTCTACGTGCCTTTGGCTCCATAACGGATAAATGTAGCTACTTTAGAGCAGCACAGGAAGTGCACTCTTTTTTCCGTGCTCATTGGCATGCACCCAGCATTTCACTAGCCAGCTACTGTAAGTCAGACTAGCATAAGTTGGAAAGGACCTCGACTAGCCCTTTGGAGATGTATCACATGTGAAGTAAGTGTGCCATTTTTTACTGCAATGCTCCCTACTTGGGTCCTTTGAGGGTTTAGACCTACCCTGGCACTCTGTGCCAGAGTTGATCATCTGTAAAAGGGTGGCAATAGCCCTTCCCTTCCACGGGAGCATAAATGGGTCATGACAGTCTTGGCAACATCCTGGATCTGCTGCACTATGATACCTATGGATAACTCACCGTACACCAATTCCTACAGGCACCACTTCCGTAGATTCAGTAAACAGAGTAGTTAACATACACTTAATGAGCATCCAGTAGAGGAACCTTTCAAGGGTGGAAACAAGTTTGGGATTGTCCAAGTGAAAACAGCTTTTAACAAACAGGATGGAGCCTAATAAGAGTTCAGTGTTTATTAGGGCAGATTATCCCCCCACACCCAGACACACACACACCCACCTGGGAAGCCAAAAAGGAGGTTCTTCTATGTGAACTGAGCTTCAGAGACAGGGAATATGCATTGTTGAGAAAAGAGGAACTCGCTTGATTGTGGGTCACCAAAGCTGTTACAATGAAGGACGGCTGGGCTGTGCTGGAGGGGGAAATATCTATTTCCGGTATCATATTTATTTATGTCTCTGTTTTTAATATTAGGCTGCCCTTCTGGCTCTTTAATTAAACACACATCCTGGACTGACATATCAGCTAATAAAGTGCAATAAAACCCAAATAAAAATCACTCTCTCTCTATCATCCCTCCTCAGGCCAGTGCCAGAGCAAATAAAGAAGCATGAAATGTGCCCTGAAGGACAATCACTTCCACCTCTGGCCTCAGCAGACAAATTCCTGCCACCAGCCCCAAACATGCAATGGTAGGGATTCTTCTAACATGCCTCCAATAATCTCTTACAAGACACAGAAAGGCAGGTGGCTTCAGGTAGGCAGCACTCAGGTTGCATATGGCTTTATAAACCACAGTGTACAGCACTTATAGTACTTTATTTCAGATAAGAGACTTTAGAGTCATTAGTTCTACTAACTAGGTAGGCAAATGCAGTTGGCACTAGCAGAGGCCTCATCTAATCCAGTGGAAAGACACCTACTATCTTAACCAGGCACTGGGATAGACCTAGTTGAGACTTCTATTTGTGAGGTGGTCCAGAGCTCAGGTAATAAAACAGTGGCACACTCTTCATCACCAAGCATGGCATAAATGATTTCTTCTTCGCCATTCCCTTTGGTCGCTAATGAAGCCAACTGATGCCAGGAGATCTGAGTACCAAATAAACTGCTTTAATTCAATTCATCATCAGTGGAGGAATCCAGTATTGGGCATTCTTGCGTACCTGGATGGATAACAGCTGGCATTTGCAGGAATCTCTGCCCATCTCCAAAGCTCCTCCAACTAAAATATTTCAGTCTGGCCACTCCAAAAGCTGCAGCTTGGAAAGTAATTATAAGCACGATGGCCCACTGAATACACATTACACCTGTGCTTGATACCTTCCAGAACTGATTTATAAGGACATGCAAAGCCTTAAGCAGACTGTGGCGCATCTCAAAATCACCATGGCTTCAGCAGGCTCTGGAATGCATAAGCTAATTGTCCTGAGGAGAGACCTGGAAGGAGCCACAAAGCAAGGCATTCTGGGTAGCACACACTTCTCTTCCAAAGTTTTTCTTCTCGGCAATGCATTGAATCCTGAGGTTGACAGGGCCCAGAGAGTGTTGTAAAATGCATTTCTCTCTTCCAGCTTTTTACAGTGATGTTACTGAGGTCTTCAAACCCACCCAAAATACACTTGGTTCTCCTGCCTTGTAGAGTAGAAAAAAGTTCAGTCCTGGTCCAAAGCATAATATAGTCAATGAAGTCCTTTGACTTAAATGGGCTTTGGATCAGAATCTTAACCTTTTCTCTCCCTCTGCTAATAACTTCCTGTAGGGATAGCTATTAACAGGGAAATGGTTTTGAATGTAACCTAAAACCCTATAAAGTGCTCCTGGGCTCTGCAGTGATGGGTGCTATGTAGATGACTGTAGTAATAAAAATAATTAATGACAATAGTGAAGCGTGGTAAAGTATTTTAGCTGCTAGTGCTCTGCCTGCAGGGTCAATTTTGTACTCCGGCTATCTATCTGCTTAGGCACTTATACAACCCTCAACTCAGTAAAGTCTAAATGATTTCCAGCTTGGTGAGTGGCAAAAGAATGCATCATTGTTATCTATATTACATTTTCATGTTTCCTATGTAGTCATGTTCTAGGAGGTTTGGTAATGTTGCACTTACCTCCCCAATCTACACATTTCCCACTCCCTACATTAAGTATACATTAGATCACATAGAAAGAAAATCTTATTCCCACACCAGGAATTGCCCTGAGCACAGTTATTCTACTGCTCACCTTTGTCACAGTCACCAAGACAGGCAGCTCTTGAAGAGTTCCCAAGGTGGAATTAACACACTCTTTTCAAGATACAATTCTCTTTCAATGCAGTGTCTTCCACATTTACATCCTGAAAGGCTGAGATGACTGAATTCTGTCAAAGGCTGGATCATGTCCTAAGGTGTAAAGGATCAATGGGAGTTAGGTGCCTAAACACCTTTGAAGTTCCAGGGCTAAATGACTTATATAAGAAAGCTCATGGTACAGCAAGAAATTGAAAACTAGTTGATGAGAAGAGAGGGGCAGAACCAGAGCCCATCTTCTCTGACTCTGGCTTAGACGGGAGCACAGACTCTACAAGGAACCAGTCTTGTGTGCTCAGGGGAGCACCGGGACTATGACTGTGCCCTTGGTCTGAATGAGGAAAAGCTGTTCCTGTGCATTGCCAGAGGGGCAGGAACACCCTCTGCTAAACTGATTTTTGCATGTTTTAACAGAGCAAACCAGGATCCCTGGTAATCAGATTTACACACGGGTAAAAGTTTAGCAAAAAGATGACACAACCATCTGATCTGAGGTCACATCATCTAATGTGGAATAGAATCATCCCTGAAAGAATTAAGAGTAACAAGTAAATTACAACAGCTTAGGTGTCTGTTGGTGCATCTACATGAGTCAATTAATGAGCAGAAGACTAAATCCACTGCACATTAATGCATTAGCATGGGCTTTGCCTGCTACGCTAATGCACAGTAGTCTAATACACAGTAGCATTACCAAAAAACCATTCATCTGCAGTAACGTACAGTGCTCATTACTGCACATTAAGTCAGTATCTGTCATTACAGGTGCTAAACTTAATGCACCATAATTACAAAGCATTAATGAACGTGTAGACACACCTTGTGTGCAGCATATTCTGTCTTAGCTGCTTGCTCAAGATAAGTAGGCTGCTTCCCACCAACTAGTGGAAAGGCATTATGGGTGCATATGCATGTACTAACGTTTTGATAGTTAAGTCTGTGGCAAAATTCCATAATAGTCTCTTCTCAGTCTCCTCTTTTTGGATTCTTTTTTCCTTTGTCATTGTTTTCTCACCTGTCTGTCAACTGGTTACTAAGCAACCAGCTCTGCGTTTGTGACCTGGGCCAGGTGAGAAGGGGGTGGACCAAGCTGTCTGTTGTGTTAGCATTGACCTCATGGCATGGAGGCAGGGGTTTGAGCCCTGTCACTCTAGGAGCTGACCGATGATGTTTTTTAAATTGGTTGGTTGATGTCCAACTATACCTGGCCAGGATTGGGTCAGGTAGGTGATGTCAAAAGGCCTATATAAGCCAAGACTGCCCAGGAGGAGGGGCAGAAGCCATGCTGAGACACCTACAGCAACAGGAAGGTCTGCAACCTTTATTTTTCTCTCTCTCTCTCTCAGGATGCTGAAGTAAGTAAACTACATGGAACTTATCTAGATATATAGCTTGCTGTAAAGTAGATGTGTGCTCAAAGGCTACCCAGCCACACTGTTTGCCTCAAGGTTATTTTTTGCTATTTCTCTAACCTGTACACTTCCCCAAGCGTATCCTCTGTAACCTTAATGCTCTCCGCTATACAAGTATGGTGAACTCATTGGGAGAGGGATTGGGGGGCATGCCTTCAAACTCCCTATGCTTGGCTGACTAAGGGAGGCTACTTTTTGTGCTTCAGGCTAAAGGATGCACCCCAGGTTCTGGCAGTGTGTCAGGCACCCTCAAGGTCTACAAGGCCTGTGTACCCCAAGGGGCACAGGGTCTGAATACAGACCAGAAACCCTGGGTGGTGTTTGCAGTACCCTAGGCTTGCAGGTGTGCTCCAGGAAGGGAGGATGTGAGGTGCCCCGGGGGAGGCACTTGGAGCTTGGTAGGCGGTCGGACACAGCGAGGTGGGTGGCTCAGTGCTGGAGCGCTCCCTAATGGTCCACCACAAAGTCGACTTAACTTTTTTAAGTCAACTTAACTGTCAGAGCACACACACATATGTGGAGCAGACTCAACTTAAATGTGGTGCACCCAGGGTGTATTATTTTGAGTTGCATTTGTTAAGGTTGACTCTAAGTTGACTTAAAGTATGTGTGTATGCTAAGTCAACTTAACTTCATAGTTTCATAGTTGGTAGGGTCAGAAGGGACCTGAGCAGATCATCAAGTCCAACTCCCTGCCATAGCAGGAAAAAGTGCTGCGGTCAAACAACCCCAGCAAGGTATTTGTCTAGCCTCCTCTTAAAGACCCCCAGGGTAGGAGCCAGCACCACTTTGCT
>NW_017729025.1:18567775-18578976 GCF_001723915.1 Gavialis gangeticus | reverse complement strand
ATCTGTGGATGCATGACAAGGTGCAGTTGGCCTTCCTGACCGCGTCCCCACACTGTCAGCCCATGTTCATTTTGGCATCAATGACGACTCCAAAATCCTTTTCTGCCTCTGTACTGATGAGAAGGGAATTCCCCAGCCTGTAGGTACGGTGCTGGTTCTTCCTCCCCAGGAGCAGCACCTTGCATTTGTCAGTATTGCTGGTGCATAGGGGCTACTGCAAGGGAGGTCTCATAAGATAGCTGTCACAGTGTCAAGGAGTTGTACGTGTATAGCTGCAATGTAGCTCAACTTAAGTCAACATAGTTAAGTCACCTAATTTTAGGTCGACTTAGATGTGTGTACACATCCTACAATAGCAACCAAAGTAAGTTAATTTGGGTCTATCTATACTCATAGATCACCAATCAACTCTCTGTTACATGCCCCTGCATGACATACATTGGTGCACAAAACCAAGGCAAATTTCACTGAGCTATATGATTGTCCAATACTCCCAGTTTCAAGTTGCTATCAGAGAGTCCATTCAAATAACAATGGAGGGTGAAACCCTGCATTCCTTGTGCACTGAAAAAACCCACAGACATAGATGACAGGCCTCTCTGCCACCAGAATTTGGGCACCAACCTATACAATATATAGAGGCAAAAGGAAGCCAAGGTCTGACTAAGGAAACAAAATAATTTAGTCTCCTGTATACTACTATAAAAACGAATGGGATGAAACATGTCCTGTGTGAGAACATCATCCTGGCAAACTTTCCTCAGTCTTAAGCCTATATTGATTTGCTCATCCATAAAAGCTCTTATTAGTCAAGCATAAGAAAGGGGACTTTGTACACATGACCACACATGCCAATGTCAACGTAGCTATAAAATGGCAATCTCTGAAAAATAAATTGTAAGTCAAATTTGAGTTCAAAAGAATGGAAATCTGTGACAGGAGGGATTAAAAATCAAAGTCTTTTGACCCAAACTAACTTTCTTTGCTCAGTCACCCATGCATAACTTACTCCAAATCATCTCCTGTGGATGTCCCTTTGCATGTTTTTCATGACTAACTGGATTAGCAACTGACTTGTATAATGTGACTTAAAGATCAAGACGTACTGAACTACTGATACAAGATTCAGACAGCTTCTGAACACAGCCCCTCCTGCTAACCCTAGAACAGAGCAGATGAAACATTTGCCACCCACCCTGCAGACAGTACAGGAGCATTACGGATAAACAGACAGGCACAGAGATAGATGGACCAAGCCCTTTATGTATATAGAATCCATATACTGGGGTGGGCAAAATGCGGCCCATGGGCCAGATGTGGCCCACCAAGCCATTCTATCTGGCCCGCAAGGTCCCTAAAAAGTTTAGAAAATTAATATTTATCTGCCCCTGGCTGCCTGTCATGAGCCCCTCGATGGCTTGGCAAAACTCAGTAAGCAGCCCTCTGCCCAAAATAATTGCCCGCCCTGGCATATACACAACAGGGACTTTGGCATCACAATGCTGACTGTTTTGACACCCTGCTTTTGGTGCTTTGCTGCCCAGTGCTATCTTCAGCCCCACACTTGGTACCCAAGTTGCTGAATAACTACATTCACTAGAGATACTTTAGAAAGGGATGCTCAGTAGCCGGCAAGGTGAGCCAATAGGAAATTCTTGAACTCACAACTCTCAAGGAGTTAGGCACAGACATCTCAGCTGGGTGCAGGTGCCTCCCTCCACTTGAGTTTTACAACAGTTAGCTCTCTCCTAGAGTTCAATGTCTATGTTGCACACTAGGGCTGTGTGAAACAGCGCCCACCAGATTGTTTCGACTTCTGTTTCACTGTTTTGAAGCACTGTTCCGCTTCATTTGATCAAAACTGTTTCACTGTTTTGATGCGTTTTGACATTTCGCCCATAGGCTATCATGGGGAATCATGAAAATGCCTATAACTTTGCCATTTCTTGCCTGATTCAGATAAAAAAGAGATGGTAGCCCTTTCTGAGGGCATGAAGCCTGCCAAGTTCCAAGGAGATAGGTGCAGGGTTTTTTGTGAAGCCACACCTCAAACTGTTCGGAGCAAAACTCATGTCACTTGCCAGCAGCAGCAGCATGCTGTCATCCCGCGTGCAGATCAGGGGCCCACTCCCCCCAGGAGGAGCCTGGCACAGCCCCACATCCTCCCAGGGGGCATGGGCCCCCAGATCTGTGTGCAGGATAACAGCAGGCTGCCACTGCTGGCTGGGGCCAGCGCCAACACTGGGTCCTTCCTGGCGCTCGGTGCAGGGTGCACCAGGCAGACTCAGGTGCTGGCGCTGGCCCCAGCTGGCAGCGGCAGCATGCTGTCATCCGCATGCTCCACAGTCGGTGTGCGGAGCTTTAAAAATAAATAAAAGCCCCATACACACTGGCTCTGGCAGTGGCGACTGGGGCATCTGGGTGCTCATGGCAGAGCCCCACTCCCACACAGCGTGGGACAGTGTGGGGCAGTAGGGATCGCTGCCCCCCTGCCTGGCAGCTGTGCAGCAGCTGCCCCCCTGGTGTGGGTGTGGTGCAGCTCAGCAGGGTGCTGAACGCTGTCCCAGAGCTGGGGCGGCTCCACGTGTCAGCTGGAGCTCCTGGTTCAATTCCCCGGCGTTCTGCTCGTTCCCTTAGCTACTCCCGGGGGCGCAGCTCCCAGATCTGCACGTGGGGTTTCAGCAGGCTATAGTTGCCAACTGGGGAAATAGCCCAGAAGCACTGCCATCCCCAGCTGGCAGCGTCAGCCTGTCATCCCACATCATCCAGGGGCCTGAGCCTCCCAGGAAGAGCTGGGGGAAGTGATCAGAGAGCTGGGGGAAAGATTGGGGAGCTGGGGAATCAAACCAGGAGTTGGGGACCTGAGAACATTCCCCCATCTCTTGCCTCAATTCCCCAGCCCCCAGTTTGACTCCCCAGCTCTCTGATCATTCCCCCAGTTCTTCCTTAGGGGCACAGGTTCCCAAATCTGCATGCAGGGTTTCAGCAGGCTGCCGCTGCACGCTGGGGCCAGTGGCAGCACCACAGTCTTCCTGCCGCTTGATGTGGACTGAGCCAAGTGGCTGCTGCTGGCTCCAGCCTGCAGCAGCAACCTGCTGAAACCCCGCATGCAGACTGGGGGCCCTCACCTCCCAGGAAGAGCTAGGGAAGTGATCGGAGAGCTGGGGAATCAACCCAGGAGCTAGATGTCAATTTTGTGCTTCCCACCTCTTCCCCCTCCCTCTCCTTAGTTTCTGTTTAGCTGCAAGCAAGCCCCGCTTCAAAACTCAAAATGTTTCAAAATGTTTTCAGTGCTCCTGCGAGCTTGAAATGCGTCGAAACAGCTTTGAAATGAAACACCCGTTGAAATTTCTCACCGCCCTATTGGGCACCCACTTGGGGGTCTGGGAAACTAAGGTCCAGTCTCTTCTGTGCATGATTTGTAGTACGGACCTAAACCCAAGTCTCCCATTTCCAGACACAGTGATATGAGTCTCTCCCAACCTACCCTGTTCCACTTGGTAAAAACAATTAAGGGCTCATCGTAACAGAGTCCAGAGCTGGGGTCTTCCAGGAGTGTGCGCTCATCACCAGGATAAAAGTAATCATTTTTACTTTTTCTGGCTCATGAATATTCAAATATATTCTACAAAGCAAAACAGCAGGACAGACAGAGACACGCTTACCACAGAACTGCACAGGACCAAGGTTTAACCCCACCCTATACCAATCATCACAGAAGGGAGCTGAACCGGCGCTATCACCTCCCAGGTGCATCCTCTAATCAAGGGGCTATTGGGTAACAGAGAGGGCACCATCATCACTGACTTTTTGGCTGTCTTTTGAGTCCATTAAAAATGCTCTAAAAATGCTGAGCAGGTTGGGCCCAGCAGATGGGACAGGCAGGGGAGCACCTGGTCTGAGAAGTCTTTTGGGACTTTGGCATGAGATAGGGGACCGAGCAGTTTAGCAGTGTCAGAACTTGGGTGGTTGCTGAATGGCAGAAATATAGGCAATGAATAACTTAGGGCATCTGTATTTAGGCATCAGCTGAGCAGAGGTTTTGAGGACTGAAATATTGGATTTAAAGACCTAAAGTGTCCTAAAACCCCTTTAGCCCAGAGACTTTTATCAGCATGGGAATGGGATGGCTTTGTTATTTGCGGCTTCAGATAAAATCAAGGCTTTGAAGGGGAAAGTTACAGTCACAGTTCAGTGTGAAAAGGGCATGGGTTCACTTGCCAAAAGGCAAACTAAATTCACAGAGCAGGAGAGCAGCAGAGGGCACCAAAGGTGCAATATAGGGAGAAAGGGAGCTCTCTGCAGGGTCGGAAAAGGGAGGAAGTAGTTGAAGAGTGTGAACATGCTACAGAGTATGTCTACACAATGCAAGATGGCATCATGCCAAGACATGCCGCATGCATGAGCTCCTCAGCTGGTAGCTGCGTGGTCACATTAGCATGGCATCGCTTCTCAGGAGAAGTTGGTAACCTGTGAGCAGTACTGCACGGAGGGGTGGTGGTAATGGCTTCTAGTCTGTGGGGCTAGTGTACAGAGAGTAAGCATCCTGTGCTTTATAACACAGCAGTGCCTTGCACCAGTAGGATCTGAAAGCAAGACCTCTCTGTGAGACACCTGGAGATCTCATCCTGCCACAGCCTTCATAGCCATTGAGATTCTAGCATCTTCTTCCTCCTGCTCTGCCATTGAGGACTTGTAGACCGAGAGCTGGGGGCTGGCTAAGCTTATTATAATGGGTATAATGGTGACCTGTACTCACCATGTCACAGCACTGTCAAAGGATATATGTGGACTTTCAGGAGGGCAAGCATCCTGCTTAGAGTATGCACACCAGGATTCAGTTTAGCCTCTGGCCTGGTCTACTCTACATGGGTGCCGCCGGCAAAGCTAAATCCTGACGGCGAATCTCTGAATGCAGCCACGCTCCATGCTTCTCTGTGGGGGCAGGACCCTTTATGCTAGCAGTGGCATCATACCAAGAGAAAGGAGGCTTTGGGCACCACCTGACAGCAGACTAGGGCCAGCCCACAATTTTTGGGGCCCCCTGCAAGATATAGTTTTGGGGCCCCCTGATCCATCCAAAAAAATCAAAATTGCAGTTAATTGCAGTATAAACTCACTGAAATAAAATAGTCGGGGCCGAGCTATGTGCACGTGGGCTGTGCTGCGGGGGCTGCGGGGTGGGGGCAGCACGTGGTGGGGATGCCTGGGTTCCCTCCCCGGGGCCGAGGCGGGAGCGGAGCCGGGAACTCCTCCCCTGCTTGGCCCTGCCTGCATCGAGCCCTTCAAACATGGCGCAGGCAGCGGAGGGAAAGCGGGGCACGGCCCCTCGGCTGCGGGGCCCCCCGTGGCTGCAGGTTCTGCAGGATGGGATGGGCCGGCCCTGCGGCAGACAGAAGGCGCGTGTACTTCTATGGACTGCCATTGCTCCTTCAGCACCTGTGCTTTGGGCCGTGCCACCACAGCTAATGAGGAGCCTCTAGAAGCCACGTGGATGCACATGTGCTCTGGTGGCCTCCCTGTAGTAGCTGCTGTGCACTGTCAGGAGACCCTCCATGCAGACAAGTCCTCAAGGTCCAGGAGGATAGTGTGGTTCACTTCACAGGCACTTCAGTTTTTTTTAGGTAAGTGCAATCTCAGGACCTGAATTTCTCAGATAATTCTCAAAGTACTGGCACATCCCCACTTACAACATGCTAAAAGCTTTGACAGGCACCCATGGTCTGCCACCAGGGATTGGTGGGGAAAGCCTGAGCTTTTCTCTTCTTAATTATTTTGATATTTTAAACATGGGCCCAGGAAGATTATTTCCTTTACCTGAGGTAATTATGCAGTGAAACACAGACAATTAGCAATTTGTACCAACGACTAAGTTTTCTTTTTGTTCTTTTTTTGGCTAAGAGACACTCCCGTGCATATAGGCTAGGAAACATCTTTTCATGGGAAAATAATTTTTTTATGCCTGTCAAAACTCTTCCATTTATGTCAAAAAGTCAGGGCTGATGCCCCGTTTCCTTTTCTCCAGGGGTGGGAATCTTTCACACAGCAGCAGTTTTATGGAAGGGAGAGTGAATGTTTTCCTTTGTGTCAGGTACCTAGAGACTGCTACAAGGGGCACATGCAATAAAAATTCAGTTCATCCCCTGCATTTTAACCCTATGAACACACAATATCATATTGTAACTAACCCCAGCCTTAGCTGTGGATATTTCCAAATGATACTGGGGAGTTTTTAAGTAAGCATTCCCTGTCCTCCTCGCAGCTCCTGGGTACTGGGTTGCAGGTTTTATTTATTTTTTTGTGGAAGAAGCTTTGGGGCAAATTTCGCCATCCTAACAGGGCTGGCTCCAATTCCCATTGCAATAATTGCAAATTTCCATGAATTTCTTGGATTTGACCCAGTGAATCTATTTTTTGTTATGAGCTCCATATAAAGGCAGAATTCTTTTAAGGTAAGAACCTCAAGATTTGGCTCAGTCATTAAGCATTAATTAAGCAGTAACAACATAAACATTACCATGGCACTTCCTACTTGAAGTAGAGTCATTGAAGTAGAGACACTCTTTCTGGTGTCTATGTAACCATGTACATGGAAATACCCTACTTCCTATCTATTGAATTATAAGTGCTTTCCTTTTGGCTGTAAGGGCTATGACAAGAACTAATGAGGATTTGTGGGTGGGAAGGTGGGAGGATGGATTTGGAAAGGGTTGCAGGAAAAAAAAAAAAAAAGTTATGACCGCCCCCCCAAAAAACCCCACCTTATGAGAAAAGGTGTGTTTCATTTATTTGAATCAAGAAATAAATTTAGAGAAAACTATTTTAAAAGTGTCAAAGAACTTTGTTTTGATATTCTTTAAAATTATAACAGATTCAAAATGACTTTTTGCTTCAAGATACAAGCTGTTACAATAATATATATTTTAAATATGACAGGTCAAAATATTTTTGTTTTGAAATGATCAAAACAGATGTTGACTCAACTTTTTTTTTCCATTTGCAAAAAAAATTTCAGCTTTCAATTCTGTCTCCCAATTTAGAATAGAAACATTTTGCAAAATCTCAAGTATATTTAAAGGAGGGAGAACTCATTTCCCAAACAGGTCTATCCATGAATCCCTACTGTTTAAATTTTACTTTACATGGCAATTCTCATGCAATGCACTCATCTTCTCCTATGTGGACCTGGTACTGGTTCTTTGTTATTTTCCTTACTCTGAAACAAAAGTTGTCTAGACAGAAAAGCACATATTGCTGTTTGTATATGGCAAAACTAGAGCTTTAGATCATACTGCCTGGATTATGTATATTAGTGGTGTGTTAAGCGTGGAGTACAGGGTTTCAGATCGGCTCCTATGATCTGTTGCCAGACACCGTTACTACAACCGGGGAGACTGTGGTTTTAAAGTTCACCAATACTCCAGAGGCAAGGCACAATCACTGCTATTATTATTTATACAGGTGCAGTCTAGGTAGAAAGGAAAACTCAGTTTCGGGACTTTCCCCTTTGAGAGAGTTAGTTAAATGGCATCTGAACATTTGCAAAACACAGTTGAAGGCCAACAGAATGTCAGTAATTGAAACTTTGAACCCTGCTCCAAATTCATTTCTAAAGTAACCAGTACAAGTTTATGCGTATGAGTGGAGATGAACTGCAGTAAATGAAAATTGGTCTCTTGTGGGTTAACATAAATTTGCATTTCTTCATTATCAGCCATCTGGAATGGAGGTACAGACAGGCAATGCAAATGAAATGAAATAACAGTAAAAGCATATTTAATTTGTGGCGCAGACACATAGAAGACATTTTTAAAAATGTTACTTAGAAGGTGCTTCTCTGTACTTCCTGGATTTGGCATGGGAAATACTCAAAATTGCATGTTTTGACTCTTCTCTCAGCACCTAAACCAGAAAACAGTTAATGTGGAAGTACTCTCTCAATAATGTTCATGACCAAAAAGTATCCTAGGCCATTTGAGGCATGTGCACAACATTTTAAAGTGGACTAAAAGCTTTTGCACCATTTTAATGGTGTCGATGTTTGCACGCCTTGGCGGCATATTGCACAATAATTCCAGCTGCAGTAAGAAATTTAGCGGCGTAATGTGCCTTAAATGACTTGGGGCGCAGCAAACTAAACCTCCTCCAAGGAGTTAAAACTCTTGTTAAAACTCCTCCAAGGAGTTTTAGTTTGCTAACCTAAAGCCGCAGAGCAAAGCGCCGGGCTCCGTGCAGCCCCGTGGCTCTGCAGGAAGTCCCGCTGGCAGCCTGGCGGCAGCCTGGGAAAGCAGCTCCACCCAAGAAAAGTGACAAACCTGATCTCCCCGTCCCCCTGCTCCCAGAGCCTGCCTGCCTGCCTGTGCTTTGCAGGGGCCCGGTGTTTCCCTCCGCAGCTGCAGTGCCTCCGAGGACCACCCGAGCTGGGTACCTGTGGGCAGGTGCCACCTGGGATGGGGGGGGATCCACCACTGCCACGGATGGAAGCACCAGCCCCACCCACAGCCCAGGGACTGCTCCGTCCACGGCAGCTCGCCCTCCCCTCCCTGCCAGAGAGGCAGGTAGGTCAGCGGGGCGTGTGCACGGCACAGGTTTAATCGGCCCTAAATTGAAGCAATGTTTTTTAAAACCCACTGCTTCAATTTATGGCCCCCATTTCATCTACACATGCCCCTAGTTCACTTCTTTGCTACAGGTCAACATGCCAGTCTAGGTCTTGCTACTGGGTGTTTGTGACAATATCAGAGAATAACTATTTGGATTCTGGCCATTTTTAGGTGTTTTGCACCTTCAGGACTGGCCATTGCTAGGAGTTGAAAGGATACTGTGTCTGAGAAGACGGACTCAGGAGAGACTTCAGGTGCCTGTAGTCGTGTGGATGCTGCTCTGACGCGCTGTAATTACAGCATGTCAGAGCAAACTCAATTAATCGAGTCTGCTGGAGCATGCTAATTAGCGTGCTCCAGCAGTCTCCGCTTCTCATGTATTCAGCATCCCTGCACTTCAAAATGGCGGCAGGGGGACTTTAACTAAAGCTTGTTGAATGAGTTTTAGTTAAATTGCACCCACCACGCCTTTGAAGTATGGGATGCTGAATACATGAGACACTGATAGTGCTTTAACTAGAGCAGCTTTCGGAGCTGCTCTAATTAAAGCACCGCCCTTCCACCCCTTCTGGAGCACATGTAAGGATGCTCTTAGGTTGGCAGCATGTAGTAACAGAGGTTAGAAACCCATGTGGACATACAGGCATACACTTCCACAGAGTAAATGCTATGGGATATTAACTCTCTCAAGTGGTCAGGCCTTAGATTTTTACATCTCATGGCAAATATAGCACCACCAAGAGCAAAGATTTCCAGTTCTTACTAGTTACTGAAGATATTGTTTCAATACAGATTCACCCAGAAAACTGCCCCTGGCATCTGCTACAGTTCCTAAAAGTGCTCATCTGCATTTCAGAGGTCTCCCATCAAAGTAACTTGGCCCAGCCTTACTTAGCATGCCAGACGACCTATCTAGGTGGTAAGAAAAAGGGGGTTGGCTGCAGACCAAGGGAGTGAAAAAGGTGCAGCCACTGGGCAGTTTAAGAGAAGTGGGAACAATGTGTAATCAGCAGTGCTTTGCTTTGAAGTTTGCCAAGAAATTTGCCCCCTGTGTTGATCACATTCTTAGCTTGGTGTCTCTCAGCTTTTCTTTTGTTAAAATAACTTTCGGTAACAGCCATAAGAGTAGTGTGAGAACTGCATGCTAGCATAGCAATAATTCACGCTTAGCTTTCTTGTTGGCACTCCACCCTCCCCTGCGTGCCGAAAAGACCCTGGGCCAGCTTCCTGCATTCCTCTCCAGGCAGAATCGAGTCCAAAGCGTCAGTTAATACTTGTCGAGTGCTCCAGGCTTCCACATTTAGGCTCTGCTTTCTCAAACAGGTGTGTGCCGACATCCAGCTTGAAAAATTGGACCAAAATAGAAGGAGCGGTTGCAAACAAAAATTATAATGGGATTTGGAAAGCAGCTTTGCCACTGGAGGTCAAGAGAGAAGGTTATATTTAATTTGGCTGTTTAGCATCAAGCTGGGAGGATTGCTTTTTTCCTTAATACTAGAAAGGCATTTCTCCTCTCCCTTTTTTTAAAATTTTTTTTAAGGTCTTTCCCAATCAGAGGCAGTGAGAAGATTCATACACGTTCAACTAGCAGAACAGCCAGAATGGGCTAGGTCTCTTGGTGCTGCTTAGAGATATTTAAGACCCAACGCTGCGCCCCTTTTCCATACCCGTATTAGAAACAGTAGCTGACAAGAAAATTCAGGAGCAGCAGCTGCTCTTTTCACAGTGGCACAATAACTATCTCTTTAATGGGAAAGGGTATGGGGGGAGGGATACAACACAAGTAACAGCACCTGCCTTCTTAAGTGACACCGCCAGGATGAAAAAGAGCGCAGCTAATCCTCTCCGCTTGTCACGTTAATTGTTATGAAGCTACTTTTGATATCAAACTATTTGTCCTTTGACTAAAATAAATCAGGTTTTAAGCACCGCATTTATCTCAATATGATTCAGGAACGGAGGTGAGCACTATGGAGAGATTTATACAGCAAGAGCCACATACATTGTACCATGGTAATATTTATAGGCTGGGGATCTTTTCATCAGGAAAAAAATAGCGTGTTGACATCATTCACCACTGAAAGAAAAGTTCAAACACCATTTATTACACCTCACCAGAACACATTAGGCTTAGCTTTAGCCAGAGATAAACAATAGAGGTGCCTGTAAAAGATTACTGATTGGTTTTAGTTAGGGTCCTGGTTGATGCCATAGGCTCCGATTCAGAAAATATTTCGGCATTCATTCTCATCAAATCCAGTGAGGACTATCCACATTTAAAGTTAGATCCATATTTAAGGACTCTGCTAAATCAGGCTCATGGTACTAAATATGTGGTACCACTATACCCAGACATTTACAGAACACACAGAGAATGCAGCATTTGCTAAATATCAACAATCTCTGTGTTTTCTTTGAAAAGATAACAAATATGAAGATTTAAAAGTTATGCAAAAAAGAGGCGTACCTGCTATAACGTGCACTCCAGTAACACGCCTGCAAAATTTGGCATGCGTATGTACCAACAGGCTTTGGCAGGGAGAATTGCCTGCACGTTCAGGTGGCCAATTTGGAATTTTCCAAAAGGTGTTGGGGGCA
>NW_017729025.1:18551884-18562775 GCF_001723915.1 Gavialis gangeticus | reverse complement strand
CGCCTGCAAAATTTGGCATGCGTATGTACCAACAGGCTTTGGCAAGGAGAATTGCCTGCACGTTCAGGTGGCCAATTTGGAATTTTCCAAAGGTGTTGGGAGCAAGGTAGAGCTGCACCTTATAGACTAACAATATCAGAAGTGCATAAACTTTCATGAATCAGAGCTCGCTCCATTTGCTGAATCTGATTAAGTGAAATCTGGCCAAAAGCTTATGTATCTGTGATTTAATCTATAAAGGTGCATCTCTGTCCTACCTTCTGCCTGACTTCAGGCTACTGCTCTCTGCTCAAAGTGACATTGGCTGTTTAAGGGATGTATTTGGTAGCCCTGTTGGTCTGAGACAAAAATAAATGCAAAAATCTACATCTCTTGGTTCAGAGAGGATATCTTTTATTGGACCAATAAAAAGGTATCCTCTCTGAACCAGAAGTTCTAGATTTTTGCATTTGCTATTTAATGCCTGATACACAAATAACCTGGGAATATATACTAAGAGTAGAGCTATGAGCCAGAGTCAAAGAAAGCTTTTATTCTTGTGCTAAAATACTGTTGAATTGCAACATTCCTTAAGACTTAAGTGTGAAACTTACTGATATTCAAATTGAGGGCTTTGTATCAGGGAATAATTAGCAGCATGAGTAAAACCCTTGGTTAAATTTGGGATATTGTTCTGAAAACAGAGACAAGGTCAAAACCAGTTAAACCACTTCAGGAATGGCCTAAAATCTTCCCTTCGCTAAAACTATAAAATTAGATAGGATATAAAAAGCACCCTTGGGCATTCCTTCTTGGGGCAGATCTCCAGTGTAAGGTAGCCCCTGCAACTGCTCTTCAAAGCTTTCTGTGAATAAGGCAATCCTGTCTTCTATGAATAAAATAAGGAACTGAGTTTAGTGTCTAGTAGAGCTCCAAATATTCTCAATATTGCACCTATCCGTCAATAATTAGAACTGCTTGTTGTGGCCTCTTCTGAATATGAAGGTATGATAAATTCCACTGAGATTAATACACACGACTGAGAAACTATAAGGCAGAAGAGCTGAGAGACACCTCTACCCTTCCATCTCTATTGGCTGCGAGAGTCCAAGATCAGATGATGCACCCGATTCTTAAGCTGATCTTAATGTTCATATTTTGCAGCATAGAAACCCTACTTTTATTTATGCCCTTAAAATGATTAATGGTGTATCACATGCATTTTGGGAATTCTTGGGTAGAATTTGGGTGATTGTATCTATTCAAATCTGCATTATCAGCTACACTCATTTCGAAATATTATATTGGCTGCCTTCTCTTCCCAAATATACCATGCAAACTGATTGATTTTATCTGAGAAAAAAAGAGGGATAAATGAGAAAAATCTGACCCAGTAGATTTTCAGTGATGTCACTGAAAAGAGAATTTAGATCAATGTAGATAAATGAATAAGTCAGCTTCATCCTAGATGTACTCTTTGAAATCAATGCAGTTGTAGGCAGACATGAATCTGGCTAAATGTCATTAAGGCTTGGGACAGACATTGAAAAAGCCTGATGCTGCATTGATTCAATCTTTGCAGGTTAGTCTAACCTGGCTAGGCTAAATCAGTTTTGCAACTGGACAGACATCCCAGAAATGCAGACACATGCCTGCAGTGGCTCAGGTTAGAAGCCCGGGCTTTCCTTCCTTCCACAGCATGGAGCTGAGGGGGGGGGGCATGGCCAGGCTCCAGCAGAACCTCGGATTAGCCCAGCAGAGAATTGATAACAGTATTTATCACCCAGTTAAGAAAACAGAGGGACCTTACCAGCTACTTGTTGATTCTACCTGTTAATTCAGCAAGGACCAGCACCAGCATGTGGTCTGCTAGCTAACACACAGGCACCTCCTCAGCAAGGCAGAGAGTGGTGAGGGGGAGGGGGAAGCAGCTCACAGTCTCTAGTCAGGGAGCAGAGTGGAGGGTCCAGCCCTGCTGTGGAACAAAGAGCCCGCCCAGCCCAGCCCAGACAGCATGCCGGGATGCTGGGGGTGTCTGGTTTATCTTAAACCAGCAAGGGGTCTGGGACAGACATTGCATAAACCAGTTTGAGCCAAATCAGTTAAGTCTGATACCACATTCAACCAGGTTTTTCTCAAACTCGTTTATGTATACTGAACATCTGTTCTGTTACAGGTTTAAACCAGTTTCTAATCACTTAAATCAGTTTGTGTGTAATGTCTGTCCCTAGCCTAAGTGCCAGTAGAAGTTTACTGAAAATCTTCCTACGATCTTTCTGGGGGAAAAAAAAATGCATCAACCCTACAGCCAAACGCACCATCCACAAATCCAGAAAATCCTGTTAATTTTTCATACCTCTCCAAAAGACACCTGTCCTCTATCTTCATTTCTCATGTTACTAACAGAAACAGAATAATCTAATTTTGTTTGTTCAGTTTTCAACCTTATTTAGATGTTGCATCAAAAAGATCTATCCTTTAAAAATTTCACTCCAATATATTCTATCACTAATGAGGACTTGGGCATGTTGAGACCAGATAGCAGCACAAAATAACATATGCTTTTCCACCTTTCTCTGTTGAGAGTGAATGGCAAAGCCTTCCAAGGCAAGAGTCAGCAAATGAAGTCAGCCTTCTGTTCTGTAGACCTCTCTCTGTTTAGAAGTTAATGCCCACAGATGACACTCTGTGGGACACTCACTACAGTGAGAGCCATGTCACATCCAGAAAGGCTGCTGCATTCTCCCTAGTTCCAGACAAGCAACAGATCAAGGAGGAGGGGAGAAAGTGAGATCATTGTCCTCCCTGCACCACCCTGAACTTTCATGCAGGTGATGAAGACACTCACCAAGGACAAGGAAATCCTGGGCTCTAGACCCACTCCTAGAGCCACTTATGCATTAAATAGTTATTGGATAAAATACAAATGCAGTCTTAGAGCGCAGTGATTGGTACTCATGACTCTGCTACTCCCAGTAATGCCCCTTCTCCCTTATCCTCTGGGCTGCAGTATCAGACTCCATCTCTCTGACCCCCTCCTCTAGCCAGGTTTGAATGGAAATGGCAGAGACTGCTGCATTTTGTGTCAGACTTGTTGCTGTTTGGGTAGTCAGGTATGCACACAGGTTACCTCATGTGTCAAGTGCCCAGGGGGCTTGGGGACTGTCTATAAGGTGGAGGCAGTATGTCCCAGCACCACACTACATGCCCCACCCATCCAAATCCACAGATCCACTCCAGGCCTGGAGGTTTGTCCACAAGACCATTCCTGAACTGGTTTAACTGGTTTTGGCCTTGTCTTTGTTTTCAGAACAATATCCCAAATTTAGCCAAGAGTTTTACTCATGCTGTTAATTATTCCCTGATACAAAGCCCCCACTTTGAATATCAGTAAAGCCATCTCTTCAGTTTCAAACTAAAGTCTTAAGGAAAGTTGCAATTCAACAGTATTTTAGCACAAGAATACAAGCTTTCTTTGACTCTGGCTCATAGCTCTACTCTTAGTATATATTCCCAGGTTATTTGTGTATAAGGCATTAAATAGCAAATGCACAAATCTAGAATTCTTGGTAGCAAGGATTCAGGACTTTTCTTCTGACTGTAAGGACTTCAGGAACAGAACTACCATCTTTTATGTATAGTACAGCATGGGCCAGTTATAGTAATGTGCTACATGAAGTTACTTTCTTTTCTATAAAACACTTTGCCTATTTCTTTTTACAGTAAAAATGCAGTCATTTTGTAAAACCAGTCAATGTGTGTTCACCTGTCAGCATGCATACTTACATGAGCTGATGGCAGAATCAGGCATTAGGGCTGTGCAAAATTTTGCCAGCTGTTTCATTTCAACACTGTTTCAACTCATTTTGAGCTCAAAACAGTGAAATTGAAATGAAATAAAGGGCTTTGAAACAGGCTTGGAACAAAACGAGGGTAGTCAAAACATTTTGAAAGTTCTGAGTTTTGAAATAGCCTGGCTGAGTTTCCCTCCCCAGCACTAGGATCGGGCTGGGAAAGGGAACTCAGCCCAGCTGAGATAAGTTCCCTTTCCCATCCCGATCCTAGCGCTGGGGAGGAGGACTCAGCTCAGCTGGGCTGAGTTTGCCTTCCCCAGCCCAATTGATCGCAGCACTGGGGAGGGGAACTGAGCAATGGGGCTCAGTTCCCTTCCCCAGCTCAATTAGGCTGGGGAAGGGAACTGAGCCTGACTGCACAGCCACTGCAGCCCTCCCAGGGTTGTGGCCCCCGGTCTGCCTGCCAGATGACAGAAGCCAGGTGCTGCTACCCGGCACTGGTGGCGTGCTGGCACCAGTCCCAGGCTTCAGCACCTGGCTTCCCTCCCTCATCTGGCAGGCAGATCAGGTGCCCACAACCCCAGGAGAACTGGCACCACAGCTCTCCCAGGGTTGTGGGCCCCCATCTGCCTGCCAGATGAGAGAGGCTTTTTCGAGCTTCCCCATTATAGTCTATGGGCAGAATTTGAAACAGCGTCACTGTTTCAATGAAATGAAATAGAACAGCAGTTTCGAATCGAAATGAAATTCAAAAAGAAACAGCGTTCTGTCGAAACGCAAGTTGAAATGGAACGGTGCTGTTTCGCACAGCCCTATCAGGCATTTTGTAACAGGATGCATTCAGAGAGTACCTTCTGCCATAACTTATAGAAATAGCTGCCTACCAGCAGAGTCGTCCAAAAATGGAGGCAGTATAAATAACTAAGCATATTTTAAAACGCTTGCTCTCTGCTGTATGGAGTGCAAGTTCCAAATAAAGTCATGTTTTATGTTTGCAGCTAATTGGTTTTTGCAATCACAGCCAGGGAGAGACTGGGGGATTGTCGTTTTAGTATTTCTGATTTTAGCACCGTCTTGCAGGAAAGAAGGGTTTTCTGCAGGAATCACTGTTCACAAGTGGTAAACCTAGGCTCACAGACTGAATTTTACATTTCTTAGTGATTTCACTGGCACACTTGTTTATTCTCTTTGGCTCGCTTGCTGAATTAACATGCATTTTTGTTGTTGCAAAATGTCAGTTAATGGCTTACTATTAGAAGTGAAAACAAGGAAAACTGGCAACATAACTAAACAGGTGGGTCAATACAGAGTGTATATCAATGTCATTCTAAAAATCAATCCTTTGTTTGATTTCTAGCACATCTATTACTTTCCCACTCATCTTCCTGCAGTCCCATTATGTTTTCTCTCACTGACACAGTAGAGTCTAGTCATCTGTCAATATGTAGAAAAATCACACTCACAGCTTCCATCAGTGCCAAAAGGTGTCGTACGTGCAGCCGCCCACCTACCCTCACACACCTACTGATGAGAGAATAGACCACTTTGGATGCATCTGTAAAGATTTCAGCACTGTTAGCAAACAAGTTACACTTAAACCTTGGTCCCTGCTTTCCTGGTGTTTAGCACATAAGGAACAATGCTTATTTGTTGATTTGCATTTGGCAAATTCACTTGCATTTACTGTATCACTGAGGGGGCGAAATGCCATCTGGATAATAAGTTTAATAAAACTAACACTGTTGCTTTGCATAATGGGTTATCAGGAGATGACAGAAAGGAGCCTGTTGGGAGTACCTGGTATTAAAGATTTCTGGCATGATAACTGCTGCTGCAATCTATATTAGGGGTGAAATCCTGGTTGCACTGATGTCTGTTGTAAAAATTCTATTGAAGTTGTCTTTCTCGATGCATCTTTTTATAGCAATGCACGATAAGGTTATTTAATAATATGTATCACGAGTTGTTTTTGTCCACTGTCCCTCAAAGATATTTTGACAGCTCCATGTGCATTCATCATGAAATTAAATTGCTCCATAATCACTTTGTTTTAAAAAAGGACAAGAGGCTTTTTCTTATTTCAGTCTCCATCATTACTGGAAAGGCACACGGTCATTTTATGGGGATTTTTTGTCCTTGAAGTCAGTGGGAATAGAGAGGCCTCATTCCTTCCCAAATCATTAGAGTTGGTAGTTTCTCCTGTTTCACAATGGTGTCTTTTAATAACTACCTCTAGGAGAAAGGCACATAGTAGCACATCCGTTCAGTACTCTCATATTGCTTTCAGTGAGACTGTGCACAAACTGACATAAACAGCTAACTAGATTTCACTTTTTAGTTCTGGTATGGTCTGCAGACAGTCTGCATTGTCTATTGTTTTTCATCTGGAGGCTCTCTCCCACTCCAGCCCCTGCCACTTCTTGGTTCCCATGTCTTTAAGAGCCTCAATGAGCCCTCAGCCCCTCCGTTCAACACAAGGCACTTCCTGGGCTGTGTGTCTTTAAGAACTTCCACTGACCTTTGGGCCTAAGATCCAGGAATGGCCCCTCCAGGCCTTTGTGCCCTTAAGGGTTTCAACTGGCCCTCAATCCCCATTTCCTCTTAAGCCCCGGGGCCCCTAAAGCCCTGGTGGGCCTTTGACGCTGGTCCACCCTTCGAGGGTTCTGGCTACCCCTCAGTGGCCCAAGATACATTCTTTTCCACTTCCGAAAGGGCACCCCCTGGCTTCAGATCTGCCCATAGGGTCCCCAAACTCTCATGTGCTCACAGACACCCAAAATGGGACCTCCTCCACCCATTCAGTCCCAAACCCGGTCCTACAGAATTAACTCTGAAGAAAAAGGCAAGAAAGCATCAGCCCTCTGGCACCATAACAGAACCAAGTCCTCCCAATCAGCTAATCTTACCTGGTCACTCAGCTCCACTTCCCCACCAAGCGGAGAAACCTTCCCTGGTGGCTGCCCCCTTGGCTGGTCTCAGCCTGCTTATATCTCCAAGAAGCCCCAGCTCTGGGAGTCAGGTACCTTCCCTGTTCCCCCTGCAGGTGCTCTCCATTAGGCTTACAAGCTGGCCCTCCTGGAGCAGCTGCTTCTCTCTCATCCTTTCTGAGCCCAGTCTCAGAGACTGTCTCTTCTCCCTCAGCACTGTAGCAAGTGTCCTGCTACACCAGCTGTTAATTTCCCGCACTGCCTGCCTGCTCTGAGAGTCTGCAATGTGCCAGACCTCTGCTGCTCAACCACTCTAGCATCCTGGTAAGCAGCTCCTAGCCTCTGAGGTTCCCTGTGTCTGTTTACCACTCTGTAGGAGCATCTACACAAGACACTTATTTTGAAGTTGCCTAATTAGCTCCACAGTAAAGTATCACCGTCTACATGTGCAGTGCTATTAGGTCAGAGAAAACTAATTAACCACTGTAGGATAGTACTGCCAGATGCAAGTATTATCCTGCAGTGGAGTTATTTACTCCACTGCAATGCACGTGTAGGCAGTGACCAGGGGTGGTTTGTAGATGAAACGAGGGGCATGTGTGCACGACACTTGAAAGTGGGCTAAATGCTTTTGCACCGCTTTAATGGTGTTGGTGTTTGCACGCATCAGCAGCGTATTGCACACTAATTCCAGCCACTGTAGCAAATTCAGTGGCATAATGCACCCTAAATAATTTGGGGCACAGCAAACAAACTCCTCTGAGGAGTTATTTTACAACCTATTTGGACAAAATGACGGGGATGAAACAAAGGAAATGAGAAGATGACAACAGGGAAGGAAAAATAAAAGGTTTAATCACAAACTAGCTGTGCATACAATTCTTAGGTAATCAGTAGTAATAGGCACAGCTCACAACCTTCCTACGTGACACCTATAGGCAGTTTTCTATAGCTGTTAATAGCAGAGATTATCTCTGAGAAGGGACACCAAAGATGGAGCAGGTGCTCTGTGTACTTTTAACTGTGAGCATTTCATATACTTCATAGCCAGGAGGGTAGAAAGCACAAAGGGACCTTCTAGAGAATCAGATGGGCATTCTTGGAAAAAAATGATTGGAAGTGTCATTCTTCTCTGGTTGATGAACTGGTAGGTTGGGTCTACTTTGGAGAGGACTGGAAAGAGAAGTTTGGAATCTGTCTTTGTATAAACCCAGAACATGGAAATCCTGGCAACCTCAACTTTTCAGCTTCCGAACTGGCCAATAGCCCAAAATGATTGCCAGTTTCCTTCATGGTCATCACTGACATCTGAAGGTTGATGGGAAACTCTTCAACCTTGCTCGTCTCAAAGGGGAAATGAAAACCCAAGAAGTTTTTATCTGTGAAATGTTCTTTGCCAACAAAACAGCAATTGTTAGTCATTCAGAAGCAGGACTGCAAAGTCTTATGAATCGCTTTTCTTGTGCTTGTGATAATTTGTTTGACTGTTAGCCTAAAGAAGACAGCAGTCATGGGTCAACAAGTTGACCACCCTCCTGAAGTTAGAATAAAAGACGAGAAGCCTGGAAGTGGTTAAATTCATTTACTTGGGCTCCACCATCTTGCAAAATCTTTGGCTTGGAAGCCAAAATTAATGATTACATTGATGATCACGTTGGAAAGGCAAGCAACGCCAGAGCTACACTTCAAAAGAGACTTTGGAAAAATAGAGCACTTATTCTATCAACACAAGATGTCCATCTACAGTACTTGTGTACTTAGCTGTCTATTGTATGGAAGTGAAATGTGGACTCCTTTTGCCAAGGAAGAAAGAAAACTGAACAGTTTCCATCTTTGATGTCTCTGCCATATCCTGGGAATAACATGGCATGACAAAGGGTGCCTGTACACACCATGGGTTTTAATCCTCATTAAATTAAATAGGTCTAAAAAATGTAAACTTGTTTATTTTGGAGCGTCGCATATGTGTTTACATGCATAAGGTTTTCAAACGAATTAAGCAGGGTTCCTGGCTGGCACCACAGGAGAGCGGGACTGTCCAGCACCAGCCCGGGACCTCCCACCCACCCTGTACCTGTGCTCTGCCACACAGCTGTGGAATCAAGGAGCCAGAAAACCACACAGGAAAAGAAAAAAAGCAGAAGCAATTCAAAAGTGAAAGCCATTTGAAGGGGTGAACTACAAAAAAGTCACAGTGCCATCTGGTGGGCAAAGAGGCTCATTACATGTCTTTGAGGGTCTTTGTGTTTGCACGCAACGACTCCATGGATGCAATGCTTTAATTCCCGAGCCAAACTAAACTACATCCAAGGAGTTTTAGTTTAGTGCATAAGAAAGACTTTTAAAGTGTCAGGAAATCCGACTCATGGAAACAGACATGCAGTTGCAGCGCATGAAAGGGCAAAAACCAGGGCATGTACATGAACCCAAAATCTCCAGCTTCGCTGATCATAAACGGGCCAAGATACCCAGTATGTTTGTGCTTTTGAGACAGAGACACCTCCATTGATAACCATTAGAACATGTGAATCATATGAGTGATGGTGCAAGCCCCAAAGACATACTTTACGGGTGAGCTGGTCACTGGCAAACATTAACTTAGACAGCTCAAACTCTGTTTTGTTGATGTCTGCAAGAAAAACCTTTGCACGCTATGCATCAATGGTAAATGCTTGGAATCAATTCTTTGGACTGCTGCAAGTGCAAAGCCTCTGTAAAGGAGGGCCTACGTCACTTTGAGATGGAGAGGTGAATGATGATTCGATGGAGAAGAGGCATGGGAGGCAGGCAAGACAAGATGGTGCTTGGCATGCTGGCACAAGCCCGACCGAGTTTGTATGTGCAACTTGCTGGAGGATCTGCTTGTCATACTTCAGACTCCTCAGCCACTCAAGAAGCTGTGGTGGTACCCGATAACCCACCAAGGTGCAAGCTTCATGGTCTCCTGAGACTGATAGCTGCCAACGAGCGATAATCACTCACAAGTGAGGGAAAGGATCATTGACCTGAACGTGATGATATTCCAGCTGTTTTCCTGGAGTCCATGTTCTTTTTCATAGATTGTAAGGGGCTGGAAGGGACCTTGCAAGATCATCACGTCCAGCCCCCTGCACTAGGCAGGGAAGACAACTGGGGTCAGATGACCCCCAGTGAGGTGACCACCCAGTCTCCTCTTGAAGATTTCCAGGGTAGGTGATTATACCGCCTCTGGAGAGAGCTTATTCCAGTCTGAACACCCTGACTGTGAAGAAGTTTTTCCTAGTGTTAAGCCTGAAACAGTCTTCCAGGAGTTTGTGGTCATTACTCCTGGTTCTCCCCAAGGGTGCCCTGATGAACAGTTGTTCGCCAAGCACTTGATGCACTCCCCTGATGTAGCGGTAAGCTGCTACCAAGTCCCCTCCCAGCCTTCTCTTTTTTAGGCTGAAGAGGCCCAAGTCCCTCAGCCTTTCCTCGTATGGCTTGTCTTGCAAGTCTCTGATCATATGGGTGACTCTTCTCTGGACTCTCTCTGCCCAGTTGATGCCACTGGTACTTCTGGAAAGATTTTGCTAAGTTCTAGAAACCCAAGCAGATATGAAACAGCTCTTATGACAACAGCTAGATTGTAATACATTTGTTCTAACGTGTACAAGGACCCACAAGATTTAGAAGGTAGTGGAAGCCAGGCCTGACCCTATAAAAGGACTGAGATGAAAGAAATAAACATGTGGCAGACAGACAAACTTACAACTTTAGGCAGACAGCAGTTTGGAAAGCAGTCCCAACTTGTCTGTCTTAGCTCTACCTTGTGACAGCTTACACCTCACATAAAAACAGACCTGACCACTTACCCTAATACGTGAAACACCAACGTGAAGCATCTCAGCCTTTCCAAGACACTTTCTGCCCAACATCACATCTTGGAAATTGCTAGGCTCTGCAGGAAAGGCCACCAAAAATGGCTTCTGATTGTCTCCGATCATCAGGCAACAGAGGACGAAAAGCTCTTCCTCCTGGATAAATAATTTAACCAGGTTCAAAAATGGGTTGGGCATATTCATGGAGGACAGGTCCATTAGTGAGTACAAAACGGGATACTTAGGGGTACAGCCTCCGGACTTTCCAGGCCTCTGAATGCTTGAAGCTGTGTGGGGGGTGGGGGAGCGGGGGGAGGGAAGGGTTGGGATAAATCAGTCTGGATAAGCCTCCCTT
>NW_017729025.1:18547620-18551873 GCF_001723915.1 Gavialis gangeticus | reverse complement strand
TCAGTCTGGATAAGCCTCCCTTAAAAATGCTTTTCCCATTAGCATCCACTTTTTGCCGTTGTGAGAGACAAGATACTGGACGAGAAAGACTTGTGGTCTGACCCAGCATGGCATCATTTATGATCTTAACTTCATGGCTGATTCAGGCTATTAATCAACACTGCCCAGTGAGCAGGTGTTTGAGTAGTAAAATGCCCAGCTTTCTGTGGGCTTCCGAGCACCACAAGAGTGCAGCGACCCTGAATTCACCAAATCACTTGGGATGCTCTCTCCAGACAGTGTCATTTCACATTCTAATAGGCTGAGCCTCTGTGTACTTAATGCAGACACACGGCACGCTTGGTACCCATAAAGCATGCCAGTAAGGCTACAACCTTTCACTCCCATTGTCTCACTGGCAAGGTTGATCTTCTAAATGCCATTGATCATCAAGTTAATAGCCTGTGAGTGAGGCCGCGTTCAGTTCTAGCAGCACCTCCCCTCTGAACAGCAGGCAGGTCAAACATCTGCTCCAAGCAGCTGAATTGCACTGCAATGAATACTTGGGGACACACACCAAACTTAGTTAAGTTTCCAATTGCTAACGGTTGCACTGCTAAAGTAGTTAGGTACAGCTTCAGCAAACCAAATGGGCTAATATTTTTTCCTATCATTTTCCTGCCTCAATGTTACTTAATATTTGTAAAAAAACAATCACTCCCTGTCTGAAGAAATAAGATTTTGCAAACAGACATTTTGCTACAAGGGAATTGAATTTGGGAGAAGCAGAAGGGGGAAAGGGGGCAGGATGGACAGGGAAGAACAAGAACAAAGCTCTTTTCCCTTTGATATTGTCTGGGATGGATTGAAAAAGCTTTCCAGCTTAATTTCTCTTTAACAATTCCTTCTACCTCCACAGAAGCAGAGACAGAGCATTTCAAATGTATAATTTTTAGGAAGTGGGAAAAACATCAGACAAAAGGCATTTATGATAGAGCTGCATGGACTGTTTAGCTCCACATCCCCTATTTAATATTGCCCCGGGTCCCCAATCTCTGGCTTATTGCACTGCCTCTCCCTCTGGCATCTTTCCTAGTTTCCCTCTCAGAGTTTACTTGTTTACTTCTCTTCCTTGTCTCCTGGGATGGTTTTCCTCTTCCTGCTCATTTGCAATAGTGCAATAGTGCTAATGTACTGCAGAAACATTTGAACTCTACTTTTCCTAAGTGTGAGAGCAATAAAACCTTCCAGGATGCGTTAGCATTACTTTGAGTGGGAAAGAAATAGGCTCTAGATACAGTATTCGATATTGCAAGGCTGAAAAAAACCTACATTTGTTGAAAAGTGTTATGATTTTATTGAGAGTCTTCCAGTGTTTGGCACTTTTCTTAAAGCCCCAGCTCCTGGAATCAGGTGATTATACAAGCATCTCAGTTTTCATTCTTTAACAAGTACATTTCCAGACCTAATGTTTGCAAAGAAAAAGTAGATAAAGCATCTCGAGTCTAAGCTAAACACACAGAGACCTGAAAGCAAATGATAAGCAGCCAACATTTTGTATTTTTTTAATCTCACAAATTTTGGGGGCCTGCTTTATGATAGCTGAATGATAGGAGCTGGCAATACTGAATCAGGCAGTGTAAAATTAATGTGGATGCACAGCACTGGTCATCTCAAGTTTGCATTGCAAGACAAATGCAAATCCGGAAAGACTTTGCCCCTTCTATCTAATATACAGATACTAGTCTGCAGTTGACCTTTATCCATGGTCAGTAAATGCCCACCAGAGAAGAAAAAGAAAAGTGGAATGTAATTAAAGAAAACTGACAGCTTGCATTTCCTTTTGGAGACGGGCTAGTATAAAAAATATTTGACCTTGTGGAGAGCTGTACCTTTAAAAGGTTCCCCTGAGCCAGCTGAAACTGGCTGCTGTGTCGCGCAGCGCTTGTGCGCAGTGCTGATCAATTAGACCTCATCGCTGAATGACGCAGACCTCCAGCAGACATCCTCGCTCTGTGAGATTTCTGCACAAGATATGGCCCCAAGAGCAAAATGACCTAAGCAAATACCTGAGTAGAATGGGGCAGTTGAAAACTGCACCAGAAATGAAACTCCCTGGAAATGCAGAGGACAACTGGAGATGAATTAAAGAGTGCTTCACTTCAGCTCTGCTAGCAGAGGACAGTGGCAGAAAGATAGACAGCCAGAAGGGGGCTTGACTTTGCTCACAGCTGATTCTGAAGCACATGTGTTTTTAACGCAATTCCTATAGCTGAGGCAGAGGAGTGAGGATGAAACTGCTTTGCAGAAATGTAAGGAGTGTTGCATTCTGCACCAAAAATGAGACACAGGAACTGGATACTTTCAACCAGAGCTTGTAACAGGTAGGTGAAGCCATAGAAGAGTACGTGACTGATCAGAGGTTGAAGAACAAATGTTGCCATTTAAGGACGTTTTAACTCTGGGCCCCCAAGAAGAGATCAGAGTGTGATGGGGATTTGGAATAAAGCACTCAGAATTAACCCGTAACAAATTTAAAATTTTCACAGCAAAGGAAGTGTCCAGGTCCTGAATGAAGCATGCACAGTGGCTGATAGAGAATCCAAAATATTCCTAGAAGAGTCAGTATCCACAAGCAACGACATATGAAGCTGAATGCATGATGATGACCACAAGCCAATGCTAGACAATCTACAATGGACAACATCACTTAGCAGGAATTTGCAAGCCAAGCGTGCATGGACAGAGAAGACGACGCCACCACTAGCTCAGAGGACCTCTTTGTAGGAACAGTAGACAACAGTGCAGCAACATCATCTCCCTTGAGGTCTCTTAGTGGAGCTACCCAAGGGCAGGAGATGGATAGTAGGGGTGTGCGAAATGGGCCCTATTTGATTCAGATTCAGCCCAAATCAGGGAGAGTGATTCGATTAATTGATTCGGATCACTGTCCCCAATTTGATTCAGCCAAATCTGAATCTGAAGATTTGATGCTGATTTGGACACAGCTGTAAATGTTTTTTCTACATACCTTGAGGTACCAGGTGTGGCTCATGAATGCTGCGATGCTGGGGCAGATGGAGCATCCCACAGGAGTGTGGGGAGGGAGCTTGTGCTTGGTGGCGAGCCAGGCAGTGCCGCCCCCACCCCCGGCGCACCTTCCCGGCTCAGCAATCAGCTATGGGGGGGACCATGGGTGCCCCCCCAGACCTGGGAGGCACCAGTTGCCAAGCCGTGGGGATGTGGGGGAGGGCATTATAAATAAACGTAATGGCACACACTTTTGTGGGCTGAAGCTTACTCCATCAGTGTGTATGTATATATACACACACAAAAGCTTGTTCCATATGTATATATATAGCACAAGTTTTCTGTGTGCGTGTGTGTGTGTGTGTGTGTGTGTGTGTGTATTATATATATTTACACACATACACATAAATGCTTGTGTAATACATACATATATATGTGCTATATATATGTATAGCACAAGCATTTATGTGTGTACACACACACACTTTAGTTAGTCTATAAGGTGCAAATCTACCCTGCCTTCTATTTGACTTCAGAGTAACATGGCTGATTTGTCTCAACCTGTGTGGATCTGCCAGGCAGAGACAATTCTTTCCACCAAAGACCTTTCCCCCTTTAACACAGGAGTGAGCACTCTGAGCTGATGGTAGGTACAGAACTGTAGGATAGACATGGCATCTTCAAAGGCATCTCTTTAACCCAGAAAAGTATTAATAACTGCATGAGAAGTGATGCACTAGACAAGTGATTTTAATGAAAAGGAAGTAAAAGCAGCCCAGTAGCTTAATCTATGCAACAAGATGTGACGCTCATCTGACTAGCTACCAGAACAACTGTGCCCTAACTGTTGAGGTCATCTTCATGGCTGGTTGAGGATTATCCCAGCCCACACACACTGAAGCTTTGCTTGGTGCTTCACAATTATTAGCTGTTTGTCTTAATGAATAGAATGGCAGTTGTAACAATGCAGGTCAAGATTACAATACAGGAAACCAAAATTCATACCTCCAGTTGTAATGCAAAAACCTTCAACATTTGGGGAAGAATGATTTTTTTCTGTGCAATGGATTGTATCAGGGGCTGAATAGTCAGCTCGGTGATTTTTATTTAGTAACATTCTTTTGCTATAGCAGACCCTAGCAGAAGGAAGAAAGCTAGACTACGTCGACTAGCAGCCCATTTGGCAGTTCGTTTCCTACATCCCTCCTGGGAACTGTTTTGTTTTATGCTCATCACTGCAAATA
>NW_017729025.1:18546085-18547609 GCF_001723915.1 Gavialis gangeticus | reverse complement strand
GAGGATTATCCCAGCCCACACACACTGAAGCTTTGCTTGGTGCTTCACAATTATTAGCTGTTTGTCTTAATGAATAGAATGGCAGTTGTAACAATGCAGGTCAAGATTACAATACAGGAAACCAAAATTCATACCTCCAGTTGTAATGCAAAAACCTTCAACATTTGGGGAAGAATGATTTTTTTCTGTGCAATGGATTGTATCAGGGGCTGAATAGTCAGCTCGGTGATTTTTATTTAGTAACATTCTTTTGCTATAGCAGACCCTAGCAGAAGGAAGAAAGCTAGACTACGTCGACTAGCAGCCCATTTGGCAGTTCGTTTCCTACATCCCTCCTGGGAACTGTTTTGTTTTATGCTCATCACTGCAAATATCCTGTGTCTGATCATTGGATTATGTTAAGAAATAGTTTTAGAAGAGTAGCAAGAACTTAAGCTTTCTGATTGGGAATCAATTATATCACTCCCGTATCTATATTGCCTGGTAATCACTGACTGAATGCTTTATTTTACTGCATGAGATCCATCTGATAACCCCAGCACCACATCCCAAGCCCCATAGACTTGTTAAGCGCTAGATAGTTTCTCCATCCAGGGTCTGCTGAGGTTACAATATAGTCAGTATTTTTTCAAACAAAATCTTTTTTCAGAGAATAATTCTCTTTTTCATTTTTGTTAGAAAAATATAATTTCAAATTTTCACCAGTCTATAGAAATTTGCTTTATTTTTTAGCAGATACACACCAAAATGACCATTACAATATTTTTTTCTAAAAACTAGTTTTCCATTAAAAGATAACCAAAAGGGCTCAGTAACTATTGCAATGCTGAGTTTGATATAAAGGTTTTCAATAAGTTGAAATAAAGAAAAGTTACAGAATTTAAATAAAAGGGCAATTCTGTTTCAAAGAGTTCAACATTTTAAAATGATGCCTGACACTAGTGTTTCATTTTTTATTATTTCTGCCAATAGCTTCATGCTCACTAAGTACCAATTGACTAAAGAGCACATTTAGTATAAGGACAGTTTGACCCACTTGGGTCCTGTTATTTTTTACACACTTACATGCTAGCTGATATGGCAATGTACCTCATTTAATTTACATTAGATTTAGAAGTGGAGCATAATAAAACAAATCACATTACTTTCTTTCCTGCTTTTTAGAGGGCATGGCAGGGTTGCAGTTATTAATATATGAGCTATGCTTTGCAAAAGACAGAGTATTTAAGTGCAAAGCATTATTAGTATGTAGGCTTAAAGATGCCATAGGTATGGATGTACAGTCACCATTTCAGTTACGTGGTTAATATTAAGCATTTATATTAGTAACTTTTATGATACCTAGTCACAATCAGAGCCCAGCTGTGCTGGGTACTGTACAAACAAAGATGGGGAGTCAGCGCCTGCCTTGGAGAATTTAAGCCCTGTGGGACAAACCCTGGGCCCATTAAGGTAATGACAACTTCCCTCCCAGAATTCAGCAGACAGCTTTAAGTATAGGTTAGACACACAGACTATTTAAAT
>NW_017729025.1:18545042-18546074 GCF_001723915.1 Gavialis gangeticus | reverse complement strand
TTACACACATACACATAAATGCTTGTGTAATACATACATATATATGTGCTATATATATGTATAGCACAAGCATTTATGTGTGTACACACACACACTTTAGTTAGTCTATAAGGTGCAAATCTACCCTGCCTTCTATTTGACTTCAGAGTAACATGGCTGATTTGTCTCAACCTGTGTGGATCTGCCAGGCAGAGACAATTCTTTCCACCAAAGACCTTTCCCCCTTTAACACAGGAGTGAGCACTCTGAGCTGATGGTAGGTACAGAACTGTAGGATAGACATGGCATCTTCAAAGGCATCTCTTTAACCCAGAAAAGTATTAATAACTGCATGAGAAGTGATGCACTAGACAAGTGATTCTAATGAAAAGGAAGTAAAAGCAGCCCAGTAGCTTAATCTATGCAACAAGATGTGACGCTCCTCTGACTAGCTACCAGAACAACTGTGCCCTAACTGTTGAGGTCAACTTCATGGCTGGTTGAGGATTATCCCAGCCCACACACACTGAAGCTTTGCTTGGTGCTTCACAATTATTAGCTGTTTGTCTTAATGAATAGAATGGCAGTTGTAACAATGCAGGTCAAGATTACAATACAGGAAACCAAAATTCATACCTCCAGTTGTAATGCAAAAACCTTCAACATTTGGGGAAGAATGATTTTTTTCTGTGCAATGGATTGTATCAGGGGCTGAATAGTCAGCTCGGTGATTTTTATTTAGTAACATTCTTTTGCTATAGCAGACCCTAGCAGAAGGAAGAAAGCTAGACTACGTCGACTAGCAGCCCATTTGGCAGTTCGTTTCCTACATCCCTCCTGGGAACTGTTTTGTTTTATGCTCATCACTGCAAATATCCTGTGTCTGATCATTGGATTATGTTAAGAAATAGTTTTAGAAGAGTAGCAAGAACTTAAGCTTTCTGATTGGGAATCAATTATATCACTCCCGTATCTATATTGCCTGGTAATCACTGACTGAATGCTTTATTTTACTGCATGAGATCCATCTGATAACCCCAGCACCACATCCCA
>NW_017729025.1:18534994-18540042 GCF_001723915.1 Gavialis gangeticus | reverse complement strand
ACATGGTAGACTTGATAAGCATCAGGAAGTATGTATTTAATAATAGATTTGTCTGCTACTTACATGCAATAAAAGCGTCTACATATAAATTAAATCCTTATGCAATATAGCAGCATACTGTATGCTAATTTGAGGGGTGAGCCAAAATTGCTTCCAAAGACTCCAGAAAAAGCCTTTATCCATCTTGAAGGCCAAATTTTGAAGATAAGCCTTGCTCCTAAGTATTCCTTGGTATGTGTGACATGCTTTTTACAACAGTCTTTATGGTTGCAAAATGTCTTCCTCTCTAAGTGTAATTCAAGTTCCCACTGACTCCATGGGGCATTTGGATTAGGCCCATCTTCCCAAAACCTCTCCAGGTACAAACAAAGGAGTGAGGGACTGTCTCTAATCAACAGTTCAAACTCAGAGTAAATGGGTACACTTTCCAAACACACATCTAAACTGGGTTTGTTGCGTTCCCTTCAGGAAATCAGCTTGCAAACCACCATAGTGTTACAGTTTAGCAGGCTGAGCACCCACAAACCAGATCAGCCTTGGGTGGTCTACAAACATCCATAGCACTAGATTCCTTGAGTCCTTGCAAATGTCATGTACAAGAGACTAGCACCATGCCTCTCTTTACAGCCTCCCCAGCCCTGTACATTGCTACAGAGTCGACACAGTGGGGGAGCTGGGTGTCATGTGTTTCACCCCCAAACTGAGTTGCCTTTGGGGTTAACTGTGTAGCACGCATAGATAATCTCCCAAATGAGATTTACTCCTGTGGTGTTTAGTCTTTGTGGGTGCATTGACACATGCTAGTAATGCAACACAAAGTCTGGTGCAGTTCACGCTAGAGTTCATTGCTGCCAGGTGCAGCGTTTACATGTGCGCATGTACGTTGAGTTGGCAGCACAGCCCCAGCTGGCAGAGGGGCAGGGAGATCATCCTGCCAGCCTGGTGGTGCTCCGACCCAGCTCAGTGTGCTGCAGAGGGGCTGGCTGGGGCAGCAGGGTGCTAGTGTGGGGCTTGCTGGCAGGCAGCCACCACACTGTGGCACCCTCATGCCCCAGCCAGCCCCAGTCACTGTTTACACGTGCGTTGCAGTGGAGTAAATAACTCTGCCATAGGATAGTACTTGTGTCGGGCAGTAGCATCCTACAGTGGAATTAATTGGTTTACTCCTGGCTAATAGCCCTGCACATGTAGACAACGATGTTTTACTGCAGAGCTAATTGGCCAACTCCAGAGCAAAGCACATGTGTAGATGCCCCCTGCTTGTACCTAGTGTGATGCTGGGTTCAGTTCTGTCATTTTCATATCTCTATGTATTATAGCATTTGATAGAAACACACTTTTTTAATTTCATGAAGTAGCTAGAAGATAATCAAGTGAGGTACTTAGCACACACCCAAGGCACTGCCTGCCTGTCATGAAGAACTATATTCCTCTATAGAAAATGCATCTGCGGAAAATGGCCCTTAGCCGGAAGAATTCCAGAGATTTCTGGAAGATTCTGGTGATTAATGAGCAATTAGAATAAAGTTGGGGGTAGGGGCAGGGGAGGACTGAACAAGAAACATCTCAACCCATTTTGGAGGGGGGCATGGCTTCATATTTCCCCCCAGTGACAGATAGGAGCTTTCAGAAAGCAATAATTTCTGTCCCACCCCATTAGAAAGTTATTATCAGTCCTGTTAACTCCCAGTCCATTCATGCTATGCCCACATACTATAATCTTTATTCAATCCAACAGAAGGGGAATGGGGGTTAGCACAGCTATTGCATAACTCTTCCCCTCCTCTATCAAACTACTCTGTCCACATTAGTGAAAAATTGATGGACCAGCAATTAGCAATGACAGAACAAAGCTGTTCTGTTATATTGTTACTCTGGGAGGTCAGGAAACATCTACAATTTAATACTATTTCAATTACTCCTTGGGAAGAAGGACAGTTTGGAGGTTAGAGTGCTAACTGGATTCTGCTAGGGAGCACAGTAATGAAGGATAACATATCTGCTCTGTGAACACTGAACCCAGAAGTAAAGGCATCCCAGCCTCCTTACAGCAGGACTGGGTGCACAACCAGCTCTGTCTTCTTGGGCATGCTTACCAGTGTTCACCCCGCTGCCCCAGATACCACATCGCACCTGGTCCTGGGTCTGCCTGACGCACAGCGGATGTCTGTGCTCCACTGCCGTGCTCCCTAGCACCGTCTGGTGGTGGAAACGTACCATAAGATTAGGTTCCAGGAGGTCTTTGCCCTGACTTTGCAGGAGACTGGCTGTGGCCACTTAGGTTAGGTTCAGACGTTACATTTAATGTAATACACATAAGCATGCAGAAAGTGCTTTACAGCTGTAACAGAACAGACATTCATGGCACATAAAGCACTTTCAAAAAGGGTGGATCCTGCTCTAAATTAACCTGGATGGATGTGTAATCTAAAGCACTTTCTGTTAGAGCACTTTATCAAACATCTGTGCAGGACGTTAACTGTGTGATGGTTAACTTAGGGTTACCAGACATCCAGGTTTTCCTAGACATGTCCTCTATTTTGGCCCTCTGCCGTCTGTCTGGGAAGGTTTTTAAAATGCAAGCAAATGTCTGGGTTTTTGCTCTGCCTCTGCTTTTCCAGGGCTTGGGGGGAGGGGGCAGGGGGCTGCACGTTGGGAGTGAAGGGCACCGGCAAGGCTGGGAGGCAGGGGGCTGCAGGTCGGGAGTAAGGAGCACTGACAGGGCTGGGGGTAGGGGGGTGTGGGTTGGGAGTGAGGGGCACGGGCAGGGCTGGGTATAGTAGGTAAGGAATAAGGTGGCCATCATAGAGGACTTTCTTGTTTTCTGCTACTCTGTCCTCTACTCCTACGAAACCCAATACCTTTATGCCCTCTATTTTTCTATTGAAGAAAAATAGAGGACATAAAGGCTTCCGATTTCACATCAATAGAGGACAACTGGACTGTCCTCTATGACGGCCACCTTAGTCAAGAGTGAGAGGCAGCAGCAGGGTGGTGGGGGCTGTGGCTTAGGAGTGCGGGGCAGAGGCAGGGCATGGGCATATCACTGCCCCCCCCCGCACAATCATATACCCCTTCACCCTGTCCTCCCCCTCCCGCCTGTGCCCCTCCCCCTTACAGATGTCCTCTTATTTGGTACTGGAAATATGGTAACCCTAGTTAACTTAGAGTGCAATAGCTGCCATCCCAGGGAGCATTGCACAGAGCTGCACTGTAGCCTCCAGCAGAACTCCTGTGCTCTGCCCCAGCACCGGGCTGGCCTTGGCCCCCTCAGTGGTCACTGTCAGTGACAGCCTCTGATCCCAGTCCACTGCTGCACAGCCTGGCTGTGGGAGGATGGGGATGAGGAGGGTTTCTGTCCCGCAGCCCAGCCAGGAGGGCTGCCGGGGAAGGAATCCAGGGCGCCTCTCCTGCAGCTGCCCAAGATGGGGTGCAGCACACCATTGCTTAGCTGGGACGGGGGAAGCAGGGGTTGCAGAGGAAGGGCTCTGGGGTCTGTATACCTGCAGTAGCCCCAGTCAGGCAGCTGTCAAGAAGCTGGGAGTGGGGGGGAACGGAAGAAGCCCCCCCCCACATGTGGACCCAGTCTTCCCCCCAGATCCCAGCCAGCAAATTGTAGGGGGGGCTCATGGCAGGGGGGCTCTGTTCCCCCCTTTCCACAGTTACCAACTAGCAGGACTGAGGAAAGGGGCAGCTCTGGCAGCCTCCAGGGAGGCATGCAGGAGCACCCTCAGAAGCCATGTGGGTAGGCTGCAAGCCCTCCCCCGCCTCTGAACTGCAAATGCCTGTTCATTTGGCTCCCACTCTACCTTATCGAGCTCTGAGAAAAGCATGATAAGTGAGAGTGCATTCACCAGGGGCTTTTAGAAAGTCTGCTCTTAGCCTTACTTGCACGCTGTGGCTCATTACTCCTGGTTTTCCCCAAGGGTGCCCTGGTGAAAAGTTGTTCACCAAGCCCTAAATGTACACCTCTGATGTAGCGGTAAGCTGCTTCCAAGTGCCCCCTCAGCCTTCTTTTTTTCCGGCAAAAGAGTCCCAGATCCCTCAGCCTTTCCCCGTATGGTTTCTTTCCATCACTCTTGCCTATTTAGAGCATAAACTTCTGAGTACAGCCATCATTTCTGTGGGTGTACCGCAAGACGCCAGTCTCAGATGGCCCCCTCCCCACCCCTGTGCATTAACACCACCAATGAGTACTAGTAGCTGTAAAATGACTAAAAGATGTTTTTTCGAATTGGAGGAGCATCCCAAATTCTTCAGCCCTCGTCACTGACTGAAGTTTACTTGCTGCTGTACACCTCTGAATATGGCAAGGTGAACAGCTTCATTAGACAGAATTAATTTTTCTTTTGAGGGAAAAATTGCCTAATTTTTCATACAAATGACATGAAGTTGCAAACACCTGCATAAATATTTTTTCTTTCTTCTTGAAAAGTTTGTCTGTCTTACATTTGTTAATACCATGAGTCACTTGCAAGACCCTTTCAGCAGCTAAAGGATTACTTGCTCCCCCCCTCTTCAATAAACTCAGATCTGATCTCTCTACAGCTCATTCTTGCTAAACTGCATCAGTTAATAGGTTCTCTTTTCCTCTACTACATTTCCATAACTCGTGCTTTAATCTCCCTTTGATCCTGAATACCAGAGAGATTTATGTGTAATTTATTCTTACGTTGTTGTACTTGTTTAATCTTTCGTTTTCAGTTGGACTCATTTTCAAACGAGAGAGCTCGTTATTGATTCGGTTTACTGTTGACAGTTGAGACCTACCTTCTAATTCTGAGGCAAGTTTCCATTATTACTTTTCATCTTTATTGCTTTTTCTAGCATCCATTTGACTCAAGGTCTCCAAGAGACTGTGATATGGCAAGCAAGCCCCTCCCTGCATTCAGATAGAAAACCAGGGGTTTCCCTTCCATTTTCCTGTTAGCTACATATGTGCTCCACTAGATCATCTTGCCAATTTAAAACAGGTGCATCCCCAGCTCACAGCCACAAAAATCATCCTCCTTCACAAATGGCAGCCTGTCCATCAAATCCCATCTCCT
>NW_017729025.1:18533848-18534983 GCF_001723915.1 Gavialis gangeticus | reverse complement strand
CCTTCACAAATGGCAGCCTGTCCATCAAATCCCATCTCCTTCCCCACTTTTCAATCACTACAGAACAATCTCTTCTTGTCTTTGGGTGGCTGCATGATCAACAAGGCCTCTCTCATCTCAGAAACCAGGTAGGCTTTTTCCTCCTTCTGTTTTGTCCAAGGATAAAGAGCCTTTGAAGTTATCAGTAGCAGTAGTCTCAAAAAAAATGTTTCTAGGCTCTCCTGCTTCTTAATGAAGGGGCAGAGAAGATGTATTTCAGAGAAGCAAATATTTTCTACATGTGCTAGCCTGTCAGATTTTGCAAAACAAGGAATGGGAGAATAGGCAATTGGCTGTGCCTCAGAATCACTGGGATGCTAAAGTACTGGAGGCTGCATGTAAGGTGACCTATATATGAATAGCTTTCTGGAGCTTTTTTGGATCAAAGAACAAAGGTTGTCTGGGGGAAGTAGTCTTGGTGCGTGTAGAGTCCTCAGCTGGGATGGGGCTAAACTAGGGCTCTCAGAGGTATGCCATCTCCTGAAGAGAGTTAGCTTGATCTCAGATTTCAAAGAAAAACTAAACTCTACCCAGAAAACATGGTTTCATTTAGAAAAATCTGGTTGATGTAGAAAACGCAGCAATGCAGCATCTGTGAACAGCAGCCTCTGGAAGCAACATTCAAAGCTGATGTATGCTGAAATCAGATTTACCTTGTAAATAGAGCTTTTATATTTTAATTAGCTTGGATTGAGCAATACAATACAAACCAGCATTCAAGCTTCAACCAAAAGTCCTCCAAAAATCAGGTGCTGTAGGAAATATGGGAAATGTTCAAGGGATCCCCATAACTGGAACCCCAGGCAGAATCTAACTTCAGCAGTAGACAGGATATAGTTTATTGTACCTATGCTGAGATTTTTTTTAAAGTTTACAAATAGATAATTTTAGTTTATGGGTCTTTAAAAAAAAATCCTTGTTCTAAACCTTCTTAAGTTGCATGCAGATAATGCTAATTTCCCATATTTAAAACTAATTGAGTAACATAGGTTATCTCTGAAGAAATGTGATGACAGCTTTATCAAACTATTGGCTAAGAACAGGCAGTTACAAAGTCCGAGGCTGAATTGATTCAATCTTTGCAGGTTAGTCTAAG
>NW_017729025.1:18530250-18533837 GCF_001723915.1 Gavialis gangeticus | reverse complement strand
TCAAAGAAAAACTAAACTCTACCCAGAAAACATGGTTTCATTTAGAAAAATCTGGTTGATGTAGAAAACGCAGCAATGCAGCATCTGTGAACAGCAGCCTCTGGAAGCAACATTCAAAGCTGATGTATGCTGAAATCAGATTTACCTTGTAAATAGAGCTTTTATATTTTAATTAGCTTGGATTGAGCAATACAATACAAACCAGCATTCAAGCTTCAACCAAAAGTCCTCCAAAAATCAGGTGCTGTAGGAAATATGGGAAATGTTCAAGGGATCCCCATAACTGGAACCCCAGGCAGAATCTAACTTCAGCAGTAGACAGGATATAGTTTATTGTACCTATGCTGAGATTTTTTTTAAAGTTTACAAATAGATAATTTTAGTTTATGGGTCTTTAAAAAAAAATCCTTGTTCTAAACCTTCTTAAGTTGCATGCAGATAATGCTAATTTCCCATATTTAAAACTAATTGAGTAACATAGGTTATCTCTGAAGAAATGTGATGACAGCTTTATCAAACTATTGGCTAAGAACAGGCAGTTACAAAGTCCGAGGCTGAATTGATTCAATCTTTGCAGGTTAGTCTAAGATGTGAAGATAGAACCAATAAGCAAGGGAACAGACATTCCCTTTTGATTCCAGAAATGCAGCCACATGCCTGCAGTGGCCCAGGCCAGAAGCTGGGGGGAGCTAGAGCATGTCGCTTTGCTTGGCTGGAGCAGACAGCTTGAGCCAAGGCTAATCCACCCATCCTGTGAGAGAAAGTTTGCAGGGGAGTTGCAAAGCATCCTGGGATGCTGGGGGACTGTGAGTTAACCTGAATCTGGAAGGGATCTGGGACAGAAATTCAATAAACTGACTTAACCTACATCAGTTAACTCTGATACTTCATCCGTCCAGGTTTGTCTTAAACTGGTTTCAACCATTTTGAAAGCTGTTTATGTGCACTGAACTTCTGTTCTGTTAGATTTGAACCTGTTTCTGATCACTTTCTGATGTGTAATGTCTGTCCCTAGCCATTATGATAATATGGCTAAGGGCAGGTTCTGGTTACCCATTCATACATTTAAGTAAAGCTTTTGTGTCATCGGACATTGCTCACAACCCTTCTACTACAGCTTATTTGCATGCAGCAGTTCAACTGATTGCAATGACTCAGTCATATGAAATGAGATTGAAACACATGCATGAAGAGCTCTACCTTGGTAGATTAACTTGCCTAGTTGTCCCTTTAAAGATTGTTTGGCTGCTTGTTAGTTAAGGCAGCAACACTGAAAGGCTCGCCAGGAGGCTGATGCTTCCGGTCTACTGTAAACTGAAATAGACTCCACCTTGGCAATCTGAAAGCCCTCTAAAACCACGGATTCAACAGCAAGCTAAGGCTCATTTTTCCCAGTTAATGTTGTCTACTTTGTTTTGTGCTGATGTAAAGCAGCTGTATGAGAAGCAGCTGTATGAGCAGCTGAGTAAGCTAAAGCTGCCAGGGAGCTTTGGTACATCTATGAATCAGTCCTTAATAGTTAAACTTTTCTAAGTTCTTTAAGCTAGTTATTCTATAGCTTCACATCATTTGAAGTTTTCACAGTATCACTTTATTGGAGTTTCTTCTTAGTGTTTATAAGTCACACTTCAAATAATTTTAGAAACTGGGAAGATCCGCAAATAAAAAAACTCTTAGGATGGAGTTCAAGTTAAACAGCATATCAGTGACTGAAGGACAAACACATAGGTATGTTGTACTAGATGCAAAATCAAATGTTGTAAACCCAGGAAACACAGAGTTTACATTATACTTTAGATGTTTAGATTCATTTCAGTGTAATAAGTGTACAGATAAGCAACCCAGAAAACCGAAGTCTTTTGTTTGTAGTGAAGGCTTGAGGGGAAAAAGTTAAGATCTTTTAAATGTAAATTTAATCTAATCTGGGACTACAAATACTAAAATACATTTTCCATAATTTCATGGTTGTGGTATGGCATTGAAGTATACTTTTAAATCTGAATTTCTTGGTTATCCAATGCTTGATTTGGGGAGTAGTTGCACTATTCTGCTGATTTTATTATTTTTTTTCATTCTTAAATTACCAGTTTTCTGCATCCATTTTTGTCTGTCACTCCTGTGTATTCAGTTTTCAGAGATGGAGTCCAGAGCCTTCTGAAGAGCTTCAAGCTCCAATGTAAGTGGCAAGTTTGGAGAGTTCTGCAGGGGCCTTTATGGATCACTTAGCAGTTATTAGAAATAACAGACATGCCTTTGCATTGCTCATTTAATCAAAGGAGATCAAAGAAGATCAAAGTGTTTAAAAACATTCTTTGCAAGACCTTTGTAATTGTATTAAGAGAGGAAGTGTTCACAGATAATAACTAGGGACCCTATATGAAAAAATATTCAGTTTTTACTGTTGCTTTTCCCTGCAGTGGCTTAAGCAGCAGAAACTGCTGTTATCACATTTCCTTCAGTTTCAATGTACAACCCAATTTCCAGTAGCAGAATTTTTGGGGAAAGTAAATATGGTAGTACTATCTCTTCAGAAATTGAGGAAAGCCATTCACAATTCTGAAAACTGCAAAAAAAAAAGTAAAAAAAAATATGGTGCAAGATCTTTAAAAATAATTATGGGGTTTTCAGAACCTGAAGGGCACAAGCAATGTCAAACTTTGGTGAAAGTATTTTTCCAGTTTTTAAACAGCTCTAATTTGTTCATGTTCACATCATTCACAGCCAACATAACAGTAGTCAGAGGAAAAATGGAATTCAGAAATCTCGATTTCCATTTTTCCTGCTATAGCCACTGAGCAGGTGTGTCTGTAAAATCCACACATGGGCTACAGAATTTGCAGGACCTTTAGAAGAGATTTTTAAAAGTGCTGTTACTTTAAACATCTGGAAGACTCAGATGTTCTTCAAGTTCTTATAGTTGGGTTTAAAGAAAATTCTAACCAAGCACCAGTCCAAGCACCCTCCATATGAGGGGAGGAGGATGGGCTTCTGTCTTCTAACTCTGCCTTCCTGCCTTCCTTCTCCTGCCTCTAGCCAACAGCCACAAAGACTTTGTCTTCAGTACATTGACTTCACTTCTTACAGACATTCCACAGTCCCTGGCATTAAGGGGATACTCCTTTCTCTGAGAAGATGAAGGGGGAGAAGAAAAAGGAGTGAGAATCTATCCTTGTTTCAGCTGTGCACATGAGTGAGAGAGAGTGAAGCAACTGCCTGGCTCTATGTCAGTGGCAGAACAGCATCAGTCCAGAAGATGAGGGCTGGCTATCATCATGCTTAGGTTTCTAAAACGCAGCTTGTTTACCAGATAAGTCTTCTAAACCCTCAAGAGCCTCTTTGTTATGTTGAAGAAAAGGCAGGGTGGCAGCTTATAAACTAACTTGTTCAGAGAGGCATGTGGTTTCATAGGCTACAACCTATTTCATGCCAGTCTAAATTACTTAATCTCTAAGGTGTCACCCTTCCCTGACTTCTCTCCTAACTGCAGACTAACATGTCTAATCACATCTCATGTTCTTGGTCTTCCCACCACCCCACAATGATGGTCCACAATACAGCTTGTGAATAACTCACCCAATGCACAGCAC
>NW_017729025.1:18524898-18525250 GCF_001723915.1 Gavialis gangeticus | reverse complement strand
CTGGTCCACAATACAGCTTGTGAATAACTCACCCAATGCACAGCACCATGATATACAAGTGCAGCCACCAATTAGAGTCCCAGCACCCTGCTCTTGGGCCATTCCACTAGCCCCAAGTCCTATATCACCTCCTGCCAATCATTTTTTTTTTTTTTTGCAACTGTGGGGGACTCCAGAGTCAGATTTGAACCCATTGTAGTAGGACACTAAGGTGCCTGCTACTTGGAGAGCCAGAGTAGTGGCTCAGGTGCTGATTGCTAGGGGCAACTGGAGGGAGCTAAGGACACACATGTGTCCAGTCAGCTGAGTGAAAGGGGCAGGGCCTGGCTCCTATATAAATTGTAGGCCAAAG
>NW_017729025.1:18508613-18519898 GCF_001723915.1 Gavialis gangeticus | reverse complement strand
CGGCCAAGGAGGAAAGAGCTCGGCCCTGAATGTGTGAAAAGGAAAAGGCCTGGATGTGCAAGCAGCTAGTGATATGGGTGAGAGATGGAACACCTGTGCTGTGGTTCGGAGGATGTTTTTGCCAGGAGGTATAGATTTGTGTTATAGCCGAGGGGCTTGTGTTTTGGTTGTTGTTACACCAGAGGTTCGGGTGAGGCTATAAAGGGATGGAGGAGGCCTCATAGGGGAGCCACGTTAGAGTGTGGACCCAAGCCCCAGAGGGAGAGGGGCAGCACGACTGAGGAGCCCCAGGGAGAGGGGCAGTGACCGTTAAGCCAAAAGAGGTGCAGCAGAGGGAGTGTGCCTCCCAGACTGCCGGAAAGGATAGTGCAGGGAGGGCGCTGACCCAGAACGTCGGCAAGGGTGCAGCTGAGGGGGGTGCCATCCCTGAGCGCCAGGAAAAGGTGCAGTATTGGGACAGGGCTGACCCCGAGTACCCCGAAAGGCAGAACAAACAAGGTCATGGAGAACCTGAGCGCCAGTGAGGCTCGGGGTGAGCAAGAAGCCCCAGAGAGTGGGCAGCAAGAAGCCCCAGAGAGAAAGGCAGCGACCAATATTGTGCACCGTGAGGTGGGGCTCCAGAGAGTCCAAGTGAGACAAGACTGTGAAGGGACAGAGCGTCAACAGGGCACAGAGTGAGGCAGGGTTGTAGAGTGCCCAAGTGCCAGGGAGACCGAGAAGGATCCAGCACATAGCAGGAAAACCATAGCCAAGGGAACGAAGGGAAGCCTCCCTACAATAAATACATAACATCAAAGACGTGGCAGGCGAGATTCTGAGGGTGCTTGGAGAACGCCTGGCACGGTACAAAGGCCACCCCTAGGGGAGAGCATGGCGACCCTAGGGCGCCATCCCGCTACACCCATAATTATTTGCAGACACACTAGATAGTGCGTAGAAATCATAGATGTCAAATGACTAGAGGGCTGCAATAGCTTCCATCAAGAACTAGGTCTCTCACAGGCCAGACCAGAGACGGCAGCACCTACTGTCCATCCTGTTTCAGCACACAAACATGACTGATGAGATCTATCTGGCTAGAGACAGAAATTACACATAAACCAGCATAAGTGATCAGAAACCAGTTCATATCTGTAACGCAACAGAAGTTCAGTGCACATAAACCACTTACAAAATGCCCAGAACCAGTCTGAGATAAGCCTGGATCAATGCAGTATCAGACTTAACTGATTTAGGGTAAATCAGTTTATTGAACTTCTGTTCCAGATCCCCTCCAGATTCAAGTTAACTCACAGTCTCCCAGCATCCCAGGATGCTTTGTACCTCCCCTGCAAAACCCACCTCACAGGGTGGGAAGGCTAGCCTTGGCCCAAGCTGTCTGCTCCAGCCAAGCAGGGAGGCATGCTCTAGCGCCCCCCGGCTTCTGACTTGGGCCACTGTGTGGTTGCATTTCCAGAATCAAAAGTGAATGTGTGTTCCCTTGTTTATCAGTTCAATCCACACAGCTGTGAAGATTGAATCAATTCAGCCTTGGGATTTTTGACTGTCTGTACTTAGTCTTTGGGTGTAACCAGCCTCCTGGATGTCTGTGGCCATGTCCCTTCAGTAAACGTACCATTCCCAGTAGTAGTGTTAGCTGCCTCCTAAACCAGAAGCTTTGTAACCAAGATCACACAGGCCACTGATAGCACTGCTGAGGGACAGTGCTATAGCTCATCACCAAATTAATTAGCCCACCACTAGATTAATTACTCTGTCCCTTGCAACATGTACACATAGCTGTGCTGCTTTCAGTTTATAAGCAGCATGACATGTGTGACAGTACTGTTGCCAGATATGGGAGGTTTATCTTGCTCATTTAGGGATGCTGAAATGAACTTGCATTCAGGCCAAACAGAAACTCAGGCCCTTACATTATAATTAAGTAATAATAATAAAATCTGAGCTGAGAACCACCCACCACTTCCCCAGAAGGTTTGCCTGTGTGATTCAGACAGCGTTCAGGTGGGCCTAATCACACCAAGAATGAAAAGAAGGGAAAGGGGGAAAAATCCAAATACAGCCATGATGCATTCAGATGCCTTCCTGTCTTCTTACAGAGACTTTGCCTTGCCCTTGATCCCCTCCCCCGGTAATGCCCTGTGATCCACAGCAGTTTACAGCATTGCACAAACACTCAAAATGGTGACAGAAGGAGAACAGCTTGATCATAGCCTGCCACTGACGCTAATCTGCCTGCGAGAACTTCTGTTGTTGCTATTTTGGCTGCTGCTTCTGTGTTGTCTTTGCAGCATGTGAAAGAAAACCAGCCTATTGATCCTGCACTGTCACACACGTGAAATTCAAGCAGAGACTTAACAGAAAAATGCCAAAGAACATCAAAATAGAGTAAGGACTCTGTGACCAGAGATCCTATGTTTCTCATGGTTTTGGTTCATATACGTTGCAGTGTTTTAGCATACACTGAATCCATAATGCCACAACAGCTTAACATAACTGGGGAAATGAATAGACAAAAAGACCTGTATAGGGTATTTTAGGGGTATAGCATAATAATGTAAACTGCCAAAACACCTAGTTGCAATTCCACATAGCCAGATCATTGCCTCCTTGTCAAAGGAGGTTGAGATCATGCTACATTCTGATCTTTCAGGGACTCGCTGCCAAACCCAGGCATGATTTTGTATTGACACGTCCAACCTATCAGGATCCATTAAGGTGCTGAGACACAAAAAGATTCATGTTACCAGGATCTATTTTTAAAAGGTACTTAAGCAACTGAGAAGTCCACTGAAGTTACCCTTAAATCTAGGCATGTCAGAGGTACTCTGCCCTGGAGCCAGTGTCAGTCTCTATTCTGCATTTCTTCTGGGGATTTGTTTTTTTGTCTCATTGTTTCATTTATTTTTATATGTTAAGAATGTGCCTCGCACAGTCTGAGATAATCCACATTCCTAGGAGATTACTGAGAAGGGACAGGCACATGAACCAGATACAAATCACAGTAGCTGACCCAGAGGATGCTTTTCAAGAGGGAGGAATTTCACTGAAGAGAGCATAGAAACCTGTTCTACTCATTTCAGGGGTGGGGAGGGAGGAATTTCAGCATGACGATTTACTGGCAAGAAGCAAAAGCGAGGAGAGAGGTGAGAGCTGAGGGACAGCAGTGGGCAGAGTTATGTCACAAAAGTCATTTACTGCAGAGCCAATGACTTGACTTGGCAGCAAGAGTGGAGCAGACAGACAACGTATTGTCAGCATTACCCCAGAGTAAGTCATTATACTCCAAAACGAAGTTACCTCTCAGAAACCGAAAATTAACTACATTTTACACCAGGGGTAGCCAACCTGTGGCACACAAGTGGCACGGCATCCTGTGTGTGGGGCACGCAATGGACTGGGGATGAGGCAGGCAGCACAGCGGCAGATTGGCATGTTGCTTTCTGCTCCCTGTGCTAATTGGGCAGCGAATACAAGGCTGCAAACAGAAAGCAGAGCAGGAGGAAGCACAGGGCTGGGAGCAGAAAGCAGAGAAGCAGATGAGGCAGAAGAGCAGCCAGCTTGATCATGGGTCCGCTCCTTACTACAGAGTGAATTTATCATCTGAAGTAAATTATTCTGCAGAAATTGTGTTACTGTAGAGTAATCTATAGCATTTTCAGTAGTGCCTGTACCCTGAATCTTGTACTAAGGATCAGCAGTCTGAATGGAGTAAAAAAGATAAGGGGAAGCAAACAAAGAGTTGCCAAGAGGAGAGTGTCACAATCTGAGAGGAAGGAAAAAGAAAGAGCTTTCAGCAAGAATGTCTGTATCTGCATGAAACAGAAGCGAGATTCAGTGATTTCTTAACAGTTAAATATTGCTTTCCTCAATTAATTCATTCCATAGCTTAAGCTGATAGCACATCAAATGATCTGAAACCCACTACAGAACATATGGTCATACTAGGAAATACAACAACAACAACATGATTAAGTGTCAGCTCAAATTGGATATGCTTTTTTGTTCAAATGTATACACATTTTGAATCGTGTATGTTAGAGCACCCATGCCTAAGTGGTGTACGACTGGCACCAATGAGATTCAAGGAGTTCTGTGTTGTCTCTTTGCACAAACACCCAGAAAGTCTTGTGTTAGTGGGAGGGAAGCTTGGACAGATGCCTGAAGTATCTCATCCATACTGTACTCCATTCTCCCAGAAAGTTTCAAGGCTATAAACCTTGTTTAAATGAGTTCTCATTTTGCACAAGTTCACACTGATTCTTTTGTACCAATTCAGGGTAAAGTTATGGGTTACACTTAGACCATTATGAAAGGCATTAAAGCTCATTGACTCATGCTAAATGCCCTCTGAGAATCTCAAAGTTACACCGCTTCAGACAAGGGTCAATTCTGGACCATACTACCTAACTCATGTTAGGGTAACTTCAGTTTGCTCCACAGAGATAAAACAAGCAATTTGCAGTCCTCCAGCATCCCAGGATACACTACTCCTAGTCTTCCTTCCCTGCATCCAAAGATTAGAGCAGATGTCCTAGCTCCTAGTTGTGTCGCTGCTTGCCAGCCCTCTAGTGGCAAGTCAGAGCTGTGCAGACAAGAAACTATTTAACAACATGGTCTAACTTTAACACCATTTAACATTTCACAGATTTAGTATGGTCTAAGCATAATGTGCAGTGTCACCCCCAGCATCTGTAGAAGGCTAAGATCAAAACTGGGCCTGATCCTGTTCAGAAGCAAATAGTGAGTTGGGGGTCTCTAATTTGAGGAATCTAACAGGTCCTGATTTGCTGATTATAAGAGATGAACAAAAATTCTTTCCAGGGCCCCAAAATCAAAGCACCCAAAGGCACTAGTCATTTGTGAATGTCTTGGCCTGAGTGCACTAGTGTATCTGTGCTAGTTATGTCAAATCTTCCAAGTTCAGGCAATGGAGAAATGATATAGTTGGGAAAGTGCTTTCCTGGAAAGACATTTATTTTACACCACTATGCACTCATAATTCTGTCACTTGATTCAAAGCCCACTGGAGTCAATGCAATGCAAAGGCTCTCAGAAGCTTCAGATGAGGCCCCCTGTACCCAGCTCCACCACCTTTACCAATAAGACATTTGGCCAATTCCATGTGACATCCAGACATGCCAGCCTGTCACAAATGGCTGAATGTACTCATTCCAAAAAAGGCGCTCACAGTGTGCAGAAATTGCTAGGCAGGACATGGAAGGTAAGCAATTAACCCCTAGGACAGGGTAAGAGTAGGTATTGGCCTGTGTCGGGGTTTGGTTTGTTTTCCGAAATTCTATATTCAGCCTGAATTTTAGAACCACAGACTCTTTGGTTTAATTCTTTTTCCTTATGTCTAACTATCTCTAAGGGAACTGGTCAGGTGTCCTCACTAAATACTTTCCACTGCTCCACTGCAGACATGATGTTATGGTTTGGTTGCTGGCGCTCCGCTGGGGGAACGTGCCAACCCCTTGCCCTTGGCTTTTTTTGCAACGACTTTAAATGCAGATGGAAGACAACAGCTTTAACCACCCCCTCAGGAAAGTGGGTAACCTCTTTCCTGCTGCAAACACCCATCCAAAGAGATCCACTCTGTCAAATGCATATATTTATCACAGCACAGAGATTTCCATCAGCGGAGTGACATGAGGTTATTTGTCACCCAAGTCTAGGATTCATGGGTGTTTTTTCTCCACCTCCCCATACAAAAACAACAAAGCCTGTGATGGTCAGAAAGGACATCCCACAGAATAAGGTTACCATACATCCAGGTTTTCCCAGACATGTCCTCTTTTTGGGCCCTCCCATCTCCGTCCAGACATTTTTTTAAAATATCCACAAATGTTCAGGATTGTGCTGTGCCTCTGCTTTCCCGGCCCATCCTGGCTTGCCTCAGCAAGGAGCTGCTTAAGGCTGGGGAGAGCAGGCGGAGGCAATTAGAGGCTGTGGCACCACGTGCCTCTGTGCATGCCTCGGCAGCTGCAGGTATGCAGGTAACTCTGTGTGGGGCGGGAGTTGGAGAGCCAGGGCTAGGGACCGTGCATGTGCATGTGTGTGTGTCTGTGCATTGGTGTGTGGGGGGGGGCCGGTTGGCATTGGGGCTGCGGCAGGGTGGGGAGGCAGGGGAGGTGGGAGAAGAAGGTGGAGGGGTTCTTCGGGGGCAGCAGGGAGCTGCATGTGCAGCAGGGCTGGGGGGCAGGAGGCTGTGGGTTGGGAGTGAGGGGCAGCGAGATGGCTCAGGAGCACAGGGCACAGGCAGGGCCAGGGCCAGGGCGATGCGGGTCCAGAATGAGGGGTAGCAGCAGGGACAGGGGGGCTTCAGGCTGGGAGTGAGGGGCAGGGCACAGACATATCACTGCCCCCCACCGAACAATCATATATCCTCTACCCCCCCACACACACACACAGATGTCCTCTTTTTTGAAACTGGAAATATGCCACAGAAGGCCACATGACAAACAACCTGAGAGTCCATTGAAGGGGGAGTCAGCATGACAAGCAGAGCAGAGTCAAAAGTGAGTCCCACACAGCCCGGCACAGAGAGGCTGGGAAGTGAGAGTGGCACCAGCCTGCCCCAGAAACACTTCTCCATGGAAAGCACCACGGGGAAGAACGAATGCCACAGCTTGATTCCACCTCTGACTGTGACCTTTGCTACTTGTCTGTGCCACACCTGAGGAGTGACTGGCAGGGTGTAATGAGGATGTTCGCACTTCTCCATCTCTGTCAGCTGGAGCGGTGCAGGATGGATGCAGAAGGAAAACACAAGAGCTGATTTCTCTGCTCAAACCAATGCATCTCTCAGGGCAACAGCGTCCGCCAACAGGCTTTCATCAGAGCAAGGCAGACAGACAGGCTCTGCCGTAATGTGGAGCACGGATTCCAAGGGTATTATTTAGCATTTGATTTGATAGTGCTTGAGATTACCTCCAAGGCAGAGCAAAGGGGGGGAGGAGGATTTCCCAACACTAATTATCACTCAGTCCTTAGCAGCCTCAACTATGACTGCCAAGGGATTAAGGTAGCATTGTTTCTCAGTCAATAAACCTTTCCGACAAATGCTTAATTCTACAGGGCATTGTGTGGAAGAAGTAATCCCATTCAGCCTTTTTCTTGTTGTTATTTTCACTGGGATGTTTTCTAGCTGCTGCTCTCAGCAGCAGACCTCCTAACCCAGCTGCTGTGCTCCGGACTGGCCCACTTCCAGCAAAGCACATGGCATCAGAGATAGAGTAGGTATTTCACCAACGTGCCTGTCCTGCAGGGAAGAGGCGGTTATGCTCGTCAGTTCTCACGCTTACAAAAAAGGAAAGTTTGCAGTCACACCACAATTTAAGCAGAGTTCAAGTGCCAGCATCTCCTGCCGGCAGATACCAAGAAGGTGGCAAGGCTATTATTTCCCATCCACTGGCAGTATTTATGTTAATTAGCCTGCAAGCAAGCAATAGCAGCCCATAAATTCTTCCTCACTCAGTTTAAATGCATCGAGAGAAGTTACTGATGGTTCTTCTAAGGATGGCGTCCCGGCCTGTCTCTGTCCACAGGCTTTAGAAAAGCCTTCGATACAGCAGCAGAACCACTCCAGCTCAGCCTCATTTGAGGGGGAGTCTGCACGCCGCTCAGAACTTCTTTATAGAAACAGCATCCTCCTTCAGGCCTAGGAACATGGCACGGAGAGCAGAGATTCAAAGAAACCCCATCGTCCGAGGGGTCACACACGTGTGCGAGCTACGTGGGCAGCAGGGGTAGGGGGGCAGGGGCTGTGGGTCAGGAATGAGGGGCAGCAACAGGGCTGGGGAGGCTGTGGCTTAGGAGCGAGGGGCAGAGGCAGGGCATGGGCATATCACTGTCCCTCCTTCCCCACAGATCTCCTGTTTTTTGCTACTGGAAAGATGGTAACCCTTTCCATAAGGCTTATAAGGAGCTTGGTAGTCAGAACAGTGACCATAGCGGCGAGCTATTCTGAGGCTGGGTGGGGAGAGATTGTTTCTCAAGCCCCTCCAAAAAACAAAACCTGAACCTACCCTTATTCAGTCTGGCTTTGAGCAAAGGCCCAGGAGGTTTTCTATTAGGTGAAGAGAGTCTGCATACCAGGCTGCCTTCTGCTGTGGGATTATTGGTGACTCGCTGGAGAAGCAGAGCGCCTCTCAAAGACAAAATGAATCTGTCCTATCGATTCTTCTGCTCGGTACCTAACCCTCATCCCACAAGCTCTGTGGTGGCTTTCTGTCAGGGCTATGTTCAAAAAGTCTTTGTGGATGCATTTTTGTGTTTGAGAGCAGAATGATACAGCAGGAATTTATACTGCACAGCTAGTGCCACAGATGCCTTTTGAAATGCCCCACGACTCAGTGGCCAGTGTCAGGGTAGCTACAGCAGGGGCGCCATGTTCAGCCTTTCTGGGATGCCCATGAGCAACTCAGAAAATGTTCCCTCTTTAAGAGTATCCAGGTCTTTGCTGTCTACCTGGGTCCCCCCGCACAGGTTTTCCACAGGAAGTCCGCAGCAGAGTAGAGCATGCTCGTGCTACAACCCCAGGACCCATCCTCCTCCTCCTCCTCTTCCTCCTACCCCCATCTCCCACACTACTGCGATCAGTTTTCAAACACCGTAATTCACACAAGTGAACTTGCACAGCAACGCGTGTTGGCAAACGCAACCTTCCTTCCGCAGCTCGGTGCCTGTCAATCTCGCCCCCTTGCTAAGTGATAGAGTGCTCCTCTCAATTTACTTATCCATCATTTCATTGAGAAAGCTGCTGAAGTCTCACACACTTAAATCAGTTAATGGAATGCTTATTAGGAGATTTTACATAGGGCTGAATTCTGCCATTCGCCCTGCTGAAGTTACACCAGGCTGACGACACCAATGGAAGTCCCTTGCTACTCACAACCAGCACAGCTGAGGACACTTGGCTCCCATTGCTTTTCATTTCCAGCCAAAGGAGATGTTTGCCTCTGGTTGTTTTGGTTATCATTTGGAAATTTTTGATCCATTCAGGCAGGTTTTTTTCTGCTTTACTTAACTGACACAGATTCCATGCCAGTTGGTTCAGATCAGAGACTCGTATCTGCTCATCTTAGTGTCTCTCTTTTCCCAGTTAACTCTTTGGCTGCTCGCTGGAACTCTACCAGCTTGTAGTGCACACATCACCATTAACATCGCACACCATTAACATCTCACACTGCCGCCAGCAAGTGTCATACCACACAAGGGCTGTTACCTGGAATATGGAGCAGTTAAAAGTAACACAAGACAACGTCAAAGAGCATCTGGGAAACAGCTGAGTGCTTTTTCAGCCATGCTGGACACCCATATCCCCCATGGAAAAGCCTCTGGGAATTCAGAATTTGTATTTTAGGCGTCATGGAAGATTCTGTTTTTCCAGCAACCAGCTTCATCCTGGCCTTACTATACCTACTGGGTGGGGAAAAGAAAACTTAGGTTGGAGTCTGATGTTTCTAAGAAGCAAGACAAACATATGATTCAGGCTCAGTGAAAATCAATGGACATCACCAACAATGGGCCTGCTGACAAGAATGACTGTCCATTCAACAGAAGGCCACCGCAAAAAATGGCTTAGCTAATTTACCAGGATGTTTTTAATGTGCATGCTGAAAGGCACTGGGGGATATTCCCAGCTCATCATGTCTAGTGTTAATGGAAGCTGCATAAATGCTTGCTCATCGGGAAGGGAATAGAATATTATCCCTCATGTCTTTAATGACATACAGCCCTGCACAACATCCAGAATTATAAACCTGACAAATATATTTAACTTACAACAAACATCAGAGTTCCCTGGCTTTCCACTGCTGTCCCACAGGCCTGTTTGAAGCAGAGTTGGGATTTTGCCTTTGAGCTGATAGAGAAAGCAGATCTCACAATGTGCTCTGCCTGCCAGCTGTTGGCCAGACCCTAGAGCAGACAGCTCATTAACAGAGCCCCAACCCAATGATTGGACCTGCTGTCTAGCTGTCCTATATGTTAATGGAGCTGAGACTCAAGATGCTTGCGTACCCTCCTGACCTACAGAAAACAGATAAAAGACTCAGCAAGCTTTTCCCCTGGCTGAGGAAGTCAGACTTAGTACAGCTCTTTTTCAAGCCAGGAGCTGCCACTCCTTGAGTCCCTTGCACAGAAGTTAAAGCAACTGCTTTAGCCTGTATCCATCATTAAAAGCCGCAGGAACTGGCCTTGCTGTAAGTGACAATTGATTAAATATGCTGGCTGTATAAAGTAACAACATATTGTAAATACACTTTAAAAAAATAGCCCTCTAATTTTTTTTTTTTTTTAATTATTTATCATGGAATCTCAGCTCCATTGAAGTCAGGTTTACTGGGCCTGTTGCTCACATATTGCTGAAAACACTGCTTTTAATTGCAAGCTGGAAGTTTCTCACACTTTCCACTCTTAACTTTAGTGTAGCGATGAATTGGTGGCCAGGAACCCAGGAGTCCTTGGCAACAAAAAGCCCCTCAATACATGGATCACCAAAAGGCAGAACGCAGGTGAAATTTTTCTGAAGTGCTACGTGAAGCAGCTTGTCCCTTGTGAGGCACTTGCAGCTGAATTCATTCTTGGATTCTCCTCTGCTGTTTGGGTACTGCTGGGTATCAAGCTCAGCCCTGCAATTCCCTCAGCAGCCCCCTCTGTGTCTCCCAGCAGTGGTGCTGGCAGTGTACAGGACAAACCTGTCCATGCCTTACCCCATCCCAATCTCTCCTTTCACTGTTCTGAGTTACCTTGATATGGCCCCTGCACACACTTCTATACAGGTGGCACAATGGCAGAGCTAGCTCTGTGCCTGGCCAGAGTCACCCAATGGACTGGCACTATCCAGTGGACTGAGGCCAAGTACAGTCAAAATAGCTGAGGATGAATCAATTCAATCTTTGCAAGTTAGACTAAGCTGCGTAGATTGAACCAATAAACAAGTGAACAGACATTCACTTTTGATTCTAGAAATGCAATCATATGCCTGCAGTGGCCCAGGCCATAGGCCGGGAGGAGCTAGAGCATGCCTTTCTGATTGGCTGGAACAGATAGCTTGGGCCAAGGTTAGCCCCCCCCCCGGGGGGGAGGGGTGTTGTAGGGGAGGGGAGGGAAGGGGGAAGAGAGCAGGGGGAGAGAGAAAGAAAAAAAACCCCAAAGGTCAGAGGGAGACAACAGTGATAAAGTACAAGGTGGAAAAGTGGTTGCCTGTGAAAAAGGGAATAGCTGGAGATCTGGAAAGCAGGAATGAGGAGCTAACAATGTGACAGGATGTCAGTGAA
>NW_017729025.1:18505265-18508468 GCF_001723915.1 Gavialis gangeticus | reverse complement strand
AAAGCATCTTGGAATACTGGGGGAACTGTGAGTAACTTGAATCTGGAAGGGATCTGGGACAGAAATTCAGTGAACTGATTTACTTTAAATAAGTCTGTTACATCCATTCAGGTTTATCTTAAACCTATTTTGGCCATTTTGAAAGTGGTTTATGTGCACTGAACTTCTGTTGCGCTACAAATTTGAACCGGTTTCCGATCATGTATACCAGTTTGTGTAATTTCTGTCCCTAGACTGAGTCCTTCTGCCTGCTCCATGGACTCTTTTCATGCTGGGAGCCAGTACAGAGAGGCTGCAAAGCCATGGTGAATCTGGTCTTATGTGGAGAGCAGTATGTAACACATTGCATAAATGAGAGGGTGCAACATTAGCAAGTACAATCTTTTCTTAACAAGTATAATTCCCTGAGAACTGGGAAGGGAATTCTCAGTACCAGAGACTGTACTAATGCTTATTTATACCCTTGTGAGCTGGGATTGTGGGGCCTGAGCAACTAATCCATTACAAAAAAACAAACAAAAAAGAATTCAAACTGTAAGGGCTCCTATCTGACACTTGGACCTGAAATAACTAAGTTTTATCATTCCTTTTTCATGCATTGAAACAAACAATTCTATAGTGTTTTGCTTTGTAATCTTCAGTGTCGTGATATTTAGAGCCCCAACGTCATTACTTAGCTTCTTACTGGTGCTACGCAATGATTAAATCCATGCAGATGCAGCAACCCCTTGGAGAGCATTGTGCACAACAAAGCACTGCAAAGTCTGCTGAAGCAGATGACAAGGTTGCTGCGCTCAGAAAACTGTCCAAAGTGCCACATCAACAGTCTAGAGCAGAGACCGTCCCTGCCTTTGATGGAAGCCAACTTCTAGGAGGCTACTTCTTTGCAGGGGAGGATCCAGATGGGGTGCAGTGGTGTGGTCACAACTGCCTTTCAGATGACACCATGGAAGCAGAAGCCAGGGAGTTTGAGCTGCCCAGAAGTAGTAAGAATTCCCTTCCCCTCCATGCTCAGCTGCATGTTACCTTCCCTCCCATCCCATCTCTCCTCCGGGCAGCCGCTGCTACTATCTCTGCTATCTCCAACTGCCCTGAGGGTGGGGGAGCTCCAGAGTCAATCCTGCCCACTCCACCCAGGCTGTGCAGGGGCCAGGCTAAGCTCAAGACAGTGGCATCAGTGGCCGCAGGTGGGTTCTTCCTCTTTGCCTGATCCCCCAAGGTGTTGCCCGCCAGCCTGGGAGTAGGTTCAGAGAGGGGAAACCTGCCCACTGCCACTGTCCCCCCATGCAGCCCATCTGAAGTGGGGCAGAAGCAGCTCTGGAGCAACCTCTAGCCTCAGGGCAGCTGGGTACTGCGGCAGTGGTGGGGGAGAGGGGGATGGGAAAGGAGCAGAGATGCTGCTGAGCATGGAGAGAAAGGGAGAGGGTGATAAGAGTAGGAGGGAGGAGTCTTACTTAATTTGGGGTAATAAAAAAAAAAGGCCCCCCCCCCCGCTACTCCTATGGCACAATCTGCCCATCAAGGATGGGGCAGAAGCTGGGAGCAGGGTGCAGTCATCTCTGCAGTACTGGTCACTCCTCCCACATCCCTTTTATGAAATCCTGGATCCACCCATGTTTCTTTGGACTCTCTCTTTGCTAAAAAAAAAAGGAGAGAGAGAGAGGGGGAGGGAGGGAGGACATTTCAGTGATAATCAGAGCTGTCTGATCTCTAGACCAACTGCAAATTCTGTGGGGAATAGACTCTCTTCATTCATGTATGTACATCACCAGGCATGCTAAGGCTCCAGCCTTAGTCAGAGTCTGTGGGCATTAATGTAATACAGTTAAACACAAAGGATAAGAGGCAAAAACAACAAACTGCCATTTTCCTTCCTAAAACAAATTTGTCCCAAAGATATGTTTTCAGATTAGAAAACAAGGTCCTTGTAACAATTAGAAACGTCTCTAATTTTTTCCAAAGTTTGAACTTAACGTACCTTCACTTGGAGAGAAAAGCTGATGTCATAACAACTTTTGGATTTTGTGCTGAAATTACATTTTTGGCGCCGTTAAATCCCACTGTGTGCTATGAAGGATATAATGTAATACCCATCAAATGCAGGCAGCAATGAGGTTTACTGGCACTAAAATCAATAGGCACTGAATAAAATGGCTCTGAATGATTTAGGATCATGCACACATCTTCTTTTTGTAAGCTTAAAACCATTTGGAGAGGCATTAATTCATTAAAGACCTCTTGAAGAATGTCATCTTACTGTGTAGTCTCGGTCTGTGCACATCAAGAACATCATAGATTGTGGCTTTTATTAAGAAGGCTGGAGAATATAATTCTTCCTGGAGTACAGCTTACTTTAAAATACTCTGTACTTTGAAGAACATTGTTTACTGCAATACAGATACTAAATATTTAACGTGCTGCATGAAACATAGCGCATCCGGGATTGCGGGCTCTTCAGCTTAGGTTTTGGAGGTGGTCACTAGAGTTATCAGATGATCCATTACAAATTGCCATTTAGTATAGTTTATTTGTTTTCACACTGCCATAGCTAATATTCATTGTATTGTCTGCATCTTGCCATCACCTAGAGGCTCTGATCCAGGCCTGATTTATTAGGCACTTTTTAGACATGCAATTCACAACCCTGCCGTCATGGTACCTTATTCACTGCTATTAACTTTGTGGTGAAATCCTTTCATGTAGTGAGGATCCTAGGAGTCCACTAAAGCCTTGGTGAATGTAACTAGTCTATGACACAGAAGATCTTCCTAGCTGCCATTGTTCTGCAGCCATGCAAAATGTCATTGCAACACCCCTGAACCCCCAAAAATTAATAAAAACAGTAAAAGCTGTGTTAACCAACATTTTACTAACTGTAATACGCTATTATCTGGCATGCAAATCAAGTATTTCTTGAGCAGGGCTGGCGGGGAGGGGACCAAAGGCAGCGGCTCCCCTCTGCAGGCTGCACAGCTGGATATGTGGGGGGGGCAAAGGAGTATGCACGCGGTGGTGGCCACTGCAGCCATCCACCACGCCATGCTGCCACCACCACCAATGCCATGTGCAAACCCAGATAACTGGAATTTTTAGATAACCAGCACCCTCCTTACCCCACTCATGCTGGATAACAAAGCTTTTACTGTAAAGAAAGCATAGACTATTATCCCTAAAGGAAGCTGCTTCTAGTTTGCAGAGCAACT
>NW_017729025.1:18503426-18503855 GCF_001723915.1 Gavialis gangeticus | reverse complement strand
CTCAGCCCTTTAAAAAAAAATGACTAGCTCTGGATGCAGGCAGAGCAGTGGATGTGATACACCCTGACTTTAGCAAGGTTTCCCACAACCTTTTCACAAGCAGGCTAAGGTTGGATGCGTGGATTGTAAGGTGGATAGAAAACTGACTGGATCATCAGGCTGAGAAGGTATTAGTCAGTGGCCTGATGTCTAGTTGGCAGCCAGTATCAAGTGGAGTGCCCCAGGGATCAGTCCTGAGGCTGGTTTTGTTCAGTATCTTCATCAAAGACCTGGACGATAGCCTAGAGTACACCTTCAGCCAGCCTGCAGATGACACCAAACTGGTGGAGTAGATATGCTGGAGGGTAGGACTAGGATTCAGAGAGACTTAGGCAAATTGGAAGATTGGACCAAAAGAAAGCTTATGAAGTTCAGTAAGGATAAGTGCCA
>NW_017729025.1:18497121-18498426 GCF_001723915.1 Gavialis gangeticus | reverse complement strand
GAAAGCATAGACTATTATCCCTAAAGGAAGCTGCTTCTATTTTGCAGAGCAACTACTGCACCATGGAGCAACTACTGTAGAAGGCATGCACGCTGGGGGCAGTTCCACATGCCTTTTACAGCTCCCCGAGTTTATGTATCTACAAGCCTCTAACAGGCCAGATCCTCAACCGATGCAAACTGGCATCATTCCACTGACATTCACCAGCTGAAAACCTGGCCCAGTGGGCTTGCTTTACAGACTAAGCTGCTACATCATTTTGATTGCAAAGCTCTGTACCAAACTGGAACTTCAAAATGCCTCTTGGGAGAGAGGAGCAGCTAAAATTCTACACACCTGCTTTGAAAAGGGAGAGGAAACAACCTGGCACATCACACTCAATGCAATACCCTGCCTGGGGGCAAGAGACTATGTTAGGAATGCAAGCTGAGACAAAGCCCCCTTCTCAGTTCTGCGCCAAGGCCTCCTACTCAAACACTGCTCTTCCAACTTGAATGCTGCTCCACTGTGTACAGAGCCCCTCCTGCATATGCAGGTTCTCCTCCTGGAAAGAGCATTTCACACACAACCAAGAGGGGAAAACAGATTACTAGGGATGAGACACACACCCTACACCCCTGCCAACTCACTTAGAGGAAATTAATCCTGAAGTCCGGCATTCTCTCAGAATTTCAGAACAAACTAGGTTTGCTTTCTAGTCATAGTATTTGTTAAAATAAATAACTAACAATAGTCTATCGCTGAAGGCTGAACTTCTCTAGTCTCAACAAGGGCTGGGCTTAGTTCAACTCTGTACTCAGGTAGAGGCAAAGATGCTTCAAAGTAATATTGGATGCCTCGCGGTCCTGAGACTGCTGCTCCCACCCAATAAAGCAGCCCAGAGGCTGCTGCAATTTACTTCCAGTTTTTTATGACCACGATCCAGACCACAAAACACATCAGCTGTGTCCCTTCTCCCTGCACATTGGGTTTGGTAGAGACCATGTGATGATTCCTAGTAGAGCTGTGCAAAAAATTGGGTGCTGATTCAATTCGGAGGCAATTTAGCCCAATTCGGTGGCCAAATCTCCAAATCCAATTAAATCAGGGGACCAATAAAAAGATACAAATTGGTTCAAAGTTCTCTGAATCGATTCAGAAAAGATTCAGAGAGCTTCAGCAATTCCAGCAGTCTCCAGTTGCTGCGGCAGGGCGCTGGACCTGGACTTAGAGCTGCTAAGTAGGGGGCGGAAGAGAGGGGTCTGGAGGAAGGCAGAGGGGACCATGGGGGGACCCCAGGCCCCATCCCCTGCCTGCTCCCCCGAG
>NW_017729025.1:18495603-18496921 GCF_001723915.1 Gavialis gangeticus | reverse complement strand
CTCAGCCCTTTAAAAAAAAATGACTAGCTCTGGATGCAGGCAGAGCAGTGGATGTGATACACCCTGACTTTAGCAAGGTTTCCCACAACCTTTTCACAAGCAGGCTAAGGTTGGATGCGTGGATTGTAAGGTGGATAGAAAACTGACTGGATCATCAGGCTGAGAAGGTATTAGTCAGTGGCCTGATGTCTAGTTGGCAGCCAGTATCAAGTGGAGTGCCCCAGGGATCAGTCCTGAGGCTGGTTTTGTTCAGTATCTTCATCAAAGACCTGGACGATAGCCTAGAGTACACCTTCAGCCAGCCTGCAGATGACACCAAACTGGTGGAGTAGATATGCTGGAGGGTAGGACTAGGATTCAGAGAGACTTAGGCAAATTGGAAGATTGGACCAAAAGAAAGCTTATGAAGTTCAGTAAGGATAAGTGCCAAGTCCTGCACTTAGGACAGAGCATACTGGGCTCCACTGGTAGGAGTGTTGCCAGCAGTTCAAGGGAAGTAATTCTTCCCCTCTATTTTGGTCACATATGAAGTCCTGTGCCCAGTTTTGGGTACCGCACTACAGAAAGGATGTGGAGCAGGACTGTTCTCAGTGGTGGCAAAAGGCAGAACAAGGAGTAACGGTTTCAACTTGCAGCAAGGGACATTTAGGTTACATATTAGTGTAACAAGCATTAAAAATGCACGCATCTCGGAGCAGGGTTTTTTTATTGACTCCAAGATGAACATGGGCCGACAATGCGAGGTCACAGTTGGCAGGGCTAACCAGACCTTGTCGTGCACCCACAGGTGCATCTCAAGTAGAGCCAAGGAGGTGATTCTCCCCCTCTACGTGACACTGGTTAGGCCACAGCTGGAGTACTGCGTCCAGTTCTGTGCGCCCCACTTCAGGAGGGATGTGGACAATATTGAGAGGGTCCAGAGGAGGGCCACCCGCATGATGCAGGGACAACAGGGCAGACCCTACAATGAAAGACTGAGGGACCTAAACCTGTTCAGCCTTCACAAGCGAAGGCTGAGGGGGGACCTGGTGACTGTCTATAAACTCACTAGGGGGGACCAGAAGGGTTTGGGGGAGACACTGTTTCCCCTAGCGCCCCCTGGCATGACGAGGAATAATGGACACAAATTATTGGAGAGGAGGTTTAGATTAGACATCCACAAGAACTACTTCACAGTCAGGGCGGCTAGGAGCTGGAACCAGCTTCTAAGGGAAGTGGTGCTGGCCCCTACCCTGGGGGTCTTTAAGAAGAGGCTGGATGCCTACCTGGCTGGACTCATTTGAGCCCAGTTTTACTCCCTCCCAGGTGGGGGGTCGGA
>NW_017729025.1:18481449-18490603 GCF_001723915.1 Gavialis gangeticus | reverse complement strand
CCTCCCAGGTGGGGGTTCGGACTTGAAGATCTACAAGTTCCCTTCCGACCCGACTTCTATGATTCTATGCAGCCATGCACTTCTGTCAGGGCATGGCTGTAGAGTGCTTTCAGAGGGCCAATCACATGACAAATATCACTCTGTCAGTGCCCTTGCAGTTCTTGTCTTGTTCTACATGTAACCCTCACACTTAGCAGCAATCCTATTAACCCTTCTTTCCCTGTGATAGCATTACAGGACAACCGGGCCATGCCACATTATAACAACACAAACACAGGTAACACAGAAATATTACAATTAGTCCATTACTACAGCCATGAGAGATTCCCTACTTAAGTATAATTTTTTTTCAAGTTGCTTTGCCCCACAAACCAAAAACACTGGCCCTAAATTTACTTACGTATATACAGCCTACTTTTTTCCTGCTAGCAGATAGAAGAATTTGGGAGGGAAAAAATCAATACAAAGGATTAGATGTGGTCAGAATATTTTTGACTGTTTTTCCGGAAGTGCATTATTTTGTTCAAGCCAGCATGTTTGCAGAGACCTATCAATTACAGGGAAGTTTTGAAGGAAAGGTTTCTTATACCCCGGCTGGCTTTTCCCATCACTTTCACAGGGGAGGGAAAGAGACACAAACCGGAATTAAAAAAAAGATGACGTTCTGGCTCAGTGTCATTTTGAGGAAAGATTCAGAAAGTTTTGACATTTTTCCAGTACAGAAGAAAAACAAATCCTAAAGCCTCAGGGAGTTGCCACAGAGCAAAGTAATCCTTCTCTATAAGGAACTGTGCCTTTTGATATACATTCAGTATATCATTTTTAAAAATAAAAATCTGGTACTTTTGCTTTCAAGTGAACCTGTGCTGGTAGTTAGGCATTTCAGATGTAAATAACCAGAACCTCATCATCTCTCTGCTCTGTCTCCTTTGCCAGCTTCCCGTGCACAGTCCTGTCAGATCCCAGTATTCTCCCATGCATTTGGGGACAGAAATCCTGCAAGGCCCAGGGTATCTCTTGCAAGCTACTGAGTGCTTTCTCCTTTGCTAGGAGTTTAAGCCAGCTCTGCACATGCCAGAGACCCCTGCTAAGCACCACCTATCCTCTGAGGAGGCAATATGGTCAAAAAATATTGGGAGGATGAAATAGGACTTAGAAGTCAAAGCTCAAAGGTGCAGCAGTCAAGAGAAGGGCAATTTACCTTCATCTGAAATTCCTGGGCATCTTACAGCAACTGAAGAAAAGTTCAAAGAAAGTGACGTTATTTGAAAAACCTTTGAAAAAAAATATTGAAACACACCAAAAATGAGAACTCCAGTATCAGGGCTTTTTCCATTAATTGAAATGCAAAGTCAGTTTTGTCTGTCCTAGTTTCTCCCCCATTCTACATGTTCTCTGCAAAACAGTAGCCTCCATGGAATAAGCTCAGAGAAATCCAGAGTCATGGAGAGAAAGAAACCGTAGGACTGGTTTCATAAATGTTACTATTAATATATCTAATATATTTTCTTCTCTCATGTATTGGGTATATATTCAAGGATCTAACAGCCAGACGTATTCTGAGATATGGAAAAGAAGCAACATGTTTTTCTATGTGCCATTTAGCCTGTTGGATCTGGATTTTTAAAGGTGCTGAGACCCCATAGCTACTAAATAGTCTTCACTCGGGTGCTCAGCATTTCTGAAAAGCAGGCCTTTATAGTGGCTATGTCAGTGAGCACTGCTCATGAGGCAAGATAATCAGCAGAGTTCAGATGTTCACCATGTTAAAAAGAAAGTGTATTTCTTCTCTAAGTGCTTGTTTCTGGCACTCTAGTTGCATCTGCTACAACACCTCCCTTTCTGTGTTTGCCTGTATGTCAGAGAAGCTGTATTTTATAAGCCTTACTGGAAAGCGAATGTGGAGGGTGTGCAGTCTGTCTCACAATAACTCCATTCTTTGGGAAACCAAACATTTGCCCTGCAAAAAACTGACTCATCCACTACAGTAAAGACAGACCAGTGGGTGGAGTACTCTGCACATACCAAGGGCCAGTCGCACACTGCTTGGAAATGCACTGTCAGCCACCGCCTCTATTGGTCGCCGGGCCTTACCCAGCAAAGAATAGCAATGTTCGGCACAGTCACTTACTTTACTTTCCAAGTTAAAACAAGTTGAACCAGCTTTCTGTATTTCCCCGTTACATCCACTTGCATTAGCGCTGTATTTGAGCATATTGGGACCGAAAGAAATAGGATTACATGGGAAACCAGAATGGAGCAGGAAAAAGGACCCATTCTTTTATTTGCTTTACAAGATGCATGTCACTTCTACTAGAGGGTTTCGGGGACTGGACTACCAGGGAAGTAATAGGGCATAGGTTGCAAAATCAACACCAAAGAGCTCAGCACAGACTTTAGACATTCGTCTATGTGCCATTTATTCCATTCAACCACCCGGAATAGGGTCAAGAAGTGCTACTGAGGGCATGATCCTGTCAACCCCGATTCACAATCAGTGCTTGCTGTCATCTGTAGTCTCACTAGATATACCTACCCTACCTCCTCACTGTTCTTGGGGAGGGACTTGCTTGAGCATACCCCAACCACCTGCTCCTGCTTACACACTGCAAGTCTGAAAAGCCTGGAGAGGTATCGCCAATGATGTCCCTGGAAAATCTTCTGTATCAAATGGGAAGATTGCTGTACAAACATCACTGTCCTTGCTGGAGCCAGTGTTACCAGAATTGAGTTGGTGGTCCTCAAACAACAACTTCGCTGGGCCAGACATATGCAGATGCCTGACTCGACTCTCAGAACAAATGCTCTACTCCCAGCTTAGCTATGGCCCAAGATCTCGTGGCAACCAGAGGAAAGACTACAAGGACACACTGAAGGCATAGACCAAGAAAACGGACACCAACATCAAGAGCTGGAAAGAACTGCACGCTAACGGTCTCCGACGGTGCTGCAACAGCAGCCAAGTGGCAGCCCATTTTGAGGTAAAGAGTCTTGCCCTCGTAGCAGAGAAAAGAGGGCAGAGGAAGGAAGAGGAGTTGAACCCCAGCCTGTAGCCTACTTTCCCCTCTAGAAAGACCTGAAACTTCTTTGGATGTCTTTGTGGCTCAAGGATTGGACTCTTAAGTCACCTCAAAACCCAAAGAGCCTTGCAGAGATCATCCTTGAATTGAGGGCTTGCCAATGATGACATATCAAATATCTCTGGGGATGTGCCCCCTGCGGCCACTGTACAGACCTCTAGAAACTTGAGAGCAATTGCTGGGCGTATCACTGGACTGGCTTCCCCACTGCATTTCCATCTGCAGAAGCATGCTGAGGATCTGAGAGCATCAAGGATACAATGTAGACATACCCACTGACTACAGGGCTCTGTTGGACCCACTGACTAAAGTCTTAATGCAGAAACTCACTCAAGCCTAAGCTAAACTTTGATGGCTGTAGACACATGCTTGAAGTCAAACATCGGCTTTGATCAAGACAAGGGGAAGCATGGTTTTAAGCGCTTTCCTGAAGTGTGGCCTTGATAAAGACTGCTTACAGAAGCACACGCCATGCTCACTGTCTGTCATTTCACTTCCAGTTTACCTTGAGACAAGAGGAGCCACGTGAGGGCACAATTTAAGCTCTGTAGACAGGGTGCTCCATGCACTCTCCTGTGACTGCTAACAGGAAGGATGCAAGTTATTCCCTCAGGTACCACACTAAAAATATGCTTCTTGAAAAGTAGCTATTTAAAAGCTTCTGCAACCAGTGAACAGCACTCACAGAAACTAATAAATCAACATATTATCTGTTTTCTGTCCTGAAAGTGCACAGCTGGCTGTATCCTTACACAAGTCAGGATAGTCCAGAAGCAGAATGCGGAGGCAAAAACAAAATACAGACCAGTAGCTGTTCTTCAGATGAGCTTTCTAAAGAGAAAATTGAATTCAAAGTCCTATTTCTGATGGTAGCAGCTGGGGGCAAATCACAATGGGAAGTCAACATTTCTTTAGCAGAACAGAAAAGGTTTTCCTCTTATGCCTTACATTGCTGTCCTGGTCAGAGGCCTGAAAAATGGACAAAAGAGTGCGATTTATTTGAAAATAGAATATTTTCAAGGGGAATAAGCCACCCAATTGTATAGATCTTCCAGCTCAACCTTACCCTGACATTCATAAGCGGAAAAGATGAAAGGTAGTATTAAAGGTAATTTTTAAGTTCCATTTCCCCCCTCGTTCCCCGCTCTCAGAATAAAGACAATTGAATAACAAAAGAGTCTGCAAAGGAATGACAGCAGAAGTGTGTAGGAACACAGCAGGAGAATTCTTCGACTTAATACGCTGTCCAATTCAACCCCGGGTGCAAAAACCTATAGAAAGTGTCTGTCGACATCAGCAGGGCAGAAAGGCAAGTCTTGCTGGAGACACACTCCTGAATAGGGTCTGTCAGCTGCGTAGTGATTGAGGTTCATGCAATTGTAGGGGATGGAGGTAGTGCAGTAAACAGGGTCACCCTGAAGGAGCATCTGTTGAGGCACGAGACATATGGAGTCTTTATTCTGTCTTGTGGAGGCACGAGCTTTGCCTCACCTTCTGCCATCCTCCCATTGTGCGGGGAGAATGTGGTCTGCTAATGGGGACAGCTGCTGTCTCAAAGCCCTTTAGTGACGGACTGCTCACAGAACTGCACAAAGGACGTTGTCGGCTGCCTCTCCCCCACAAATTACCTAGGCAATCAATCAGATGGTCAAACCGGCGGGAGGAGGGCTAGTAGCTACCTTGATCACAGTCATAAGGAGCAGCACAGAGGAAATGTAGGGCTTCTTTTAACCAGCTTAGAAAAATCTGATGGGCTGCGCCTTCCACCAAAGGCAAACCCCTCCTGCCCTCTGAATGTGTGGGGATTTTTGAAATATTGATATTTAAAGATGTGGAGGAAAAAGTAGTAATCCAGAGCTAATTACACAGCTGTTGAAAAGCCCAGTAAATATGTTACTTAGGGATATATAATACCTTTGATGTAGTTGTAATCCGACTGAAGTTATTATAGGTTTTCACAGCTGCAAACCATTCCAGCTTAGTAGGTTGGGGTTTTTTTTAAAGTAATTTGCAGGAGCAGAAAAGAAATTGTGCTGCCAAAGCAAAATGAAGATCCTCATATAAACACGGTAACACAGTCTAAGAAAAAAATTATACAGATGCTGAGTGGTATTAACCTGTCCCAAAGCTTAAAAAGGGCTTACTGGATAATAAATTGCATCAGTGAATCCAGAGGGCTAGATTTCAACAAGGCTTTTCTTTAAGACAATTAAAGCTTTAAATAAAAAGTGTGACTTTGCAGTGGGGAATTCTCAATTCCCTTCCAACCACAGCTAAGTACAAACTGGAAGTTCTCTCAAAAATATGCACCGCGGTATAAAATATAGAAAGGACAATAATGTTATAGACAATATTCAGCATGGAGGCCAGAAGATCACACAATTTCGTAAACAGACACGTTCAGAGCTAAAACATATTATTACTGTTTTCATTCCCCAATGTTGGGTGGTGTAAAGAGCCTCCATCCCAGCTCTCCAGGTGTTACATGGGTTAGTCAACACATCTACAGGCCATAAAAAGGGGACCAAGATCAATACTGGGCCGTCAGGCGCTGATTAAGGCTTATTTGTACTCCGGTGTGGATTCATTATGAAACTGAAGTGAGTGTCATATTCTGATGCTGCTAAAACCAAGGTTGTCAAAGATATATCCTGTGGACTGCATCTAGCTCACCAAGCCATTTCATCCAGCCAGCAGAGCTTCTAGAGGGGCTGGAAATTTGGAGCCAGCAGGGCAGGGCCTGCCACATAACTCCCAACTGTGAACGCTCCCCTCCACACACGCACGCACACGCACACACCCTTGAGGACATGTGCCAACTGGGAGGGTTGCAGGGGGAAGCAATGGCTGCATTAACCCCCACACTGCTTCTGCCACCACTTGCCACACTGCCAGGGCCAGATCTGGTCCAGGGGCCCTGCTGAATTTGATTCCCCCAGTTTATGCCGGATTCCTAATCAAGTTAAGCTCAAACAATATAAATCTGGTTTAAAGTCCAACAAACATGTCTACTGTTGATCTGTATTAACTGAATCAGTGCAATTTCTGTGTTCAGTCCAAGCCTCCGAGGAAGCAGGTTGGTAGAACGCTGCAGGGGGGCGAGGTCTGTACTTAAATGCATAGAGCAGCTTGAATATAAATTTGCCTGTGGTCTTATTTTCTCCTTGAAAAATCAGACAGGTAGTTTGGAGACTAAGGAGATCCTGAAGTTGCTCTTGTCTGGATATTACATAATGCTTCAAAGGAAAGACTGGATTGTTCAGCACATCCATAGAGGCAGCACATCCTAAAGCTGTGCAGTCAAAGGCAGATCTGTGCACAGTATGCTCCTTAAGTCTGAGCTCAGAAAGGGACATGACCAAGCCAATTATTTATACTGGGAGAGGGATGAAAGTTTGTGGATGAACCCCAACCCCCAACCCCAAAAAGGGCAATCTGAGTGAACCAAAACATTTTGTAAATGGGAAAACTGTTCAACTGAAAAATAACCCCACAAATGCAAACAATTCTCTATATTTCATTGCAAATTTCTAAATAAAACATTAAAACTTCAATTGCAAACAATGTTGTACTTGGGAAACTACTTCCATTTACAGCAAAACATTTTTTAAAAGATAAAAAATGGATCAAAATATTTCATTTGGTATTGGACTAAGGACTTTGACCCAAAATGATGGTTTCAAGTGCCTCAGGACTACTAAAGAACTAAATCAATCAGTCAGTCAACCCCTTATTAATACAGCTCCAGTTTTTACTAGGGCAAAACTCCCATTAGATCAAATCCTGAGTTCTTTCGCTGGGTTTCTTTTCAGGCAAGGACCCATATATATTGAGTTTGTCTAATTCAGGGATGAGTTAAAATAAAACAAAACAGTAAGGACTTTAGGACATGACCAAGTGAGGCTGTAGGAGATTTTTACCTTGAGTAATGTCTTCCCTCACTGTTTTTAATGTAACATCCATCAAAATTCAGTTTAATATATTTTTTTCTCAGAATTAACCGTTTATTTTGCTGATGAGAGCCACCTAAAAGTAATCGAGAGGGGTGAGAACTGGACAGTGGATGGGGATCAGGAACGCCCTAATACGCTCTTTCAGCCTGAAGTTATCAGTTCAAATCCTCCAGGATACTAATTATCTACACTTACTATCATCTGACAGCTGTTGTGTGGGCGACACAAAATGAGTTGGTGGCAGAAGTCTGCTCCCAACAGACAAACATCAACATCACAAAAATACCACTGCAATTTGGGCTCATCGTCATCTTCGTTGGCAGCCAGGAGGAGGCCACAATAGTCGTGGAAACTAAACTGCCCTTTCATTCCCAGCAACAGCCCCAGGTATTCAGAGCTGAAGCAAAGTGGTGGGATATCATCATCTGCATTACACCTATTGTGTGGTGTATCCAGCTGACACCTTTGGAGCTTGATAGACTTTAAGACCACTAAATTCAAGTCCTAGAAGCAGCACCAGTGGCTGAGACTCTCAAGAGCCCAGCTCATAGTGTTGACCATCGCTGAACCATCTTGAACCCTGGGCAACCAACATCACATGGGTGCGTCATGGTGCCCCCTCCCAACTCTGCCTGGTTTATTTAAATTCTTAGCAAGAAACTGCCCTTTCCCAGTGAGCTCTGTCATTATACAGCTTCTGGCTCAGTGCCATCATAAGAGAACAGCAAACAACAACAGTATACATAAAAGATCCAGGGAAATTATTCTTTAGGTGACACACTAAGGGAATGGGGCAAATGCTCATACTGCATCCCAGAGGCTGCTGGGATGGACGAATTAAGTGATCTGAAATTCTGAGGTCCAGCTTCTCACTCTGAGAGCAAAGTATGCCCCTTGCCCATGACAAAAAACTCCTGGCTTCAAAAGGGCCAGGATTTCCCCTTGACTTTTCAGGCACTCACTCAGCTAAAGAAGCCAACTGGCCTTGTTGGGGGTGACACATTAGTAGAAGCCCATCTATTGCTAACGATCTAAACTAATATTTCCACCTTCAGAGCTGCCTGGAGGCTAGAGTGATGCTGGGAAGTGGAGAAGATCCTGTGGGGATGATGTGCACAACCTCCGTGCTGCCAAGAAACATGTCTCCCCACTCACTCCTGTTCAGCACACATCAAACCCCAGGAATGAGGCAGTTTAACCAGCTTGGAGCCTCGGAGCAGCACAGGAGTGCACGCTCACGGCTGCGCTGTTGTATGTGTGCTGCTTGGCATACCTTTAGGGATACTCTAGCCCAGCTATGCATTTCTGGGATTTGGCACAGGTGAATGGGAGTGAGTGAACAGGGTGTGCTCCTCTGTGCCAGTCTCTAGCGTAAAGCAATGGTGGAGACACGCCTGGAGAGCAGGAATTGCCAGTGCTCACAAAAGTGAGTAATCACTAATGTTATTGTGATCTAGGCAGGGTCCAGAGGGGTGCTGGTCCAGAAGGGTGCCAACCCCATGCTCAAAGCAGGACCGTCCCCAACTATATCATCCCACCCAAGGCTTTGTATACCTCAGACCTCCCCAGAGACGGGGTCTCTCTGTTATGAGATGTCATGAACATGTCCTTCACCTCCTGTGCCTGATGTTAGCAAAGGAGTCCAGTAGAACAAGTTGTTAAAGACGACAAGAATTCCTTATTCTCCGAAGTAACAGGCTAGTGCTTTAACCTGATGCACATTCCCCTCTTCAAAAAGCCTTAGCTGGCTTCAGACTGCCTTGCAAGATTAGCCTGGAGAGGATGGGGTTTTTTATTCACAGCACTGCGTTTGTGTTTTTCCAGTTCATTCATAAATCTAAGTGAACCAGAAGAGCATGGGGAAGTTTGAGGCAGACAAAGCCTTGAGTGGGATGATCTAGTTGGGAACAGTCCTGCTTTGAGCAGGGGGTTGGACTAGACGACCGCCTGAGGTCCCTTCCCACCCTCATTTTCTATGATTCTGTTAACAAGCTCCAGTTTTAAAACAAAGATAGACAGCAATTTTTCAGATCATGAGTGTGTGTGTGTGTGTAATGTATGTGCTTCCCTGCACAGTGATGGATCACACTGCCAGGGAAAACACAGCTTTCTTTTTTTAAA
>NW_017729025.1:18466896-18476449 GCF_001723915.1 Gavialis gangeticus | reverse complement strand
TGCAAGATTAGCCTGGAGAGGATGGGGTTTTTTATTCACAGCACTGCGTTTGTGTTTTTCCAGTTCATTCATAAATCTAAGTGAACCAGAAGAGCATGGGGAAGTTTGAGGCAGACAAAGCCTTGAGTGGGATGATCTAGTTGGGAACAGTCCTGCTTTGAGCAGGGGGTTGGACTAGACGACCGCCTGAGGTCCCTTCCCACCCTCATTTTCTATGATTCTGTTAACAAGCTCCAGTTTTAAAACAAAGATAGACAGCAATTTTTCAGATCATGAGTGTGTATCCCCCCCACCCCCAGTGGAGGGCAGGGTTTAGAGCTGGGGGTTTGACTCCACTCATTATTCAAATGTGAGACCAGCCACAAAATATCTGGATGAAAATCAGGTTCATATTCCACATAACCATTGGCTAGAACTCAGGGTGAAGAGGGAGGAAGAAAGTGGGCTTGATGCCCAGTGTTGCTTAAGAAAAAAAAATAAAACAATCAAAATATCAAATCACATGGTATCTGAAAATCATAACAGCTAGTGCTACCTACAGATGTGCAGGCAACAAACAGTTTTATCCTGTATCCTCAAAACATCGATAGCAATTCAAGATGCTATTATATCCCATGTCCAAGGGACTGATAAACCAGTGTTCTGATACATGCCCAGTATTATACAGTCCATCTGGGTAGCCACATCTTCCACAATTATCACCGACTAGGAGCTGTTCTGTCAAACAGCAATAGTGTGGCCAGGCAGGACCACCTCCAACCACACCCGGCTCACCTGCTTCAGACCTGGGAAGATGGTCCACGGTGTCCCCTAGTTCCTCACATGCTTGAGTGGGTGGTTGGGACAAGGCCAGAGTGTCAGGTTTGGTTTGCATGTACAGGACCAAGTTAGGGACATAAATACCTCAATGAATCTGGACCTATGTGATTTGCCTATGATTACAAAGTCCAGGACAGAGTGGGGAAATGCAACAAGATTTTTCAAGACTGAGGCTGATGACTAGACAATCCTTCCTCCCTGCCTCTGGTCCCTATCACTTCACTTTACTGGAGAAAACAGTTTCCTACCTCGAAAGAGCTGCTCTGAAAATAAAATCTGTTAAAGACTGGGAAGCACTCAAAGCCTACAGTGAGAAGGTGAGGAAGAGCCTGAATAGACTGCACAAAACTCAACAAAAAGACAGGGAGACAACAATAAATGTTTTATTATATCATCTCTCTAGTACTGACTTTCCTCACCACTCCTACATGCGGTTCCATTCCTCCTAGTATGATATATTGGAACACAATTTCTTTGTCTTACTTGGATGAGGGTCTGTGATAGGATTTACCCCTTTTCCAAAAGTAAAATTCAAGCAAGTGGTGAGAAGAGATATTGATGCAATACGCTATGATTTATATGCACTGCTTAGACAGACATTTTAGGCTGAGTGATGTTTAAAAGGCTATTACAGGCTTGCTTCCAGCAATGAAGTAGCCTGTGCTGTTATAAAATGTCTGCCCAAAGCACTTCAGTTAGTTTGGGATTCCCTTTATAGATTAGCCATGGGAAATAGCTGAAGCCTTTGATAACACAGCATTCGCCTTTTGATGGGAAGCCTTGTATTAGCCCTGTATTGCTAGCACGGAAAAAAAATAAAATCTATATTTGTAAATTTGCAATGGTTTCAAAGCACTATTTGCATATTTCCCCCCAGCCCAAAAACATTGGGAGCTCTTCTTCCAGCCAGCCAAGGGTATATTCAACTAGTTTTCCTGCATGCTCTTAAAAAGGGAGTGAATTTATTCTGAAGGGTAAATTCCATTTGCCAGCGATTGCCTGTCAGACTAATTAGTTTACGGGGAGTAGTGCAGGTCAACAATGTTTGATGAAATCGCGCTTATCAAAAGTGCTGAGTCATCAAAAGTGAAACTTTTTGTAGGGAAGTATCACTTCCAGTGAATCTGTCTCTCAGAGCCATCTCAACCTAGAACAGGCCATCCAGAAGAAACGAGAGAGAGAAATACCTGTTTCAAAGGCAAGTGCCTGGTGATCACAGTGCCTACATGGGAGGCTGAGTGTAGCAGGCACTAGGGTGCCTGCTACTGGTAATGGTGAGGCGGGCTTAGCTGCCAGTCAACAGGGCAGCACAGCCGGCAGTTGCTAAGGCAACCGATTGGGTCAGCTGACCGGAAGGGGGCAGGGCCAGGCCTTTATAAACAGAGAGGGCTGAGGCCAGAATCAGTTCCCCTTGGGCAGCCTAAGCAAGCAGAGTGGAGCAGCCTGACCACCTGAGCGTCTACATGTTGGTATGGGGTGGAGAGAACCCTGATAGGGAGGTAGGAAGGAGAGCCAGGGTGGCGCAGAGATTACGTTACAGCCAGGAGGCTTATTTTGTGTTATAGCCAGTTGGCTCATGGCTTTGTGTTTGGTGTTTGTTATTGTTACACCGGAGGACCAGGTGAGGCTGTAGGGGTTGGAGGAAGCCTCAGGGGACCTCCCCAGTAGTGTGGGAGTTCCTAGTGCCCTGGGAGGGCACACCAATCGGGTGCCAGAGAGGGCACCACAGTTCGGCGCCGAGGCAGCGCTGTGTTTGGGGGTGTTGTGACCCCGGCGGGGGTGTTGTGACCCCGGCCCCATGTGGGCAGTATCTGGAGAAGCCCAGTGGGGCGTATGATCCTGAGGAGGGGGTTTTGGGGGCCAGGCACGGCTACGGCCACCTGAGCCCCAACCGTGGGAAGCGCGGGAAACAAAACCCCAGTGTAGGGTGATTAGCGGGACGAGCCCAGGGGGCATAAGACCCAGGAAAGGGGTCTGGGGCCAGGTAAGGCCGAGGCCGCCTGAGCCCCGAGCGCGGGGAGCACGAGGCACAGGCCCGAGCGTGGGCGAGAGCACCACGGTGAGCCCTAGGGAGGGGTGTCCAAGCAAGAAGCCCGGAGAGGGTGAGGGTGCAAGTAGAAGCCCAGAGAGGGGGAGGGCGTGTACACGGAGAAGTCCTGGGGGAGGGCACGTATAAGATTAGAGAGCCTGGGGAGGGCAGACGACTATAGCCCAGTGAGGGCCAGTCCAAGATTAGGGAGCCCGGTGAGGGTGGGCATACAACCATGGCCCGGTGAGGGTGAGCACGGGAGTGAGGAGCCCGGTGAGGGCGCGTATAGGATTAGGGAGCCCGGTGAGGGCAGGCATATGAGTAAGACGCCCGGAAGGGACCAGTAAGGAAGAGTAGAGACATGATAATGTCCGGAACATCTGAGAGGCTTGGGGCATGGTATTGGGGTGGAAGGAGCCACGCAATGCCCATTGGGTTAGGGCACCGGAATCTATTCGCAAAGAGCAGGGACCAGAAGGGCAAGGACACCGAGTCCAAGGGGTCGAGTAAGGCAGCCTCCCATTAATCTATTAGAAACATCAAAGTCGTGGCGGGCGAGATAGAGGGTGCATTCAAGACCCAACTTGGCACGGTAGGGGCGCCAGGAGAGATCACGGCTGCTCCTGGGTCCCCACCCCGTGACACTGAGGAATAGCAGAGAAAGGACATACGGCAAATCCAAGACTCCCATGAACCAGCTCCAAGACTCTTAGCTATTGTGACGCTTCTCTCTGACGTGATTTTTTTTTTTTTTTTTTAAATGGACCACTTCTAAAGGTATTTGCTTTCCTTCCAATGCAGAAATTCTTCAAATCTCCAAAAAAAAAATCACAGGTTCAGAATATCATTTCCTCCCCAGTTCAAATTGTGCAGTCTTTTGGAAACGCACTGTATTTTTCAAGCACAGGGACTAAAATAAGGAATAGACATTCATTATTAACACCCTGGATTCGACAAGCTCCAGCGGTATAGCCAAGTGGCTGCTGTCAAATAGGCAACCCAGGCTGACACAGCAAAGGAAACGAAAACAAACCAGAACAAGAGAGACTGGCATGTAAAATGTATGGCACAGGTGTTGAATTGAATAAGTTAGGGACACATTAAACAACTTTTTCTTTTTTAAATAGTGGCTAACAAAGTTTCAGACATGATTTTCTGCATCGAAGTTTTGGCAGTTTTCCCTTTTTTTTTTTTTTTTCAACACACAGATTTGCACGCGCGTTGTTTAGGTATGAAAAACCGAATAAAGAACTGAAGAGTCAGCCTTGAAAATCCAGTGCACAAGAGAAGATGCAAATAGTGTTTCTCAGACACTTTCTTCCATTGTGATCCAAGCTTCACCTTGAAAAGAAAAATAGAGGGCCCAGGAGGAGGAAAAGATCTCCAAATTTTGCAAAAGAACAGCTGTGTTTAACTGTTGGCTTCAGTCTGCAGCTCCATTTCCCTTTAACGCTTTTAACACAAGGAAACCTATGTTTAGTCTGATGGAAAGCGTCTGTGCAAAGGTGCTGCATGTTCCCTTGAACGGTTTCACTGGCATTGTGTTAGAAGCAGCCTAGAGATGTCGTTGCACATGTCACTTATATGGCACTGTCCAGGACAGTCTACTAAGAGATGCTCTGAAAGTCATTTCTGGCTCACAGGACACTTTTTTAGGGAGCTGTAAAAGGTCTGTTCCCTACATTTGATGAAGATGACTTGAAGAGGGAAAGGATGAGGTCAGAGCTATTGTGGCAGGTGACCGCTGCTGACACACATTGGGCAAATGGGAAAATCCAGGATAAGTGTTCAAAACTAAGGAATTTGCCACAGTCCAACTGAGAGCGTCAAGGGCTACACAAGGGTCAAGGTTGTGGGGTCACAGGGAAAGGGACAGAGATGCAGCCAAGGAAAAAACTGTAGGAGGCAAGAGTTGGCACGAACATGAACCATGGAAGTGAGAAGTGTCAAAAAAAATTACTAGAGCTTGTAAAGCTGTAAGAAGAGGGAGATGTCAGTGAGACTGCCGAGCAGATCGAGAAGTAGGAGCAGGGCACGAGTTTAGGAGGAGAGGGGCAATTGCATGTTAGCCTGAGGCAATGAGAGGTCATGTGGGAAGAAGGGCCAGAGACCTAAGGGCATGTGCAGATGAAACGGGGGGCCCTAAATTGAAGTGGTGGGTTTTTGAAAACACCACTTCAATTTAGAGTGAAGTAAACCCCTGTGTCATACACACACCCATGTTCCTCAGGTGGCGGGGAGGGGAGGGTGAGCTGCCAGCGAGTGGAGCAGTTCCTGGGCATCTCTCCACGGCAGTGGCAGCCCCCCTGCCAGGCAGCACTCACCCGCAGGCACCCAGCTCAGGCGGTCCTGGGGGGCACCACAGCCATGGAGAGAAACACCAGGCCCCCGCACAGGTCAGGTAGGCAGACAGGCTCCAGGAAAAAGAAAGGAAAGAAAGATCACTGCTTTTTTTTTTTTTTTCACTTGGGCAGAACCTGCCTTCCCGGGCTGGCACCAGGCTGCCTGCAGGGCTTCCTGCAGAGCCGCAGAGCTGCACAGAGCCCGGTGCTTCGCTCTGAGGCTGTAAAATTCCTCGCAGGATTTTTAGTTGGCTGCGCCCCAAGTCACTTAAGATGCATTACACTACCGAATTTGCTACAGCGGCTAGAATTACTGTGCAATGCACCGCCAATGCGTGCACACACCAACACCATTAAAGCAGTGCAAAAGCATTTAACCCACTTTAAAGTGTTGTGTAGACGTGCCCCACGTTTCATCTACACATGGCCTAAGTCTGATCAAAGAAGAAAGTTTCATTGCACTGCCTTGCTGCCCTCAGGACACCCATGAATTCTCCTCCGTGATCACCTCGGGGCGGATGGAAGAAGAATGGAAGTGTTGGGACCCAACTTGAAGTCAAAGCCTCCTAGCTCAGTCTCTTCATGTGTCAGAGCGTTGCTTCCAACCTCCCCCCTCACACAGCAATTAGAGAGATTATGTGGAAAACAGTCTAAAAAAAAAAAAACCACGGTGTAAAATTCAATCAGTTTGAAAGTGGTGTGAATTATTGACCTGCCCGTTAATTCCTCATGCTGAGGTGCCTCGTCTATATAAAAGTGAATTGAAATAATCAGCGCTCCGTTTTGCCTGCTATTTTCCATTGAGCACACTAAATTATATTGGTTGTATTTTGCTGGAACAACATTATACTGTTGTTGTGATCCCCAGGGGCTCCTCAGGAAACCCAACTGTGTATCGGGTAAGACTATCTCAATAAGGGACATTTTTAAATAAACAAACACCACTTTCAGATGCTTTGTCCCCTCCCACAAAAGGCACAAGACAGACAAAGGCAGGAAGATGCGGGAGAGGGAAGCAGGAACTGGCAGCTGAGCGATAAAGCATTCGCAAAACAATCCCCCCAACCACAAACACACATAAGTGCACATGGTATTTCAACTAACTGAGAGCCAGGGCTGTTGGGGAAAAAAAACCTTTTAGATCTTAGGTAGGGTCCATGCCTGCAAACTTTCCCCTGCTCAAGTAAAACAGACACGTGACAGTTGGACGTCTCTCCTTGGCAGCAACCTCTGGGCTGGGCCCTCACAGCTCCAAATATCATATTCAGTCTTGCATTGATGAAAGTACTCTAGCAGTGCATGCAAGTGAAAACTATGGAAAATTAAAGTAACACATGGGTTTTACAACTCAGAAAACACCTTTGGGCTTTAAATTGGGTATTTTAAGGTGTCTTCCATCTCAAATATTCCGTGAGTTCCCATCTTTTGATCTTTCCGTTTCAAAGTTCTTAAACACACTTCAACATTTGGGCTGGCTTAAAACAGTTTTGTTTTAATTTCCTCTTTCCATTTTACACACTACAGAGTTGGTTTCCCCCTTTTTTCCAAATTACTTTCTAACTCAGTACTATTTTTTTAATTGGTTCTATTAAAGGTTGTTGGAAGAGATGCAGTGGATTGCTTCATAGAAACATTTCAGTCTGTTCATATACCAAGTCACCCTGTTCAAGTGATAAATTATGAATGCATTGATATTACCTTGGAACCCCTTTTTTTTCTAACAATGGCCAAATTCAGATGTACATGCACAGCAACTCCCATTGAAAGGACTGGCAGGTGTGTACGTGAATCTAAGAACAATATCTGGTCCCAGCGACTTTATTTACTTGTAATTAAACACTGCATTATGCAATATCTATCAATTCATTGCTTTTCCTTTCAATGACTTATTTTTATGAGTTGAGGTGTAAGCCTGGAATTCATTTGAGTGCTCAGACCTAGGGAAATAATTACCCTGGAGAAAATCCCACATGCTCTTCACCATTGTCGGGGAATGGAGCCCCAAGGTCACGGTGGGCCGAGGGTTCGGAACGAACAGGCAGGAGTAGCGGCGAGGAGTCTGAGCAGTACGGGACTCGGTGCAGTTTCAAAACACGTGGATTTTATTTACTTATGCTACAGATGATGTGGTAGCGTAGGCAGGCAAGCTTTCTTCAGTTACAGTATAAACAACAAGAGGGGTCTGTTGGTCCACGGGGTTCCCGAGTGAGCCCTTGCTTTCTACCCTGAAGGATAGGTGCAGCTACCCACTCGATAGTCCCAGGACTGGTCAACAGCTTATTGATTGGGATGACAAACAATGCAACTGTAACGCGGTGAACGATGTAAACGACGTGACGCCAGTCCAAAGCGGACGAACAGACGGTCGAAGACGGTGCCGAGGTCGATTGTAAGCGATGTCAAAGCGGAGGTAGGCCAGGTCGATCAAAATCGCAGTCAGGGTTGATGCCAAAAATCAGTCGGTAGCCAAAGGAATCGATACGAAAACGAATCGGACCGATCCACAAAACCGCAGCGGGGAGGAGACCAATGGGCCAGGAAGCCCTGCTGAGGAGCAGTCCCTGTGGCAACAGCCTCTGCTCTCAGCTTGGATCTCTCCCAGTGAGACAGTCCCTGCCAAGGCAGCCTCTGTTCGCCAGTCGAGCGGGTCTCTCCCCCCCGGGTCAAGGGGCTCACAAGTCTTTTAAGGCAACCAGGTAGCCAATCAGGTTGCTTTGTTCTTAGAAATTTCTAGTCCAATTACATCATGCTCTTCAGAGTTGAGCATGTTCACAGTTACTGGCAAGCCAGATAGTTAGCAGATTTGAGCATGCGTGTTGTTACAGAACTAGGTCAGTTGTGATTGACAAGCCAATAGGTCGTATAGGGGGCACGTGCCGGGCATGCCCTGAAATTTTCCACAGGCCTCGTCTGCGCGTGATCAAACTTAACTCTTGCGTTACCAGCATACACTTAAAATTTGTCCGGACAACCATGTGTAGATGTCTCTCTGGCCGTGGAACATCTGATCCAGCGGCAAATAAAGCTCACAGGTACCTTCACAACCACAGCTTCAGCTGAAGTCAAAAGGTGAAATATTGACCAAAGCTGGATCCTAACAACACTGAAGCACCTGAAACTAGGGACACATCTGAAAATCTGAGCTCAGGTGACCTTTCCAAACCAATTCCCCATGCCAGAACTAAAAGCAGGGCTACCAGCTGGATCTAATGCCCAGTTCAGTGCCTTGCCAAGTACTGTTTCTTCCACATGTGTCCTATGCATCTCCTCAGTCTGACAAGGGATGGAACGGAACATAGAAATGGGCAATAACCCAAGCCTGAAATCCTATACTTCTACCCAGAATCTATATTTAAGAAACTTTCAGATTTACAGGGTTTTCAAAATTAATTCAGATTAATTCAAACCAAATAAATAAAAAAATTCCTTTTTCACAACTTGATCATTTATTGCCTTTGTAGGACCTTTCCCTTCCCCTGAACGGAACCCCTTATGTCTATAACGTTAGTATTTAACCTAAAATAAAAACCATTGCTAATATTTGCAAATCTGATCACTTGGATGGAAATGGTGACCTGTGGGACTGCCCCACTTTTCAAGCAATTGAAGCATTAAGGCATAATTTATGTGCCCAAAAAGTAATTTCCATATCACAGAGATTGCTTCTTTCCTTGTTATGACTTATGAAGGATATTACCAGTACATGAAACCACAGAGATCTCTATTACATAAGAACTTGTTTTGACATGTATAGTGCATCTTATTTATGGTGATAGCCGAAATGTACTGTCTTAATGCAGCTGAGCATTATTTCAAGGCTGCCTCAACACAACTAAAATAAGATCAGAGAGGAGCATTTCACGATGAATCAAGATCCCAGCCTGCACTGACAGTTTGGACAAGCTGACTGATGTGTTGAGTTTCAATTTATTTTAGATTATTTATATAAGAGTGATTAATGCTATTTGAATGAAGACTAAATACAAAAAGAGGCCCTGCCCCCATTTTTTCAGCATGGGGATGCTGCTACACACGACACTCAGATGCTTTTAATTAGTGCAGCTCATTAATTAAAGCACCCCCCCACCACCGCCGCCCAGAGCACATCTATAAAATAAAAACCCAGTGTGTTTTGGGCCCGCTCTCTCCTGTCCCACCGCATTCCCACCAGGTAGGTTTCTTCAAGCTTTCAGTTGAGGACATCTCTAATGTCCCTTTGTTCCCCGCCAGGAGAACAGAGCTGAGCACCACGCTTGATGAGATTATCAGGAAGAGCTCAGATTGTTTTCCTTCCTTAAAGGCTTCACATTGTTTGGTTTGGGTTTTTTTTTTACATCAGGTTTAGGTTTTGGTGTATTAATCA
>NW_017729025.1:18463156-18466885 GCF_001723915.1 Gavialis gangeticus | reverse complement strand
TTTTTTTTACATCAGGTTTAGGTTTTGGTGTATTAATCATGCCTGGATGATATCAGCTAGGGGGATAATGCCATATTTTCTCAAAAAAGAAAAACATAAAAATCCCAACAGCAACAAAAAATACCCTAACCCCCCCTCCCTTCCCCCCTCCACCCCTACTAAAACATAATAATTGAGAAAACTCAAACCTTATACTTGAACCTGTGGTTTTATACACATGCAACTTTTACTACACACTATTGATTGTCTTGTTACCCAGCCAGATGCCCAATCCCTCTTTGACTGTTGTAGAACTCCTGACCTCCTTTTAACACTCATTTTCTGTCGAAAAAAAGGAGGTGACATCTCCTGAGTAGCAGGAAAGCTCTGGCCACCGCTTCTGCACCATTTGCCACCACCACCACTACTCCGCCTTTCCCACTGCTGGAGCCAGAGCTGCTGCAAGTCAGGTGTAGGGGAATGGGAGGGAACAAGAGACAGGAGGGCGAGGCACCCCTCTAGCTCTGTTCTGACACCCCTTCCCTTAAGCAGCATCTGGGGCTTATGCCCCAGTTGCCCACACACTATTACACTATTGCCTCGGTGACACCTGGCAGCAATGAGTTTCACGATCAAATTACGGCTGGTGCGAACATGTGAATGGATAATCACGTTTTTCATGCATAAGAAACTTACTTCTAATTTCACATGCGCAGCCATCAAAATACTAACAGGTGATGATCCACTCAGGCACTTTCTTTATGCATCAGAAGTAAACACCTCCTTTGCACTGATCTGTAATGCAAATAGACTTGCTAAAAACAAGACACAAAAGTTTTGCTTTTAGGTAGCTCAGAAGCTTAAGCCATGCATTTTTGGCCATGTCTAAGAACAGGGAATTTTTCCTCCTCCTCAGGGAATGCTTGTTCGTTTAATTACACTACGCAATGGGAAAAAAGACAGAGCTTTAGACAGCAATATACTCTATGCATTTTTGTACATATAATTGTTAATGCAATAAAATCAAAATTTCAGCAGGTATCTTTAGACTCACATGCATGTTCAAGCTCTGAGATCTTGTATACACAGTACCTGGGTGTTAAAAATAACAACTGTATATTCCCTTTTATAAGTAGATATTATAATTTAATCAGAAGTTACCTGTTTAGCTAGAATACCAGAATTGCACTATCCATTATGGCATAATGGTGCCCACAGCTGCCAGGAGAGTTACAGCCAATCATGCAATCTGGAGCAGGACTTTAAACGAGATGGCCAGTTTCCACTTGTCCCTATTGTCCCCTCCAGTTCCAATGCTGAAGGTGTGAAATGTTCCACATTCTTCAAGTGAGTGTGAGGAGTGTTAAGAGACCTGTATGCTCTTCACTGCAATATGTCAAGTGCTAGTGTGCGACTCTGAAGTAGCGTGTTGGCATTGCCACTTGGGTCACGGTGCATGTGTCACCACATTATGAGGTGATGACTGTCACATCAGACAATGAAAAGGAAGTGGAAACATTGACACTATTGAGATCTCAGGAACAGATGCGTACAGTATAGACTGGAACATACACTGGAAATTTAAATGACGAGATCCTTTACAACAACTGCTATTTAAATGCTAAGCTTGATTTTTACCCTTAGGCATGGGATAAATACTGAGTCTTACAAGAAAATCAAATCAGATCAATAATACAGGATGCAATGCTGTACCTGAATTCAACGGTATCATTCAGCCATGCCGTGCTCTCCACTTTTGCCAGCTCACTCATGTCACCGAAGTCCAACATGATCATAAATGTTATATTCAATCAGCAATTCATCCAGTGTTTTATTATAATTTTCTTTTAAACAAGATGGTCTTTTTTGCTTCACATGGGCTCCCAACTGCTGGTACAACCAGAGGGATAATGTTTCGATGCATAAGTAGTAATCACATGCAAGTACTCCAATTTAAAGAGCTGTTGAGGAAAAGATCCTTTTTTGGACTAGTCAGACTTCCTAGGAGCATATCGCAACAAACAGTATAAAGCTTGTCCTCTACTGACCTGAAGTTTTGATTCTCCAGGGTCAACCCATCCATCATACTTGTCACTCACTTTCTCTGGGAAGCTAGAAAGAGGGAGAAAACCTCTCACCTTGGGCAAACTATTTTTGAGTTGACTCTGTTTGCTGAGGGATATCAAAGGATGTTTCCACCCGTTTAAAACATAAAACAATCAAAAACAACAACAGTGTAGCTTTAAAGGCAAGAATCTTACCCGGGAGTGCAGAAGCTGCATTCTTGTGTAACATCTAACTGTTGTCTGCAGGGTCCAATTGAACCTGCCTAAGGAAATTAGATCTATTAGTAAGGAATCCTTTGTCAGCATAAGCTTTTCATTTACACCTTAGTACAACTCTTGACAGCTTTGGCCTCCTTGTCAGATCAGATGCATCAGTTTCCAAGTATAATTTCAAACCAAGTGAAGAAGAAGACTTGCCTGTTAAAATCACCAATTACCGAAGATCAAAATAGTTACAATCAAAACAGTTTCCCACCTATAAGCCACTGACTCTAGTAAAAAAAAAAAAGCAAAACCCTGCAAAAAAATCCCTCAAACACAAAACCAGATAAACAAGTCCACATATGTGAAGACAGGAAGATATTCAGATTCTAAGTGTCTATTTTGTCTACTATGTTCTAAATATTTTCCAAACACTCAAAGATGATTCTTCCTTAAAAGTTCACAGTATAAAGGTACGGCATCTTTTATTTACAAGGCATGGCTATTCTTCCTGCACTCAGAGAACATACCTGCGCCTGTTAATATGAGAGTTTGAATGTTCGGGGAAGTACTGATAGAGCACCCGGGTATAATGTTACTGACAGTATTCAAAATACCAGTACCATAAGAGTGACAGAGGTGGAATCAAATCTGGAAGCCCTATCTGAATGCTGATCTGAACTGCAAAGGGGGAGGGAGGTTGATGGGTCTGTCCCAATGTTCAACCTCAGACCCATCCACGGATAATTGTGCCAGTTAGATGCTCTATGCAGCATGAATAAGATATATGCCAACAACCTGTCCCCTTCCCATCCACATTTCCACATGCAGGATAGTGACTGAGAGGAGGAGGAATCACTGGTCTGTAGGAGAAACATCAGACGTTTAATATATTGTTAAGAGTAAATGGACTGAAAACTCCTGATGAAGGAACAGTAATGCCTTTAAATAAGTAGTTAAATTACCTAATGAAAAGCGATATCCATTAGTGTGGAAGGTTCTTAATTACAGAGAAGGAAAGTATCTTCCATTATCATACCAAATACTGAAGTCATAAGAAGCATTTCCAAGTACACCCCTTTCCTCTTTTTGACATTCTTGCGACAAGCCCACAGGTCTCTTTCTTCATGTGACTGTCCTGCTAGTCTTGTACTATTCAAAACCTATATCTAGGTAAAAGCAAAGCAGGACATCTTCAAAGAGGTTCACCTAGATCTTGCAGACAGGAAAAACAGCGGTTTGTCAGACACTTAAGTTGTAACCGGTAAACCACAAGAAACAGGCTCAGATAAACACACACTGATGAGATCTTAATCCCAAAATGTCCATATTGCTAATCTGGGTTTGGAAGCCTCATGAGATTTTTCTCCTGCTGATTAAGTCACAAGTGTTACGAGACTATTCTTGCTCATGGTACTATTGACACTATCAATCTCAGTATTTTTAGGTTTGAGAAAAACATGCAATATACACTGTGGCTTTA
>NW_017729025.1:18461729-18463145 GCF_001723915.1 Gavialis gangeticus | reverse complement strand
TAGGTTTGAGAAAAACATGCAATATACACTGTGGCTTTATAGCCTCTTCATTTTTCCTCTGATTCAAAGCAAGGTACAGATAGCATGGCTGCTGTATATCATCAGAGGTTCTCTCGCTGGCTCTGACCTCATCAGATCCTGACAGATAGGCAAGACCAAAAAAACAAATCACTACCTAAATAGGAAATCTCTGAGGCAAATGCAGATGCTGGAGAAAAACGTTTTTGGTTATTCATTATGTGCCATTGTTCCCTCCGGGCTATTTCTGACCCCATACACACACTATGATGATAGGGGGCACTGTGGAATTCTGTCTGTCTTTCAGAAATGATATGAAATTAAGTTTTTGACCATTTGCAAATGTTATTTGCATAGTAGTAGCACCATGAATCTCCTGCCCTGGACTAGGACAATGACCAGACTATGTTAAGTGCTGTAGAAACAAAACTAAACAAAACAAAACATGGTGTCTATCTATCTAGATATCTTATGTTAAGTGCTTAACATAGTCTGGTCAGATATGTATATGACCAAAAATCCATATATATGCAGGTTGCTAGCAGACTTTTTGCAAGTGTTAATCCTGAGTGGGGGAGGGGGCAAATCTATGGGGCAATTGTAATCTGCTTGCCTAAACTGCTCTCTGAGATTTCAAAGTGATTCAACTTCTGTCCTGATTTTTTTTTTTTTTTTGGTGTGCATCTGTAATTTGCTCAATAGTGTCTATCTTCCTCTCTGAAGTGACTTCATGTTCCTTTGCTTGAGAAGAGAACCATATAGGCAAGGAGCTGGTAAAGTGCTTTGGGATCTTTGGATGAAAGGCACAATATAAAAATATCATCATAATTCCATGTTGTCACTCTCCTGAACGAAGGAAGTTGTTTACCAGCAATTGAAGCAGACATTGCCATCTTGGAGATCATTTATATTTCACAGCACTGTCAAATCCTGACAAGTAGCAGATTGTAACAGGACGGCTCCTGCTTTCCGATGAAATGTTTGGTACTCTTTGCTTACATCTCAATGGGCATTCTGTTTGTACATTGTCAGACAAAGGGAGAAAAAGTTCCAGAGGAGGGAGTAGGTGTTCCATTCAATCTGACACATCCAATTTCCATCAGTTATGCTTGCAACAGGGTGAATATTTCCCTAAAAGAGGGCACTGGCAATGGCAATAAGAGTCTCAGCTCCTTAATGATATTCTTTTGCAATTCTCATCAGATAGGAAAGTGTCTGCTCCCCCCGCCTGCCTGCAGTCACTCACATTAGACAGCTGCTCAATATTTTGCTGCCATTATACTTTATTCTCTAGGAGATGGCCAGGCCATCTTGGAAGAGGAGTAGCCTCAAATCCTACTGGAGTCAACAAGAGTTGCGGATGCTCGGCACAACCCAAGGCATATGCTTTATGGCAGG
>NW_017729025.1:18460707-18461642 GCF_001723915.1 Gavialis gangeticus | reverse complement strand
GTCTCCAAATCTCTCCTAGTGCAATCTATCGGGCAGAGGCTCCTTCATCCTTCAGATAAACCAATTCAATTATATGTCACATTTAAAATTGCATCAGACCCACTCAAACTTACTGAAGTGCTACTTAAGCATGGAGATTATTCACATAAAGAGCATGGATGAAGGATCTAGGCCAGTGGTTCTTGACCTTTTTAGATTCAAGGTTCCCCTGGCTAGACTTGAGGCACACCCTGGAAAATGCCAGCTCTTCTCACACATTTTTGAGAGCAGAAAAACAGTAGAGTGATTCTTGTCACAAAGAACTCAGAAAGACCGCAACAGGCCAGGATGCTTTTAATAATATGGATTCTTACTTGAAATCTCTGGCCAGATCCAGATGTGCCAGCACATGTGGTTTGTCTCATTGCAAATCTCTTTGCAGTGCCATAAACCTCACCCCCAGCATGTTAACGTGCCCTGCACTCCAAATTTGCAGCATGGGGGCAAAATTTTCTACCAGGAAATCCTGGTACCAAAAAACAATAAAAATAACCCTAGAAAACTCCCCACACACACACCATGAAAAAAGCAGCTTGGCACACATCACAGGAGCGTATGCCTGCAGATAGAGGCTTGTTCCTCCAGGAAGACGCTCTGGCTCCCCTCCTTTAGTTCTGCCCTGGCTACTCCAGCATGCCAGGAGCTGTAAAACAAAGGCATTTTGCCCCACACCAAAGCACATGTACAGGGTTGTGTACAGTGCCAAATTTATGCCGCTACTAGTTTTGCCACTACAAGTGCACACCTCTGCATGTAGGGAAGTACCCCCTGGGTTTATCTTGTGAATCATGCTTGCACATGCTGTGGCATCCCACAGGACACTTGAAAGGATCTCTAGGCACCCCAGGATGCTTCATTACCCTGGCTGACAATCACTGATCTTGGCCAATGTACCC
>NW_017729025.1:18455072-18455707 GCF_001723915.1 Gavialis gangeticus | reverse complement strand
CCTGGGTTTATCTTGTGAATCATGCTTGCACATGCTGTGGCATCCCACAGGACACTTGAAAGGATCTCTAGGCACCCCAGGATGCTTCATTACCCTGGCTGACAATCACTGATCTTGGCCAATGTACCCTAGGTGAGAATCTGGCCCTGTGTTTTGTATTTACCCATTCCTTTTATGCAGCATGCTAGTTCAATACATTACAGCTTTGCATAGCAGTCACACAAAAATGAATAAATCTAGCCACATCCTACTTTCTTTGTTCCGAGTCAAGGTAGGTAAGTTGTTGGCAAATAAACCAACTCCTCAGCAGTCACTGGAACGCAGTGAAGTGGAGTTTGCAAAAATGACACAGCTGCACAAATGTCTACTTGCCAGCAAAACTATTTGTTTTCAAAAAGGACAAATCAAATATATTTGTCCTCTATTCATTATCATCAAGATGGTGATTACTGGGCAAGCAGATTTAGGGCTGGGGCTAATAAGCTTTCACGAAGATTTTATGAGGCTGCAAAACTGCAAAGTGTCATTGGTGAAGACTCAGTAAACTTTCAAGTAAAGAAAGGCCAGCTGAGCTAATAGCAAAGTACAGATTTTACAGTACAGGCATACCTCGTTTTATTGTGCTTCGCTTTATT
>NW_017729025.1:18453601-18455061 GCF_001723915.1 Gavialis gangeticus | reverse complement strand
CTGGAACCAAACCCGCAATATCTCTGAGGTATGCCTGTATTGTACGCAGTTCAACAGTTAGCTGGTGCATAAAGGCTCCTCTTTCACTCTTAGCCAGTGCAGACAGAAGGCCTGTTATTATGCCCTTTCATTTAAGACAAAGGCTCTCACAACTGCAGTCTCCTGTGCTGAGAAATCTTTTATACATTCAGAGACACTGGGAGAAGGAGCCTTCTGGTCCATGTGCTCCTTGTGGGGGGAGCTTATGAACAAAAACTCTTCCTTCTGCACATGGCCCAGATGAAGAACTGAAGCAATAATGCCCTTCTCTCACAGTAATTACAGTATCTATTGTTTTAATGACGGTGTTGTTGGGAAACAGGAGTAGAACTTGGTCCCAAGGAGCTATCCCAGTGCACTCAAATAGACTATATATTATATTGTTGTCAGATTAGACAGAGACTCTCCAGCCCCACTGTTGCTGCTATTTTCCCCACAATCCTTTGTGTGTGCATGTGTGTGTATGCATGTGTGTGTTGATTTTATTTAACCAGATTATGCAAACTAGGTGCCTAAAGGAGACAAAAGCCCCCTTTTCTCTGGAGAACTTCCTTCAGGATTGACAGGGGATGGACAATACAAGTGAGACCTTGTACGATCTCAATGCCTCCTCTCCTGTCTGCTATATTTATTTACATGAGAACAGTATTCTTCCCATAAAACAGCGCTGGAGATCACCGGCTTAGATTGCTTCAATGAACAAATGTCTTGAATGCTTTGTGTGTTACTGTACTATAATACCAGGTGAAATCAGTGCATGGCCTCAAAGAAGCTACATCACTCTCTACCCTACGAAACAAAGCAGTAGGGTAGAGAGTGATACGAACATTTGACTCGATACCATAAAGGCTGGAAGAGATTGGTTTTGTCCCAATGTTTATGAAAATATGAGTCACAAAATACAATGCAAAAGATAGCAAGTCACACAAGACAACTTAACTCTCAACGATGTTAAAAGTAGTGGCTAACTATGGAGCCATCTGCTGATAACACCCTGATACACCTGAAAACATTCATGGGAAAATATTTTTAAAAAGACCGTTTTGCTAGGGTAGTGCAATTTCTCTGAATTCCAATACAGGGAGACTATTAACTCTTTCTCAAGTAAAAGGTTCAGCTACCTGGAGGTGACCGGGTGGTGTCGCACGTTCACTTGCAATGGTTACAACTCATTGGAACATTGTGATGTATTAAAGTTAGTGTGTGCTAAGTGCAGCTAAAATGTAAGCAGACGCATGTCCAAGAAGTTTAACACATGTTAAGTAGGGCTGTACGAAATGGCACCATTCTGTTTAGACTTGTGTTTCGATAGAACAGTGTTTCGTTTCAAATTTCGTTTCGATTCGAAACTGCTGTTCTGTTTCGTTTCGTCAAAACAGTTTCACCGTTTCGATGCTGTTTCGATGTTTCGCCCATAGGCT
>NW_017729025.1:18447516-18448601 GCF_001723915.1 Gavialis gangeticus | reverse complement strand
TTTAACACATGTTAAGTAGGGCTGTACGAAATGGCACCATTCTGTTTAGACTTGTGTTTCGATAGAACAGTGTTTCGTTTCAAATTTCGTTTCGATTCGAAACTGCTGTTCTGTTTCGTTTCGTCAAAACAGTTTCACCGTTTCGATGCTGTTTCGATGTTTCGCCCATAGGCTTGTAGCAGGCTCACCTTTCAGAGCTTGTGTTGAGTCCCAGGCTTGAGATCCTGCTGTTTTGATTGGTGGAGCCCATCCACCAATCAGGAGGCAGCAGGAGAAATAAAGTCATGCCCCTTGCCTAAGGGGAGGGGGAGAAGAGCTCCCCCAGAAACCTCAGGGGCGGAGCCCTGGAGCATATAAAAGGAGCTGAGTGCCCAGCGTGGGGGGAGATGCAGCGAGGGACTCAAGAAGGGTGAAGCCAAGAAAAGCTGGGAAGCTCTCCCCCAGCAGGCAATAGGCCTAAGTCTCCTGAAGCTGCCACTGGAGGAGCAGCCTCGGGAGTAGTGCAAGATCGCTCAGGCTGTTGACGGCGTACAGGGACAGTGCATGGAGACCTGGCCCTGGGAGCGGTGTAAGACTGCTCAGGCCCATCACGGTGTGCAGTTTGGTGCACAGAGCCCAGGCTTTGGGACCCACAAGCAGTGGCTTTAGCCTGCAACCCTGGCAGGGCCAGCAGGCCACACAGTGCATGGGGCAATGCATGGGGCAAAGGCCTTGGGGCTGCAGTGAGGTGGCTCAAGCCCCATCTCCTGGCAAGCAGCCAGGTCCCACGGTGCGCAGGGTAGCACACAGGGCCCAAGCCTTGGGAGCCAGGGAGCAGCAGAGGCTGCTTGGATTAGCCACCTGGTATAAGGACGGCTGGCCAGAGCCTGAAGGGCCCGGCCTGTGCTAAGAAAGCCCTCAGTGCTGAGCCAGGGCGTGGGGAAATGGTAGTGCTGCAGCGTGAGGCCCAGCACCCAGGAGCCAGCAGCGGTGGTGCAGCAGCTGAGAGGAGCTGAACCCTTGATGCACAGGGTGGGAAGGAGCCCAGCGGTGCAGGAGAGGCTCTCCAGCAGAGGAGACCTCATCAAGCTGTGCCCTGACCACCG
>NW_017729025.1:18431391-18442516 GCF_001723915.1 Gavialis gangeticus | reverse complement strand
AACAGCCTATAACTTTGTCATTTCTGGCCTGATTTGAATTAAATTTGTAGGAATGGTAGCCCCTTCTGAGGGCATGAAGTCTGCCAAGTTTCAAGGAGATAGGTGCAGGAGTTTCAGGGAAACTGCACCTCAGGCTGCAGACAAGCAAAGCTCATGACATGGGTGACACTGTGTGCATGTTAAGGCGCAGCAGGGTGACAGCTACAGGCATGCTAGTCCCTCCTGAGGCCACAAAGGCTGCCAGCTGTCAAGGAGATAGGTACAGGGGCTTCTGGGTTCTGGGGCCCTGCACCTCTGGCTGCTGACAGGCAAAACTTGTGACATGAGTGGGTGACACTGTGTGTGTGTGTTAAGGTGTGCTCTAACTCAACTGACACCAAGGCAGAAAGCAGGGCAGTTCAAACAATGCTGCCTTTTATGCAGTTTTTCCATCCCCCCCCAGAGCACTGGGATTGGAAGGGACCTCAGGGAAGAGTGACAGTCACCAGCCAGCTGCACAGCCAATAATGAGAGCACTCCTCCCCACCACCGCCCCCTTCTTTACCCTCCCTCTCCTTACTTTAGTTTCTGTTTCCCTGCAGGCAAACCCAGCTTGAGCTTCGAAACCTGAAACACTTTGAAAATTTCAAAACGTTTCAACTTGCTTCATTTCATTTCGAGGCTGTTTCGAAGCTCTCTGCTTCATTTTGATTTTGCTGTGTGGAGCTCGAAACAATGCTGTTTCAACTTGAAATGAAACTGCCAGCAAAATTTCGCGCAGACCTGATGTTAAGTACCCTCATGGTATTGCAGAGTTGTTCCCTCTTACCACAGACTAACATTGTCAAAATATTCCAAAGATTTGCAACTGTTGCAAATGAACGCCATCCATACTGTTCCCCACCTCCCTGGCTTTACATCTGAAAGTAACATGCAATGAAGTATATTCATTGGTAAAGGAACAATCTGAATCCCCAATGTTGAATTTAACAGACCTTGGACTACTGGGGAAGTTCCAGAGGACCTGAAAGATGTGCCAATATTTTAAAAAGGCCAGTCAGACAACTGAGGTATCTGTAGGCTGGTGAGCCTGAAAACAAATCACTCAAAGTCATAGAAAGACTGATACACTATACCAGTGGTGCTTGATTTTCTGGTCCCCTGGACCAGATGAATGCTGCAGAACTGGTCCATATGCCGGATCAGGGCTCCATGGTGCCTGCAACTGCCAGGATTAAGCCCCGGGGTCCCACAGTTCCACCACCCACTGGATAGGACTACATGCACCAGGACTGGGCCCCAGAGCCCTGCACTGTTCCCCCCAGGATCTGGCCCAGCCCTACACACCAGGGTTGGACTCTGCAGGCTGAATCCAGTGTGCAGGGCCCACTTCTCAGCCCACAGGGAAGCCCACAGTTCCAGAAATTTGACAACAGGGGAGAAGTGGCACTACTTCCCTGCTGTCAAATTTTGGAACCAGTGAAGAGCCCTACAAGCCAGATGACAACACCAGGAACTGGATCTGGCCTGTGGGTAGGGGTTGAGCACCCCTGCATTGTACGATGGGTAAAGAATTAGAGGAAGGCAGCATATTTAGCCAAAACCAATATGACTTTATAGAAAACAACACTACAAACAAACTTAATCCTGTTTTCTGATGAGATCACAAGTTTGGTTGGATCAAGGTAACTCTACAGAACATTTTGATGACCTGTTAAACTACATGCTGCAAAATATGACAAAAATAGCCCCACACAAAGTCCTTGTTGCCCATACTAAACAGATTCAAAACTGACTAACAGACACTTCTGTTCTTGACCCAATGATAGGATTTATTCTCAGTCCAATGTTAAATATTTTTATCAGTCATCTGGTAGCAACACTTGTATATGCGATGGGGGTTTAATCCCCAAGTTTTTATTTATGCCCCCTAAATTAAAGCGGTGGGTTTTTAATTGAAACCCACTCATCTCAATTTTCCATCACATTACAATGAGGGGCCCAATCCTTTTTTTTTTTTTCCTGTCAAAGGCAGAGCCTGCCCATGGGCTGAGTGGCCTCTGAACTATGGGGGGACCCAGTCCTTCCCTCCCTGACAGTGGCACTCCCAGGGGCCACATGGGTGGGCAGCTAGTGGACTGGGTGCTGCCCCAGCTCAGAGGCAGCACCTGGCTCGATCCAGCTGTTCCCCAAGCCACTGGTTTCCAGTGGGCGGTCTCAGGGAACAATTGGATCTGGCCGGATGCAGCTCAATCCACAACAGCTCATCCCCAGGCATGGGCAGGCTCTGCCAAAAAAAAAAAAAAAAAAAGATATGGCTTTTTTTTTTTTTTTTGAAGAGCCCCCCTGTCTCACCCATGGCTGGGGACAAGCTGCCAATATGCTGAGTGGCTCTTGAGCTGCAAGAGGCTCCGGTCCTTCCATGCAGTGGCATTCCCCAGGTGGGCTGCCAGTGAGCGGGGGTCTGCCCCAGTTTACAGGCACTACCTAGCTGGATCCAACTCTCCCTGAGCCTACTGGGACTCCCAGCATCCAGTGCTCTGTCCCCACTACCTTCTTGCTGCCTGGGACCAACCAGGAATAGGCTGGCTTGCCCCTGGGGCAGCATGGGGAAACAGCAGGAGGGCAGCTGGGTGTGTTGCCAGGCATAGAAGGCAGTAGGGATGGTGCATGGGGTGTTGGAAGCCCACCAAGCCCAAGCTTCCTCAGGCCCACCCAGACTTCCAGCACCCTGCACACTATCCCCACCACCTTCTCTGGCTGCCGGCACATCCAGTTGCCCTCCTGCCACTTCCCTGTGCTGCTCCAGGGGCAATCCAACCTGTTCCCAGGTGTTCCCAGGTGGCAGGAAGGCAGCCAGGGAGCAAGCTGACAGCTCATTGTTGCATTTTGCAACATTGCATACTAAACTGCATCCAGATGTAGTTTAGTTTGCAACGATGCAAAGACATTTAAAACTCCCAAAACTGGCACATGTGTAATACATGATGCCCTTAAGCCACACAAATCACATTTTCTTCACCTCTACATTGTGACAACCACCACGTGTACAGGCGCCCAATATATAAAAATCAGAGTGGCTAAAGCTTATAGGAGGCAAAAGGTGGTACTCAGAAAAGGAATGAAGCATGATGTTGGGAACGAACTAAACATGAGCTTCCAATGCAATGCTGTGGTTTATAGCGATGGCAGTTCTTAGATATGTAAGCAAATGATCCCCAAATAAGGCCATCACTAAATAATGTGTCCAGTTCCATGTCCACGTTTAAAAATAACCCAAAACTTACAATGACCAATTGAAAGGGTTTTCAAAAGATAACTACAGGGATGATTCAAAATTTTAAAAAATGAGGCGACTTGGGCAGATCAAGGTCACTTAATCCATAAGTACCTAAATGAGGGTAATGTTTCTAACAAGATGGCTCTTTAATCAAGGTGACAAAGATATACTCAGTGCAAGGGCTGGAAATTGAAGCTAGATAAATTGTTACTAGAAGTAAGGAACACCTGTTTAATTAACCAGGTAATGAAACCATTGGAACAATGGGATGTGGTAGAGTCTCCATCACTAAAGGATTTAAATTAAGATATGTTTGTGAAAGGTATATTCCCGCTCACACACAAGTTATAGATATCATGCAGAGATTACATAGGGAGGTTTTTGACATGTTAGGCAGATCAAATCGTAATTGTTCCTTTTGGCCTTAAAGCCTAGACATTCTTCTGGAGATGGGGCATCTCTACCTTAGAGTCTTATCCAGGCCCTGCCAGATATGGGCAGAATTAGTGGGCATTGTCTTAGATTACCCTTGAAGACCTGTGGTTACATGGATGCCTGCTTTTATTGGCTCTGCCCCTACCATATTTGTATTGACCTATTCCTTGGTAAACTGGAACTTACCACACCTAGAAGTTTACCGTGTTAGTCTCCACTCAGGCAGAAGGCAGGGCAGGGTGGCATCTTGAAGACTAACTTGCTCAAAGGCATAAGCTTTTGTAGGTGACAGCCTATATCAGCATCTGACAAAGTAGGCCATTGTCTACAATACCTACTGCCTCTCTGAACCAGCAGCTGGGAGGCTGCTCTGATGTACTGTAATTACAGCATGTCAGAGCAGACTTAATTAATCAAATCCACTGGAGTGTGCTAATTAGCATATTCCAGTCAGCCTCCGCATCTTGTGTATCAGAGTCCCTGCACTTCAAAATGGCAGTGGGGGCACTTTAAGTAAATCTTGTTTGATGAGCTTTAGTTAAAAAGCGTCCCCTGCCACCATTTTGAAGTGCAGGGACACCGATACACAAGACACTACAGCACTTTAATTAGAGTCGCTCTTGGAACTGCTGTAATTAAAATGCTCCCCCCCCTCACCCCCCACCACCACCACTGGAGCACATGTAAAAGCTCCCCAAGGTGCCACCCTGCCCTGCTTCTTACTATACCAGTGCAGTAGAGAAGAGAACAGGACACCCTGAAAAGTGCCTCTGCTACTTGTATTAAACAGCACAGGAGATCCACAGCTTAAGCTGTGCTTATTAAGCCTCCAACCAATGCAAAAATCAGCTCGGGATTTGGCTTACTAGTCAGCTGCAGCAACAAGCCCTCAGTTAGCAGTGTGGAGTTACAGATACGCTGCCAACCTCATAGCAACTGCCTATGGGCTTGAATGGTGTGCATCGATTTCAAGGGAATTTAACCTCTATCTGATTTCTATCTTTAAACCAGGGCTTTAAAAATAGTCATCACGAACAGATTTGGTTCCACTCCCTTCTGTGACATTTGCCGGAGCCCTGGAAGTCTATTTTCCCAGGCCACTTGGCCAGGTCTCTTGTGCTGTGAACATGAAACAGCAGCACAATAGATCTCATACACAATTCATAGAAGGGACAATGTGTGATCATCTAGAAAGAGGTCCCACGTGACACAGGCCCACATTAGTTCCCTGAATTAATTTGGGTTTGAACTAGAACTTACCTTATAGGGTGGGGGAACTATCACCCATAATGGAGGATCTACTATGACTCCTGGCAAACTGTTCCAGTTGTTAGTTACCCTTCTCCAAAAATGAGTGCTTGTTTTCTAGCCTGAAGTTGTCTCACATCAACTTTCAGCTACTGGATCATGTTATTCAATCTGTTATTTTGGCATTAGCGAGAGGACAAACAAATAGAGCTGCTTACAAGGCCCAGGTGAATATTGCAGAGACATTCAATCATTGTTCAAGGACCTGCATGAAAATGGACTGTCTAATGTAATAACCCGTCCTGCATAGAGAAGGAAGGAATGCAGAAGCAAAAGCAATCTCCAAGATCACTGTTTTTTAAGATAGGAATGCAGTTCTTGAATTCAACGGGAGTTGAGGGGGACTCAATTCCCCCCTATAAAACAAATTAATCATTATAATGGATATGAGACAAAACAGCATTGGCCTTTGCCATATAAGTAGTGTATGGGTATAAAAATGAAAAGCAAGATGCAAGTTGTCAGGTGTGCCTAAGAATATTACCCATGACTGATGACTGCAGCCATAGCAGGGGCTGGACTCAGGTCTGCAGTGAAACGGGCAGAGCAGAAATAGAACGAACCACCTCTCAGGGAATGTCTCAGACTCCCCGAGCAACAGCCACTGGGCTTTCTGGAGGGAACTGCCAGATGCAGAAGAACCATGCGGTCTAGCACTTGGGTGGGGGGTAAGTTCTCCTCTACTTGAGAGATTTGGGGAGGTGCTCTCTTTAAGATTCCTTCACCTTATCCATGCAGCTCAAAAGCCAATAGCAGAGATAAGAACTGCCTAAACCACCAGTGTTCAAGTGGATGCTTTCAGGGCATAGTGCAAGTATATTTGGCTTTCCCTCAAGTGAGGTGACTGACAGCAGGTAGTCAGTGAAGTCTGTAATAAGACTGCATAAAATGAGGCTGGATGCCAAATCAGAAGGATAGTGCTTAATCCTTTTATCTGGACTGCCCTCCTATCGGTACAGAACAGAGCATGTGTTTACTGTGGGGGAAGGAAGACTGTATAAAAGGGAAGATCTCAGCTATTCAGAGTCTGCAGTTCTCACTTCAAACCATTAAACCCTGCAAGTGCTACCTAAGGTAATCTAGCTGGTCAGTACAGCCCATGGGCAGCCAGCACATGACCCACCCCACATTACTTGTATATTCTCAACACCATGCCTAAATCAAAGCAGTCCCACCTGGTCAGCCCTTTCCAGTGGCAGAAATGCAACATTCATCCCTCCTTGTGCTGGGATCCATCATGTCTATGATGGACAAGATAAATACGCTGATGGAAAAGACAAATCACTTGTATATTTTTGTAGTTTTATATATACACATATAGCAAGCTTACCTTTCAGAGCTTGGGTTGAGTCCCAGGCTTGAGATTCTGCTGTTTTGATTGGTGGAGCCCATCCACCAATGAGGAGGCAGCAAGAGGAGTGAAGTCACACCCCTTTCCTGAGGGGAGGGAGAGAGGAGCTCCCCCTGGACCCGATTGTAGACTGCAACACTGTCAGGTCGGGAAGACTTCAGGGGCAGAGCCCTGGAGAGTGTAAAAGGAGCTGTGTGCCCAGCCCGAGGGAGATGCGTCCAGGACAGAGAAGAGAAGAGCGGGGCTTAGAAGAGCTGAGGAGGGCTGCTCAGCAGGGTGAAGCAGTAGTCTGGAAGAGCCCCTGAAGACTTCCATTGGCGGGGAACGGCAGACAACTCCAGTGGTTAGGCTCTCGGTGTGTAGCACAGCACATGGCATCCAGACCCTGGGAGCTGCGTGAGGTGGCTCGGGTCTACAAACCCTGGTGTGCAGCCAGAGACACGGTGCACAGACAGGTGCACGAAGCTTGGAGTGCTTGGGCAGCTCAGGTCCCCAACCCCTGGTATGAGGCCGGGACCTTGGAGCAGGAGAAAAAATTATTCCCATAGGGGAGGGGGAGTCCCCCTTGGTTAGTTAAGGACTCTTGAAAGTGGAGATCCCACTGGGAGGGCCCCCCTGAAGTTACCAGCTTCCTTGAAGGGTTTGGGAAAAGCTCAAGGGCATTGGGGTTTCCCCTTGGGATTAAGTTTATCTTTGAGGTTCTTGCACCCTAAGTGTGGTGATATTGTGCCTTACATTTTGTGAACTCTCATGTTTGTATATTAGTAGCTGGAGTAGAGTCTTAAATTTATAACTTTGACTAGGGCTCTGCTGGGACCCCCTTTCACTATTATTCACCTGTTGTTTATTTGTATTTATCTGTGGCCTGTTGATTGTTCCCCCATACTTATCTATAGTGTATCTGTTGGTTACCTATGTTTATTTTGGTGTTTATCTGTTTCAGATCAGATACTTACCTGTTAATCTGGAGCACTGGTATAAGGTTTTATAGCATTTACCCAGAGGGTATTGTTTATGTTATTTGCTTGGATATTATATATATATTATATATATATAAATATACACACACACACTTATCACAAGGAAAAGAAACATATCTATATCTATCTATCTATCGATAGATAGATATAGATATGTTTCTTTTCCTTGTGATAAGTAAATGTAAATACATTTGTATATAGTTAAGTCCCCCTACTGTCCTGGGCTGGTTCTATAGGGACAGAGGAAAACTGAGCAGTCTGCAGTTCCCCCACAGCGCACTTGCCAGCTAACAGTTCCCTTCAGTTGGAGAAGGGAAGTATATACCCAAGTACACCTGAACTACACATACATACACACATGAACTATTATATATATGAACTACTATATAGATGTACAGAGAGAACTGAATGAAGAATATAAGAACATTATAAGTTGAAAAGGGGAATAACATTTCTTTTGGCCATGTGAGAATGAAATAGTAAAACCAATAAAGATTTTACCATCAGAAATTTCTTCCCCACTGCCCCTCTGTCCCCACCATCTTTATCAGTCTTTTAGGACAATAGCTGTAAAAAAATGGAAAATACATGCTAGAACCTGCCATAGCAGAAAATAGTCATCCTATAGAGCAGATATCAGATTTTAATTTAACACTACACTTCACCTTCACGGCAAATAATTTTACATACGTGCTCTAATTAGTTATGGGGAAGCCTCAAAAGATTTGTATTCTGGCTTCAGTTCAAAAATCTGGATGTTTTATCTAAACCTCTTGAGGGTGAAAAATGAGGAAATTGAAAATCTCATTGTTAGAGCAGGTTTCTCATAAGACTGTTCAAGTGCTCAGCTCCAACCTGAAAAGGAAACCAGAAATGATCAATACTCTTTGTACATTTTAAACCATTAGAAAGCTACAACTCCAGAACAGTGAAGAGAAGTTCACTGGGCATTTTTAGTATTCTCAGGTAGATCCCTCAATTCCTGTCTTCTGCAAATCCCCACCATGTTCCTCTCTTGTGACTTTGATCACTACAGCTGATCAGGAATTTTCTGTTGGAATGATTTTCCATTGCAAACTGCTCTTTTTACAATATCAAAAATGTTCTGTGGGGAAATCTCCACTCTAGCTAGGATGCTATCTTTCATCACACTCTTGATAGATTTTCCAGCAAGTGCCTTTGCATTTACTACCACGCTTGCCCTCTTCATGAAGAAAGCTTCCCATGAACATCTGCAAAGCCACCCTCACTGTCCTTTTTCAAAGCCCTCCTTAAACTCTGTTACATCAAGATACCTAAAAAATACAGGCAGTCCTTGGACTTATGACACAATTGGTTCCTGAAAATCATGTCTTAAGTCGCAACATCATAACTTGGAACCAATTTTCTCATAAGAAACAATGTTATACATAAGGGATTTGTTCCTGAACCAAGGCCCAATACCCTGTTTCCACCAAAAATACCCCAGAATTTTGTACTTGATCAATTATAGATGAGTAATATAGTTACATTAATGTATTTATATAGTAAATAGAAATCATATTGATTTGGAAGCATTTCTTAGGGGCTCCACAGTAGCATGGGGACCCCGATGTCAGAGACGGCACAAGATTCAGGGCTGTATCGACCCCAGCCCCAGAGCGGGCAGTGGCGAGAAGCCCCAGAGCGGGCAGTGGCAAGAAGCCCCAGAGCGGGCAGTGCGAGACAAGCCAGAGAGTGCTGGTAGGGGCGCAGGCCTGTGAGACAAGCTAGAGGGCGCCGGTGAGGGCGCAGGCTGTGAGACAAGCCAGAGAGTGTCCGTGTGGCGCGGAGAGTGGAACAGACCCAAACAACGTCACACACATCTGCTAGGCTTGGGCTGCAGTGTAAGGGGAGGAAAGGAGCCACAGATAGTGCCCCAGGCACCGAGACAGAAAATAGGCAGCCTCCCACTTGATTAGTATCTTCCAATCAAGCAAGTAACAACAAGGCGTGGCAGGTGAGAAGGCAGGTGGTTCGCCCTTAATCAGTGTTGCGGGGTCACTAGTAAACTAGTAGACAGACCCGAAGAGGCACATCTGTCACACCCACCAAGATTTGTCACCATTCTTTGCCTGCTCCATAACATTATATGAGTGGTGGTTCTCAGTAATGGATCTATCACAGATCCCTTTGAGGTTAATATGGGAGTTAAGCAAGTCTCTGCTATTACTCCAATACTCTTTTTGACACTCCTTACTGTGATGCTACATCTGACCACCAACAAGTTTCCAGTTGGAGCAGAGCTAAACTACCAAATGGATAGTAATCTGTTCAATCTCAGCTAAGTGAATTCAAGCCAAAACCATGCTTACCCTGACCTCAATCATGAAGCTCCATTATGCTGATGATGCTGTAGTATGCGCTCACTGAGAAGCAGACCATCAGGCAATCATCGACACCTTTACCGAGTGATGCAAGAAATGGGACTGACATTTAACATTCAGAAGACTAAGGTCATTATCAACAAGCTCTTTATGAGCAGTCCACAGCTCAGGACATTCAGATCCATGGTGAGACTCTGGAAAATGTTGAGCATTTCCCCTACCTCAGAAGTCATCTCTCACAGAAGGCTGACATCAATGAAGAAATCCAACGTTGCCTCAAATGTGCAAGTGCAGACTTCAGACGGCTGAAGAAACAGGTGTTCAAAGATTGCGACACCAGACCCAAAACCTGATTTATCAAGCAGCCATGATCTCCACCTGACTGTCCAAAGCTGAGGTGTGAACAATGAACAGGAGAATTTCTCAAGCCACTGGAATAGTACCATCAACACTGCCTGCAAAATCTGAAGAGACTTGGGGGTCATCATTGACCACAAGATGAACATGAGCCTGCAATGTGATGCTGCGGCTAGTAAAGCAACCAAAACACTGGCTTGCATCCATAGATGCTTCTCAAGCAAATCCCAGGACATCATTCTCCCCTTGTACTTGGCCTTGGTGAGGACACAGCTGAAGTACTGCGTCCAGTTTTGGGCTCCACAATTCAAAAAGGATGTGGAGAAGCTTGAGAGAGTCCAGAGAAGAGCCACGCGCATGATCAGAGGCCAGGAAAACAGACCTGATGGCCACCTATAAGTTTATCAGGGGTGACCACCAGTTTCTGGGGGAACGTTTGTTCACCAAAGCGGCCCAAGGGATGACGAGGTTGAACGGTTATAAACTACTGCAAGACTGTTTCAGGCTGGACATAAGGAAGAATTTCTTTACTGTCCGAGCCCCCAAGGTCTGGAACAGCCTGCCATCGGAGGTGATTCAAGCACCTACATTAAACACCTTCAAGAGTAAATTGGATGCTTATCTTGCTGGGATCCTATAACCTCAGCTGACTTCCTGCCCTTCAGGCGCGGGGCTGGACTCGATGATCTTCTGAGGTCCCTTCCAGCCCTAATGTCTATGAAATCTATGAAAAGATTCTTCAAATCCAGTGGAAAGATAGATGCACCAAATTAGTGTCCTCTCACATGCAAACATCACAAGCATTGAGGTGATGACCAGCCAACATCAATTTCACCGGGCCAGACACATTTCTGGATGTCCACTCCAGACTCCTAAAGCAAGTCTTATTCTCCCAGCTCAGTTAAGGTGTATGCAGAAGATGAGGACAGAGAAAACACTTCAAGGAAGTCCTCAACTTGAAAAAATGCAACCTTGACATCAACTCATGGGGGATTATCACCCAGGTCAGCCCCAAATGGAGGAAGAGTCTGCCGCAAAAATCTCAGTACTTTGAAGCCTGACAACAACAACATGTCTGTGGGGAGTGGGG
>NW_017729025.1:18421911-18426391 GCF_001723915.1 Gavialis gangeticus | reverse complement strand
TAAAACAGTAAGCACACAGTAAAAATCAATATAAACATAATTATTATACAATATAAAACAGTGGATCAAAGGAGGAGAGAAATAAGAAAAAAAACTTGCTACAAAAATGCTAAGGCTTATCCTATGTCTTACCTTACTCATACTTATCTATAGGGAAGCGAGGGAGATGCCTGCCCCCCAGCAGGGAAAGGGGGTGGGAGGGTTCTTTGGGGGGCAGCAGGGAGCTGCATGGGCAGTGGGGAGTGTGTGGGGGGAGGGGATCAGAGGGTTGCAGTTGGGAGTGAGGGGCACCAGCAGGGCTTGGGGAAGGGCCAGGAGGCTGCAGGTTGGGAGTCAGGGGCACCAACAGGGCTGGAGAGGTAAGGGGCTGCAGGTCAGGAGTGAGGGGCACCAGCATGGTCTGGGGGCAGGGTACTGTGGGTTGGCAGTGAAGGGCAGCAGCAGGGCTGGGGCGGAAGGGGGAGATGCACCTTGGGAGTGAGGGCTAGGGACAGGGCACAGACATATCACTATCCCCTGCAATCCTGACATATACCCCCTTCCACCAACCCTGACAGGCGTCCTGTTTGTTGAAACTGGAAATATGGTAACCCTAACTAAGCGGAATAGGTGAGTGCGCATTTCCTGGCTCTCAGACAAATTCTAAACATTGTATCTTCTTCCACACTGGAAAGTTCACTATCTTAGGAGATAAATCTGACGAGAATTTCAGCTACGGGCCTGTGCTTTGTTCCCCAGAGAGGAAGGGAAGGGTGGGTCACAACTCCTGCAGTTTCCATGCACGTTGCACAATATTTGGCATTTCTCTTAAAGCCTTGGCATATAGCTTCATGTGACTAGGTGAAAACAAAGACAGATTTGGGTTAAGAAAAATAAATTTCTAGGAAAGTTTGGTTGCCAATTTGGCAACATTTTTTCCATTAAAAATGCCATTCCATTGAAGTGTTTCTTAGGGAACCAAGAGATACTGAAGGCACTCACCTGAGATGTGAAACACCCCTCTTCAAGCTCCTATATCTACATGAATCAGAGAAGGGACTTGAATCAGGTTTAGTTGTTTTCTGTGATCCACTGAATACTTAATTATTCATGCAAAGTGAAACAAATTCAACAGGAGACACTGAAAGAGTCTGACTCCTGTGCTATGGGGTCAGACAAATTATCTGAGATGTGCAAGACCCAAGTTTTGGATTTGGAGCAAGGGCTTGAACCTGGGTCTAAAGTGTTCTGTTTTTACTACATTAATATCTGTTGGCATTGTTACGTGTCCTTGAAAAGTATTTATGGGTTATGTAAAATAAAAGCAGGGAGAGTTCTGAAAATAATGGTGCAAGTCCAAGCTTCATAAGCAACAAAACTGGTTCAACGAATTACTGGAAGAAGGTCCAGAGATAGCTCTTGACAGTATCAGTCATGAGAGTTCAAGGGGGAAAAAAAACCCATCAATCAGAATATCCTGTGACCATCAGAAAAATCAGGAAACTGGAAAAATGACTTTTTTTTCTGAGGTTTAAGGTTTTACAGATCATGTTTTCAAGCTTTTCCTTGCCATTGTGAACAGTAGAAACTAGGGCTGGCCAGGAGACCATTCTTTTTTGTGAATAAGTTTGATAGTTTTGAATTATGATGGAAGAAAAAAATACTACTCAAACAGGCACAATGTCATAAGAAGGGCTCCATGTTTCCATACCGCTCTCCTGACAAACTTCCTCAAACTGGTCAAGTGAGACCACTTCTAGAGGGAAGGCGATCTGGTTATCCTGTCGTCCCATAATAAGACCACAAACAAGAGTGCCAGCTGCAATGGTGGTTCCACAGAAGGAAACATCTGTCTCCTAAAAACCCTTCTGAGACCGTGAACTTATTCCACATGAAAACTGTACTGTCATTTTAATTGAACTATTGCATGCCAGCAGCAACAAGTTATACTAATGAAAGCAGATGTAAATAGTAAACAGTGGCATGTTTCTAGTATAAAGGTAGATAGACAGTAATTCCTAAGCAAATGCCCTGGTGGCCATTAAGATGAAGAACAGATGAGAAAGGGAGGAGATTGTTTGTGACCCTTGAGATATGGGCATAATGTTTGGCTTAGCATCATTAATCTTATGGACAGAAAAATACAGCTTCAGCATGTTTAATGAGAGAGAGAACTGCTAGCAATAAAGTTCCTTCTTTAGAAGAATTACAGTGCCCACTGCAAACATTAATTTCCCCATTTTTTCCCTCTCCTCTTTAATTAGGTCCTCTTTTGGTCTGACAAAGTTCTAAATACATTGGCAGTTCAAGAGACCTATCTGTCTCTCCTGAGTGAAAACACGCACTAATTAAACAGGAAGTACTTAGGTATGTTGCACTGTAGAAGGTACCATATGCATCAGGATGACCAATTATTTAAGAAAAGATACAATGCAACCTGAATAAATCTTTTTGAAAGGCAGTTTCAAGCATCTTGGGAAATAATTAGTACCTTCCTCAAGTGTCATGAAGGAACAGTCATCTGACGTTACGTTCTCAGTGACGTGTTTGAAGTCAATGGGAGTTTTGTCACCCTTTTTAGTGGGTTCATGGTTGCTTCTGTCCTATAACCAAGGCCCAACAATTGTTAAGTGTGGGGAAAAAAAGAACCTAGCTGAAGAGGATTCATAGTCACCTTCTGAAGCTCAGACACAATGGAAGGATGGACTTTTGTCATACGTTCCTTAGACTACTTGCTCCTCTGTCTGCATAGGTGGATCTAGGAATTTGAAATGTGGAGGGTGGACAACGCCACTGGTACTTGAGGGGTGGCTACAGCCTGGGGTCCCTAAGTGTGCAGAACGCACTGCAGCAGCAGTTACCGAGGACTTTGAATTCCCAAAGCAGGTAAGACCCCCTCCCATTCCCCACTTCCCCCTTTCCAGCCAAGTTCGCCAGTGCTTGCCTCTTGAGTGCGGGAAGAAGGGACCTGCCCACCACTGCTACTGTCCTTGGATGACCCAGGGGTGGGGGAAGCCCCAGGGCTGTTCCTGCCCCACACCAGCCAGGGACTCTGTGAGCAGCAGCACAGGCTGCCAGGTTTGCCTGGGAACTACAGCAGCAGGTGGGTCTCCCCTTCCAGACACTCTTCTTCCTCCTTGCCTAGCCCCCTCCTCCACTCTCCCACCCCCTTGGACTGAAGCAGGCACTGGAAGGAGGAACTGCCTCCTGCTGCCATCATCCCCAGCCCAGCTTAGCACTACACATAGGTGCTACCCACAGCTGGAGCCCTCAGGCTGGCCAGGGAAACAGGATGTAGAGAGAAGGAGCAGGGACCTACCCACTGCTGTTGCCTGGCCCCCTCCACAGGCACTGCACAGCTGAATCAGGGCAGGAGCAGACCTGTGGCTTCCCCCACCCCTGGGCCAGCCGTAGCCAGCAGCAGCAGCAAGGGTCTCCCCTTCCTCACCTGCTCCCTGCTTGGACCCAGTAGCACTCGGACAGCAGGGGACCCAGATGTCCAGAACAGCAGAGAACTGGAGCCGCTGGCACATGAGGTACGCTGCGGAAAGGGGCTACAACCATGCCGCTGCACCTTCCTGGATCTGCCCCTGTCCCTGGGAACAATCAGGCCACTAAAAAAGGACCCTTCTGGGATTATTGTTTACAAAATAATATAGATTATGAACTGTAGTCACTCATTTGCAAACTGATCTTTGTGTCTATTGTCACTATTCTTAAACACTCATTCATTAGGTTTGAGCAATAATTTTCAGCCGAAGGGCTGTTTTCAAACCATTTGCTTTGATTCTTCAGTGTGTACATTTGTTATTGGAGGCCTAACCCACCATGTGCTAATTAAGTTCCCTGACTGAATAAAGAGTATGTTAAAATGACGATCCAACAAATACACAATTCAGACGTATAATACAGTGCTAAAACTTGTAGAACATACCCAAAATATTCAAAGGTGTCCACACACGCAAAAACAAGAGGCATCCAATAATGGGAAGCTGAAATGATACTTTTATTCACAAAAACTTGCAACATTTGGATTTTTAACTCAACCCGTTCTCATAAATGTGCATTCAGAGAATTCTAGAAGACACTCAATAGTGCCCAAAGTCTTCTTAAAACTTGTGGTGGACATGGGCCTTCTTTTCTATTCAGAATGACTCATGCAATGTTCTTTTACATTTTGTTGAAACTAAAAGGAACTTGGCATAACATCATTGTGAGGTTATGTTAGTATCATGCTGAAACAGAGGTATTCCAAAGAATGGTTGCGGTAATCTGCTCATCATGTACACATGGTAGATAAGGAAATAAAGGTCATCTGTTTGTGTATTATATTTGCATAATGGTTGAGATATGATGCATTAAGGTTGGCCACTTGATAATTCACTGAAAGTTTATGACAGGCTAAGGCTTATCTGATGAAGGGTGCATTCTCTTGCAAATAAAACCCTGCTGCAACTTGTACAGCCAAATGTTTCCTGTTAAAAGGTGGAGTCACATCAAA
>NW_017729025.1:18414955-18416911 GCF_001723915.1 Gavialis gangeticus | reverse complement strand
TATCTGATGAAGGGTGCATTCTCTTGCAAATAAAACCCTGCTGCAACTTGTACAGCCAAATGTTTCCTGTTAAAAGGTGGAGTCACATCAAACTGCTTACGCAGTAAATAAAAGCAACTTTAACTTTTAGCAATTTTGGGAGGAAAAAACCAACACATTTTAGAACTTTCTAATGATATCAAAATTTATTCTAATTTTTTTATGTGACATTAGGGTGAAAGTACTAAATCCCTTCTTGTAAGGGTTATCTCCTGTATATCTTCAAGATTTGGATCTCAGAGGAGAACTAAGTGAAACAAACATGAATCCTAGGTCAAACAAAGAGTAAACATATAGAATGGTCCATGGAACTGGGTGCATGGAGCTCATCACCTAATAAAAGATTTAGTACTTGTTAGCTTTGCAGAAAATGGAAAAATGTTATGCTCTCAAACCCAGCACACAACAAATCTGATTTGTGCATGCAAGTCCTACATCCTTCAGACAGAACTGAAAATAAGGACAGCAGGGAGTCAGGTAAAATGAAAGCACCAGAGGACAAGTGAAAGCAATCATCTTCAGGGACTCATTCTATTCAAGATGACTTCACCCCTTCTGAATACAAAGGTATCATACTTGTTAAGCCAAAGTTAAAGCAAAATGAACCTTGTTAAGGAAAAAGTTGCCAACAAAGCTACTTTTGCATTGTTATCCTCTTCTCTTTTCATCTTTGATTTTTGTAGAACATGCCCATGCTGGTATTCAGCCAAATTCTGCTCATCTTGTTCATGAGGCATGGATTTCTTGGGGTGATATCTGTTATTGGACCAACTATGTAGTTGGGATAGAGTCACACAAACTTTTGAATGCAAAATGTTCTGCTTCAGGTCTCTTGTCTAACTCTATCTCAACTACACAGTTGGTCCAATAAATGATATCACTGGAAGAAAGCCTTGCCTCTTACAGAATTTCTGGACCATCCTGGCTACAACATCACTCTTACACAGCTTGTTCATGAAATTTCTCCTTCGGGGGCATCACTATTGGCAAAACCCAGTGAAATACTAATAATATCAAATGGGATGCACCCATTTAGGCTCACAAGGAGTTTGACCCAAGGCATCTGACTCAAGTGAGTAGTTCAACAGTATTGCAACCTTAGTGTCTCTATAGGCTGCAGTTTTCTGATAACAAAACATTTCCCAGTATGGAATGGGTAAACCAGAGGGTTGAATACAGAGAGTTACATCATCCAATGATAATGATACAACTAGTAAGTGGGTATAACACAGAGGATCATTACAGAGACATGTACATTTATGAAGCCATTACTGGGATAACCCAACTCATTTGACTGCCCTTGCAACTATGGACCTTGGCTTTGAAAAAGACCAATAAGAAATCTATTAGCAAAAGTTCCTAGATTATATGCATCTCTAATTGAGACTTTCCTTTACTGCTTCATGCACTTTGCTCACTCTTTATAAAAATGTGGAGCTCATTTCTGTCAGTCTCAAAATAGATTACCAATAGGAACTGGCATCTCATCTTCAGTGGGTTAATACATTAAGGCTGTTGGCTTTCAGGGAATACTGGTTGCTGGCTGAATGATGGACACTTGAGAGCGCCTCCAATTTTTTACAACTGCCTGGTGTGCTAACTTTTAACTGAATGGTTTTCACTGAGAGTTTTTGAAACCTTGTCAATAGTTGTATTGTTATACAGAAATTAGATCTTCTTGAGCTTAAGGTCCCCTTGTCTCTTTTGCTCTCTTCATGACAAATACAATTTTGTAGATCAGAAGCTATTGCTGAAAGACTTTGCTTTCATTCCAGCTTAAGAAACCTGGAACCTGTGCAACTTATTTTCAGCTTCCCTCCTTCAGTTGTCTCATTGTGATACATGTTTGAACAGGACTTCTACAAACATTTTGATAACTTTTCTTGACTTCCTTAACAGAAGCCTACTCAACCCCCC
>NW_017729025.1:18410154-18414737 GCF_001723915.1 Gavialis gangeticus | reverse complement strand
CAAAAAACCCCCCCCCCCCCCCCCCCCCCCCCCCAAAAAACAGAGCTTCCTTGCATCCTATTTCCATGGATACTGAGCTAAAACCTCATACTGAGCTATATGTTTGTTGGCATGTTCTTTTTCTACAGCTTAGTTTTGATTCTGTTCCTCCAAGGAACTCACAGCTCCAAAAGACTGACTTGGAGCAGTGCTAAACAACTGGAGTATTGTGTCCAGTTCTGTGCGCCCCATTTCAAGAGGGATGTGGACAATATGGAGAGGGTCCAAAGGAGGGCCACCCGCATGATCCGGGGACAACAGGGCAGACCCTACAGTGAGAGACTGCGGGACCTGAACCTATTCAGCCTCCACAAGAGAAGGCTGAGGGGGGACCTGGTGACCGTCTATAGACTCACTAGGGGGGACCAGAAGGGTTTGGGGGAGACGCTGTTTCCCCTAGCGCCCGCTGGCATAACAAGGAGTAATGGGCACAAGTTGATGGAGAGGAGGTATAGATTGGACATCCGCAAAAACTACTTCACAGTTAGGGCGGCTAGGAGCTGGAACCAACTTCCAAGGGAAGTGGTGCTGGCCCCTACCCTGGGGGTCTTTAAGAAGAGGCTGGATGCCTACCTGGCTGGACTCATTTGAGTCCCGTTTCTCTTTTTGGGGTTTTTTGTTGTTCTCCCGCCCTGGCGGGGGGTCGGGCTAGAAGATCTACTAGGTCCCTTCCGACCCTTAATCTATGAATCTATGAATCTATAAATATGAGAGTGTTTAACTTTGTATAGGGTGTATTTCAATTGTCACCTTCAAGATCAACCATTCTCATTTGTTGTTAACAAGTGGAAAGCCAAGTCAATAAAAAGAGTGGCTGGATCATGTGTGCTAGTAATAAACATACCCAGGAGTTAGTACTGTACATTATTGCAATGGGCGTTCACTGTTCCTTGTGATCACCTTCCTCACAGAATCATAGGAAAACAGGGCTGAAAGGGATCTCAGGAGGTCATCTAGTCCAACCCCCTGCTCAGGGCAGGGTCCTCCCTGTCTAAACCATCTCATCCAAGTGTCTGTGTAACCTGCTCTTAAAAACTACCAAGGATGGATATTCCACGTCTCCAGTGCTTCAGCACCCCAGGCATCAATAAGGACCTCTGTTTTATCCATCACAAGCACCATTGGTAGGACACTTCAACTGAACATTGTCCGCTGGAGAATTTGGGGGCAGTCCACATCTCTGAGCAGACTTCAGTCCACTTCAGACTGTTAGACGTTAGAAATGGAGGGAAGCAGCAGAAAATACGAAGCTTATGGAATTGCTACAGTTAAAGTGTCCTATACAAAATCATTTAGGGCCTAACCCCAACCTTGCTTAAGCAAGGTCTCTCCAAAGAACATTTGCTATTTAGGCCTGATCTGTAATAGATTTAAATTTCTCTTGACCCCTTTCAGTAATTCAGTTTTCCAAAAACTATAAGCCCCTGTATGACTAGTCATGGATTAGCAACCAGCTAGTTTGTAAAAAGCAGACAGGCCAATTGCAGCAGAATACAGCAGTCCACGGTTGCTTTAATTTTTATATTAACCTGCTTTTATTATATTTATTTTTGCTTGCTGAATATTTTACTACTGTTTGCCAGAATAGCACACGTTAAACACAGAATATTCATGGAAAGCAGCGAAAGAGAAAAAAGAAAGGAAAACAAACTTATGATTGGGATGGCTTATATTGGAAAGCCCAGCTTTAAAATAAGATACTCATTTCCCCAGAGAAAACAAACATCTCAGATAACCAAGGTATCTAATGAAAATAACTCAAGGTTGCAAACTCTTGAATATCAAATGCTAAAAAACAAATTGCTCTTCAGTAAGCAACAGATGAAGAATGAGTTCCATGAGCAATTCAAAATTCAGAAAGTTACAGTTGCCGTACAGTCAATTCAGAAACAGAAAATGAGGTGATATTTGGTAAAATGATCCTCATTGTAAATCATTTCTCCACCTGTATTTACAGACTTGAAAACATTGGACCATACGTAAGCTTCCTAACATTTACAACATCCGTAGTGTACAGCTCACGTACAAGCAGCAGTATGCAGCAATCCTATGCAGGGGTGGGGGGAATCCATTTCATGCTGAAGTACTAATGCAAGTGGTAAAAGATTAAGGAAGTTTTACCATTTCACATTCAGTCCACAGTCGCTGCTATAGTAATTAAAGCACAAAGGACTGTAATAGGAGTTTCCACAGAAAATCTAATCTCTTGCTTAAGAGCTACAGAGAGGTTTTGGGGGGGGAAGAGGAGGGTGTTCACCTTTGTGTGACATTAGAATTAGTTAGAAAGATAAGAGGGGTGATTTTCATTTCTAAATGCTAAATATCCATACTCGAAGCAGGCATGTGTTTCCATGTTGCAAAACAAATGGAATCTGGTTTCCATTAAGCAAGATGCAAGCTTGTCTGATTCTATCCCAACTATGCAGTTGGTCCAATAAAAGATATCACCCTAAGAAACCCTTGACTCACATAATTCCTAGACCATCATGGCTACATCACTCTAACACTACCCTTTCCAGTAAGTGCACCCCAAATTCCTCGTGGCTTGTTTGGTGTCCAAAAATGTCACCTAGGCCACAAGCTCAGTAGCACAATATATAATTCTTCCCCCCTGCCTGGAAGGGTTTGGGGCCCAGAAAACATTAATGGACATATTTGGAAAAAAGACAAATAATGAAATGAAATCTAAGAGCAAGCTAAACCCTAAAAGGACACTGACAATTTCTTTGGAACATGCTGCAGATAGCCCGGTCTGCTGCATAATACTCCGGACACCTATTTCAAGTGATGCAAACACTATTTTACTGTTTTTACGACCCTTGTGATTTTCCATGCTGTGTTACTTTCCTCCAAAAGGGGGTGGAAAAGTCTGACAGTATTTTACAGCCAGGCTAGCCTAGGTTTCAAGGTTTAGATGTGTTTACAGTGTGAATCAGGGCTGTATCTGAACCCGTGTGACACAATTGTTTATATGCCTTCCCATTCCTGCCTGGACCTGTTGCCTTTGAGCATACAGTATGTGCAACTCGTTGGCTTTAGACACATTCCTCTCCACCCCCTCTGCCTGGAATTGTGTTTTCCGGGTGCTGATGACAATGTTACACCATGAGGCAGTGTGTCATGATTTTTTATTTTCCAGAACAGGTGTACAATGGTTGACGTGTATATACACACTTACCTTCTCCCATCCCTTCCACTTCACCAGCTGGTCAACAGAGTAAGAACTGACCTGTCCTACTGGCACTAAGGTACATGTGTTGATACTACAGGCTGGATCAGCGCCAGTATTATTGCATTTCCCCCCTCCGAATTTAGCTTGTTTTTAAATGAGGGGATTCAAAGACTGAACATTTCGAGTTTGGGGATTCTTTGCCTCTGTACAACTTGCAAATCACAGATCCCAGGCCCAAGTCCTAACCAAATACAGACCAAATACAAATTTTGAGTTGCGTTTCCTCCCATTTCTTCTCTACACCTTTCGCAGAGACTTAAAAATAAATGAACGAGGGAGACACAATATTGCCTCAAGATAAGTGGCAAAATGTGGATTCAGGATGGGGCATGCCTTTGATTATTGACATGGTGTTTGGCATCTGGGTGCTTACTACTTCAAAAAGACCAGATTAAATACATCCACCCACAGTGGGAAGCATTACTCAGAACCTCTGCTGCTACAGCAGGAAATCTGTGAAACCATCCTTTGAGGACTTAGGTTCGAGGATGGTTAACCCTTCCCCACCACACCCCAATATTGAACTCCGATGCTGACAGGAACCAACCACTTCCTGCAAAGTGCAACAGGAAAGGGGCAATGGCAAAGAGAAGGGGGAAATATTTTGGTAATAAAGGAAAGTGCATTTGGGGATGAGGAAGGGAAATGCCGGGGGGGGCTCAGTTCCACTTAGTGATATCATGCTAGCCTCTATTTCCATGGGAACAGTGAAAATTGTTCATCGTGCTGACTGGCATTATTTCACAGCTTCCTTCTGCTTTCCTCCCTGTCTGCTTCCATCTAAGGGATCTTGTGTTACCTCCGTGCAAACTCCAGGGGTTCCACATGGGCATAGCACCTACCACACTGGGATCCTAGTCCATGACTACAACTCCAGCACACTCTGATCATACAAATAAGACTGATTTGGAAATAAATGAACTCCTCTCCATAGCAGATCAGGTTGCCTGCTCTTTGCAGCTGCCAGCTCTCCTTTCCCTTGAACATCCAAAACCTGGCAAATCTATTTTGCTTTGCTAGTTATGGGGACGGATTGTCCAGCAGGGATCCTGAACCAGCACTCTGCATGCAGCGGGTCATTCCCTGCAGCCCAGATCACACCCTCAGGGAGCCAAGTTTCCACAAAAGAAATTGGGTTTCAAAATTCCTTATCCTCCAGCAGAGTGAGTGCATGAATAGCTCTGCTCCTGACCTGATTTTCCAACAGTTCCAGGGGGTATTTTGATTCTTTATTTCCCTTAATTAGTAGAGACTTCTTCTCTTGCCTGTTTCCTTCCCCGACTTCTTGGTCTGAATTTCAGGGGTGTTCCCC
>NW_017729025.1:18408377-18410104 GCF_001723915.1 Gavialis gangeticus | reverse complement strand
TTTCCGTTTTCCTTCCCCGCCTTTTTGGTCTGAATTTCAGGGGTTTTCCCCCCCCCCCCCCCCCCCCACCTTCCAGCAATTTTCCCCAGTTAGCAATTTAATAATTTTAAAAAGCTAGTTATGCCTGGCCCATTTCCCCTACAGATTCCTTCCAAAAGCTGTTGAGCGGTGAGCCATGCTGCTAAGAGCAAGATGACACAAGAGCCTCCTTTTTCAGCTGGCAAACATTTCACAAGATCTACTCACAAAACTTCACTTGGAGCTCTGGTCATGGACTGGGCTTATGGGATCCACAGCCCTTCTCACTTAGTCACCCAGGTGCAAATTCCCCAGGCCTGCCCTCACTGTGCGCTCTGACTACAGCCCAGACAAGGAAGCATGAAAAATCTTACAACAGTGATCATATACATGCCACCCATTGTGGCAACACAACCAGTTTCTTCATGGCGGCAAGGAGTGGCAAAGTACATTGCCCTCCACAGTGGGTGAAATGCAGCTTTCCTGCTTAGAACCCATGAAAAAAATGGAAATGTTTTGAAAGACTTTTTCTTTTCTTTTGTTTTTGTGCCTAGAAGTAAATATCCACATTCCCTGTATGCAACAAAGGGAAGTTGAATAATGCAAATGCATAACACGAAGGTATTTCTCAGACTTTCACCTTTCTCTGAAAAACAGGACTACACCTGGTAGCCACACCTGTCATTCATTAGTTATGCCAAGGGGAAGGAATACGTTAGTTTTCAAGCCAAACCACTGGTGATTATTATATATATATAATGTATCTGAATAGATTTGGTTCTGAAAGAAGACACTGTCATAATTTGCAGCTTCTACCGTACCAGTCCATCCCAGCAGTATAACCTTGCGATGTATCAATTATGTGAAGTACCCGATCAATCTTCTCCACCTTCTTCTTCTGCTTTTTGTCCTCTGAATGAATAACAGCTCCTAGCCATCAATCTGAAATTCCACCCGGCACAAGCGAACATCCTGCCATCCCCGTGAAGAAATAAGGGCAACACCTATCGAATGTGATTGCACCACAAGATTTATAGACATGGGAAGCTGCTACTTGTATATCATACCTTTAGGGCCTAATTCTCCAAAATACAAACAAAAATGAAAGCAACCCCTTGCATACTTGAAAAATAATGGACGTATTTGCTCTGATTTCAATTTGAAGCACTATTCTGTGCCTACATGTTAGAAAAAATATGACGCCAAATGTTATATTAGTAAGTACGTCCAACTCTGTTTTGATCTAGAGCAGTGTTTCTCAACTGAGTGCCTTGAGTTTTTAGACTCAAAGCACACCTCGTTAGACTTGGGGCACCCCTTGGAACTTGCCAGCACTTAATTTTCACTCTTTTTTCACTCCGGAAAAATAACAGAGTAGCCCATCTGTTACAAAGAGCTCAGAAAGACCACAGCCGGGCAGAATGATTTTAACATTATGGATTCCTATTTGAAAGCTCTGGGTTTATCTTGAGGACCATGTTTCACACTTAAGAGTGCTAGTATTGAATGGCACCCCATGGCACACTTAAAAGCTCCACCCTGGCTAAGAATCACTGGTGTAGAAATTACAGCATGCAAGCCAAAGACTAAATGGACTGGCATGGTTTGTGTGTGTGATAGCTGCCTTCTTGGCAGTAATGTGACTTGGCCAAGAAGCCTATGAGCTTCCCCCACCCACCCACTCCTCCTCATGCTCTAGGTTCGGAAAT
>NW_017729025.1:18402080-18403377 GCF_001723915.1 Gavialis gangeticus | reverse complement strand
AATGGACGTATTTGCTCTGATTTCAATTTGAAGCACTATTCTGTGCCTACATGTTAGAAAAAATATGACGCCAAATGTTATATTAGTAAGTACGTCCAACTCTGTTTTGATCTAGAGCAGTGTTTCTCAACTGAGTGCCTTGAGTTTTTAGACTCAAAGCACACCTCGTTAGACTTGGGGCACCCCTTGGAACTTGCCAGCACTTAATTTTCACTCTTTTTTCACTCCGGAAAAATAACAGAGTAGCCCATCTGTTACAAAGAGCTCAGAAAGACCACAGCCGGGCAGAATGATTTTAACATTATGGATTCCTATTTGAAAGCTCTGGGTTTATCTTGAGGACCATGTTTCACACTTAAGAGTGCTAGTATTGAATGGCACCCCATGGCACACTTAAAAGCTCCACCCTGGCTAAGAATCACTGGTGTAGAAATTACAGCATGCAAGCCAAAGACTAAATGGACTGGCATGGTTTGTGTGTGTGATAGCTGCCTTCTTGGCAGTAATGTGACTTGGCCAAGAAGCCTATGAGCTTCCCCCACCCACCCACTCCTCCTCATGCTCTAGGTTCGGAAATACAGGCAGTCCTCAGACTTACGACACAACTGGTTCCTGAAAACCGCATCTTAAGTCAAAACGTTGCAACTTGGAACCAATTTTCTCATAAGAAACAATGTTATAAATGAGGGATTGTTCCTGAACCAAGGCCTGATACCCTATTTTCACCAAAAATAACCCAGAATGTTGTACTCAATCAATTATAGATGAGTACTATAGCTACATTAATGTATTTATATTGTAAATAGCAATCGTATTGATTTGGAAGGACTTCTCTGAGGAGCATTGCTGGACTTTTTGAAGGGCTCTTGGTTGGACTCTTTGAAGGGTTCTTGGCTGGAGTCTTCTCAGGAGTCTTGTCTGCTTTCTTAAAGAAAGTGTCCAAGCAAGTTTGGACGGATGTTCTCCAGGGAGATGAGCGACACAGCAAACTTGTTCGCTGGCGTGGCGTCACGTCGGATCAAGTGTTGTAAAGTCGAAACTGACGTCAGAAAGTTGAAACTGGATGTCAATGTATAAACCTTGTAAGTGTGAAACGTTGCAACTCAAAACGTTGTAAGTTGAGGACTGCCTGTATACCAGTGAGGCTCCATTTTTGTTCCTAGAGCACACCAGAGATACAAGTGTTGAGATCAGCCACAGAGGGATCCTCTGGGGTATTCTCAGCCAACAGAGATGTCCTCATGAGGACACGTTGCCACCACAGTGGAAACAAGCCTGGAATGCTTGGCATAATGTG
>NW_017729025.1:18381838-18397080 GCF_001723915.1 Gavialis gangeticus | reverse complement strand
GACTGCCTGTATACCAGTGAGGCTCCATTTTTGTTCCTAGAGCACACCAGAGATACAAGTGTTGAGATCAGCCACAGAGGGATCCTCTGGGGTATTCTCAGCCAACAGAGATGTCCTCATGAGGACACGTTGCCACCACAGTGGAAACAAGCCTGGAATGCTTGGCATAACGTGCTGAATGCTTGCGATAGCAGCTAAGGTACTGAGGAACTAGCCACATCTCCTTGATAACTACCTTGCTAAAAAGAGGTTCTTCAGCATGTGCTTCAGGGAAGTCAAGTTATTTACATGCTTAAAGTCAGATCTGTGCTTAAATTCCTTGTGAAATGAGGCCCAAGGTCCTGTTCCTCACCATTAACAAATGAGATGCATTTCTTAAAGATTGGAGATAGCAGAGTTCTGAAATGAAGTTGCAACAAAAGGAAACAGCTCTTTGATTCTGGGCATTTTTCATCCTCCACCTTCTCTCCGAGGCATCAGATGCTGACCGCAACTAAAGGTGGGAGTTGGGACTGGGGTGAGCTAGTGATCCTGCTGGTGCTTAGAGACTTCTCAGGAACCCGGCTGATGGCTTCTGCTCAGGGTCGACATGATCCCCAGAACAGGGCAAGAAAGAAATTCTTCTCCCTAACCCAGCCCCAGGTCAGATTGGCAAGGCCTGCATGGGTTTTTACCTCCTTCCGTTCCTTATGAGCATGGATCCTGGTTTTCTCTCATTTAAAAAAATCCCCAGTTTTCAGGTTAAAAAAAAGTAACCCCAAATCGCCATTTTTCCATGACTAAAATGAAACTATATACAGACAGTGGTGTTTCTTTTCAGCCATGGAAAAATGGGGATTTGGGGTTACTTTTTTTAACCTGAAAATTGTGGATTTTTTTTTTACTAGAAAAAACCAGGATACCTGCTTAGGAGGTATGGACCTCTTCCTAAAATCATCTGAGCATATATTAACCAGACATTTTTCTGCCATCACAGTGGTAGGACATTGGTAGCACTCCTGTTTCCCCTGCTTTTTACCTGCAGACTGTTGCAGGGTGGTTTTGATTTGAACTTTTCTAATGTACTTAAGGGCTGTTCAATGAGGAGTTGCAGTAGACGATTTTTAGGGCTGTTCAGATGGACAGATGCCTGTGAATACAGGTGTCTAGTAAACACTATCCAGCCAAGCTTAGGTACCAGGAGTGACCTATGGAAGGCTTCTTCAGTTCTGTAGGTGTCATCTCATACAGCTCCAAAAATTATTTTATAACAGCTATTCTAACTCCATGCCTGCTACTAATCTAGGGACTGAATTTTTCGTCTACTTCCGGCCTATATATTTACAAAGAAAACTTTAACCAGTGGGTTCTCTTTGGACTAATCCACTTATCTACTTGAATCCTAATAAATATGATTGATAGCATGCACAAATTATGGGTCAAAATGTTCTTGTATGTAGGTAAAAGCATCTGATTTTCTATAAGCTCTGAAACTGTTTATTGCTTCCACTAACATCCTTGTCAAATAAACTGATTTAGTAATAACGGAGTTTGCAGCAGCCAGTAGACTTCAAAATGTAATGTAGTCAACAATTTTCACCAACCTTTTAAAATATCTTTAGGTTCCCAGATAAAACCGACAACCAAATAAAAACCACATATTTCCTGCTGTTTTGCCAAGAGCTCTAAATTACTCTCACAAAGGGCTTTTCTCTATTACTGCTGATTTTGAAGGATTGTTGGCCAGAAGATGACTATTCCTTTTGAGGCACAATCATCATAATGAAGCCTTTTGAATATTTTCACAATGTGCAAGTAGGTGCATCTATCCTGGTGCTTAGAAACTGGCATCTGGAAAACCCAGGTTCAGGTTCACCCACTGCCTGAGGCAGAGCACAGCCTTCCAGCCCAATATATGTCTGAACTGGACTAGGGGACTTTTGGAGGTCCCTTGCAGTCCTACTTCTCTGTCACTGCATGCTGCACCATAAGGCGAAGATACTGGAACTAGCTCAGATCTAGGCCTAGGCACAGCACCTCACACTGCAATAAGTAAAACTAACCCAGAGGGAAATCAAGCTGACCCAGCCAGAGGGCTTCTGCCATCAAGTGAGTTCAAATATCAGAATCATGTAGCCAGCAGAGCAGAGATGGGAACTAGGGTCTCCAAACACCCAATCTAACCACCATGCCATAGTCTCTTCCTCACAGGCATCTCTTTACCTTCCCAACAAAACTTTTGTCATAGCAAACACACTGCCACAAAAATCACATCAGCTTTAAGAAAACAACACGTTTTCCTGAAACCGCTCCAATCAGCGACGGTTGGTACAACACTGGGGGACACGGCGATTACTCTTTCAGAACAGGGTAGATGAAAAGCTGCAATAAATGACAATCCAGAACGAGCCAGTCACTTTTTTCTACCGAGCTGTGGTTACTGACTGCAAATTCTCTAGGTGAAACTGTAAAGACTATAGTTGCTAGGAGTGACAGCTATCATTAAAGCAAAGCATTCACCTGTTGTCAATGAATTTTTCCGAGCTTGGTGTTCATCTCAAAAGTGAAATTTGCTTGGAAAATTTAAGTAAACGTTCCCTCGTTTCAAAGTGTTGTTCTAGTCTAGAAGTAACTATAACATTGTCACCAGCGTGTTTCCTGCTCACTGCATCCCATTTACTTCTGCATCCGTTTCCCACTTGTTTGGTGGGGAGGAGGGATTCTGACTGCCAGCTGTGACTTCAAGCTGGGCCGAGTGCATTTTTTTCTAGTTCATGCATCAATATTTATAATCCTGACCCTGCCGAGAGAGATCATCTGAAGTTCAAATGCCATGTAAGCAGGCATCCTCTGTATGCATTGAGGTTAAACTTCTGTAACTGGAACTTAAGTGGGTGATTGTGTTCATTATGCAAAACTATCACAGTCTCTCTCAACATCATCTCCTAGATATGTTGCCTATGCCCTGGTGAAGGATAACATGTAATAATTAAAAAGTCTTTGTCACTGAAGAAAGTGGATGGGATTTCCTGGTTGTAAGAAGCAGAACTGAGGGGTCATTTTACTCTGTTACTTTTCAGACTAGTATGACCCTAACTAGGAGTAAGGATTTCTGAGGGTGATATCTTTTATTGGACCAACCATGTTAAACAATTTGTGAATGCAAGACATTCTTCCTCAGGTCTCGGATCACAGAAACCAGGAACAGTGCAGAAGCTATATTTTCCAGATGTAGTGGGCAAGCTCCACCATGAAAAGAGCTGTAATATCTTAGCCAGAGTCCAGGCAGCCTTAAGCCTTGGTTGTAAACTCCTAATGGCCTCCATAACTTTGATTTAGAAAACCTTTTTGAGTGGAAAGTTACTAGATTTACACTTTAGGCAAAGGAAAAAATGGATTTGAAGTTTGCAGCAAATTCACCAATGATTTTTGAGTTACAAGCTACTAAAAAAGTCATCTTGTCTGGATGAAATGTGCGTTTCTTTATCACTGATAAAAAAAAATGTGCTTGTTTACTGTGTGGGCAGCCTCAATTTTCCCATAGTTGTAACCATTCATTTCCTTGCTTTTCTTTGTTTCTGCAGGCTTTGGAAGCAGTGGGATAAACGGAGTTGTCATTTAATGACCTCAGTGGGTTGGCATTTGGAACGGCAATATAAACTGTTAACAAACCTTGGTGAACTTGGCAAGCTGGGCAAGCAGAAAAGATCTACGGCATGGGCTTTCCCCTATTTTGCAGGTTAAAAACCACCAGATATTCTCTCTTCATGTTCTCCTCCACCCCTTTAAGCCAAACCAGGAAATTAAATACACCAATCCTGTATTAATAAAACAGAAGCCTGAATAGTTGAACCCTATAAACATGGCAGGGAACATACTGGCTCTATTTTAAATGATTGGGACTTTGCTATTGATTTTGACAGGCCCAGGATTTCATTCACTAGGTTTATGTCACCACAAGCAGGAATTACAAGGGTTGTTTTCAATATCAAAGCTAACTTAGCCATCTTCCCTACATGTAGCATTATACACGTTTATTTTTAATGGTTAAACTTGTAGCTACATTTAAATGTTGATGACATAAAATGATTCCCTCAATGGGGTACACATCAGAAGGCAAAGTCTAGTTATTAGTTAGCAGCATCTACACTTTACAGCTATTCTGAAATTTTTCACGCACGATCTAATAATGCCTTCACTATTCACTTTTTTATTACTTAAACAATCAGGTTTGCCAAAGCCGGATTCTCTTTACCCCAAATGCAAGTTGCTAGTCCATCTGTTCTGGTCATATTGGGTATGAGTTTGTATGAATCCTGTAAGGTTAGATTCACAAGGCATTCACACACTTAATCCTACAGGTTTATTGGGAGGTTTGTTACAAACCTCAGCCCATATTTGCATTCAAATTGAACCTGAGGTTGCCTTCAAGTGATTTCAAGGTTCAGAGTAAACATTTCAGATAGCTCCAGTCCAGTAAAGGGTACAGATAATATTACCTTATCTTCAGTGTACAGATTCATTCACTGATTACATCCTTGTTAATTCTAGGATAGAAAATGATCAGCTCTGACATACTCTCTTAATGGAAAGCATAGCCCAGTTGCTATTCTATGACATTTCAGTCACTAGGTTCCTTGGCAATATCCAACAGGAAAAAATGATTTTTTAAGGATGAGCCCTTTTAAAATAAATTGTTGAATTCTGCGTAGAGTCCCTTTCCAATACATGATTAAAGGTGGTAAAAACAAGGCAATAATGAATAACTCTTTTAATAGTGTGTGCATTTAAACTGGGAAATCAGCTTGCTTTAGGTGTGGATAAAGGCAATATTTATTTCTTTAGGGATTTCCCTCTCCCATCATACTCCCTAAATCTTATCCTTGGCTTTGAAACCTGCAGCTATAGGCATCTGCCACCACTGTTATGTTCCAGGAAATCTAGAGGACATCAGCTTCACTGCTACTACTCCGAGAGCTGAACCTTGTCAGTGCCAGCCCAGGATTTCATCAATGCAAGGTCAATGCAAACACTGCCCTTCCTGTGGGAAATTCTTAGAAGCAACTCCCTGGACTTTTGTTTTGAATCACAGAAAGCTGCTTCTGGAAACCTTGGAAGCAGTTTCAGATCTGACTGGGGTTATCACAGATCAAATCACAACCATCTGAGCATAACAGGGAGAACACTGCACACCCCATAAGCACCAGGAGTGTGAGGTGATGTCTAAAGCACACACTCCCAAGACCAAGAAGTAAAAATGCCTTCTAACATTAGCTCTGCATGAAGGGTCCTGAGAATGGGCAAGGAAAACAAACACACATTAAGAAGTATATAGACTTTCCAGTACATTTTGTGGATGCATATGTAAATGGATCCCCACATGTATTAATGGATCTGCGCAGACACAGAGAGCATTTAATACATGTACCTTTTCATCCAGTGGGTTGGCGTAGACTTGATTAATTGAATCTGCTCTACTTGCAAGCTGGCGGACACTGTGCTGTGGTGCATGCAGTTGTATGAGTGCGAAATGCGCATCAGCGCACAGAAATTGGTGGTGGTACGCTTTCAAACTAAACCACTTTTGAGGTGGTTTAGTTCAAAAGTGTGTCACTGCTATTTTCTGCATGCTGACATGCATTTTGCCACTTATACAACTGTCTGCATTGCAGCACTGGGCACTTTTGAAAGCACCAAGCGCTGTAGTGCAAACGTGTATAAATGCTCAAATAGACTGAATCACAGCATTAGCTCAGAAAGCATCCAGCACAACACAGATTGACCTCTCAGAATTTCTCATACTACTCTGTGGTCCCCTGGGAAATTATTAATGTGCAATCTTGTAAAAAAACACCATATAAAACCTTTTCAGAATGGAGTTCTAAACCACGTGTATCTGACTGTATTATTCACTCAGGGGTCCCTACCTTGCAAAAGAAAAAGCCAAGCATGTATTTAGCAATTACTAAACAAGATGGAGAGAAGTGGTCTCAAAACCAAGTTTTTCTAGCCTTTAAAGTGTTATGGTTAAAAAGTATCTAAAAAAAAATAAATAAAAAAAATTAAAAAGAGCTGCCCCTGGAACCCAATTTTTGTTGTAGTCAGACTGGGGTAAACGTGGGGAAACCACCATTTGTATCAGTCAAGTAACTTGAACAAGTAGAAGAACAGAATTGGGCCCCCAGTGAATAGTCTCTGTGATCTCTGCTAAGTATATCACTGATAGTAAGGCTAGGGACAGAAATTACACATCAACCGGCATAAGTGATTGGAAACTGGTTCAAATCTGTAACTCAACAGAAGTTCAGTGTACCTAAACCACTTTCAAAATGGCCAAAGCCAGTTTAAGACAAGCCTGGATGGTTGTAGCATGAGACTTGACTGATTTAGGTTAAATTGGTTTATTGAACTTCTGTCTCAGATCCCCTCTAGATTCAAGTTAACTCACAATACCACAGCATCCCAGGATGCTTTGCACATCCCCCACAACCCCACCCCACCCCTCTCAGGGAGGGTAGGCTAGCCTTGACCCAAACTTTCTGCTCCAGCCAAGCAGTGAGGCATGCTCTATCGCTCCCCTGCTCCTGCTTCTGGCCTAGGTCACTGCAGGCATTTGGCTGCATTTCCAGAATCAAAAGTGAATGTCTGTTCACTTGCTTATCAGTTCAATCTATACAACTTAAGCTAACCTGTGAAGATTGAATCAATTCAGCCTCAGAATTTTTGATGGTCTGTACTTAGCCTAAAGGTTTATTCCTGCTACCGTGTTTATCATGCCAGCTATAAAGGAGTTAACTACAGTATATTTTACTCCCCCCATCAATAGACTCATTAAATACATCATGATTGCAACACATCATCAGAAAATGAAAAGGGGAAAAAAGGCAGGTTGGATGCCTACATCCAGGTGGAGGTTCTAGCACTGGCAGCTTTATGGGGAGCATAGGGAAAAGGGGAGGCTGTTTTACCCAATAACCAGTCCATTTGTACAGATATCAGTAAGTAAATCAACATGGAACTCCACAAGGCCACTTAGGGGGTCACTTCAATGACAACAACCCAATTTATGCCAATGGCTCTCAACCTTTTCGGACTCAAGGCACCTCTCCATAACTTTTGTGATTGAGCAGCACCTCATTGCAAGAAATTATATATTTATTACAGTGCTTACCTCCCTGCAGAGGGCAGGGAAGCAGCCAGGCAAGGAAGAGCCTAAGAATACAATTATTTCCTCACACCTACTTCTCTCCTCACCCACTGCAACACCCTTCAAAAGATCTCCTGACACCCCAGAGTGCCCTGGCACCCTGGTTGAGAATCACTGTTTTAAACAAGTAGGAGAAATATCTAAAACATAGTGGAGTAATTAGCAGAAATGTGCTACCTCCTCAGCAACACAAAAGGGAAAAAATAGACGGAAAAAATAATAAAATCCCAGAAAGCTTACCAGCTGGAAGAAGGAGCTGCAATGAACAATTACAAACTGCAAAATGGCTACTTTAGGGGCACAACTGCTTACCTTTCCCAAATTTAAAGGGCCAGAGCCTAAAAAGGCATGCTGGGAAAGTTCTTTCAAAAAAGCACTCAAAAGGCATAGTGGGGATTAAACAGTAAAAAAAGGAAAGTGCTTTGTAGAAATACAGCTGCTGTTGCTGCCATTTTATCAGAGTTTTATCAGAGTTGTGCAATTACTTAAGTGTCCTTGAATGTCAAATTGGCTGATTCAAAATTAGCTTGTAGGCTAAATCTATTTCAATGTGTTTTGCTTTCTCTTGTTTTTGTTTGATTCATACTAACAGCACTGGATTTCTGCTTGAAAATTACTTCTCATAGCAATACTGCAGCTATGTTATACCCTGTACTAGAAGGGCACTAAAGTATTGAATTGTAGTCTGAATACAATATACTTAATAATACTGAAGACCATAAACTGAGTTATTTTTTCCTCTGCCATACCTATATACCAGTTTGTTATATAGGCTTGCTTTGAAATCTTTATTAAACATAAGCACACAGACGTGGACAACAAGATCAAGAAAAAACATATTTCCGGGGAAGCAGTATGTTCTCCCAAAGTAGGAACCAAGGTTAGAACAGTGCTTATGATACTGACTTGCTTTAAATCATTTACGTTCAATTTCTCAAAATGCCTCTTAGTCAGAGGTACAGGCACTGATTCCTAAACAATTTAAGCTCAGCTCCAAAATCACTGGATCTTTTTGAAATGTAGATCCTAATACTTCTGAGCCTCAGTTTCCCTATCAGTAAAATGGCAGTGATATTTACCTAATGAACAGGAGTGTTGGGAAGACTGGGCAAATTATAGATGAAATTTTAGCCTCATCTAAGTCAACAATTTTTGCAAATTATGACCTAAAGAGTTATTAAAGTCTGTTGATGTAGAGATGGGACTTCTTGAGAAAGTCTTGATTTAGAAGGCAAGATGTTTTTTCATAGTATCATAGAGCTTAGGGTTGGAAGGGACCTAAACAGATCATCAGGTCCAACCCCCTGCCCTGGACAGGAATGGGTTCTGGGGTCATATCACCCCTGCCAAATATCTGTCCAGCCTCCTCCTGAAGACCCCCAAGGTAGGAAAGAGTACCACCTCACTTGAAAGCCCATTCCAGAGCCTGGCAGCCCTAACTGATGTCTCCTGATGTCCAGCCTGAACTTTCTCTCTAACAATTTGTGGCCGTTATTCCTAGTAACCCCGGGGTGGTGCCTGAGGGAACAGAGCCTCCCCCAATTCTTGCTGGTCCCCCCTGGTGAGTTTGTAAATGGCCACCAGATCCCCTCTCAGCCTTCTCTTATGGAAGCTGAATAGGTTCAGGCCCTTTAGCCTCTCTTCATAGGGCCTGCCCCATTGACCCTTGATCATGCAAGTGGCCTCCTCTGGACCCTCTCAATGCTAGCCACATCCCTCTTGAAGTGCGGTGCCCAGAACTGAATTCATACTCCAACTGTGGCCTAACCAATGCCGCATAGACAGGAAGGATCACCTCCCTGGACCAGCTTGTGATGTATCTGTAGATGCACGACAAGGTGCAGTTAGCCTTGCTGACCGCTTCCTCACATTGGCGGCTCATGTTCATCCTGGAGTCAACAATGACGCCAAGATCCCTTTCTGCCACTGTGTTGTTGAGAAGGGAGTTCCCCAGCCTATAGGTATGTTGCAGATTCCTTCTCCCTAGATGCAGCACCTTGCATTTGTCTGCATTGAATGCCATCCTATTCTCATCTGCCCACCTTTGTACTTTGTCTAGATCTAGCTGGATTCTGTCCCTCCCCTCCAGCATGCCCACCTCACCCCACAACTTGGTGTCATCAGCGAATTTCAACAGCGTGCATTCCACACCTGCATCCAGATCATTGATAAAAATATTAAACAGTACAGACCCTAGGAACGAGACCTGGGGGACTCCCCACAACCCTCCAGGTCTAAAACGACCCATCCACCACCACTCTCTGGGTGCAATCATCTAGACAATTTGCCACCCATCTGGCTGTGTAGGCATCAATGCCACAGTCACCAAGTTTTTTTAAGAAAATGTGGTGGGAAACTGTTTCAAAGGCCTTCTTAAAGTCCAGGAAGACGACATCCACCGGACACCCTCATCCAGGGACTTTGTGACCTGATCACAAAAAGAAACCAAGTTAGTAAGGCAGGATCTGCCCATGTTGGTTGCCCCTGAGCACTACCTCCTCTGCTGGACCCTTGCAGATGTGCTCCTTGATAATTTTCTCAAAGGTCTTCCCAAGGACTGAGGTAACACTGACAGGCCTATAATTGCCGGGGTTCTCCTTTCTCCCCTTGTAAATGGGGACCACTTTGGCCCTTTTCCAATCCTCTGGTACCTGGCCAGTGCCCCACGAGTGCTCATAGCGCTGTGCCAGGGGCCCCATTATGACCCCCGCCAATTCCCTCAGCACCCTCGGGTGAAGAGCATCTGGACCTACTGATTTAAACACATCCAGCCCCTCCAAAAGTTCCCTAACTAAGTCGTCCCTGACCCTAGGCATGGTGGTGCCTCCCCTGGGTTCATCCACAATTCTAGTGGGGGAAATGTCCTGGTCCCTGTTCAGGAATATGGAGGCAAAGAATTCATTAAAGAGGTCAGCTTTTTCATTTGCTGCTATCACCAGATTGCCAAGGCTATCCTGTAGGGGCTCCACATTACCCAGTGCCTTCTTCTTACTTCCTATGCATTTGAAAAAGGACAACCACATCCCTTGACTTTACAGCCTCCGTGAGTTGACCTGAGAATTCATCCTCTGGTGAGGCTGCCTGTAGTAGATGCCCACTATCAAGTCCCTTGCCCCATGCCCCCCTTGCTTTCTTACCCATAGCGCCTCATTTTGCCCCTCCTCTGATCCCATCCTGATCATTGAGGAGGTATATTGCTCTTTGACGTATAGCACTACACTTTCCCCCACCTTTTCTCTGCTGTGTCTCACCTGTACAGCCTGTATCCCTTGATATCCACTGCCCAGACGTGGGTAGAATCCCACCAGGTTTCCATGAGCCCCACTAGGTCTGGGTTTTTGATAGCTAGCAGGAGGGTGAGTTCGTCCTGCTTATTCCCCATGCTTTAAGCATTTGTGTTGAGGCATTTGAGGTCTCCTGTAGGTGCCCGTGCCACCCCCTTGTTCCTAAGTCTGCCCTGGCCCCTGTCATTTACCGGGGTACTACCTGCGTACACCTGGCTTGATGGCAAAGTGTCCTCATGTTCCTCTGCGTCTCCATCCCCCAGTGAAACTAGTTTAAAGCTTGCCGTACAAGATCAGCCAGCCTGGAAGAAAAAACACGCTTACCTTTTGGGGAGAGATGAAGACCATCCCACCCGAGCATGTCCTCTGTTCAGAAATGTGGGGCATGGTCCAAGAACCATGGTCCACTTGGTAACATCAGCTCTGAAGCCACCAGTTGATCTCGCTGATGCATGCCTTGTGGCGCCATCTGCATCTGCTCACTGGAAGGATAGAAGAAAAAACCACTTGTGCCCTGTATCCTTGAGCTTTGCCCCTAGAACCGCTGGCCACATCATTCATTCCCACATGGATGAAGACCATGGGATAATGATCAGAGAGTCAGATGAGGTCTGGGATCATCTCTGTGACATCTTGAATCCGAGCTCCAGGCAGGCAACAAACTTCACATGCCATGGGATCAGAGCGACAGATGGGCCCCTCTGTTCCTCTTAGGATGGAATTGCCAATGATGAGGACCCGGCATCCGTTCCTTTTGGTGTTCCGGTAGCTCTTGGCCTGTGCCGTGCTTGGAGTGGCATCGGCTCCCTTGGAGGCATCCTCTCCTACCTCCTCCTTCACGGCTGTCAGGGCCTCATACCTGTTCCCCAGCTGTACCTGGGGAGCTGACACTGAGGTAGCACAAGTAGCCCTGGCTCTGGAGGTGACCATCTGCCATATCTGTGTGGCAGGTCCCTCCTGGGTGGCTTCTTCTCTAGGTTCCTGACCCTGCAGAGAACAAATGTACCCGTCCGTTTTGTCTTCTGCCGCCCTAATCCCCCACAGCCTGCTGACCTTTCTTTAGGATACATGGCCATTATTTTCTCTTCCTAATTTACAGTGTTCTGGATTTCCTGAATGGATAGTCAGTTTTGCTAGATATTTCTTTCTCCCATGTTCTGTTAGGTTAAAGTAACTTGGAGTGACTCTCAGGCTAAGTAGAGACAGTCAAAAAGCTCAAGGCTGAATTGATTCAATCTTTGCAGGTTAGTCTAAGCTGTGTATATTAAACCAATAAGCAAGTAAACAGGTATTCACTTTTGATTCCTGAAATGCAGGTCAGAAGCCAAGAGGTGCTAGAGCATACCTCTCTGCTCAGCCAGAGCAGACCACTTGAGCCAAGACTAGCCCACCCACTCTGCAAGAGGGGAGTTTGTGGAAGAATTGTAAACCATCCTGGGATGCTAAGGGACTGTGAGTTAACTTGAATCTGGAGGTGATCTGAGACAGAAGTTCAATACACTGATTTAACCTAAATCACTTAAATCTCATACTACATCCATCTAGGTTTATCTTAAACTGGTTTCAGCCATTTTGAAAGTGGTTTACGTGCACTGAACTTCTATTGTGTTACAAATTTGAAGTGGTTTCCAATCACGTATACTGTGATCATTTATACTATATAACTTATACTATATAATTTATGCACAATTTCTTTCCCTAGCCCATGTCCAAACTTATTGTTGAGTAGCTGAAAAGGCCCATGGTGGAGTATGTTGAGGGCACACAAAGAGCATTATTCTAATGTTTAGTTCAGACAAAGTAATCTAACAGAAAATCCCATTATGCATGCGCACACACATATTTCAACATTAATAACTTCCAGTCTACTGATCTAAACTCCTTCAAACTCATCTAACTCTTAGATCTCTTTGAGATCTAGGCAATAAGCCAAGCTTGATCAAAATATCTTCAAGTCTTACGGATCTATGAAGGAAAGGTGGGGTTTTTGGTTGTCAAGTAAGGTTGTTATGTATCACTATGAATATGATACAATGCCTCAAGTGTTCTGGGTTCTTCATATTTATTACATATTTATTACATTCCTTATTACATATAAAAAGACAAGGTGCTTGTCTTGAAGATCCTACAGTCTGATTTTAAATAAAATGCATCAAAAAGGATAACAAAATGGCACAGAAGAACTGAAGAGGAAGGACAAGGGTCTATAGCAAGAATGGATAGAGGTGAAACCAAACTCAAAAACTTCTCTTGAAATTTAATTCCACAAAAAAATTGCCTCTGGGAAAAGAGCAAGAATAGAAAATGTCAGCCCAAAGGCATATGAAAAAATTATGAGCAATTGAAAAACAAGGGAGAAGAATTATAATGGAAGATAGATTTATCTCCAGCAATTGCTATCGCTTCTACAATGATACCCAAGAATGGAAGTGCAAAGGCAACACGTGACCTCTGTTCGAGCAAGACACACTGTGTAACCAAACATGTCTGTCACATTAGCCTGAGGTACCTAGAAACTAATGACCACAGGAATCTACAACTGCTACATTATTCAGTGGTTAGGTGCTAGCACACCATAGCATAATGTTTGTCACACTTCTTTAGCACAGTATCATATGCCTCTGCATTTCTCCCTTGAAACAGAGCTATTTTTCATTAAAGATCTATCAAAATAATTGGCTTAATTCTTCCTTTATATCCCTATACAACCCTCAGTGTATTTCCTATATGTGCATCCACTTTTAAATCAGATACAGTAGAATGAATAGAGTATCAAAAGCATCATCTCCCATCAAACACTTGATTTTAAAATTTATATTAAGTGAGGCAGATCGGGTTGTAAATAGAGGAAAACACTATTTTAGGCTCTCTTGCAACTTCTCATGTTACTGAAATGTTTAACTTGTGTGGAAAATCAGATGGGTCTGGAAATTTGCCCAGAACTGTTGCCAACTTAGTGTGTATCTAATACTCTGTATTCTCTAAATATAGGTCTTTTATTCTTGAATGAGCATGAGCTGAGGAAGCTATTCCACTATTTACTGCATGGTTCTCGTTTTCTCTTCCTAAACCCAGTGTTCAAATTGAGGAGGAAATAAAAGAACCACTGTTCTCCCTGTTAAAATTAATTTCATTAATAAACAAGAAAGGAAGTCCTGCTTTGTTCAGTGATTTTTTGGGGGGCAGGTCTTCATTTTGGAAACAGTTTCTACATAGGAATTGCCATGGGTCCATCTCCAGTATCCTGTCTGTCAGTGCCTAATGCCAGCTGATTCAGGGGAAGATACAAGCAATCCTGTAACAGCGAGCTATGAAATAACCTATTTATAAATAGCACTTCTTAACTCTAAGCAGTGTGTGGTTGCCTATGCCTGGAAGCAGGAGAGTTTATATTGCTTAGTTTTTACCCTATCGTACATAACCACAGATGTTCTCACTAACCATATCCAATTCTAATCCTTTTTGGAAGTCTGCTAAACTCTGTGACTTGGTGATATCTTGTGGCCAAGTTTTCCACAGATTGATTATAACTTTGTATAACAAAGGATCTGATTTTACAAGTTTGAAATGTATTGCCTTTCAATCTCCTCGGTAACTCGTGGGTGAGGAGGAAGGGTACGAGCAATGCCTGATTTCTGTTCTCTAGGCCATTCATTATTTTTTAGACACCTATCATGTTGCTTCTTATTTGTTTCTCCTCACAAGTAACCAGTACTAATGGGTCAATCTCTCTTTTTACAGAGCTTTTTGTATCTCAAAGCATTTTGGTTCCCTGTTAGCACCCTTTCCTTTTCCTCCTACTTGGCTTAGAAACATTGGATAGGAAAGGATCCCCTGAGTCATCAAGTCCTGGTACCTGCTGTTGCCAACAATCCTATCCAAAAATCCTTTTCTTGACCTGGTCAAGCTTTATCTTAAAATCAGTTGGGTGGTTTGCCCCACAACTCCTATGAGGAGGCTGTTCTAGAACCTCATGGCTCCAAAGGTTTGAAACCTTCTCATTTTCAGCCTAAATTTCAACATGGCCAGTTTTTTCCCCATTTGTTCTTCTACTCATACTGTCCTTTGGTTTAAATAGCAATTCCCTCTCTCTGGTGTTTATCGTCTTCATACGTTTAGAAAGGGCAATCATGTCCCCTCTCAGGCTTTGTTTTCCTAGGCCAGATAAACCAATCTCAGTCTCCTCACAGGAGATAAGCTCTCTATTCCCTCTTTGGAGACTGCATTCTGAACAGGATGTGCCACAGATGTACAGCATGGCCTTATAGATTCAGAGATTCAGGGATATTAGGGTCAGAAGGGACCTCAGCAGTAGGCCTGTGTAAAGTAGCTAGTATTCTCTTTGGATTTGGATTCAGTTGATTCAAGAGACCGTGATTCAATTCGGTGATTCAAATCACCGGCCAGAACCAATTCAGCCAGATCTCTGAATTGGACATGCCCCATCCCCTGCCCACTCTCCCAGCCCCTCCCCGCCCCAGCTCCTCGCTCTCTAAAAAACAAAACAAAACCCGGGACTCACTGGATGCTGCCAGGCAAGGGGGCAATCCCTGCTGCCCCCTGCTGCCCCCCTGCTGCATGGGGGGCTCTGCCATGAATCCCCTGACTCCCATTTGTTCTCCCAGCCTCCCCCCCTCCATGGCTGCCCCACCCATCCCAGCTCCCATTTCTTTAAAAAAAAAAATCCTGGTATCACCGGCTCATGCCAGGTGGTGGGGAGGGGTGGGGGCGATCCTCACTGCCCTGCACTGTATGAACAGGCTTTGTCACAG
>NW_017729025.1:18371848-18376838 GCF_001723915.1 Gavialis gangeticus | reverse complement strand
AGCCTCCCCCCCTCCATGGCTGCCCCACCCATCCCAGCTCCCATTTCTTTAAAAAAAAAAATCCTGGTATCACCGGCTCATGCCAGGTGGTGGGGAGGGGTGGGGGCGATCCTCACTGCCCTGCGCTGTATGAACAGGCTTTGTCACAGGCCCCCAGAAGCCCCAAGGCTGCTGCAGCAGCCAATGAGTGGGGGCTTTTTTTATTTTTTTTTTTTAGAGAGCCGGGAGCTGGGGCCAGGCAGGGCAGCCATGGGGGGGCTGGGAAAGCAGGCAGGGGCTGGGGGCATTCAGGGGGCTGGGAGAGCATGCAGGAGATGGGGCCTGACAGGGGTCCCCCCCATTGGTTGCTTCCCCCCTCCTTCAGGCCCCTCCTCCCCGCTCCCTACTTACCAGCTCCCTGTGGCAGCAAGCAGGGACTGCCCAAATCTCCAAAGGTCTCCGAATCTTTTCCAAATCAATTTGGAGATCTTTGAATTGATTCAGACCTTGTTATTGGTCTCCTGATTTAATTCAGATTGGGAGATTCAGTTGCCGAATTGGGCCAAATTTCCTCCGAATCAAATCAGCACCCAAAGCTTCGCACAGCCCTACTCAGCAGATCATCGAGTCCAACCCTCTGCCCCAGGCAGGAAAGAGCACTGGGGTCAGATGACACCAGCCAGGTGCTTGTCCAATCTCCCCTTAAAGGGCCCCAAGGTAGGGGACAACACCACCTCCCTTGGAAGCCTATTCCAGAGTCTGGCAACCCTTACTGTAAAGAAGGTCTTCCTGATGTCTAACCTGAATCTTCTCTCTGTCAGTTTGTGACCATTATTTCTAGTTACTCCAAGGCATGCCCTGGTAAACATCTCCTATCCCTTGCTGTCCCACCCTGATGAAATTGTAGATGGCCACAAGATCACCTCTCAGCCTTCTCTTGCGGAGGCTGAAGAGATTCAGGTCCCTCAATTTCTTCCCGTAGGGCCTTACCTGCAGGCCCCCACCAATACGAGTGGCCCTCCTCTGGACCCTCTCAAAGTTATCCACATCCATCTTGAAGTATGGTACCCAAAACTGGATGCAGAACCACAGCTGCAGACTCACCGGCGCCTCATAGAGGGGAAGTATCGCCTCTGGGGACCTGTTTGTGATGCACCTGCTAATGCATGATAAAGTGCAGTTAGCTTTACTGATCCCTTCATCACATTTAGGAATCATGTTCATCTTGGAGTCAGCTATGACTCTGAGATGCCTTTCTGGTACAATACTGCTGAAAGGGTTATCTCCCTTATCTTCCCTGTATTGTTTTCTCTCCTGTTCCGTATGCATCCTGACATTTATTTGCTTTCTTGAGCAATGCTGCAGATTGAGCTGGGGTTTGCATGGTTCCCTCAAGTCTTTTCTTGAATGGTTACAATTAAACCAAGCAGAATGTGGGGTATGTTTGTACCTTGTAGGCTCACTAAATCAAAGATGCATAAGTTTTTGTCAGCAGCACCTTATGTCACCAGATGCTAAATGATCTGCTAAAGTAAGCTGCTGCTGATGAAAGCTTATGCATCTCTGATTCATCTGTAAGGTGCAAATCTACCCATCCTTCTGCCTGTCTTCAGGCTAACACACCTAACTACCTCTCTCTGTGATTAACTGACATCAAAAAGAGATACCCAAGGTTTGTACTGAAGCCCAGCTCCCTCACTGCTAGCTCAATAAGAGTGGTTACTCAAGATTTGTGTGATGTGAGAGCCTCCTTTCCTACACAAGGTTAAGCTGTGTTCGGCCTTTATGGAAACGCATAGGCTGAAGATGTTAAAAGGAGCTACCCTCACAATGGTACGCTCATCTTGTACTCTCAGGCAAGGACCAGGTACAAGGGCAAGTCCCAAGTATAAGGTGCCCAAGCTACTTTGAAGAGGGCAAAGAGGATGCAGGGCTATGCATGCTGTGCACTGTACAGCTCTCAGGTGTTCCAGTCCTTCAAAGAGCAAGCACTGGAGTGGCACAGACTATCCCTTATGCACAGCTGGTTATATGTGGTAGAAAGACAGGGCAAAGTTAAACCAAGCCTAAGGCACATCACTTTCTGTAGCCAACAGCACACCAGGAAATGTTGTGCACCTAGCCTGGTTCTAACATCCCCAACCCAAATGAGCAGGTACCTGTTTATATCTGGGGAGAGGCTTGACTTGGTACCACCAGAGCCACAGCAAGACACATGAACTGCTCTGTCACCACACCACCCTGCAGAAAAGAGGCAGCTGTAACCTCCCTGGAGAGGAAGCTCTTTCCACGTTTGACTGAGCAAACCCAAACATACTATCTAGAAGGGTTAAATGAGAGGCAAGGGGAGAGAGCTGAGAGAGCTCTGTTCTCAAGCCCTGAGCTGAGGAGGGGAGGGGTCGAGATGGGCAGCGCTGGCTTTTGCCAGTTGGAAACCTCAGGCACTGCCTCAACTCAGACCATGGGAAGAGTAAATCAAAGTCAACCAGATGCACTTTCATGCTGGTGCCTTGTGTTCTTCACAGCTGCTCGTTAATTAGCACCACGTTTCCATCTCCTAGATAAAAGTTCCAGGAGGGCTCCAGGGTCTCATCCGAGGCAGCGCGTATTCCAAATGCACCGGGCTCCTCAGCAACAGCAGTAAAACATCAAGGAAGCCCCAATACTTCAATGAACAGCCCAACAGCCACAGCAGAAGGCAAAAGGCCAGGCACTATCAAAGGTGCCCTTGACTAATGAACATATGTGCTGCTGAGGAAGTGTCTGTGATCTCTCTCAGATACTGAGCTAGTGCTGGGGGTGAGAAGGAAGACGGAGGGACAGACTCAGTGCTGAAGGAGGGCTTTTCTGTCTGGATGGAGGCTCAAGTGGACTTTGCCGATGTGAAGAAAGTGCAGGTGGGAAAGGCTTATCTGTCAGCTGAATTGGTAATAGGAGCAGCAACTGGGGAAACAGGGCAAACAAAGCAAGTAATTTAGCCAAACAAAATATTTGCCTTCTGTACGGGCTGATCCACTGAGAGCTCGGGGATTGTGTGAAGGCCAGCCTGCACGCAGGACACACTGCCTGGCACATGGGGTGCTATCTACCTGATGTCCCCAAATGGTAACCTTCCTGCCTGACCGCCTCACACTCCTTCCTCCTCACAACCCTCCTGAGGGTGGTGCTGTGCTGTCATGCCCACATTATGGAAGGTAAACTGAGGCAAAGAAAAACAAAAGGTCAGATTTTAATGGGAGTTGGAGCCTCCAACCACTGTTGAGCGTATGGTCCTAAGAACCTTGCCCTGGGCCACAAAGCAAGTGCATAACAGCTCAGGGAATTAAACCCAATCTCTCAACCTGGGGTCCACCTAGCCTCCTTCCCTCTGGATCATCCTTCCCACCTATTACAGTAAACAGGGTGAGAATTTCACACTGTAAGCTGTTTTCATCAAAATGACTCACTTTCTCAGTATTTTTATAATGCAGCAGGCAAGGTGACTCAGAAACTGTTCATCAATAAATGCCCATGAATTGCTCATCAGCGGTTCTCAAAAAACACAGAAAAGGAGATATTCTGCGCAATATGTCAGTTGCATTATACCCTCCCCCTCGCTTAATGGCAGTAGCATTTTAAATATATATTTGGCAATTTTAAATTTATCTTCTGATTTATTTGTATTACCATTTGGCTTACTGTCTTCCCAAAATTAGAACCCCATTGTATAAGAAGCTGGAATAAGAAACATGGGAATAAGAGAGAGGCCCTGCTCTGAAGACTTTACACTCTAAGTAGAGGGCAAAAGAAACACCGTCATTTCCAGATGCTGAATGAGGCACAGCAAAATTCAGAAGATGACTATACCACTTTCATGCTGTGCCCACTTCCTCCCACTCCACGGGTGCTGACTCGTGGAAAGGATGCTGGATGGCTGCCTTGCAACAATCCTAAGTGTGCTCAAGGCCATTCTATGGTAGCTGCAATGCTTCCTTCTTAGGAGCTGGCATGTATGACACCAGAGAGAGGGTGGGCATGCTGTATGGCACTGGGTGAAGCACACAGGTGATATAGGCATGCTTTGAATGATTGTGACCCAAGATCATACAGGAAGCATGTGATGGGCTAGGGACAGAAATTACACATAAACTGGTATCAGTGATCAGAAACTGGTTCAAATCTGTAACACAGTAGAAGTTCAGTGCACATAAACTGCTTTCTAAATGGCCAAAACTGGTTTAAGATAAACCTGGATGGATGTAGTATGAGACTTAACTGATTTAGGTTAAATCAGTTTATTGAAAGACTGCCCAAGATCCTCTCCAGATTCAAGTTAACTCACAGTCCCCCCAGAATCCCAGGATGCCCTGCACCTCCCCTGCAAACTCCCCTTGCAGAGTGGGTGGGCTGGCCTTGGCCCAAGCTGTCCACTCCAGCTGAACAGAGAGACATGCTTTAGCACCCCCCACCTTCTGGCCTGGGCCCATGCCTGCATTTCCAGAATCAAAAATGAATGTCTATTCACTTGCTTATCAGTTCAATCTACGCAGCTTAGACTAACCTGTGAAGATTGAACTGTTTCAGTCTCTGGCTTTTTTACTGTCTGTACTTAGTCATGGTGTTGGACATTACATCCTTATCTTCTGAGCTCCCACCAGCATTTCACTTGCATACCTATTTCTGCTACAAACTATTGCTACTGCAATAACTCCAGCTAAAAATGCATTATTAAGAAGCCACCCATGGTTTATATTGGAAAAGGACTCTAATTGTCAAATGAGTCTGGATCTGAACAACTGCGAAGTTCTGGCTTGCTGGATTGAGAATTTGAACTCTATTTATATGCAAGGCAGCCCTTTGAAAATTCCAGCTCAGATTTCAAATCTCATCTGTGTTCAAGCTCAAGAGTGTTGGAATCTATACCTGGGAAACTATAGGCCAGTTAGTCTTACCTCAATCCTGGGTAAGCTTTTTGAGAGAATTATTCTGGCACATGTCCACAAGGGGCCAGCAGGGGAGATTATGCTTAGGG
>NW_017729025.1:18361758-18371176 GCF_001723915.1 Gavialis gangeticus | reverse complement strand
TGGTCAGGCCGCAGCTGGAGTACTGCGTCCAGTTCTGGGCGCCGCACTTCAAGAGGGATGTGCACAACATGGAGAGGGTCCAGAGGAGGGCCACTCGCATGGTCAGGGGGCAGCAGGGCAGGCCCTACAAGGAGAGGCTATGGGGCTTGAACCTGTTCAGCCTCCACAAGAGAAGGCTGAGGTGGGATCTAGTGGCCTGTTACAAACTAGTCAGAGGGGACCAGCAGGCACTGGGGAAGTCCCTGTTCCCCCGAGCAGTGCCAGGATTGACCAGGAATAATGGTCACAAGCTGGCAGAGGGTAGATACAGACTAGATATCAGGAGGCGCTACTTCACTGTCAGGGCGGCTAGGATCTGGAACCAACTTCCAAGAGAAGTGGTGCTGGCTCCTACCCTGGGGGTCTTTAAGAGGAGGCTAGATGAACACCTTGCTGGGGTCGTTTGACCCCAGTGCTCTTTCCTGCCATGGCAGGGGGTCGGACTTGATGATCTGCTCAGGTCCCTTCCACCCCTACCAACTATGAAACTATGAAACTATGAATCCAGAATTTGATACATTGCTCATATTATACTTTGATTGTCCTTTTTGACTTTGTCAAAAAAATGAAATTGCCATTTCATGGGGAAGTCCAATTTTTAACTTCTTCATTGCATTTAAGGACAACTACAATATTTAACTTCAAAATTTATGGTGGAACAGCCATTCCAGGTATCACTGAATTAATAAAATAACCATGTTTAAAACTATTACTTCAAACCTATGTGATTATTACATTCATCTCCCAGAATCAGAAAATAACAAGGCTGGCTCCTCTGCAGTGTCACTGCTCGGAAATTCATTTACATCTGCTGAGAATGTGGAGCAGAATTTGGTTTTGGACCTATTCCAGACCTGCTACTATAATAAAAAATAATATTTTTGCACTGTATTTATCAGATTTGATTTATTGGTATAGCAAACTTATATGTTCTCAACTTAATATTAATATGATTCCCCCAGATGACAGATTTAATAGTCAATGTATTTGATTCAAGAGCTGTCAGCTCTAGTTTAGAGCAAGAAGGATTTGATTTGACAAGAAATGTATCCAATGCAATAGGTCATATATCTGATTCAGGAAGGAATGCAGTTTGATACTGATCTTTTCTTTTAGTAAAGAATGAATGCACTTTAACAGGCAGCATATGTATTTCAGTGCCCAATGAATCAATTTCTTTATTCTCTATATTTCAGCACATGAGATTGCATTCTTCAATTAATAAATGTCTCATGCCACTCACAAGATTTCTTTGGTGTGTCAAGTGTCTGCAACATTTCTGAATCCAAAATGGACTCTCCCTGTGCAATAGGTCAGATGTGAATGCTATGGTGAATAACATTTTAAAGGCAGATGCTTCATAATCCAAGCAGGAAATGAGGGCCAAAGATAAAAATAGGATGGGAAGCTTCTAAACCCAATGCAACAAAGGATATATAAGCAAAGGGAAAGGCAGAAACCTTTTCAGAGATGAAAGAATTAAAAAGAAAGAAAAATGGAGGGAGAGGAAAGATGCCTTCGTATGGAAGGAAAAAAGGAATTCAAAGGGGAAAAGAGACAGAAGTATCTTAAGTTTGACTGAAGGTGTGATAACAAATATATACCAGACACTTTATGTAATGGACTTGGGGGCTGGGGGGCGGGCCGACAGACTGTATTTTATATTACAAAAAATGTCTGGTTAACTTTGGGAGATAAGGTCTGTCTGAACTAAGTCCTTTTTGTTTTAGCTCCCTTCCACAGAAGTTTAATCATGTGTTTATCTTTTATACCAACCTGGAGTGGAGCTCAAACTTACCCCCCCCTCCCCTCTGGCCACCCCAGACCAGAGCAGGCTGGCCTAACTACTCTATTCACTGTATCCTTTTGATACATCATGCATAGATCTCTGTGCAAACATAAAGGGACTCCCGCTGGACTGCAGCAAATTAGATCTGTGTTTCAAGCACACCGTACGCAGTGTTGGTACTAACAGCCATGAGGTGCATTGCGTGCCCTGAGCTGTTGCAAAATTCCCCAAGCACATGGAGCTTCCTGGAAGCTTTCTGGTGTCACCCTCCAGATCATCCCCACTATAACTCTTGTTCCAGCCTTCAAGGAGCCTGCAGGCTGTTGCATCTTTCTTCTGAGAAACAAAACAAAACAAACAGAAAAGAAAAAAGAGGAAAAAAAGGAATTTGTATGGCTCGTTGTGTATTAATCTTTGATTGTTTGGGGCCAGGGACGGTCAGCATATTTCTCATTTTAGAGTTCATGGACTTCACCACCTGTCCAATATGTAGCCTTCTAGGTCTTGTATTCATTCAAGTGATGGCTGTTGAACCAGCCTAGCACTCCTTGTTTGGCGCACTGCTCCAGGGGCAGGATTTGGGTCTCTTCTGCTGTGGTCTTCCTGTCAGTGATTGTCTTCCTGGTAACCACCTGTATTTGTTGCATCTGACTTTTTGACATCTGGCCAACTGGTGGTTGAGGCCCAATCAGAGTTATCTGGGCACTGGTCTCTTCTGTCCCTGCATACTGGTTCCCTGGTGTTGCTGATCCAGTGCTGTCTCTAATTTCTTTTCCACCACCAACCCGCAATGGTAACTATTTCTTCAGACTTTGGCCCAACAACAGCTTGGAGAATGGCCTTCTGCCATGTTTTTTGTGGCTGTTGTATGGTTGAACCCAGTGGCTGCATGCAGACGAGCACAGCCATGCAGTATGTGCCACCGCAGACATGTCTGCGGCACCACATACCGCATGTTCAGGTATTCTCTGTGCTGCAAGGGAGCAGTGCAGAGGGGTTTTTTGACCCCTGGATATCCTGGAAACAAAAAAAAACCACGGAGAAAATAGCAGAGCAGCGCACACACAAGCATGCGCCACTCAAAAGTGGAGCCAGGCCACCTGGATCCACGCTGCAGCTGCTGGCCAGGCTCCACGTGGCAGAATTGCTGCTGCTGCAGCCCTGGGAGGCCCCCAGGACCCCAGGTAAGGCTGCTGGGGGCAGCCTTCTGGGGGCAGCTCAGACTCCCCTACCGACCCCAGGATGACTTGCTGCATGCCAGAGCGCACGTGGCACAGGCATTCCCCAGGGACAACTAATGGTAGGGCAAGGTGTGCCGCTGCTAGCTGTCCCTGGGGAACCAAATGTCCACGCCATGTATGGATGTGGTCAGACTGTCTTCCCTACGTGGAGAGGCCTCTGGTTTCAGTTCCTGTATTGCAACGTGCTGCCTGTCTGCCTTGACGTTCTCCTAGCAGCTTCTCTGTGTTGTCTGCTTTCCCTTCAGACAGTTGCAGCAGGCTGTCCCTCGTGGGAAGTAGTGTCCTGAAGTAGTCTCTTTGCCTGAGCTATTATCAAGTCCCTGAGAGGGGATATTGCAATGCTCCAACAAAGCCAGATAAGGATCATATCCAGTCCTTTTTGCCTTTTCATGAGTCTTTGGGCTGTCTTGACAGCTGATTCTGCCTTCCCATTTCTTTGTGGGTACCCAAGGGAAGATGTCTTGTGCTCAGATTTCCATTTTGTGGGTTTCCTGCAGGCTGGAACAAGAGTTGTACAGGCAACTTGCAGGTTGTTACATTTGGTACAACACACGTCACCCATCCCGAGTGCCCTGTTGATGCCGAGGTCTCCTTGAATCCTTTACTAATATAAAAATAGAGTTATGTTAATCTCTTTCACGGTTTTTAAAAATGACTGTTAGCTGCGTTTGAAGTCCCCTCTTTCCCAGGGAAAATATAAAGCTAATGGCCTCAGCTTTTCCCACAGCTTTCGTTTTTGAGACTTGGGCTAATTTTTGTCTCTCACTTAAACTACTGGAAATCCAGAAGAGCTCTACTGATCCAAATATGCACGGACAGGTGCCTCTCTGTGTGGGGCCAAATCTGCAGCTAGTGAAAATTAGCATAAGTTAATTGAAGTCAACAGAGCTGAGAAATGTTTGCCTATTGAGGATCTAGGTTGTTATTTCTACAGCGCTGGATGGGAAGTGCAAAGCCAGGTGGATGGGTAATCATGGGAGACTCCCACTCCTGCCCCCAGAGGAATATTATAGAGGGTGCCTTACTACCCAGTGGGGCAGGCAGAAATGCTTGCATCAAGTTTTTTTATTTACCCCCACAGGGGGTCAGTCAATACTTTTCATGTAGGAGCGTTTTCCTCCTATGAAAAATCAATGGTTTCCAACAAAAGTGAAAACCTCATTTTGGACATATGGTTTTAAACATATTAATAAAAAGTTCTCACCATCTTACTTCCATCCCCCCTTCCCTTCTTCTCCTCTTTTATGTGGTGGAAATGATACCTGTTTTTTCAGTGAGAGAAATGGCACCACCTTTTCAAATAAGAGCCTAAGAGGAACGCCACCCCCCCCCACACACACACACACATCCAGCCTTTATTCCACCCTGGTAAACAGATGCAAAGTGACCTTATAGCATCCAGAGAGAAAGCCAGTAACAAATAACCCCTCATAGGAAAGCACACCGATGGTTAAAAGCTGGCCTTTGCCACTGCCTCCTGAACCAGTTGTTCCATTTTCTACGGATGGAAGAAACAGGTGGAGCATTGGGACTGGGTACAAGGAGCTGAGGAATGGGCACATCAGAGCTGAGCTCTTCTGGGACAGATCTTCCATTGGCAGAAGGTTTGTACAGCAGCTTGAAGCTGCACTCATTGTTACGGATGCCATTGACAAGACCAAACTCATGCCAGGACTACATGGCTCTGAATCCTTTGTGCTTTGTTTGTCCACAAGTAGTGGACGTCGAATGAAGGATTGACCCTATTGTCTATATGCACTGGCAGTAGCCAGGCCATCAGTGTAACGGCCACTATTTTTGCACCCTTCTGCCCCATAAGTCAGTGAATGGGGATGGTGCCCCAGCCATCCCCCACCTCCCTAGTTGCACTACTGTCCCTGCTGATACATGTTTTGTTAAGTGGATTTGCACATATATAATTAACCAACTCCTTTAGTTGCTAAATGAGTTCTGCTAATCTGGCCAAGATTTCTTGGCACAGCATTCAAGGTGTGGATGCACGATAAAGGGGCATAATAATACTTTCCGTTCTGTTTACAATTCTCTTCTTAATAATCTCTAATATTTTGTTTGCTTTTTTGATGGCTGCTGAGCACGGAGCTTGTGTTTTCTAGTGAATTGTCCACATTGACTTCTACATCTCTTTCTCCCTCAGGTCTGATAAGAACAAGGCAGGTACAACTGTGGCTGTGCCTGGCTTAATGTCATCAGACCTGAGGTACAACATCTTGCATTGGAAAGCTTGTCTAACTCTATCCCAATAGATACAATAAAAGATATCACCCCAAAAAATCCTTACCTCTTGCATAATTTCTGGACCATCACAGCTACAACATCGCTCTTATACTGCCTTCTTTTAATGAGGCGCATGAAAACAACAATCCATGGTACACTTATGCTTAGTGTCATTAGCTCTCTGCACCCAACAGGAGAAAAAGGACCAATAAAAAAATTACTGTAGACCCTATTTCTGGAATGGATTGCATAAGGAAAACTATTGTATCCTCAATAGGGTGCCATGCTGGTTTACCCATGATCCACTGCCTGTAAGACCAGAGCAATCATCAGACACGCGACACCCTATAGATCCACCTAAACACAGATCTACTAAAGAAGAGTAGGCTTTGTGGTATTTAAATAATAATAATAAGTACACTTTAAACTAAATCCTCTAAACTTTCTAGAGCCTAATCCTTCTTCTTCTCATGGGCATATATTTTAGCACTTTTTTTTCAATCTATCTTCACTGGAAATGTGTTTGACTACATTATGTGTATGACAAAAGGATTTTTTTTTCTTGTTGCTTCATGTTATTTTTCCAGTCATGTTCTATATATTGTGCACAAGAGGAAATTATAAGGAGTTAGGCAACATACGTGGTGTTAATTAGATAGGGGACGTACAAACTAATTTTTCTGCGACTCCAGGGAAACCTTCATATTATGCTTATAAAGCAGATGCAAGCCACCGTACAATACAAAGCACTCCTTAAAAATCAAGTTACACGCTGAAATAAAATACTATCAACAAAATTGGTTTCTTCAATTTAATTCAGGGAAAACTGTAATAGCATCTGACTGCTCATTGCAAAACACATAAAGAAAAAAGTCTGGAAGGAATGCACAGGAGGCTGATAATATAAAAACACAAAGGCTCTGATTTTACCCATATTAAGGTCCCTCATCCAGTGAAGCATTTAAGTACATGCTTAATTTTATGTTAGTGTAATGTGCTTAAGGGTCTTGTCAAATCTGTGCCAAGGTTAACAGCAAACCAGTACTGATCTCAGTCTGAGAAATATCTGGCCATGAAAGAATCAGAAGTTTGGATCCAGAGGGAAATGCCAGGGAAATATTAAAGTTTTGAGCTGAGCCTTTACATAGAAGTAAGGGATATGCAGTAGTGAGATAAACTCACTTGTAAACAGGACAAACTTGAGCAGGAAAATGGAACAGAAATTAATTAGGGAATGAAATGGGCCTTTTTAATTTATGACTCCATGTTAAGCAGTGGGGAAATGTTTGAAGTTCCATTATGTGCACAATAAAATACAGATGGAAATTTTCCTAAATGTCATCCAATAGCTACAGACAATGGCTTATTCTTAGGAAAACTACAGTTAGTGGAAGGAAGATTAGAGGAAATAGATCTGTCACTCATACCTTTGTTATGGTGGATCAAAAGAGCACAGCTATATGGAAAAAAAGAACCCCTGTCCCCTAAATATGGCCCTTTCATTAGGGATTTATACAGTTTATAAACCATCTAGTATATTTTCTGGTAGTTCAAGGACATAATGCATATCTCTTCATATACTGAACTGTTCTTTTCCATTAAAGCCTTTTCCCCATCTTTGTGATAATTAACACTCATTCATGACAATGCTGACTCCAACCAATCAGAATTAAACCATGTGCATTTAACATCACAGACTTTAATCATGTTTTTAAGGTCAATTAATATTTCTGAGAGATTCAGACCACTTTTAATAAGCAGGTGCTGGGCAGAGATTTCCAGATAAAAATATATTCCGAACCGATTCAAAATAATTGCTTTTCAAACCTGCTGATAGAGGTTCTGCCACTGAACCTACTAAGCCTGAAAATGTGCTTAAGAGATTAAACAAGGAAAAAGTGGCTGGTTGGGTAACTGTTCCCTTTCCATGGGCCTAAAAGTGATCGCTACTCTAAATGCAACCAGAAGACTCACTTGGCTTGGTTCGATGGAGAAGCTACAGCTTTTAACCAGGCTTGGCCCTGTCCTCTACCTCTTCACACAGGCACTAAGAAATGGCAGGAGTCAGCCAAAGAAAACTGCATGTGCCAGAAAGTAGTATGATCTTTTCAATATGCAGATTGTTGCAGACTAATCCACGTACACATCATGTCATTTCTGTAGTACTGGAAATTAAACCTGTAAAATGAAAGCAATACCACCAGCCATGTCAAAAGGTTTGTTTGGAAAATGTATTTCCTATAGAAAAGTGTCTCCAGGCTAAGTACTCTTACACATAAGACATTCCCTGATTTTTTAATTTAAATGTGGATGTTTAGGCACCACAGGATTTTTGGAAGGGTCATGCACTGCAGATGCATAGCCAGCAGCTTCTGCACCCTGGCCACAGTGGCAATAGGGCTGGCTAAGCCAGCAGCAGCTGACATTCTTGTGCCCCCCATAAGTTGGCACCTGGGGCTGGTGACCTGGTTGCCCACCTGTAGTTACACTATCTATCCATTGTGCCCACAACTGAAAATGTTCCCCTGTAGCAAAACCTTTTAGTGCATCTGTAGTCCTAAAATTACGAACTGTTAGGTCAACGTTTGAAAATATGGGGACAAAAAGCCTCTTGTATGCATGTGGTAGGCCATGACTTGCAACGGGATTTTGAGTGCCTCTATTACTAAGTACTCACACGAGTGGGTCACATAGGTACCTCTGCTTAGATGTTGTCCCAGGCACATGATTCAAATCAACAGGCTGGATATCCGGGCCTAGAGAGTCAATGAAGAGTGAGTCACGCTGAGGCACCTAGGTACTCTATGCAAAGAAAAGGTAGGGGTAGAAACCTCCAAAAGGCAATTCAGATAACTCAGAGGTGCCTAGAGCTGGCTGAAAGCGAGGGCTGTCTGGACTCCTCCCTCTCGCAGTAAGAGCGCAGCTGGGTACCCAGGGCAGCTGCCATACACAGGGGAAATGGCAACTTCTAGTTGCCTCCACCATGATTTTGATCATGTGGATGCAATAAAACTTGTTTTTTCTGCCCCCAACCCCATTGGGATCCAGGGTAGTTGCCCCTGTTGCCCCACCCTAGTTGTGTCACTGTCCCTCTCTCCAGAGCTTAAGTGCCCATATGTAAGGCACCTCTCTTCAGGTGGGACACAGAATACCAAGTCCCTCTTTTGAGGGCATGTACTGAACTGACCTACCGTTCTGCCTAATAATCTGCAGGGATTCAAACCCACAACTCCTCCTTCCTAAGAAAATGTCCTCACTGGGTCATAAAATGGGCAGTAAGAGGGTACCCTTCACCCTTCTGGATGAGGTAGGGTCACTGGGCAGCCATGAACAGGCCCAGAGATGGAGTATGACCCTGCAGCCCAGTGAGGCAGGCTTGTCCCATGGGAAGCAGGAGTCCTGGGTTCCAGTCCTGTTGCCAGGCTACTTTCTGTTTTTTAATACAATGACTGTCTAACATAAACTGCATAAACAGTCATGGGAGCAGGAACCAAGGCCAGGTACAAGCGTTACATTTATTGCCCAGCAAGGGTGCAGAAAGCTCTCTACAGCCATAACCAGACAGACAGTCAGGGCACGCTGTACAAACGGGGGATCCCACTCTAAGATAACCCCGGATGGATGTGGTATCAGACTTCAGCACTGTAGGTTAGACCACTGTAACAAACATCTCTACCAGGTCCCATCACAATTCATGTTAGGTTGCATTCCACCAACATCCCATGGAGCATTGCAGCACCCTGCTCCCCACCCCCCATCGCAGGGTGGTGCTCTAGCCTAGACCAGAGCTCATCTCCTCTCCCCAAACACCAAGCTAGCCCACCCCTGGGCTCTTACTGACCTGCGGTGGTGAAGCCCCTTTTTCCGAACCTCGCACCGCACTCCCTCTGGCCAGCTGTGAGCCACATTCGGGCTTGGGGGAGGTAGGGGAAGGGGTCTGCATCCCAGCACCAGCCGCAGCACTGGGACACCTGTATCCCTGGATCTTCTCCCCAACGCTGTCATCAAGCACCTCACAGACCTTACACTGGGACTGGGAGAACTCACTGTGTGCAGTGGGCACTGGCACACCCTCCCAGGCAACCCACGGGGCCAGGCTTCCTGGCACTCGAAA
>NW_017729025.1:18355467-18356758 GCF_001723915.1 Gavialis gangeticus | reverse complement strand
ACACCTGTATCCCTGGATCTTCTCCCCAACCCTGTCATCAAGCACCTCACAGACCTTACACTGGGACTGGGAGAACTCACTGTGTGCAGTGGGCACTGGCACACCCTCCCAGGCAACCCACGGGGCCAGGCTTCCTGGCACTCGAAAGCTAGCATGGCCTGCCCCCACCCCCCCCACAGCAGGACCTGGTGCAGATGGCTCTCCTCTGTCGGCTCGGGGTGGCAGGGGCCAGAAGATCAGGCCTGGGCCTGCCTGCACAGAGGTGACCCCATGGCCTCTGTGGCTTGGGCACTGCCGGCGGGTACCCAGCCCATGATCACCTGGCGTTCCACGAGGGTTTTTTTGGCCCGCAGTTCCAGGGTCTCACTTCTTCTTTCCTTTGGCATCAGATATCAACTTCCAAATCTATGATCCACTGTCTGGTATTATCGCTCAGTGAGCAGATTCCTTCTACCCCATCTGGGCATTTGTAAAGATTACAGCATTCGATAATTCTGCCACCCTTACATTAAAGGAAGAACTCAAATGCAAACAACTATATCATGAGTATGGATGGAGAATCTGAAATCTGACCAACCCTAAAAAAACCCTAGGTCAGACACAGCAGCCTTGTCAAATATAGGATTTTAATCTCAAGGGAGTTGTAGTTAGCCGTGTTAGTCTGAAGTCAGGGCAGAAGGCAGGGTAGATTTGCACCTTGGAGTCTAACTAAATCAGAGATGTATAGCGTGAGTCTTTGTGAGCCAGAGCTCATTGCATCAGGTGCTGTGCAAGGACACGCACTGAACAGTGTATCAAATAGACAGAGTGATGAGAATACAAAGACAGAGAAAGCAGGGAGAGAGGCGAGGAGGAGGGGAGGGGGCAGTACTGGGAAAGGCAAACAAGTCATCAATACAGACAAAGGGTTCAAAACAACTAATCCAGGTAATGAGATAAAAGTCCATGAGCCCTGTTCGGGGGCCACATACATAACACATGGGCCTGGGGCCTGTCAGGAGGCAGGCTGGGACACAAAAACCCAGCTCCAGCTTGGGCAGCACCCAACCCAGGCTTCCTCAGGAGAGTCTCCCTGTGGTGGGGCAAGGTGTGTTTTGGGGTGACCCAAAAAGGATTTCACCCATAATCCGAGCCCAAACAGCTCCTTATTCTGGGCAATGAACAAAGCATGTAGGCAGAAAGCAAAGAGCACACAGACATCTGTCAGGAGGCAATCTGACACACAAAACTGAGCTTCGGGTCAGGCAACACCCTGCCCAGGCTTCTTCAGGAGGGAATAAGCAGTGTTTGG
>NW_017729025.1:18343781-18355182 GCF_001723915.1 Gavialis gangeticus | reverse complement strand
GTGTGTGTGTGTGTGTGCGCGCACCACAAACACCTGGGTTCTGGGGGGGCAAGACGTGAACATACAACACAGGCATCCAGGATACACACACACGCACACACACACCCACACACATGGGACCCAGGTGTCTGGGACACACACACTCTGACCTGCAGTAGGCTTTCTGAATTCTTTGCAACAGAAAAAAATTGCTCTATTAATTTTCTAGTCAAAAAAGTGAAAACTAAGAGCATTGTCTAAGGGGTAGCTCAAGTCTACTGAGGGGTGCCTCAAGTACAAAAACGTTGAGGACTGGTACTATAGCAAATCAGGTCATACATTAGACATACAGGACAGCTGTATATGGATTCAGAAACCTCTTGGCTTTTCACCTGGAATAAAACCCTGCCTTATTTTTTGATGAAATTGTCCCACTCTGCTTTCAAACTAGCTTTCATTTGCACTGTAATGTCATTATAGACCTCTCAGGCTCAATCAGGGCATCGCTAGAGAACCCCACAAATTCCCTCTCTCTTGAATTCACTATAACAAGGAGTGTCAAACTCACTCTGGCCCCTGAGCCAGATCTGGACTCAGGAGTTCCTCTTGGGCTGGGTCTGTGGGGCAGCAGCAACTGTGGCAGGGCTGCATTTGGGCAGAGGTGCAGAGCCAGATTTAGGTGGCAGCGTGGGTCCAGGGCCAGGCATCAGCGCGGGAATGTGTTCAGAGGGCAGCACAGGTCCAGGGTGCTGATGATAATGGCCATGTACATTGGGGTCCAGGGACCCCAAATTCTACAGCGGACCTTGCCCCCCAACTTCTGGTAGCCCAATGGACTATTGGCAGGCAGGATGGAACTGTTTTGCGGGATGGATCCAGCCCGCAGGTCACATGTTTGATCCCCCTGCAGCATAAAGAATAAATGAAACCTTTGGGGGTGGTGTCACCTCTTCAAAAAGACAAGCATTTCTGAAGAATAGTCACTCTAGAAAATAAGATGTACCACAGAAAGGTAAAGGTTAGGGACAACAATGTAATAACCATATGAACAGCAGTTTTCTATTCTTCCCAAATTATGCCTTGAATGTTTTTCTCCATAGTCTGATGAAGAATTCCTTTGTTAAGTAAAATGATCTATGATGTGGAACAATAAGCATGTTAACATCATAAATAATAATGCCACTTAGCTCTTTTACAGATGGCCTGTTAAATGCCAAGCATAGTTAGATATAGTAAGCTTAATTGTGGAAGTGTGTTAAATTTTGTGAAAAACTGGTTTTTCTTTGGAGTTTTCTAAATTCAGTAGCATTCTCAAAATGATATCTGACAGATACTATCATATTACCAGAAAAAAGAGAAGAATTTGCAATAAATATCACATTACAATCACATGGCATACACCACCCAGTCTAAGACAACTTAGCAAACAGCAAGCTACCGCAGTGTATAAGACTGAGTTTTAAAGAAAATACATATAGTAATAAAATTACTCATCCACTTGCATCCAAATCCATCCACTTGTATTTTCTGACTATTGGATAATAACTGAAGCAGTCCACAGAGACGAGACGGTAGAAGCTTCAGTTCTGTCTCTGGAAAGCTAATTTTTTGTAATAATGGCATTTATAAGAAAAAGGTAATATTGATTTTTTTTTAAGAACCTGATATAGTACAGAATGAAATCCCAAATTTGTTATTAAATCCTCTACTTTTAATATACTGATCATTTAAAATTTGGGCAAGCACAAAACAAATAGGGCACGCTGGAAAAAAGAAAGGCATTTCACATGTTTAAAAATAAAGTCGTTCACTGATGTTTTCATTTAAATTAAATTGCTGCTTCCTTGCAATTTTATTCCCCTTAATTTCAGGAAACTTGTATTAATAATCTCCAGAATTCATCACAAAGCTTCTTAACTAGCATCCAAGGCACTGTGGACATAAAACCAAGACCCCCGTCAGACATGTAGGTAAAGGCACCATGGGGTCTGATGCTCCATCCTCACAACTGAGCTTTCTGCTACGCTACACGTGCATGGTAGGAGGCATGGTTGTGTCAGGCATCAGATCCCATCATGCCTTATTGTCAGTGCAAAGATCCCCACCAAAATCCCCAGAGTTCTCTAGTAAAGTGCTACCAGGTGATTCTTTGACCACTGGACTCCCTTCCTTTTTTGAGACTTTTTGGCAAGGTATTTGGCAGGATTTGCAGCTTCATTGGAACATGACATGCCATGCCACGGGCACTTTTGCTACAGCCTTGAACTTGTAACCTCTAGGTTATCAACTGTGCACCCCAGCCCTGGTAACTGGATTGGGCAGAATGAATAAGGATACCTGAGAAGAGGGTTTTTCACAAGACTTAAGCCGGGGTGGGCAATTATTTCGGGCGGAGGGCCACTTACTGAGTTTTGACAAGCCATTGAGGGCCTCATGACAGGCAGCCAGGGGCAGATAAATATTAATTTTCTAAATTTTGTAGGGGCCCCATGGGCCAGATAAAATGGCCTGGCAGGCCGCATTTGGCCCTGGGGCCATGTTTTGCCCACCCCTGGCTTAAGCCTTTTTCTACACAACAGCCCTGTTATTTGTGTAGATTGGTGTGAAAATTCAGAAGCTACTCTGCCATCTCTGATCTAGTCTTGTAGGCCTGTGTATAGCATACAGGACAGAGAGAGTATGTAGTTATGCACTATGGGCTCAATTCTGCAAGGTTGACCAGCATTATGATATACTGAGTGCCTTCAGTTCCCAAGGGCTTCACTGACTACTGATGCAGGAATGAGCTGAAGGTGGGTGGAAGTTTTGGGTGGGTGCAAATAAGGCTTAATTATTCAAGTCCTTGTCCAGTGGACATGAGGGAAAGGAAGCCTGTTGTCTGCCAGCAGAAGCAGGAACAAAGACTACACACAAGCAAGGTTAAGTACAATATTAGATTATTACAATAAAGTGCTTCCCAAGAGAGGCACTGTCTACTATGATTATGTACAGGAATTTACAGAACTCCGCTTTCAGGAAGTGCTGGTGAGAGAGAACAACATATGTGAATGAAGCCTGAATGCTGCAATTTCTTGGCTCCCTCTGAGTTACTAGATGCCTGACTTCCAGTGACTTCCACTGTACTTCGTGTGTGGTGCAGAGAAAAGGGCTAGGGCCTGATGCAAGTCTGCCGGAATCAATAGCAGTCGTTCCAGGTACCGCACCAGCCTTCAAATCCAAGCCTCGCTCTTTTGCAATCTCTTTTCAAAGGATGAAAAGAGGGACAGAGTGCAAGGCAAGCTGAGCACACCAGGGCTGTGAATATACTCTTCAGCATCCCACATGAACTGAAAGATCAAAAGCCAATCCAAGCTTAGCCACACATTGGGCTACCATGGGCACACATGGGATGGATGCAGATAGTATCACATCCATTTGCCTGGGGCTCACTGGACTGAATGACCGGGTACCGTTTTACATCTGGGTTCACTCAGCACAGTCTTCAGTTTGAGCCTGGAGCAAGGCTAGAAATTGTACCTCTGAACCCTTGCCAAGAAAACCTAACAGTGCTGCCACCCCAAACTGTGAATGGAGGCCCAAGTTACCTCAAACTGCCTTGCCTCCTTATCCCGTTACCTTGTATTTCTACACATGGAGTTGTACATGTGTGCTGGGCAAAATCAATCTGCATATCATTTAAGAAAGTATGATGGGATGCTATAAAATACTGGGAAATTAGAGAGCACAGGGAAGCTTCTGGAGAATAAAGTAATTTTCAGCAAAACCTACTGCAGTGGAGGCAATCAGCTTTGGAGAGTTCATCTTTCACTGGATAAAAGTCAAAGGCTGTTTGCAGGGTTTCCCAGAGTAACTGGGCAAACCACATCTCATATGCCATTTACAGGTACAAGGGCTATTTTACTCTGTTCCAATTTCTGTGGCAAGGCTGGAAGGCCACTCAAAAGGCCACCTACATGTAGTCCTAGCCCCTCAAAAGCAAATTCTCTGTTTGTAGTATCCATGTAGGTGTGCTAAGAAAGGTCTGGAGGGTAATGAACCTGTGGTGCCTTCCAGATTCATTGGAACAAATTTTAGAAATGAATTTGAATCCATCCTTAATTACAGCCTCTGCTTTTCAGCTGCCTAGCTCTCCTTCCATGACAGATGCCGACAATGTTTTGATAATCATTCTCCAGCGAGCCTGCTGAGCTCTCTAAGTGACACATGAGGAACAGCTCGCAAATCTGTGGCCTGAGTGAGCCCCCATCACGCTGCTTTTCCATAGCCTGCTTTCCTAATCTAGCCCTGAAGCAGCTGCTTCAGCTCTCTCCTCCTCAGACTGCTTGACTCTTCCGTCTTCTGTCCTGCTCCATTCTCCTGGCCTGGTTTGGTTCCACGTCATAAACCTCCTCTTCGTGACGGCACAGGATCCTACCTACAGATGCTATTACCACACCTATCCTCTGCTTTCAGAACCTGCCTGCTCCCATTTCTGCAATTACTGGCTTCCTCCTCCAAACTGTGAATTAAAAAGAAAAAACCGTTATGAGGAGTTTAAACGTTCTGGCTACAATCTTGTTTTCACCAGAGTCAAACAGAGTTTTGCCACTGACTTTCTTGGAACCAGGGTTTAACCTTTCTGTTTTATTTTTTCATTAGCAGTTTCTAATAAATGAGCAGTATAGCACTTCACTGGCAATCTGTTTGGCCATCCAGTCCCCTCAATTTTCTACATACTAATCAAGAAGGAGCATTAGTCACTAATGCAAGATGGGAGTTTTCCCATTCCCTTGAATGGACTTTGATACAGTAAATGTAATTTGAAATGTAGTTTGGTCTCACACTACATTAAAGCAATGGTTCTCAACCTTCTTTGTACCAGGACCCATTTGCAAACACCAGTGGCCAGTCCTGACCCAGTGCCCCTCACTCCTGACCCACTGCTCCCCACCCCCAGGCCCCAGCCCCTCATGGTTTCCTTTAAAGGAGAATCCAGTTTTAAAGTTAGCTCATCACCCTTTCATATATTCTTGCAACCCACTTTTGGGTTGCAACCCACAGGTTGAGAAATGCTGCTTTAGAGGAAATAAGTAACATCATGCATTTATGTTTGTATGTATGTATTAGAGGTGTGCAAAATGGACCCTATTTCATTTGGATTCAGGTTTGGCCTGAATCAGGGACAGTGATTTGATTTGTTGATTCAGATCACTGTCCCTGATTTGATTCAGCCGAATCTGAATCTGAAGATTCGATGCTGATTCAGAGAATCAGCAATTCGGACACAGCTTTAAATGTTTTTTCTACATACCTTGAGGTACCAGCACAGCTTGTGACCACTGCGATGCTGGGGTGGATGAAGCATCCCACAGGAATGCGGGGGGGCCTCAACGTGCTCAGCGGTAAAACCGAAAGTGGACCAGAAATACTTCTGGTCCACTTCTGGATCTGCCAGGGAGCATGTTGGGGGGCTCCCCCATGCCTCCCTGGCTCAGTGATCAGCCACAGGGGGACCCCAGATGTCCCCCAGACCCAGGAGGCACCAGTTTCTGAGCTGGGGGGGCACAGGGAGCCCCCCCAGCATGCTCTGCAGCAGACCTGGAAGTGAACCGGAAGTGCTTCTGGTCCACTTCCTGGTCTGCTGCCTAACGCGCTGGGCAGGCCCCCATGCTCCTGTGGTATGCTCCATCTGCCCCAGCATCACAGCACTCACAAGCCGCCTGCTACCTAGAGGTATGTAGAAAAAACATTTAAAGCTGTGTCTATGTCCGAATCTCTGAATCTTTCCGAATCTCTCCGAATCAATTTGGATGGTTCCAATTCAATTCAGAGAGATTAAAGGGTCCTCTGATTCAATTCAGATTTGGAGATTCAGCCACCGAACTGGGCCAAATCTCCACTGAATTGAATCAGGGACCAAAGCTTCACAGAGACCTAGTATGTATGTATGTAATGCAAGGATGTTATATATTAATATGTTAAGTACATTTCCATAGGGCCAAATCCTGATATCCTTACTCAAGGTTAATCCCAGATAAAATGAATTGACGAAATAATTTTTCTGAAGAGCGTTCTCCATAAATAGCCTAGGGAACCTATGGTCTGATTTACAAATGCACATGCTTGTGAAATATAGTTGTAACTTACCCTGGCATTCAGTAGTACGTCTGGCTCTTATCAACCTTTTGGGTCTCACCATCTCTTTAGGAACTGGGTAGCTTGACATTGGATTATTAATCTTGGAAAGCCTTCAGGGTTTCTCTTCTGCCACATCTTTGATGGAAAAAAGGTTTGTTATCGAGCGTCAGATGTTATGTCTCGCCTTCCCTGGAACCCTCCTTAACTCTGCTTGTCCAGTTTCACGATTCAGGGCTCCACCTTCCCTAAACCCCACCTTACACTAACCTTAAGCTGTTATCTTCTACCCACCACTAGGGTGAGCCACAGTGGTAATTTTGTCTTGGTCTTTTGACTTCAGAATAAATAGGGTGTGGACCTTACTTGGCCTGCGCTCTGGGCTGTAGTGAAATTGACCTACAGTCCTTGCTGTCCTCAGGTTACCTTTCTTCCGGGTATGTCCCTACTTTTCCTGGCTGTGTATCTACCGTGGTCTTGACTCCTGTATCTCTTTTTCCTTTGCAGGATCCTGGTGGTCCAATCAGGTCCAGAGATGTCCGGAATCCATGGTTCTGCTTTCGGTAAGTACCTTAGCCCTTGTGGGCTTGTCTCTTATCCAGGTGCCCTTTCCTGGGGTAGCCACCACTGCTTCTCTCTGGAGGTCTTTCCTCTTTGGGGCTCTTCTGGCCCCACCGGAAGCCTCACTTCTGGTTCCCCCTGCTCTGATTCCATCGGAACTTTTATTCTTTCCTTAAGGGGTCAGGTGATGAATCGGTGCCGGCACACCACCATAAAACCGGTCCATGCTGGGGCTAGAGCCAATCCTGGCTCCTCTTGGGCTCGTTGTTCTTTTTTTTTTCTTTTGTTGCCACAGAGTTTTCCCCCACTGTGGTTTTGTTCCCACTGGACTTCCAGTTCTCGTCAGCGTCCCACCATCTCGGGAGCTTTCCCCTTCAGGGTAAGTTGTCTCTCAGGGCATTGCCCCTATCACAATAGTCAGGAAAACTATGTAATGCTTTTGTTTATCGTAAAGGGCTTATAGTAAATGGCAAACAAAATCTTTAAAAAATATAAATAACTGTTATGCAAATAACATTTTAATTAACTAATGTTTCATTATTCTAATTTTTATTGCTCCCTGTACATATTTTTCAGCTTTGGATATAAAAGTAATTAGCCTCACAATTGTAGTAGCTTTAAATGACAATAGATGATTAGCTTTGAAATGTTATAGAAAAAAGATGTATGTGTATGTATGCATTATGAATACATATGACAATCCTGTGAGGTGTGAGACTGCAGTTGCAGCTCTGGACTGATGCTGATCCAGGCACCTGAACTGCCAATAAAGAGGTTGTTTCTCTTGTGTTTTCACTGACTTCCCAGGCTGGGAAAAGGCTGTGTACAGAAAAAATATGCACAGCTTAAATGAAGAGGGGACAAGAACATGACTTGCCAAGGCATGTGGAGAAGTTTGGAATGTGAGACCAGAGGTTGGTGTAGGGGAAAGAGAATATGGGCCTGCGATTTGGGAAGGGGTAAGACACTAGGACTAAGGACCTGGGGACTGGGGAAAGTGGGAAAACAGATAAGGAAGACAAATCTGATAAGGAGCTAGAATGCTGGGGGCTTGTGGGATTGCTTGGACAAGGAGATTGGAACAAGGCATGGGGATGGGGAAACTGAAGTTAGGCCAGGAGTTGCTGGGGAAGGGGACTAGAATTAGGATGAGAATCCTTGAGGACTGGAGATGGAGACTGGTGGGCAGAGGAGAACAGGCCTGGGGTTACATTACATGGTGTCAGGGATGGGGAAGAGACAGGGCTGGAATATGGCTAGGTTGGGGACCAGGCAGGAAGGACGTAGCAGGGGCCAGGTTGACCCTGTACTTACCAGAATGGTAGTGGCCAGCACACTCCTCAGAAGGCAGATCCCTGGCTAGGCTCACAGGTAAGTGGTGAGCCTGTGCACCCAGGGCATGCTCCGCTGCACTGCCAGACAGGCAGCCAGCATGCAGCAGACATCCTCTGGACCTCGCTCACAGAATGGGGTGGAGGTCAAAACCCCAGTCCCATGCAGACTCAGGCCGCAGCCCAAGAAGAAAGCAGGCAGCTGGTGTAGGAGGCACTGCCTAGGGCCCAGAGGCAACAGATGCAGGAAATAATGAGCTCCTCTTGGGCTCCCAGCACCTATCAGCAGCAGCAGGGCATGTGGGGGTGAGTAAGGGTCCAAACTGGCTCAGACCAGCCCAGGAACCCTTATGTAAGGACGCATTGGTCCCAGGAGAGGGGGAATGCATGTACAGATGAGGCCTCTCACTGTACATCCCCACATAGGAAGAGGACCAGAAGCCAAGGACCTGGATCACTCTGGCTCTCTGGACAGATTCCTGATTGCCACTCTGCCATAGGAGGCCAGATAGCTCTAGGGGCTACTCCAGGATTCAAGCTACTCCTGGCCCCACATTACTCAAAGGATTTGGCTCAGAACAGACTGGCCCACTTGGACTGAGCATACACAGGGCAAGCCCTGGAGGACCGGAGTTGCCTGAGGAAAGGTGACCAAGGTGACCAAGGTGCACTGCTAGGCCAAGGAAAGGCATGAAGCAGACTAGAACACAGCTATTTAAGGTGTTATAAGGTTACTTGTTTCTTTTTGCGGGCCATACACTGCTGATCCTGGAACTTCAGTAGAAACAGGTGAGCTCAGCTAAAACACTGACTCTGAGCAACACGGTTTCTTCCTATCATGGATTCCTTTGCCTGAGCTGCAAGGCCAGATGCTTAGGCTGTCTAAGTGTCTGCACCAAGCACTGACAACTGAGTGGGAAGGGATGGGGTGTAGGGGTGGAGGAACCCCATGGAAGACCCACAGATGTTGTGACCCACACCAGTCTCAGCCAACTCTGTACAAGCAGGTACCACCTGATACCTTGTTCGATTACACCAAGTCGTGGTAGACGAGATTTGAAAATAAGAGAGTGAGATACCTGCTGAGTGTGTGGCACACAGGCCCTATTCCAGTGTAGCCGCTCAGCTTGGGTCCCTCTACAGAGGGTCACACTTTGAAATACTGGACAGAAGAGTCTTGGTACTCTAGAAACCATTCCCTTCCACAGCCTGAAGCAGAACCCAAGATATTCATAAGGTTGTATGAGATTTGAAACATCCTCTGCAGCCTGACCTGTGTGTCCTCACCTGTGTCACATTTCATTCTTAAAGACTGGCATTTTCATCCATCCATCTCAGAAACCTCATGGTTGGGCAAGCAAAATGTCAGAAACAGTTAAGATAACTGACTCTGTGAGTATCTTTGAAAGAAAATATAGGGCAGCAATTTTCACCAATAAGTCCCTGTGGCGGTTTCAGAATGATTCCACATGCCCCTACAGATATCCTAAAAGCATTGTTTTAGTTAACCATTTATCTGCTGTACATTGCCTGGGGCATTAAGTTAGTAATGGCATAGCTGTGGTGGTATCAGCTTGTCACTCATCAGTACAAGCAGTCTAGTCAGGACGCATCCTCATTCTTTGATTTCTGTCAAGAAAGCACAAGCCACACGGGGTAAAAAAGTCATGTTCAGAGTGGTCTCAGCCTCCTATGAAATCTGCAGCCACTGGAAGGCTTCAGGTTTCCCTTCTATTTTTGCTACAATGCAAACATGTCTTTTTTTTTCAAATGAGCATCTCACTGACCCCTCCAAAGCAGAATCTTCTTCCCATGATTACTAACAAACAAAGAGCCGAAGGCTCCCACTTCTATTGTGCTTACAACACAATAGCCAAGGTTAGTGAACAATAGCTAAAAATACGCTTTTGAAAGCTGCCAAGAGAATAATGCCTGGCTCCTAATGAAAAGGATGGAAATGATTTCTAATGTCTGCCTTGACACCTCATGTTATCATACTTTAGATTACTTCAGTCGGGGCGGCTATCAGATCACATATCGCTCTGCAATGGGAACACTACTGCAGCAGCTGAGCCAAAGCAGTGTACCCAGCATAGGTACAATATTTTTCCTCCTTCCTCCCCAGGACCATTGTCATGTTATGCAATCCCAGGGTTCTTCTCCTACTACTCTTTTAATGTGGACCTCAATGCATGTTACCTCAGTGGTTAAATCTAAATCTGTGCATTTCCCATTGCACCATTGTGATCTATGGGCAAGGCTGGAGAGATTTGATAGGGTTTCTCTTCAGCACTAGATATGCAGATGAAAAAGAATCTAGTAGCCTTCAGGTATAACCCTCTACAGAGGGATATTATAGATTGAGGAAACAGTTGCTATTACAAAGGCATTTGGTTTTCGGAGATAGTCATCAATCCATTACCAAGAATTGTAATTAAAAGAATGTGGAATTTCTTTCTCTCTGCCATCAATAAAGGAGGACTGTAGCCATTCTCATTCAATTAATTCATCTTTAACGACTGTATATAACTGTGTAAAGGAGAAATATGAAATTTGAGACCCAGAAATAGAAGAGAAAAGGAAAAATTAGGCAGTAGCAAAAAGAAAAAAAATGGAGTGGCAAATCAGCTTTTCTGAGGTGAGACCTAGTTTTCCCAACTTGCAGTTAGGTTTGCCATAAGGGAAAAGCATCTTTTCATAGATTCAGAGATGCTAGGGTCGGAAGGGACCTCAACAGATCATTGAGTTTGACCTCCTGCCCTGGGCAGGAAAGAGTGCTGGGGTCAGATGTCCCCAGCCAGATGCCCATCCAGCCTTCTCTTAAAGACCCCCAAGGTGGGGGAGAGCACCACCTCCTTTGGAAGCCCATTCCAAATTTTGGCCACCCTTACCATGAAGAATTTTTTCCTGATGTCTAGTCTAAATCTGCTGTCTGTCAGTTTGTGACCTTTGCTCCTTGTTACCCCAAGGGGCGCCCTGGTGAACAGAGCATCTCCGATCCCTTGCTGCGCCCCACTAATAAATTTGTAGGCGGCCACAAGATCATTTCTCAGCCTTCTCTTGTGGAGGCTGAAGAGGTCCAAGTCCCTCCATCTCTCTTCATAGGGTTTGTGCTGTAAGCCCCTAACCAGGTAAGTGGCCCTCCTCTGGACCCTTTTGAGTCTATCAACATCCTTCTTGATGTACGGCACCCAAAACTAGACGCAGTACTCCAATTGCGGTCTGACCAATGCCGTATAGAGGGGAAGTATCACCTCCTTGGATCTGCTGATGGGTGATAAAGTGCGATTAGCTTTGCTGATGATTTCGTCACACTGATGGCTCATGTTCATCTTGGAGTCCACTATGACTCGGAGATCCCTTTCCACTTCTGTGCTGCTGAGAGGGTCACTTCCCAGCCAGTAGATGTGCTGGAT
>NW_017729025.1:18336580-18343677 GCF_001723915.1 Gavialis gangeticus | reverse complement strand
CTTAATTTATTTATGAGAATGGAATGAGATACCATATCAAAGGCCTTGCTAAAGTCCAAGAAAACGACATCCACTTCTACTCCTGTGTCTAAGCATTTTGTGACCCTGTCATAAAACAAAACCAGATTGGTCAGGCATGATCTACCTGCTACAAATCCATGCTGGTTGCCCTGCTGCATTATTTTTCCTGCTGGACACAAATATGATCCTTCATAATCTTTTCAAAGACTTTTCCAAGGATGGAGGTGAGCCTGACTGGCCTATAATTACTTGGATCCTCCTTCCTCCCCCTCTTGAAAATAGGGACCACATTAGCCCTTTTCCAGTCCTCCGGGACCTGACCCAAGTGCCACAAGCGCTCAAACAGCCGTGCCAGTGGTTCTGCTATGACACCGGCCAATTCCTTCAGTACCCTTGGATGCAGCTCATCCGGGCCTGCTGACTTGAATACATCTAATCCGTCCAAGTGCCTCTGCACCAAGTCAGCTTCTACAGTTGTTGGGCTGGTGTCCCTCTGATGCCCATCTACGAACCCATCAGGAGGCTTATCTTGAGCCCTGTTCAAGAACACTGAGGCAAAAAAACTCATTGAAGAGCTCAGCCTTGTTCTCCCGTCTGTCACTAATTGCTCCTCCTTGTTCAGTAGGGGTCCTCTGCTGCCCTGTGCCTTCCTTTTACTCCCTACCTACCTAAAAAGGTTGTTTTTAATTTGTATTGCCAGCCTCACCTAGTAGTTGCTTTGGCTTTTCTAATGGCCTCCCTGCAAGTGCGGGCCAAGTATACTCCTCCTTGGTAGCTTCCCCCTGCGTCCACCGCCTATATGCCTCTTTTTTTGCCCTTAGGCTCCCCTGGATTTCCCTGTTTAGCCTGCAATTTTTTTGGTTCCTTTCCCCCTTTTCCCTCATACTGGGATAGTCTGCCTCTGCGCCTGAAGGATCGCTTCCTTTAGGAACGACCACCCTTCCTGAACAACCCTCTCGCCAATACTCCTATCCTGCAGTGCATCATTGACTAAACTCCTGAGCACGCTGAAGTTAGCCTTCTTAAAGTCAAGCACTTCCACCCTACTAGTTATCTTACCCATCCTACACCGTATGATGAATTTGACTGATTGGTGGTCACTGTCCCCAAGGTGACCACGAATCTGCAGCTCCACTACCAGGTTCTGCCCCGTAGCCAACACCAGGTCCAGTAAGGCATTCCCCCTAGTGGGACCGTATACCTCCTGTGTTAGGTGAAGGTCCTGCACATAGGTTAAGAACCTACATGAGCAGTTGGATTTGGCTGACTGCTCCTCCTCTTGTTTAGTTTCACTAGAAAATATAGGTAAGATCCTTGTTGCTGCAAGTATCTCCTAATTTCATTTGGCTGCAGTAGCATTTCATGACTGCTGGTGACTCTACCTACATCCAATGCAGTTACACTCTTGGGCACCCTTACTGAGGATGGACCAAAGGACAGACCTAGAAAGGACATAGGCTCCTAAGGCAGGACTTGGGTGGGATTGAGGTGCCCAAATCCAAAACTGCAGTCCTGAAAACCTGCACTCAGCTGCTGCCTAACTTCAAAGGTGCCTAAACTCCAAAGGTACCTCAGTTGTTTTCTCCTTCTGGTTCCCAGGCATCTAAAGACACACTTGTCTGTGCCATAGTGCCCCAGTCATAACAGAAGTGAGCAGCTCAGCACTTACCTCAACCCTAAGCCAGTCTGGATCTAGAAACTAGATAGTCTTCCACCTACACAACACTATTCAGTCAAACAAGGGCTCACCCAGGACAATTAGGAGCCTCTAGGATTAGGTGCCATCTGTCAGCACTTAAATTCTGCCTGACTCCTTCTGCTTGAGCTGCAGTTTCCAGGCTAAATTTCTTCTACGAAGTCATCAGTTCCCAGAGTTCCTGCTCTAGTTCCCCTCTGCACCCGGAGACAACCCCTCCCCACTCACCCAGTATCCAGGTTGGAACAAATTGCCCCATGTGATACTGCTGCTCATCTGTAACTACCCTGAGTTTCTCATAGAGCATCACCTTTCTTCTTTTCATTCAGCTCCATCATGATATTCCTCATAGTCCACTGGCTATTCTCTTATCATTGGGATGTGGTTTTCAATACAGTCCTGTATTTCTTTAATTGTTTTCCCATTGCAAAATTCATCACTTACATCTTAGACAGTCCACAAGGAGGTCTGGGGCTGAGAGGCAATTATTTGACTTCCTGACTTACAATGAAATAGCCTGAAGCTTGATATTTTAGTCATAGCCTATGACAGCAGAAAACACAGATCTACTTGGAGCAATTCATAAAAGTGCCCAGATAAAAATGAAAAATCCTTCATTTACATGTGAAAATAAAATCTTGTGTCTTTGCTCAAGAAAGGAACATTTTTTTTTCTTATTTTTTATACAGTTCAAGTTAATAACAAAAATGTGTTCATGGTAACATTTTAAATTATCTTTTTTAATTTAGATGAAATAAGGCAGTTAATTAAGGGATAATGTTCATAGTGGTAGAGCATACCAAGCAATAAATGGTTTTTGCAGGTGATTAAGTACTAAGTCTTTTGATAATCATGCAAGAAGTTTATTGCTAGTGCATACTCTAGTCAATGAATATTATTCTTATATTTTAATTATACAAGATACGATGATGTAGGAAGCCACAAATCTGGAAAAGTTAAAAAGAAAAAAAGAAAGAGAAGTAAAAAGAGGAACACAGGTCTTATATGTAAGGTACAAGACTGGGGCTCCAGAACAGAGTTGCTTTGGAATTAGAGTTACTGTCCCAGGAGCATCTTGAACAGTTTGAATTTTGTTCTAAATTCTGAAGGACGATGAAGACACAAACTTTTCTCCCTCTCTCCCCGCAACAGGGATTCCGGCAAATTTTGGTCCAAAAACATATAAATGTTTTGTTTAGATAATAACAAAATACAAAGCACATATAGAAATTGTATTAAATTATCATACCCATAGTAAAATGTGACGAGGTGACCAAAATGAGCTGAAATGATTCATTTGGACACGTTACATCACATTTCATCAAAATGGGCACGGTCTCGTGTTAGCCTTTCATTCTGATAAAACTGTTCTCCCAACATTTTTTTCAGCCAGGTGCTATTTAATAGACTGCTTGTATAACCTTGTCAACTCACTTAATCCCTCTGTACCTTAGTATCAATTTATGCAACAGGAATAATATTTCCTTTCTCCTACCCTTTGTCCATCTTGCCTTGCTCTTGAGAGAAAAGCCTGTCTTGAATTACATCATTACACAGCACCTCCAGCAGGGCCTTCATCTTGGTGAGGACCCCGTCATAGGTACAAATAATGGTAATATTAGGGCTGAAATAGCCTTTGATGCCACTGTCTCATAATTTGTAACTTCAGCTGTGAAGTCACAATGGAGATATAGATCACATCAGCTATTATTTGAGATAATATTTAAAGTGCCAGATTTTGAAGAGCTCTGTGTATGCCTTTGTGACTGCACAGAAATGGCTGAAGAGCCTTTCCAAGTTACCTTTTCACAGACTTCTTTTGTTTTGAGATTGAGTTGTTTTTTTTTCTTCCCCCCCCCCCTTGAGTTCACATGGAATATAACTGACAACCAGCTAGGCTAAAAGTAGCAAAATGAAAAATAATGAGACTGGGGAGCGACAATAAGCACAGGGATTATGGCCTGAATGGAAGCACAGCACTGAACACTGAGAGGCAGAGAAAACTAGCTGTAATTTTGGATAATGCACTTAAATCATCTGCACATTGTTTAGCAGCCATTAAGGAAAAGGCAAACAAGGATTTGGAGTAGGTCAGTGAAGCTGTACAGATGTGCCCCCACTGCTCTCGCCTTCAGAATAACTTGGAACCTCATCTGGAAGAGTGGGAGCACATGTAATCATCAATTTGGGCTACATGCAATGTCTATTAAGGCCCCCGTTGTCTTTGGATCAAACCCACATGAGGACGTCGCTGAGATTAGAAGGGCAGATGGCAACCATAATCGCAGTGGGTTTCTATGGGACTGATCTGTAATGAAGGATTAGTTAAACTTGGCTTCTGTAGCTTACATTAAAAGGGGATGAGGGTGGGGGCAGAAGAGAGAGCCAGAGTCCTTCTGTGCCACAGAGGCACCCTGGCAGCAAACAATGAGAGAAATACAACTGTTTGCCTTGTCCCATCATTCTCTTTGAAACATAATGATTTGAAAAAAAGAAGGAAAATGTGAGTCCATCATGCAAACTCTCAGGTTGGAAACATGAAGAGAAGGTGCTGGTTTCTTTCCTAAAGCCTAATCCACACTACACCCAAGCCCTTCTGCAGCGACACAACCCTCTTCTCCACTGGCAGAGCTGTGCCACCTCTGCCAAGTGGAAAAAGGCTCCTGCCACCATCCAGCAAGCAGCCTGAAGGAGTGTGTGAAAACTCCTACCCCTCTGTCCTGCTTCCGTGGTCTGTTCAATACCTGTTGCCTTCCCAGGATGCACTTTGTGTTCTTGTGCCACACCTGCTGAGTGGAGCCATGAAGAGATGCATGAAAATGCAAAGGCATGAAATCACTATGGTGACTTGGCAGTTACAGACACTGTCTGCCCAGAGAAGTCTTAGCAAGATAAGTAAAGACCAGGGGTCAAAATTCACTCCCCCTTGCACAAAGCCAAGGCATTGAGAAGTCTGCAGAGCAGCTGGGAAGGCAACATTGTAGGTCCTTCCCACTACTACCAGGGATTTTGCTATTACAGATCCAAGGGTTCTCCAAAGACCAACCCATACTCACCACCAAAAGTAGCCTCATGAGTCAGCCCTGCATGTGAACACCAGGACCACAAGAAAGAGAGGTAGGTACAGGCCTCCCCTGTTACTAATCACCTGGCTGATACAAAGAGAAGCCTAGTCCAATAGATTTGGCACCTGTTCTCTGCAGCTTTCTGAACTTCAACCTGACAGGCTTTTCCTCCTAAAGATGGGGGGGAAAAACTATACAGAAAGTCAGTTCAAGAACATACATTAAAGGAACTAGAGATCAAAGGACAGGTCAGCTTCAAAGAACTTGGAGCTGGAGTCTGTTTGGATGCAGGTCTCTTGCATCCGCAAAATTGGGGGGGAAATTGGTGTGATTTCTGGTATGTCCAGTCCCAGGCTGAAATAGTGCATGGGTAGCCTATTTAATACTGCAGCTACCATTTGTGGAGGAAGACAGAGTGCCTTAAAAGCTGACTTTTTAGACTCCAAAAATGATTTGATCTGCAATTGGCTGGTGACTGGTAGTAGAAAGAGCCTATACCAGTTCACCTATCCTTAGACCTGATACACACTACAACACTTTTCCAGCAACACCTTGACTTGGTGTCCTTCGGCATTCTGCACTCAGGGTGTTACGACTGTGTGCCGCAAAGAAGTCCCATTTATCCTCTGAATCTACAGAAGCGCACACATTTCAGAAATTCAGGCTAACCATCCACCTATCTTCCAACAGTGACTTTGTAACATAGGGCATTCATACATGCTCTGGGGGCAGGGGAGGGCAGGGGAGCTTTAATTAGAGCACTTTAATTGAAGTGCCCAGAGTGTTTTGTGCATCAGCATCCCTGTGCTTAAAAGTGGCAGTGGGGGCACTTTAAGTAAAGTTCATTCGACGAGCTTTAAAGTGCCCCCAACACCATTTTTTAGCACGGGGATGCTGATACACGAGATGCTGGAGGCTGCCGGAGCGCGGTAATTGGTTTCACTTTACAGTTTGGGAACAACGAATTTCCCATACCCTATCCCACTTCTTCGGTACCTAAATGGGATCCTATTCCACCCTGTTCATGTCCCCAAAGCCATCAACATGCCTAGAACAGCAAGCAGGTGAAGGATGCATCTACTTTTAAAAAACAGTTAAGGCTGCTTTTTGTGAGTTAGTCTTCAGACTAAAGAAGTGGCATATTACAAAAAGAGGGATATAAGGGTTCTTGTAGGGAGCTGAGTGCAGTGGACATGTAAGTGCCTAATACGGCCTATTCTAGCCCATACAGGTTGAGTCTCGACTCACTTCAGTGTCACCTTTGTGTAGCAATTCAGGGGAATTATGCTTAGCACACATATATCCATATCTGGACCCATAGACCTCCCAATACACCCTTTTTAACAGAGGAAATCCTCATAAAACATACACTTACTGTATATTACATATTAAAGATGGGACCCTACACATCATCTCCACTCAGCACCCCTCCAGGCTCAGTTGAAGCCTGTGCATACCATGTTTATGATCCTAGAGAAAGGTTCATAATTTAACCTGGAGAGAAATGCACAAAAACCTTGTTTGTTTGTTTTTTGATTATTCGCATATGTGAGAGTTAACAGAAAATTGGCTAGGTAATACCTTCCTCTAAACAGAGTTATAATCTGGAAAAAAAATATTAAGAGCTCAGCATTTCACAAGTCCAACCAGACATGCCTCCAGCTATCCTTTTATTTTTCCGTCCACATTTTGAAATGCTACATTCAAGAAAATGTATTGCTTTTAAATCATGTATACATGCATGTTTATTAAGTCATTACCAGTGCCTGCAGTCCAGAAAATCATTGTGGACTGCAATATCACATGTGCATCGAGCAATTAGATGAATAAATTAACCCTGAAAAAATTCTGCTTGGGGTAGAAGAGAGAAAGGCACGCTGTGAAAGTTATAACAACACTCTGAATATCAAATTTGTTTTGTATTTGAATAAATGATGCCTGTGTAGTGCTCACAGGGAAAAAAAAGAACTAATGATTATGATTACCTGTATCTTAAATACCTGAACGACCATGGAGAAAACAGTGAACTCACTCTGTATTTCTCTTCCAAAGTGCATTCCTCCTTCAGTGTGATTTTCTATGCTGCAGTGTTCTTTCAATTATTTCTTCCCCTCTCTCCGGAAAGAAAATTGGCAGAAAAAGTTGCCTGCAGGATAGAAGAAGGGTATTTTTATCAGCCTATGACTAGATTAAAAATCCTTTATCTGAAATTCAGCAGAGGATTGGCCTAAATTAAATTCAATCTCCACTTTGCTTCCAGGCTGTGTAAAAAAGTATCTCATGAACTGGATTTTTTTTTTCCTTTTTTTCTCTCT
>NW_017729025.1:18325459-18331580 GCF_001723915.1 Gavialis gangeticus | reverse complement strand
TCCAAAGGTTGAAATCTGGTGCAGTGAGGTGGTGCAGTTGGTATCTATGGAGACGGTCATGTTCAGCTGGCTCACTGCTTCAAAAAGTTTGGTGCAATTTGGAAAGAGTTCTTAAAATATTTTGGTAACTAAATTATTATTCCTTGCACACTTCTCTCTATTTTTTTGGTTTACACTTGTAGAAGTTACCTTTGAAAGAAGCAGGAGGAATAAAATGAGGACAGGAAAAGAACCTAAGAAGGAACTTCCAGCTAAAGTACGTGGTTGTTTCTTACCTGGGGGCACAGGGAGGGATGTCGTAGTCAAGTGGGCTGTTTGTGAAGCTGTTACTTCAACCTACCGCGTCATTAGCTTGGACCCTGGCTCCTCATGCTTGCCATAGTGCCCTCTTTATCTCCATAGAGACAATTCACATGGCAGAGCATTTGTGGAACCTGGGCTTGCATGAATTTTTAATGGCATTAATAATCACTGTTTGCACTGCTGCAGTGCAGTATTAGCACAGGTTTTAACTGGGTCATCAGGAACTTAATTCATCATAATATACGCTGTGTTATTTTTTTGCCTTTTTTAACCACTGACATAGTCACACTGTGTCAACCACACCCCCACACACTCACTTAATTACACCTATCACATCTGCTTCCAGCAACTCTCCTTTATTCACAGCATGTTCCATTGATATGCAGGGATGTGCACCTACGAGACACAGGTGAAAGGAGTACAAGCAAAACCAGGGAGTCCATGCAGAAAAGGGCAGGACCTAGAAGGCAGTGACTGTGTCCAGCGCTTTACACAGCTGATTGCATTGTAGCTATCTGCCCTTTGCTGGAGGGAGAGACAAAATTTGTCTCTCTCCCTCTTTTCCTTGATTGCACTTCCTGTTAGGAGATGCTTACAAAAAGTGTGTGTGTTGGGGGGCTTTCCCCAAATATTACATCCAGATATTTAGTTGCAATTTCTGAGCTGCTGCCTTCCCTGGCATGTACAGGAAGCAAACAGCCATTAGTGCAGGACAGCAGTGACTGCACAGAGCTGTGGACTGGGCAGAAATTTTTCATTTTTTTTTCATACATCATTTACAGCTTGCTGCAGCAATTCCAGAAAGTCTGCACTGATCTCCTTACGTTAACATGGAGCAAATGGGAAAGGAGATAGAATTATTCTGTTGTTATTTAAAAGTCCTGTCATGTCTGGGCACATTCGGTGTTGCCGCTGATTTCATTTTTAATATACTTCACAGCTGTAACGAAGTCCTCTCTTCGGATTACACCAGAGAGGCTTGAATAACACTGTTATAAACAATTTTGCTTACAACAGTTCTGTATTCTGTGTCTCCCTTTGCTTGTCTGTTCTGTATTTTATCTTAATAGCACTGGCAGGACTAAGAAGTTTTGCATCGAGGGTGTCAGCAGCAGTGGTAGTTGCTGCTGTTCTTGCCCCCACCCCAAGATGGTGCCCAGGGCTGAGGTGCTTCTTGCCCAACCCTCGTTATGCTACTGATTAATAGTAGGCACTGGATTCTGATTTATTTAGATATGCTGGTATAAATCCAGAGCATCTCCACTGAGATCTGGTGGAGCTACTTCAGATTTACAGCAATGTAATTGAGATCAAGATATGGCCTGGGATCTTGTTTCTAAATAGCTTCAACAGTCCTTGCTGTGCATTCCTCACTTGGGATTGCAAAGGAGTAGGGGAGAAGTGGGTCAGAAATGACAAAGAGTCACTACTAATCCAGCAGTTAGCTGTTTGCCCTCTGCACTCCAGTTACTCCCCCTGTAAAAACAAATAGGGAGAACAAAAGCTACTTCCCTGCCTCCCATAGTGATTGGGAGGATTACATTAGTTAATGTTTGTACAACACTGTGGGCCAAATTCCCAGCTAATTTATAATCTGGACAAGTCAGTTGGGACGGATGAAGGCGCGAGTCAGAACAGAATTTGGGCTTATGTAGATGAAGAATGTCAAATGCGCCACAAATGTGATCAGGACTTGTAGTAGAGATGGTATTAGACCATCAAGATTTTTGCAAAAAAATTCTTTAATTGCAAGCTTTCAGGCACAAACACCCTTCATCAGGCGTCAGAGAAAAGATTGTTAAAAGTTCTCCTGGGTAGAAATGGAAGTTCATATTTCATAGGATTCACAGAGGAGTCAGTAGATGGAAAACTCCTCTGGGCAGTCAGTTCATAGCTGGTGTGGAGCCTCTCACCTCCTGTGAGGATGCAAATTACCTTGAAACAAAGGCAGATGCAGGATCTCAGGTTTCAGGTGGTCACAGTTGCTTCCTGCTTGGGAAAATATGAAGATTTCAGTTCAAAATGCATGTATTTTAATCTTGCATTGTTCTATGCCTGGGAATGCACAGTCACAATCATCTTATCATTTAAATTGCAAATTCCTTTAAACAGAGAAGCTGTCATTTGTGACGTGTTCGGATGGCACATGGCATGATGGAACTCCAACATGGTCCACCTCCACAGGTGTAGATGATGATAGGTATTAAATGATGGTGGTCCACTCACCCAGGTACGTAGCAGGGACATAACCCAACTATGTTGGAAGTAAGCAGCAGGAGCAGCTATGACCTTGGGAAAACCTGTTTGGATGCAGTGTCAGATGGCAACATGGCATAAGACAGGAGGCGAAGAAAATATTAACCAAGCAAAACTGAGACACAAGGAACTAGCGTCAAACAATGTGGCTCCATTTGGGTCAAGCAGCGGCTGACCTGATTTTTCGGACTAGAGTGTTTTCTATCAGGACCATGGGCTTATTTGACTTAACACACGCTGCCAATAAACAATAAAAATTTCCCATGCTTAATCTGCTGCTCACATTTCCCCAGATGCACTGTGACCATTTTGGATATTTTATTGACAGTGGTAAAGCACAGTCACACATCCTTAAGGTAACGAGAAGTGAGCACAAAATGTCTAATTCTGGGGGTTTTGTTGTTTGGAAGGTCATTCTGGACAGTGATTTCATGTGGCTGCATCAGAACATATGGCAGCGTTGCTTGCACTACTTATCAAGGGCAGCAGTAATCGCCCTTCCCAGCCCGTACCAGTATATGCTGTTGAATGGTTGACAATATGTTCCGGTAAACAAACCCATCCAGATAGAGACCCTGCTGTTATCCTTTTCCCCTTTGATTCCAGGCCAGGAACATCTCATGTGTCATGTGCAAGGCATGACTTTCAGAGATGCAAGAGAGCTGTGAAATATGCTGGTACCAGCTGCACCAGGAAACACCATTCAGCCCTGAGGGCAATTTAGTATGTGATAATTCTGGGCCTCATCTTATAAGGAAAGACTGAGAAAATAGTCCCCCATTTACATCCATTCCCCATCTACCTAAATGAGAAGCTACCATATTTTCTCATATATAATACACAGCAGTCCCTCAAAATTCAGACGCTCAGTTACTCTGCTACTTACTGGCTGCATCTACATGAGATGCTGACTGCACTGTTGCTACTGCATGGGCATTAAGTACTTGCATACACAAGTAGCTCACTACTACTGCACAGTAGTATTGCGTCCCGGTTCATGTTATACAAAGCTACTGCACGGTAGTAATGAGCTACTGCAGTAGTAAGGAGCTGCTGCGCAGTCAGCATCTCATGCAGATGTGGCCACTGCTGCTTACCAGCATTTTCAAAGAAATATCTTTTTTCTTCATTCAGCCTCTCAGAAACAAGATGAGTCTTTTATTCAGGACCATGTTGTAGTCAAGAAAATACAACCATGAAACATTTCCATGAGGGAGGTTTCTTCAGTTTTCCCATATTGACACGATAAATACAATTTGGATGAACTTATGTGTGGTACATTTAACAATAATTATATATACGTTTCTTAGCATCATTATTGGCTAAGGACCATATTCTACCATTCTTAGTCATATAAAGTAGTTTTCTGCTTAAATCTGTAGGGATAAGGTGCTTGTACACGTGAGTCAACGTGACCTCATCATTTCAGTTTCCATCACTGTATATATGTGGTTCTCCTGCTGGCCACAGGAGCCTGCTGGGGGCGGAGGTGGCAAGGGGCCTGGTCCTTTTTTTTTTTTCCAGCAGAGCATACCTGCCTCTCCCATGGTCGGGGGCTATTGATCTGTGCCATTAATCTTTCAGCTCGTCCCCTGGCTGCAGGAAAGATGAGCTGGCTCCTCAAAAAAAAAATAAAAAAGTATCAAAAGGATTGGGCCCCTCATCCCTTCTGCCTTCAGCAGGCTCCTGCGGTCAGCAGGATGTCTCAGGCCACTTAAGAACAGGCTGGCTTGCCCCTGGGACAGCGCAGGAAGGCAGCAGGAGGATGGCTGGTGTTGCTGGCAGCTGAAGTCAGCGGGGATGGTGAATGGGGCACTGGCAGCCCAGGTGGGCTGCTAGCTGGCCAAGTGCTGCCCCAGCTCAGAGGTTCCCAATCCAACACTTCCCCAAGCCTGCCCAGGCTTCCAGTGCCCTGGACACCATCCCCACCACCTTCTTTGGTTGCCAGCAAGCCCAGCTGCTCTTCTGCCACCTCCCCGTGCTGCCCCGGGGCAAGCTGGGTGTGCTGGCAAGCAGAGAAGGAGTTGGGAATGGTGCATGGGGCACTGGAAGCCCAGACAGGCTCAGGGAAGCATTGGACTGGGTGCCTCCAAGCTGGGGCAGCACCCAGCCAACTGGCGGCCTGCTTGGGCTTCCAGCACCCTGTGCACTGTCCCTGCTACCTTCTCTGGCTGTCAGCAAACCCAACCACCCTCCTGCCACCTTCCTGCGCTGCTCCAGGGGCAAGCCAGCCTGCTCCCAGGCAGCCCCAGGCATCCTACCAGCCGCAGGAGCCTGCGAAAGGCAGAAGCAGCGAGGGACCCAATCCTTTTTTTCTGCAGAGCCTGTCCGCCTCTCTTGCAGTCAGGGGGCGAGCTGAGTAATGGCTGCACCATTCCAAATTGCATTGCTGCAAACTAAACTTCATCTGGATCTAGTTTATTTTGCAATGATGCAAACTCATTTAAAACCCACAAAACATGGATACGTAACGTGTGACACCATTAAGCCACACAAAAGGACATTTTCGTCACATGTACAAGCACCCATAATTTGCAAAGTAAGCAATTATTCCAGGTGAATAAGAGAGTTAGGTCTGAGAATACCTACATTTCAACACTTCAAGATCCCTGAAGTGAAGATAAATGGAAGGAACAGGTGAAAAGTTTAGAAAGAATTATTTGTATCTCAGGTGATGATGGACCAGATAGAATATGTTATCAGCACTAGTTCTTTGAAGCACATTTGAAGGAAGAATATTTGACTTCTGTGGTGGTAGCATAAAACCTGTCCCTACAGCGGTTACCGGCAAAAGTCCCCCCGGCTTCAATAAAGCCAAGATTTCTCCCCTAAGAATTTACTGATTGCAATGCTAGGTCTATGTCCTCTTCCACATTTGGTCTCACCTACTTCTGCAGCATTTGCATCATACAAACTGTAAGCTAGATTAGATTAATTCAGAAATACAACTTTATAATGTACATGCAATATTAGTATGTGCCATAAGAGCATCTCAACAATTTGTTGTTAGTTGCAACAAGGATGGAATCATAGAGCGATACAAAAGTAGGGCTAGAAGGGACCTCCAGAGGTCATGCATTTCAACCCCCTGCCAAAGGCAAGATCATACCTATCCAAGCCATCCCATACAAATCTGTGTCTAAAAAATTAGTAAAACTACACAGTCAGCACTTTCACACAACCTAACCTGCCATAGGTAAAGAAGGGGGACAATGGTGGTCAGTGCCCTGCTGCTGCAATGGTTGTGTAAATATGCCTGAGAGAGCCACACCTCCTGCTGCAGGGGAAGGCAGACATCCCACAGTCCATACCAGTCTGACCATGGAGTAAAATTCCTTCCTGACCACAGATGTTGTGATAGGTCTAACCCTGAGCAGAGAAGCAAAATCCTCTAGCCAGCAACCTCCAGGTTTTAGATCCAGCAGGAGCTGGGCACACCCCAGTCAAAATCTCCAGCCTTAGCTGCAGCCAACACCTAATCCTTCTGTGGGTGGCAAACCCCACCTCCCCCTCCCACCCCACCCCCCCAAAAATCAACTTAATGTAAATCTCCAAGGCATTT
>NW_017729025.1:18310821-18325410 GCF_001723915.1 Gavialis gangeticus | reverse complement strand
CCCACCCCACCCCCCAAAAAACACCCTGACCTATATATCAACATATCAACAGAATGGGAAAAAATACCTTCCTGGTTCCCATGCAGCCACCAGCAAAGACCAGAAGTATGAGATATACCCATATGACAGTATAGGCATACCTATTCCTAGCGCATCCCTGACCAATGTTAATCCAACCTCTTCTTGAACACCTGCAATGATACAAATGCCACAGCTTCCCCACGCAGTCCGTTCCACTGCCTCACTATTCTAACAGTAAAGAAGGTTTTCCTGATATCCTATCTAAACCTACTTTGGGGTAACTTCAAGCCACTGGCCCATGTCTTGCTCTCTGCAGCAAGAGAGAAAGGGCATATTCCCTCTTCTTTATGCCAGGCCTTCAGATATTTGAAGACCAATCTCATGTCCCCACTTAATCATCTTTTCCTCAGGCTGAACATGCCCGTTGTTGTTTTTTTTTCAACCTCTCCCTGCATGGCTTGCCTTCCAGCTTTTTTTCATTATCACCTGCCTCTGAACCCTTTTCCATGTCCCTTTTAAAATGTGGAGCCAAAAAGTGCATGCAGTATCCTAAATGAGGCCGAATTAGTGCCAAGTAAAGAGGCACTGTCAACTCCCATGCCTTGCACCTAATGCTTCTTATTATACAATCCAAGATTGCTGATTGTGCAGCTACCTCAAGCTGCAGATTCATACTAAGTCAGTGATCCACCAAGACTCCTAAATTTGTCTTCATAGTGCTGCCATTCAGCCAGGCATCACCCATTTTGTGTTTGTATTTTTGATCATTCTTCCCAAGGAGCAGCACCTTGCATTTGTCAGCACTGGACTTCATCCTTTTAGCTGCAGCTCTGCTTTCCAATCTGTGTTCCTGTCCTCCGCTGTGTTTGCAGTCCTTCCCAGTTTTGTGTCATCTGCAAATTTTGCTCAAGGAGCTCTCTATTCCGGCATCCAAATTGTTAATAGACATGTTGAACAGCACTGAGCTTAGGACAGACCCCCGTGGAACTCTGCTCAAAACCTCCTGCCATTCTGACATGGATACATTTATAATTACCCTTGGCTTGCTGCTATTGAGCCAGCTGTCTATTGACCTCATAACAGTTTTATCTAGCTTGCATTTTTCCAATTGCTTTATTAGAAAGCCAGGTGGGACTTTGTCAGAAGCCTTGCTGAAATCCAGATACACTATATCCACACCATTCCCTTCATCTACCCAACTGGTTATCTTGTTGAAGAAGAAGATCAAGCTAATTTGGCACATTTTGTTCATAGTGATAGGCTTTTCCTTCTCTGGACGATTGGAACTGGACCTCTTTATGATATGCTCCAATAACTTGCCAGGTATCAATATGAGACTAAGCAGTCTATAGCTCCCTGGGTCCTCCTTTTTTGCCTTTTTAAAGAGAGGCACTACACTGGTTCTTTTCCAGACCTCTGGTACCTCACCCATCTCCCATGACTTTATAAATATTTTTGCCATGGGAGTCAGGCTCTCCTTTGCCAGGTCCCTTGGATGAAATTCATTGGGCCCTGCAGCCATGAATTCATTCAGACCCATCAAAAGCTCTCTGACTGTTATCTCATCCCTCATCTTGCCCCCTTCCTTAGCTAAATAGACTGCATTAGATGTCTGGCTGCAACTTATTTTTTTTTGTTAAGACTGAGACAAAATAGACGTTGAGTATATCTGCCTTCTCTGCATCTTCTGTAGAAAGAGTTCACCCTGGCTATTTAACAGCTTCCTTGGAAAAGCTTTTTGTTGGGCTTCCAATACTGTGCACTTTAGAAGCTTCCAGCCTTCCTTCATCTGTCCTCCCACGGCACCATGACTATTATATCTCCTTAAGTTAGTTGAAATTTGCCTTGTAAAAATCCAGTGCCTTAGTTCTGCTGACTTTATACTTTCTCCATCTCAGGATCATAGTTTCGTAGTTATTAGGGTTGGAAGGGACCTATTAGATTCCATAGACGTCAGGGCTGGAAGGGACCTTGGAAGATCATCGAGTCCAACCTCCTGCCCTGGGCAGGAAAGAGCACTGGGGTCAGATGACCCCAGCCAGGTGTCTGTCCAATCTCCTTTTGAATATTTCCAAGGAAGGGGACAACACCACCTCCCTTGGAAGCCTATTCCATATTTTGGCAGCCCTCACTGTAAAGAACTTTTTCCTGATGTCCAGCCTGAATTTGCTCTCTCTTAACTTGTGTCCATTGTTTCATGATTTCTATCATACCACAATCGCTTCCTCCCAAGTTTTTCATCACCTTCATATGCTCCATCAGTTCTTTCCTATTGGTCAGGATAAGATCCATAAATCCATGCACATCTCTCTCTTACACAGACACACACTCACATACACACACACCTCTTGCTCCCTGGCCCCCTCCTACAGTACACTCCCAGGCAAACGCCCTCTGTTTACTTCTCCTTTGTTTGCTGTCATTGGAACTTCCTTGATTGCTAATATTCTTCAGTAAGCATCTCTGTTGCAGTAACTTCAAAGTAAAAGGCAAATTGGGACTATCTGGGAGTTTTCAGATATGTTTGTTAGAAAAACAGTTTGGTATGAAGTTTTCATAGAAAAGTAGGGCTGGAAGAGAACTTCAGAGATCAGCTACCCAACCCCTCTGTGATGTCTGATTTATAAAATATAATTATAATTGACGATGCCTGTTTTATATAATATAAACTCTGATTAATGTAGGACTCCATACATTTGCATTTTGTTACAACCAACCTGTTACAGGGCATCATTTTCAAGGACTTTACCTAGAGATACAGAGCTACTTTGCTGGCTCACACTGCTAACCAGAACTAGCAGGTCTTTTATTCTGTCCAATTCAGAAGCATATAAAGATAGAGAGTAGATCTGGTTAAAAGAAAAAGAGGAATAAGGGGTTTGAGGGTCGGAGGGGGTTGGGTTTTTTGTTTTGGTTTGGTTTTGGGGTAGTTGGGGTTTGGGGGGGGAGGGTTTGAAACACCTGAAACATTACATGGAAATGCAATCCTTGATTTTTTTGCCCACATGTCCATTTCAACACTGTTTGACCAACTGTAGTTGATCATCATTCTAAGGCAGAGGGAATTAGGAGCAGCAATCCTTAGAAATGGGTGAGGTGGAAACATAGTCCGTGTGTTTGCTGTATAAGGAGCAGGAGGAGGATGCTACCCAGCTATACTGCTCTTAAGACACCGGTATTTTTCACAGTACCAAAGAAAGACAGACCCTTAAAATGGTACATAGCCCTGAAGGGTATCCATATGAGTGCTCAGACGGATTCTCTACAATGATCTTGCACATCTGTAAGAAGATTATTTTTAGTAGTATTAAGAAAGCCCCCGAGAAGACTGGATCCCAGTCTAGTGGTATGAAAAGTGTGTTCTGTGGATCCTTGGGGTTCTGTGACACGCCATCTGGGGTTCTGCAAAAAGACTGAAGGTAATAATGGAGCAAGGCAGCAGGCAGTGAACTGTCACTGCTGGGCCAGGTCTCCTGGCTCCATGCTAGGATAGGGGTAGAGGTTCCTTGGCAGAAGAAGGGATGTGAAATGGTTCCAGGATTTTAGGAAATTTGAAAAACATTGTTCTAGGCTTTGTACACACAGCAGAAAGACCTTGCTGAAAGAACTAATGATTTAACTAGACAGACAAAAGGCATGGGAAAAGAATGGTCACAGAAGGATTTACTATGTGTAAAAAGAGTGATACCCTCATTCACCTTATTAAAAACATATTCAGACACATCTCGACCTGTTTGTAGTTTAGAACTGATTATCAAATTAGTGAGACAAAATATCATGGTCCTTTCAGACAACAGGAGTTACTGTCATTGCTATGGAATACTGAAATAAATATGAGAACCACACTTTGCCTTTGGTCTGGGGATCAAAAGTCAGGACTAAGACCTCCTAAGAAGCTGCAGGATTTGTAAAATTGCCTGTTGCTTGTACCCTTTGTTGTACTGAACAGTCTGGATGCAGCATATGTGAAAGATTAAAAGAACATCAGGCAGCTGTTAGAGGTTTGCATGTTATGAACTCAGTTTTGGCACTCATCTGTATGAAGAGAGAAGGAGAAGGAATAGTATAAAGGTGGGGAGAGCATGATGGAATTAGAAGTTTTCATGGGGTTTCTGTAAGGGAAAATGGTTTGAAAGCTGTGTATACAGATGAGCTCTAGCTGTGCCCATTATGCCATCCTGATTTATTGGGCTGTTATACTTCTCTAATTGTTTGCATACACCTGTGTTTATCCAAGAAGATGCCCCTGGGTGTTTTCAATGAGAATATTGTACTTCATTCTGTACTGTGATTTTAATTTTTAATAAAATATTTGTTCACAACCACTGAGACAGTGGAGATGGTCCACATCCATGATGAAGAACTTACAGGTGTGGTACCAAGTCACTGGGGTGTTGAGACTCGGGCATAGCACAGTGCTAAACATGTACTAAATCTTACAGCATGGCCACACAACCCATTTGCTACAGAACAAACTGACTTTGCTCATTGGTAGAAGCATAGTGGACACATAACACAGCCTTATGCCAGTGCAAGTCACCCCACTCTCAGGTAGGAGCAGTCTCAGGCAGAGCTGTGCACTCCACTCTCCCCTCAGAAAGTGAGGAGCCTGCTCTCCTTGTTAGTTGTATCTCAGGGCAGTGCCATGGCAAGGATATTGGGCACTCGGGGAAAAGCCTGCAGTGGCAACCCGCCCTTGCCCCGCACACAGATCTGGGGGGCACACACCACCCCCCATGCTTGCCTGGGAGTATATGCAGCTGTGGGAGCTGCCCTCCCCTTGTCCCCATGCCCCCCCAAAGTGAGCTGCTTGCAGCTCTGTCCTGTGCCCCACCCCAGCTGGGCAATACCTGTTGGTGCCCCTTCACTTTGGCACCTGGGGAGGTTGTCCCACTCACCCCCCGTCTTGCTACAGCACTGCCTCAGGGTAACCTTTTTCCCATTACAAACTGACTCCCCAACCAACGAAGTTGTTTATAGATGTGCTTCAGGAATGGGAGAGGTGGGTGCTTGTCAACCAAGGATTAATTAAAGCGCCCCCAATGCCATCTTTCAGTGTGGGGACACTGATCGACGAGACACTGGAGGCTGCTGGAAATCAGTAATTCCCACGCTCCAGCAGTAGTTGCCACACTCCACTCAATTAATCGAGCCTGCTCTAACGCACTGTAATAACAGCGTGTCAGAGCAGCCTCACTGCACATGTATAGGTGCCCCTAGTGCCCAGATGCTGTAATAAACCCTTTTGTAAGCCATCATCATGGGAAACTGGCTGCATATCCAGTCTTTCCTATGGAGAAAACTTACTATGGGCTTAAACTTACTCCTGGTTGCGGGTCATGGGTATAGAAGTGATAGGTGCATAGAAGAAGTAAACAGAAGACTCTGGTGATGGTGCTACTGAAAGGGCTTCAGCTTCTTCAACCATGGCACACACCTCAGGGACTATGGCCTTTTGGGAAGAGACAGCATCCACCTCATGCCAGAGGGGAAGAACCTCTTCTTGGCCAGAATGGTGGACCTCCTGGACAGGGTTTTAAACTGAGATTGATGGGCCGTCAACCACCAACATAAACTCGAGAAATGGCAACCTCAAAACCAGCATCTCAGGGTACAATAGGAAGCCTTCTCTGACACCAGCCAATGGATACATTATTCCACCATTTACCAGAAAGCCTAGGGCCTCCATTGGCAAACTTAGTTGACTGTACACTAATGCCAGAAGCGTGGGAAACAAGCAGAAGGAACTGTCCCTCATAATAACCAACAAGCAATACTATCTAATAGGGATTGCAGACACCTGATGGGAGTCCACCTATGGCTGGACCATAGACATAGCGGGATACATCCTGTATAGGAGAGATCATATTGGGAAGAAGTGCAGAGGAGTTGCTGTTTATGTAAAGGAACATTACACCTCCCTTGAAGCACAGATTGGATTCAAAGAAGGGCAACTTGAGACCCTCTGGGTCAAGATACAGGGAGAGCATGGGGAAGGGGACTTGACAGTAGGAGTCTATTACAGACCTCTGAACCAAGAGGGACAGCTTGACAAAGAACTCTCTAGAGAACTGGCAGAGGCTGCACGCTCGCAAAGCATGGTCATCACGGCTGACTTCAACTACCCAGACATCTAGTGGGATGACCACTCAGCTAGACCTGATCACTCACAAAGTTTCCTCAGTTGCATCAAGGAGCTCTGTCTAACTCAAGAAGGGTACGAGCTGACCAGGGACAAGACACTCCTAGACTTGGTTCTGGCAAAAGGGGACCATCTAGTGAGCAACCTTCAGATTGAAGGGAAATTGGGCAACAGCAACCATGAGATGGTCATGTTCTCCATCCACTGCAAGCCAGGAAAATCAGCCAGTAGGGTAGAAATTCCTGATTTTTGGAAATCTGATTTCCACAAGCTCAGGAGATTGGTTGGCGAGGTCCTGCAGGACCACAGTCCAATGAGGAAGGGAGTACAACAAGGGTTGTTCCTTAAGGAAGCAATCCTAAAAGCTCAAAGAAAGTCTATTCCCTCTCACAAGAAAGGCAGAAGAGCTGGGAGACCCCCTTGGCTCAACAGAGAAGTCATGGACCTTCTGAAATTAAAACAAGAAGCCTAAAAGGAATGTAAGTCGGGAACAGCTACCAAAGAGTAGTATTCATCAGCAGCCCACACCTGTAGGGAGCAGATCGGGGAGCAAAACACTAACCAAACATAAACTGGCAACCGGAATCAAGGACAACAAAAAGACTATCTTTAGATATTTAGGAAATCACAAAAGGAACACAGGAAGCATAGGGCCCCTGATAAATGAAATCGGATGCCTGCTAACTGACATTAAGGACAAAACTGAACTCCTGAAATAATACTTCATGTTGGTATTTCAACAGTCCAAGTGTATTAGCCTGCTTGACGGGTTACAGGAGGACCATGGCGGGGGTGACCACCCTCCCATGGTTGACCTAGATCTTGTGGGGGAGCACCGTCAAAGGCTATATATCTATGAGTCAGCAGGACCAGATGAACTACACCTGAGAGTGCCAAAAGAATTGGCCAACATCATCACACAACCAATGGCAAAGTTAGTTGAAGACTCATGGTGCTTGGGAAAGGTCCCAGAAGACTGGAAAAAAGCCAGTGGGGTACCTATCTTTAAGAAAGGGATAAAGGAGGACATATGAAACTACAGGCCAATCAGTTTGACCTCAATCCCAGGCAAAATCCTGGAGAAACTCATCAAAGAATCCATCACACACAGGCTAACTGAAGGTGGTATTTTGAAGGATAGCCAACATGGCTTCATTATGGGCAGGTCATGCCAGACCAACTCCTTTTCCTTCTACTATCAGGTTACTCACCACCTGGATAATGGAAATGAGGTTGATGTCATATACTTGGACTTCAAAAAGGCCTTTAACCTGGTCTCCCATGATGTCCTCATGGTCAAAATGGGAAAATGCAGCCTTGACCACTTCACAGGTCAGTGGCTAGGAAATTGGCTTTGTGGTAGAACCCAAAGGGTACTGAGTGATGGAACTAAGTCATCGTGGCAGAAGGTGGCCAGTGGCCTCCCTCAGGGTTCAGTACTCGGATCAGTGCTCTTCAACATGTTCGTTAACAATTTGGATACAGGTATTATAAGCAATCTGGCAAAGTTCACTGACAACACCAAGCTATGGGGGAGCTTTGTCATCAGGGTTGTCCCTGGGGGGGGGCAAATCAGGGCAACTGCCCCAGGCCCCATGCTTTGGGGGAGGCCCGTGGAGAGGCCCCGCCACGGCCACCGCACGTTGCCGCCACTGAGTGCTGCTGCCTCATCCTCCCACTCTACTCGGCCTTGGTGAGACTGCAACTGGAGTACTGCATCCAGTTCTGGGCACCACACTTCAAGAGGGATGTGGAGAAGCTCAAGATAATCCAGAGGAGGGCCACATGTATGATTAGATGCCTGGAGACCAAGACATATGAGGAAAAACTGAGGGACTTGGGATTGTTCAGCCTGGAGAAGAGAAGACTCAGGGGGGACTTGGTTGCATCCTACAGGTATATCAGGGGCGTACATCAGGGCTTGGTGGAGATTTTATTCACTAAGGCTCCCAGGGGGAGGACAAGAAATAATGGACACAAGCTGACTGAAGATCTCTTCAGGCTAGAAATAAGGAAAAACTTCTTTACAAGCTGAGTAAATGACCTGGAAGATGGGATGGAGTGAAGCCTCAGCAAGTTTGCAGATTATACCAAACTGTGGGGAATAGTAAGCTGGATTGTATTATAGGAGTGTCACTTGCAAATAAAAGGAACTGATTCTTCCACTCTATTAAGCACTGGTGAGGCCTCATCTGGAGTACTATATCCAGTTTTAGGCCCCATACTTCAACAAGGTGTGAACAGATTGGGAAGACTCCAGTGGAGAATGACAAAAATGTTGAGGGGCCTGAGAAGCAAGACTTATGAGGAAAGGCTGAAAGAGCTAGGGTCTGGAGAAGAGAAGACAGAGGGGAGATTTGATAACATCCTTCAAAAAGTTGAAGGCCACAGGGGACAGGAGTAGAAGCAATTTTCTCAAGCTGCAGCAGAGGAAATTTAAGAAACTTCCCAACTGTGAGCATGGCCAAGCATTGGAATAGACTACCTGAAGAATTTGTGGAAATGTTATGGAGTGAACTGGGATCCCAGAAGGCAATCTGACTTGAAGTACATTAAAACCTCTGGTAAACAGTTTGCTAGTACCAAAGTACATGCACCATATCCTCAAAGGGTGAAAAATTGAGGGAAAATGGGAAGATGTTTCTCAGATATAGAGTGGTAGGGGCCAGATATGCCTGGATGGAATGGTCAATAGATTTCTTCACCAAATAGTTACTAAACTTACAAGAGATGGTGCTGTTTTAGACTTGTTTTCAGTCTGAGTAGCAGCCCAAAAAGAAGGAGCTTGCTAACAGAATTTGCAAAGTTAGGATACTTCATCAATGCAGAGGAGAATCAGGATATCATACAGGAAGAAAGGGATGGTCTTGAAGACAAGAACAATTGAAACAGGGTGAAATATAAACAGCACAAACTGCAAGGCCATACACCTTTGTACAAGGCATAGGTGAGACAAGCCACAGTCATACTGTGGTCAGTTCTTGTCACCCATGTTCAAGACATTAATTTGAAATGGAGCAGGTACAAGGAAGGATGAGCAAAAGGTGGGAGAACCTGAGAAGACCAAAAGACCTTGGCTTGTTTAGCTTAGCAGAATGATGGCTGGAGTAGGAGGCAACTTCTGTCTTTAGATATATGAGGCAGTAAACAACAAGGAGGGGACACAATTTTTAACTTAAAGAACAGTGTTGGCACAAAATACAAATGGGTATAACCTGATCATGAAAAAATCCTGGCTAGAAATTAAAAGATGACTTCTAACCACTCTAAGAGTGAGGCTCTGGAGGATATGGTGGCCTAATACAAGAGGAAGAGTGGAAGTTTCACCAAGTGCAGTCCTCTGTCCCTGGTTTACACAGCGCTAAATGGACATACCAACAACTGCAGCACTGAATTACTGGTAGTTGCTCCTACAGAAAGGAGAAGTGAAGTTACCCTGAAGTACATTAAACCAACCCAACACGCAGTGTTCTGCCCTGCAATGGCAAGATTTCTTATACATCAAGTATGCCTCAATATGTACCCGTGTATGCACCACTGGGTGCATCTACACACGCACGCAACTGTACAGTTGTTACTGTGCAGTCTTTTAGTTCTTGCTTTAGCGCAGTCATTTAGTAACTTGTCATTACTGCGCAGTCCCGGTGGCGCACAGTTTGTTTCCAACTGTGCAGTCACACTGGGGTCATGGGTTGCACCTGCCAATGCCATGATACCGTAGCGATGAGCTACGTCACCGTAGCTTGTCACTATGGCAATGTAGCGTCTCACAGATGTACCCACTGAGTACACTTCACTGGCTTTTGTACACACTGGGATAGAGCTCTGGGTCACCATCCAGTTGCTATGTGCTGCACAGTACGTTATGGGAACACGGGGGTGACATCAGCCTGCAGTAGCCTGTTCTTCATCACCTATTCCCAAATTTCCCAGCCTAGTGCAGAGGCATGCTGGGTTCAAGGCAGGACATGAACCTGAGCAATCTCCAGCTAACGTAGTGGGCCATAAGGAACCACTGCTACTGAAGTAACTTAGAACAATTCTTTCCACCTTTTCTTGGGTGCAGTGCCAAGCACAGCCCCAGAGAGCTAGTCCAATGCCAAGACTTGACCCTTATCTCCTCCAGTACAGGAATTTGCTGGTGCAATAAATGACAGATCAAGCGACTCAGAGGACTGTATCTATCTCATCATATTCTCAAAGATGTAGCTGAGAAACTTCCCACAGCATATACTTTTGTCCTTCAGGCTGATACTTCCCAAGATAGAGGTGAACCAGCAGTCAGTGAAGATGATTAACAGTGAGCAATTTCTCTCTTTCTACTGAACTATTCCTGCCTCACCCCCGCCAGAAAACTGAGTCACAGCTGCACTGCCTAAAATACACACCACAGTCAGAAACTAGCTTGACTCAGTTCCAGATCTTGCATGAGTAGCTTTATGCACCTAAGGGGCCTGTGGAGGGGCTTTCTTGTGCACTGTGAGAGTAGAAACCTTCAGCAAGGGAAAAGGAAATACATTTACAGGACACACATGCCACCTTCTCATTTCCCTCCATATATGTTTCTGTTAGAAATGGGCCCTGCCCAGTATGACCAGCCCTTCCCAGAGGGCAAAGGGTTGTTCCAGGTCTGGGGCTGGACCCAACCCCTCTTTCTATGGTACGTGTTATCCTTCATGTACCTGGTGCCAGTTTAACATTAAATGGAGAGACAAGCCAATGAAGGGAATCTAAAAGACCAAACCAAAACTTTACCTAAAATTTGACCTCTGCTTGAACCAAAACTTCTTCTGGAATTTGAAAGAAGGGGAGGAGGATGATATTTGGTGAGTATCCACCTGTGGCCTTGATCCTGGGAACTCAGCTGACTTGGCATAGCCACTCATCCTGGTCTGCTATCTCCTCAGCTTGTCTGAATGCTCATTCTTGTCTAGGTGGTAGCTGTGGCAGACCAGATACCTGCAACAGAGGTTCTCACAACATGTCCAGCCCAGGCAAAGCCAACAGCCATCAGAAGACTGTTCAAGGGTTTATACTAGGTTACAAAAGTTTAATGCTCAGGGTTTCATGCTCAGGAAGACTCTTCAGAAAGCTCCTTCCCTCAGTGTCCCCAATTAAAGACATTTGAATGCATCTGAAGCATCTGAAAATGAATCATTATGTACAATTTCAGACAATAAGTGGGAGAAGAGCTGAAGCATACAGGAGTACACTCTATCCTCCCAAACTATTCATGTGAGACCTCTGAGAATTAGGTTGCTGAGCAGATGGGCATAGATATCACCAGAAAATGTCACATGCTGGTAGCCACAGTATAATCCTGTTGCTTTTGAGTTCCTGCGTAACAGTTTCCCAAATGGCCCAGAGGAAATGCTGCTCCTTCTCCCCTGCATGAAAGTACAGCTGAGAGTGACTAGCTATGAAGAGAAGAGGAGCACATCAGCCCTAAGGCACCAGCTCCTGCCTCAAGCAGATTTTTCACAACTGAACTGGATCAATCACACCAACAAGCCTTTTTGGGCTTCAGGGTGCCCCCATGCACACACGCACGCACACACACACACACGCACGCACACACGCACAGAGCATCTTATGACTGCTCCAGGCTTTCTGGTGGGTGCATGCTCAGGCCACTCTAGACCCCTAGAAACATCTTTACAGCTAATACAGCTACAGTGGAAGGACAATGTGGGCTGAAAGATCCTGAAGTTTAGAGTCGCCTGAAAAAGCAAACAAGGAAAGGGAAGGAGCTTCAGGGTCAGAAGAATAGGTGGAAATACGTGCTATGTGTATATAGGTGTTGTATATCGTACCACAGGAGATATGGGGAATCCAAGGAAGCAAGGGGCTCTAAAGAAATGGAGGGGAAGGGAATTGGAAATGAGAAAGTTATGTGATTTGGGGGAAGGAGGTAAGAAGAAAGGCGTGAACCATAGAGCTTCTGTGTACACAGAGAAATCGGCCTCCAAATGACCTTCATTGCTACCACTCTTTCTACTCCGCTCTTCTTCCTGCCACTGGCATTCTTGGTGTATATAAGGCTCCAGCAGCTTCCACTGTTAATACCAGCAATGTCAGTCAAACTGCAGGTAGGTAACAGAGGGCATGAAGAAAGGAAATGAAAGGGCAATAGATCACACTCGGACCAAAGAAAAACGATAATTTCTTCAACCCTCGCTACACGCTGGTTTCATGTACCAGCCACCAGGTCCCCAAAGGCTGTATGGACTGCACGGAGAGTATGCATTTAGCATTCTCATACCTGCTCTTGTCTTCTCTTCAAAAACACTGTGAACCTATAAAACTCTCTTCATTTTATCCTTTTACAGGAGAGATTCACAAATGAGATAAGTCTTCCAAATGATCTTGAGAGATGGCAGCAGTCAGCTAATGAGCATGTTCTCCTATATAAGTATTGGCTATAGTTTAGTCTCTGGAAAGGTTCTGAATCATGTAGTGAATAAATAGGATGAGCTGTTATTTCGGCAGGGTTTAAAACTTGAATTACCTCCACTAGGGAAATGCACACGCTGGACTTAGGGCACTGTCTTGCTAGCAAACATTTATGTTAATATCATAATAAATTAGAGCAATATTAAGTTTATCTTGTTCAGCAAGGAGAAGGCGCATCAAGCAGTAACATCTAGTCTGCAAAATCTACCAGACAGGAACTGGCTTGAAGAATTATTCGCTTGAAGAATTATTTGGGTAACAGCTATAAATTCTCTGGCTCTGATTGGGCAGCTCATGTCCAGCTTGTACTACATTAATCAAACATCCATTGGGGAGGGAAATGTAATAATGATACTTTTACAATGGGCCTGATTTCAAGTGTGTTAAATAAATGAAACAGCTGCTGACACCATTATGCATGTTTGTTACATCTCCGCTATTCTATTTCAAGATCAGTACCATTCTTCCATCAACATGTCACGTTAAGGCAAAGGTCTGCCTGAGCCAAGTAACCCGTAGGATGAACGTGATTGAGCCACCCCCATCTCTGTAGCCAACCACGCACACACCACGGCCTTTGGAGCCACAGCAACTGCCTTCGTTGTTCTGCTGCCATGTCCCAACTTCATCATTATGAAATTTCTAAAAAGAAGACACCTCACTGGGTCATCAGCTCTGGATGCTTGGCTCCCACACTCTGCTGTAGGCTTTGAAAAGCCTTCCTGTTAACAGCACCTTCCTTCTCCGCTTTCTAGAGTTTCTGGCACCACATCTGCTCTGTGAAGCACCCCATCTGTAAAGGCCCCAGCTTGCTGTTCACCCTGCGTAGTCACCCAAATTCCAGTGACATTTATCTGATTTATTTTATTGATTAGATTTATATCCCACTGCGTCCAAAAGGCTCAGAGCAGATTACAATAAACAAGCAGCCCACAAATAGGTTCCCCAAACAACACCTCAAACCCTGAAAACTCCAACTCGCCACTCCTTCCAACCACTGCCTCTCTGCCCAAACCCCCAAACAAGCAAATCCTCCTGCCAGTCCCAGCCATGCCTCCCTACAGCCACTGACATACACAGTTATCAGAAACCCCTGATAAATATCATGAAAAAGGAACCAGGCCTTCTTTCATTAAAATATGTAGGATTTTTCCTATGAATTGCATTGGGAGTAGGACTGGGACAGAAGTTAGCAAATTATATCAGTATAGTCTTGCATGCATAGTAGATTGTTTTCATCATTGGTTTAAGTGCACCCCCACCACAGACATCTATGCTTGAGGTGTGGACACATCTACGCTTGGAACCCTTTCAAAATGCAGCAAAAGCTGGGAGCTGAGTGTCCTTAGGTCCTTTTGAAAACTCCAGGGTATAATCTTCCTACCAACCTAATGAAATCAATACATCCCCAGTAGGGGGGCAAAGGCTATCATGGAATAACACCAATATATCTTACTCTCCTTCCTGAATGGCACCTGTGTCCTGATAAACCTGCCTCCATACTACAGGACTTGTCTTGCTCTAATCCATAGTGGTTCAGTGACAGAAGTACACTGTGCACATGTAGACAAGGCCTTACCCTGATATAGTTACAAAAGTTTAATCCTCAGGCTGCCATGCTTAGAAAAAAACCTCAGATGGAAACAGTTGAACTCATGTCATTTGGAAAGGGGGTTAAGTGAATATGAAAAGCTACTCTTCTACTAGGATAAGAGTGCTGCATGGACAGGGTTACAGCAACACTGACTTAAATTCACACCTTATGTTACACCAAAGGACTTTCCTATGTTGACAGAACCTCACCTAAGGAATTAAACAACAGGTGACTGGTAGGGGGAGCACGGAGGGGCACATGCCCCCCCTGAGATTGGCCCCCAACTCAGCACCGCTCAGGACAGGGCAGGTTTTTTGCCGCGTTGGCTGGCGGCATGTTGGGGGGGGGGACAACAAGCCGTGGTACAGAAGTATAGGAG
>NW_017729025.1:18293449-18310577 GCF_001723915.1 Gavialis gangeticus | reverse complement strand
CCCCCAACACCCACACCCACAAATTGTGCCCCCCCCCCCAACTCAGAAGACAACAGTCACCCCTGCCTGGGTATCTAGCTTAACACTCACTGAGATAAACCAGAGGAATTCCACATTTCTCTAAATTGTCTTCCTGGCTCATTACAGCTCTGGTAATGATGGGCTTACATTTTTTCAGGTTTTCTAGGGAACCTTAACTTTCTAAACAGTGATGTAGGAGCTTCAAAGTAGTGTCAGTGTATTTTAGGGTCACATACTGTGCTGTTTCCAAGCCCTACACAGAATCAGCTCTAGGATAATGGAGGATGTAGGTAGGGTTTTGCGTGCCAGGCTTACTAGGCACAGCTATTGAATCAGCACTCAGAGTACAGCATAAACCAATATATTTTGCTTCTAATGCAGCCTACATATATCACTTTGTAGATTTGCAGTCTTTTTAAGCACAAAAAAGTATAAATTGTTCCTAGTGGCAGGCCTTATACCCTAGTATTATTATTACAACATTTCCCCTAATGAAGAGAGTGTTATATATGAATTATCCATTCCTTTCATACAATCTTGCCTTGAGGTTGTTCACTAGACTATTTGACTCATATGTCATCAGAGGCTCACCCTCACTGAGTGGCGAGGAAGAGTGATTACAGCATATGTCTTCTCCAAAGGTTATATCTGCCACACCGAAAAGGCCTCCTGAAGACACAGTACAGCTAGAGGTTATTCAGCTACTCACCACCTCTCACTTCCTGTCCTTCGCATAAAGGGCAATGAAGCAATTACTGCAGGAAAAGAATTGGCAGCTCACTTCAACAAACACAAGGTTCCCCCCATAAAAGTAGAAATCAGGAGTCAGTGGCATTAAAATGCATCCTTGAATCACCATCTTTGGCAAAATGATCTTTATAAACCTACCTAAACCCAGAAGGTCCATAGAACAGACTGGGCCAGAAGTGTGTGCCAATGCCACTGGGTATATCATGCTGTCACATGGCAAAACTCCTGAGATTTCAAGGCACCCTAAAATGCTTCCCCACACTAAGATGTCAAATTGCCCTCCAGCAAAGAGCCAGTCACCCTTTCTGGATGCAGATTCTCTTCCCATTGGAGACATCTGCACTGCTCCCGATGCGCAAGAGGGCTAGAATCTGACCTCAGACCTTTTACCAGGGAATCTCTGTTGTGAGGGACAGAGCTTGTGGAATCAGCCACGACACTGGCTTACCAGTGCCAGAATGATGTCAAGGCTAAGGAGGGTGGTTGGGGACAAGCAGGAGCAGTTTCAAGCATCTACTGGCTTTTCTCAGATGACCCCTCAAGGGCTGTTGGCAACTGACACAGGTTATAACAACACCAGAGCTGCTCTAACTTGTGTTGAGACTTGGAAAAGAATAAGAAAGCCCTAATCATCTCTTTCCCTAGACTTAAACACAATGCAGCAGGGAGATTCTGGCCTCTGAGACAGAAAAAACCCCCGAAATACAAGGACTCTCTGGGGTCTATTGAAACCAGTGTCTAGACTCCAGAGTCTAGTCCTGAATTGGTAGTTATGACTGAGTGGGTACGTCTACATGTGTGCATTTACTGTGTAGTAACTGAAATGACTGTGCACTACAGGCGCACATCTACATGTGCACGTCCATACTGTGCAATAAATACGGCGACTTACATTGACTTGAGCCTAAATTTGATACCTGCATCATGCATGACAGATTAGTTAGACCAAGGCCAGTTTAAAGGACTGAGATTTACTTACAGTCTCAAAGGAGTTTGAGATGTTTGTTCTTCATTAGAAATTCTGCTTTTACATCAGGAGAATGTCAACTGTGCAGTAACACTGTGTGTGTGGACTGATCTGAGACTAACTCTAGTCCCAGGTCAGTCCACACACAGCATTAATGCACTTTAACACCTGCATGTGTAGATGCTGGCCTATTCCCTCTTACTGCACAGTAACTTACTGTGCAGTAAATTTAACCAACATAAATGCACGGGTAGACACACCCAGTACTTAACAATATCTGTGCTGTCACTGAATGGAGCTAGAAACAGAATACATTTGTACAGAGCATTCTTTCCTACACTGTTACCAAATGCTGGCTCAAGGGAGACAGCCAAATGCTAGGATGAGCAGAGTGGTGCTAAGGTGAGGTTTGGAAAGGAAATGACTCAGGGGCTCAAAGTTCCAGATAAATGAGAAGCATGAGTGAGAGAGGACGCACAGATGTTCAGAGCTGAGGGAGAGGTCCACAAGAAATCCAGATTAAAGGAACCAGATGAATGTGTGTGGGGGTGGATGTGACCTCAGGGCAGGTGAATCAAACCAGTCCATAGAGCGTACTAAATAGCTACTCAGCCAGATACTGAGGGAAGGAAGTCTCTGAAGATGGAAAAGTATGATACAACACCATGAATATAGTTTCAACATAGTTTCAACATAGTGGAAAGTCCTGGTCTCCTTTTTTCACCTGCAACTCCACAACAAACTACACCAGTGGCAAGGAAAGGAGAATCAAATCCATATTGGTTAGAAAGCAAGGCTTGTAAGAAGACTATGAGAGAGAGAGAAGCAACAGTCAAGATGAAAGCAATCAGGGGATGCACTAATAAAGGTTGCATCAAAGGCAGGTTCAAGATACAGATGTATTTGGCAAATTTCTGGTGGCGGAGAATGAGAAATGTATAGACAGGAAGCAGGTTAAGATCAAACAAAAAAATCAAGGGCAGTGAGAACTTAGCATTTGCACTTAGAACAAAAAAAAAGCAATCCACAGAAACCTAGGCCTTGCACAGAGATGCAGTCAATCACAACTTTCTCTGCTAACTATAGATGTGTGAAAACTGGCACTGTGTGAACACAGTCTCATACTAGTGTCTGGAGCAGTGGCTGGGGGTGTCAGCATGTCCTCCTTATTTGTAGTGGCTAAACTGCATTGAATGGACAGATAAAAATACATCCAATACTTTTCAATGAAACAGCTGTTGTAGTTGCAACGTGAACAAAATTGCGTTGCAAATGGAGGGACATGACCTTGATGGTTTTGGATGAAAGAGGCGGTAGCCCCATCACCTGCTTTGAAATGTAGTCCATACTATGAAATGAAAGAAAAAATCCGAGAACACTGCTAACAGAATAACTTGCTCTAAATGTTCCAATTACATACCCTATTTGGGAGCTCTGCTATTACCAGACCATTTGGAGCAGTTACACGCCTATAATACAGTTTATTAAACCAGAGATAGGCTACAGCATGGTTTATCAAGCAGAAAGGGAGGTCTCTAGAGGAACTGTCATTTCAGATGGAGTTTGCAGGACAAAAGGTTACATGAGATGCCTTTTAAGGCAGCTAGCAATTGCTTGGTTTGTCAGAGGGAAAAAATGAGTTTGGTGTTCTAGAAAAGAATAATTTTGGGGTCATAATTCTGGGTTGACATTCTCCTGATGTAAAAGCAGAATTTCTAATGAAGAACAATCATCCCAAACTCCTTTGAGACTGTAAGTAAATCTCAGTCCTTTAAACTGGCCTTGGTCTACTCTCCTGTTCATGTGTCATACATTGGGTACACATATATGCTGCAACTGGTGACTTATCATACTGAAATGACTAATATTGCCTAGACAGGCTGTTTTTGCAAGAGACAGACTTCTGTTTATTTCTCATTTGGGAAAAAAATGATATTGATAGCAAGTGAGGAATTAGTGTGTGTTCCAGAATAGGAAGAAATAACAGTAGGGGGAGGAGGAAATCCCTTGTTCCCAAATGATGGGAATAAAAATGTCTAATTAAAAAATAATCTTTTATTGTCTGCCAACTCAATCAAAGTTTCGATATACAAACCAGCAATTACAGGAAGAAGATAATCAGTTATGCATTTAAAACAGGGCCTGCCGAATAATGTGTCCTTTAATTAGATGTACATTTTTTAAGACAAAAATTGGATTGCTCAGAAGTAATGGAAAAACAATAGTTAGACTAAGAATGGACTCTGTAGTTTATCCATGGCCAACAGGAACAATCTAGAGTAACAAAATAAATCATCTTGGTGTAGATTGTATGTTGCAGGCACCATTAAAAATGCAACTCTCACTGCCCCAGATACCTACAGTAACCATGGTATCTTTCTGTATTTTGCATTGGAGGCATCACTGAATGGTAATTGCAATGGCAAATGCTAAACGTTTAAAGGGTTCCTCTACTCTGCTTGTTTGTGAGAGACTGTGATGAAGTCCTGAAGCAGACAAGTACTCCTCTCCCATGAAAAAAGGTAGGTACTGCCAAATATCAACATTTGCCAAAATGATTATAGTGTACGCTATAGCTCTATCTTGTCACAAGTAGAGGAAAGATGCTGAAGTTACCACAGGTAATATTCAAGCACAGAAAGTGTTTCAGGTACTTCCCTGATTGTTAACAAGGCCAGGGAGTAAATGTCACCCCATCTACACAAGTCTGTGCCATCAGCACAGTTTTCTCTAATTCTCATCAGAAGCGACAGATGGACAGCTTGCTGTGTCTCTAAAAGGATCAGGTTCTGACTTGAGAGAGAGGAGTGAGGACAGAGCAGAAAAGAAACTTTACAAATTGAGTAACAAGAGTTTGGAACAGGGTCCCCCCAGAGGTAGCACTGTCGCCCACCCCAGCAATCTTCAAAAAGCATCTTGACGCCCACCTTGCTGGAGTCATCTGACCCCGGCAGTCTTTTCCTGTCCAAGTACAGGGGGGCTGGACCCAACGATCTGTAAGCTCCAGCTCCTAACATCTATGAATCTATGACACTGGGCCTGCAGAATGTTGCAGGGTTGCAGATCCCTGCAGCTGATCTTGTTGTAAGGATGTACTGCAGTCACGCTGGATCCTCCAGTTCACTGGGACAGATCTCTCTCTACCATGTATTTCCCAACCCACGTCCTTCTCTGTTACTTAAACTGAGGTCAAAATAACATCTTTTGACTTATCTAAATCCAGAAACTCTTCTCTGGAGAAATCCTCCTTTCTCATTCGGAAGAGGCACGATGGTAAGAAGTGATTAGGGTATAACAAGCATTGAGGAAGCTCCTCTCTCTCAGTGTAAGATTCAAGGAGGTCTGGGAATGGGTGGGCCAGGAGCAAGATGGAGGCTGAGCAGTGAGCAGAGGACAAAAACAACTGCTTGCCACAATGCCTGCCCCACCACCACTTGGGCAAGTTGCTAAAAAGTTAGTGCCCGCAGTACCCCTCCATGGCTTTTATTGTGGAACTGTAAAAGGTCCCTCCACTGGACTGCCTGCAAGTCCTACCATGTAGTTTGTAGTCAAAGAATCATATCTATTGACTTAAACCTCAAGCTTTGTATGAACAAAAATGATGGTTTGAGAGCAGTAAATGTCTGACATTTAGGTTTAACCCAAGATATTTTTTGCAGAATAAACCAGTGAACAAAAATACACTGGAATTACTATCATTAAGGAACGTTCAGGCCTATCCTGAATACAGCATAAATGACTGCAGTAACTGTGGCATGAAATGGAGCTCACCCCTCTACTTTCAGAGAATGTCACCACTGAAAACATTTTCTTTTCAAAGGCAAGCATGTCAAATGAAGTCAGTGAGCCAAATGCTAGTCCCCGCTCCAGCCCTTGCATCTCTCTTGGAAGAGAATTGGGACCACAAAGGTCCTTAAGGGAAAACTCCTTCGGCATAGGACCTGCATTAAGGTCCACATTAGCCCATCCCATACCCCTCAGAGGAGCGGGTGCAGGTACAGCACAGAATCTGACCCAATCCATTTAAACAGGGAATGGATTTGGCCCAATGGAGTTTCTCCAGATTTAGGATTCTATAAATAGGAGGCGATTTTGACTGTTCCCTTCTCCATTTTCCAGCTTTCAAGGAACGAGCATTCTGAGTCACAGTCGGATGCCAACACTTCAAAAGCATCTCTCCTTTTTTTCTGCAGGGCAGGGGAACAGCAGCAACCCTGGCAATGTCATGCTTACAGGCACTTTTTTTTATGCTTCATCCAAAACTGCTGGAGGAGAAAATGTCATCATTGTCCCAATACAGCTGTGTCTAACCTGCTCAAGTGTGAGACACCAGGTTGGCACTTGCCCACTCATCATGCCTAATTGGATAAAATTATTGGCTTCCTGCAATTTAGCAGTTTATTGGTGGCTCTGTTGTTTTGCAAAGGCACCTCAGGCTGCCAGATTCTCACTGGCATTGTTGCTATGCTTTGGTTTTTCTGAACTGTTGCTAGGGGGGCAATGCACTTTAAGCAAAGGCAGCCTGCTAATCTGTCACTTAGAACCAGTATTAATTCAGCCCTGCTCTGAAAAACTGAATTTTCAGCTGTTGCCACTGCATTTTATTTAGGCAAGCCCATGTATAATACAGTTAATATGTGTATTAATATGCCTCCATAGTTGTGCAGTAGCTTATATCTGCCTTGATGTATTTTAATACAAATAAACTCACGCTTCTAATTTAATACATATCCAAAGCCTGATGGATGGTCTTCTTGGAATTTTATAAGATATTGACTATGTGGCTGTTCCGCTTCAAAGGCTTTCTATCTGTTCCTCTTCTAATGCGTCCATCACAGTCATTCTCAGCTGCCAGACAGAAAAATTAAGGCTTGCATTAAGTTCATCCACACAAGACTTTAAACTCTTCATGGCTTCCAGATTCACCTGCCTTTACCCTCAGGCTCTTTAGCCTTCCTTATGGCAGGAAATGTTTCCCAAAAAGGTGGAGTGTCATGTTAAGGAAAATAGCCCGGCTGGGACTATTCTAATCCCTAGCAAGGTCCACAGTCCAGATTTCAGAACTGAGAATGAAACCCTTCTTCTAATGGTTTCACCACTGATGCTGTTAGGCATGGCTTGTCTACTGAATGCAGTTATGCAGGTAAATAAGGGATGGAAAAAGGACTTCTAAGCATCCAACCCTGGCCCCTTGTTCAGTGGAAATTTTGATACTAAGATCAAAGACAGAAGGACAACATCCTAAGATAGCCAAATACTATTCCACCGAAAGAAAAGGACAAGACCCTACAACACTTCCAATATGACATGTTGTTCTGACAGACTGTTCTTGTTAAGAAGCAGCTGCTATGTTTCCTGTGTCCATACTTATAAAAAATAATATAGGGAAACACTCCCTTTTGTTGATGCAAATCTCAGTCAGCCATGTCTAATTTTGCCTGAGATAACTTGGAGTCCTAAGACATCTGTATCTTGCAAGTGGCTTTGGGAGTTGTTATGTTGTTTGGAGAGGAGGAAGAATGCAGCTTAAATTTAAAGCATAAAAATAAATTTCCTGCAAAATTATTAGTTAAAATACAGACCGCAAACTAAAAGCTTCCCAATAATGTCATTGAAATACGTTACTTGGCTTATGTCAGGCAAGAGGTTGGACTACATAACAAGACAGTGCCTTCTGGCCTTAAAACCTATATGTGCTCATCTACACGTGCATCAGTGTACTTTTGTTACTGCACAGTAAGTGTAGTACCTCTAATGTGAGGCACTACATAAATGCGTGTTAGGCTGCCCTAATGTGCAGTAGTGAAAGCACACTTCTTTAGTGACACTTAATGCACAGTAGCCTACTCTAGTGTGCATAGAATTAGCACAGTTAATTTAGCAGTGTATTAGCACAGTTTTTTTATGCACTGCTTCAATACGCAGTAGAATAGGCTACTGCACATAAAAGCACATGTGTAGATGCACCCTTTGTTAATTCATGCTTTCATATTTGATGCAAAGTTTGCCTCAAGCCATCCCCAACATTTAAATAACATGCCAGACCATGTACAAAAACGCCTTTAAATGGACTGAGACTAAATCAATAGAGAAAACCATGTAAGGCGGCATTTTGCTGGCTAACCCGAAACAGCTACCACAAAGGAAACAATGGCAAATTCAGTTTTCCCGAAGAGTCCAGATTTCATCTTCATGTTTGTCTTCTTCCTCTGTTACATAGTAAAATTGTTTGAGAAACAGGGCACTTCTTGGGAAATAATGCACTCTGCCAAGAACAAGCATTTTCTCTCAAGATTGAGGGCCTCCTTCTGGCTTACAGCCCATACCAGGTACGTGGGTTGGAGAAGCAGATTCAGTCACTGTGGGCACATCTACACATGATATTTAGTGAGGAGTTGCCTAATTAGCTCTGCAGTAAAATGTCAGTGTCTACACGTGCTCCCCTATTCAGACACAGTAAACTAATAAACACTGCTGTAGGATAGTACTACCCAATGCAAGTACTATCCTTCTGCAGAGTTATTTAATGTTCTGCAATGCACATGCAGATGCTGCCCCACAGGGCTGTCCCTATGGGGGGGGCAAATCGGGGTGTCCGCCCCAGGCCCTGTGCTTTGGGGGGCAATGTGGAGCCAGGTGGAGCAGCAGCAGCATGGAGGTGGGCAGAGTGGCGGCTCTGCATCCAGCCACTCACTCCCTCCACCTCCACCCCGACGCTGACACCACCACCAACTCCAATGGTGGCAGCAGCTTCTTTGGGTCCAGGGCTGTGGGATCGAAGCAGAGGCGGGGTCCGCATGAGCTGATTTGCCCCGGGCCCTGCACCCTGCTTGGATCGCCTCTGCTGCCCCAGCTGACTGGGACACAAGGGTGCTTCAGTGTGGCGGTTGCCTGCTGGCTAGCTGTGCATTGTAGCAGACCCCGAGCCCCAGCCAGCCCCACCGCAGCAGGTTGAACCAGGTTGGAGCAGACGCAGGCTGGCAGGCTGACCCCCCCAGATCCCCTGCCAGCTGGAGCTGCACCACCCAGACTCAGTGTGCTGCTGTCCCAGGTGCCTGTGCAAATGGTGCACCCAGGAGCAATAAACTCTGTTGTGAACTGTACCATAGTTTATTCAGGCACACTAACTGCACTTGTAGACATGCCCTGTGTCCTAGGAGAATGTGCTCCAGAGCACGACTCAGTGCAACATAAGCTCCCCCCTCCGTCTATTCCGATCTCATGGTAGGAGTCCATGAGCATTGACTCTGCCCCCCACACCAGTGTCAACTTGGCACCTGTGCCGTGAGTATAAGGGCAGAGACTGGGGACCCCCACCCTTGCTCCAAGGTGGAAAAGGTGACAGAAAGGGCTTCTTTGTGCTCTGTCCCCACCCATCACCTGTGACAAGGCATGCTCCGATGATGTGTAGTCACTGAAATTTGTCATCAATGTATTACTGGAACAATGAGGGCTGAAAATCATTTACCATTGCACGCATTAACCCTCCATGCCCCCAAATCTACCAGGTAAAGAATCTATGCAAGAAAGGCAGTTCCCTGCTGCCCTGCATACAATTAGCATTTGGAACAGCTTGTGTTTGCTGTTTATCTGGGGTTAGTTTATTTGGGGTTATCAAAATGCCAGATCTTACAATTCCCAGCAAGAGTCATGATTTATTTCTCTCATTGGTCTTGTCCTTTTCCATTTGGAAAATGGGTATGCCTAGTCCCCCATCCCTGTCTTTTGAATGTTGTGAGATTGAACATGACTTCCTTAAAATAAAAAGCAGATTTGCCTTCTCAGTGTTATTCCTTCAAATTGTTTCCCAAATCTCCCCTTAGTCTCTCATAGGCTGGTCTCACAAATGCTGTCCCAGGCCTAAACCCTTATCCCCATTATGTTTTTGTCTGGTTTAGACTGAAAGATTATTGGGATAGGACCCATGGCACCTTGTGTGGAAAGGATGTTAAGGACTGGCCTTCAGGGTTTAGGGTATTCACTGACTACTAGCAGTCAGCATGAAATCTGGGTGTATGCCAAAGGGGAAGATTACCTCACATCTGCCTACTGCAAGGTCCTTATACCTTTGCCTGACATGTCTGGTTCTGGTCCCAGTTGGGGACAGGATGCTTGACTAGACAGCCCACAGTTCTGATCCAGTCTGGCAATTTCTATGTTTCATAAAGCTCCCGCTGCACTTATGGTACTATACAAATAATGAATAATTTACCTTCTTATGTCAGAGTTGTTTTGTTTGTGCACCATAATTGCAGATGATGTCAGCTCTGGGATTTGTCTTGAGATGCTAAAAGCCCGCGGTACAGCCATTGTCTACTGTGGCCAGTTTTTCAGTTCCTAAAGGAGCAAGTCGCTCAGGAGTATAGATGTAAAAGACAACCTGTAATTAATAACCTCCAAGTAGTTAAAAGGGTGTTTGGAAGGACAGACACCATCTTATTTAAGATTACTAACATTTGGGTCCTGGCGGCATCCAAATCAGCTGCTGTGTTCTAATTATTGTGTTTTTGTTACCACGGCCCTGGATTGAGTGAAAGGAGAATCTAGAGGGTGGGGTCGTTTATGAAAGGCAGAGATACAGGAGATGATTTATAGGAAATAGTAAAGCCATTGCTGGTCCGGGTGCCATTTGGCACACATATACCTCCCGATCCCTGTTTTGGAAACCTGGTGCTATTTTGTGGAGAGGGGATGTCACAGGGGAGCTCTAGCCAGCACACAACCGGGCATGCCAAATCACTGATCTCCAGTATTGCAAAGGACAGAGGTCTGGAAATACGAGCAGTAGTTCTCTGGCTTAACTGGCAAGCCTCAGGCCATGCCAGCACTCACGGCTCCCACTTCCCTGCTCCATCGGGGTCAAGCTGAGTTGCTGATCAGCAGAGGATCCAGCCACCCTGCCTCAGTCTGCTCCAGACTGCTCTGCTCCGTGATGCTACCCCAGCAACTCGCAGCTGAATGAACACTAGCACTTCTGAAGCCCCCTTCTAGCATCTCCTAAAACACCTCCCCAAGGAACAAACCATTGTGAAGTAGACAATAGTCTTCTGTATTTAAGATACAAAACCCTTTCATTTCTCTCTGGTTTTATAAAAAATGAACAGACGAAAATTGCTTCACTTCTAACTGTGCCTAAACAGCACACATCCGGCAGAATGAAAGACTTTAGTTAAGGTAAGGTCCCTGACTCATCTCTTACTTTTCCCACCCCCAAGGAATTATGGGAATCATACCATCCTGCAAGTTCTTACATGACAAATTTTCCTAGGAATTGCAACAGAGAACAACAGAATGACTCCGGCACTGACTGCTCCCTGCTGAATTTCCCAGCAGGTCAGACTAGTTTGTCTCCCTTCCCAATCCCAACGTTGTTTAGAAGCGTCCTGTTGCACATTAACTTATCAAAGAACTTGTGCAGGGCCAGACAAAGCCCAAATGTGCAGTATAGCATGGGGCAGATTACTGCTGTTCAGAATATGGGGCCAAACCTTCGGCTGGCATTAATCACTGAAATCAGCCCAGCTCCACCAGCTGAGTTGCTGGCTGACAATGATTAAGTACTGATCCGCCTGTTCCCTCAGGTAACTCTCATGAAAATGGGACAAAAGACTAAAGGATTATAAAGCACTAAGAAGAAATTATCACTGGGCACTCAGATATTATGATGATGAAAGCCACAGAGGCTCCTCGATAGATAAACAGCAATGATCTATGACAGAAACAAAAATTTCCCTTTCTATCATAGTCTCCCAGTGGTTCCACTATGCCGTGACCTTGTGCTAGTTCAGAAGGGGAATTGTTCCAAGGCCAGCATACCCAACGCTGTTTCTCTAAGCAGAGATCGCTGTTTCCCATATACCTTTAATTTACTAGCAACCCAACAGCTAAGCTCTAATAATGATCTGATCCTGGGCAAAGGAAGCAGAGGTTTGGGAAATCGCAATAACGGTTTAGACGCTAAGCCAGTGCTGGAAGTCTGTACTCCAATACAAGCCTTGGGTCTCACTTCTATCTCACTCCCTTCTGTCTCAGCCCAGCAGCACGAAGCAGGTGTTAAGGAGCATCCAGACACGGCCCTGGCCTGTGGGAGCTCCTTGGATACTTCCAAAATGCTGGAAGCATTTTGTTTTCTGCTTACAACCCCCAGCACAAGGGATGGAGAGAAGGGGGCAGACTGTGCTGTTACAGCTTTTCTGAGCTGGCAAACAGTATAGGGAAGGGGGCTTTTGCAGGGCTTAAAAGCAACAAGGAGGCCTCCTAAACAGGAAGATCCAAGGGGGTAAAGAGAGGGAAGGCTGCACAGGGTCTCAAAATGCAAAGCTTACGCAGCCTTACGTGAAGTCCCGGGGCCTGCCTTCATCTGTAAAGATGGTGGCATCCAGCAAGGAAGGGAGGCAGAAGTCATCCTTGGTGTCCTGGCTGAGATGACAGAAAGTGACAGTTCCTGGTAATCAACCTGTGTGCACGTGCAAAGAGCATCTGCTTCCCATGCAAAACGCCCGCTTCTCCTTAGAGAGGACAAACATCGGAAAACAAAAAAGAGTTTACACTGTTTTGGTTGAAAACCTGATTTTTTCTATTAAGAAATCCCAAAACAGCAACAGACATTTCTCATCAAAATGAAATGTTTTGACAGTCTCCAGCAGAAATAGCTCACAGGGGGTCAGTTTGACATTGAACCACACCCTCCAAAGCTGCTGTGGTGCCCCAAGGGAATTGTAGTTTGGACGCATTATGCCCTTGTTTTTCTTTGTGGACCAGGCTCCTCAGCTGGACCCCATTTCCTGTGAGGTATCACAGCCATTGCACTCCCATGATGCACCCTGACAGACCGGGAAGAGGGGAGATTGTGAGGTCTTGTGGAAGATGCAGCGCTCACTGTGCGTCCCACTTGTAACCATCGCCATCACCACAGCTCAGTTCACTGATTAACTGGGGCAGAAAGAAGAATTTCAGTTTGGTTAGAAAAAATGAAATATTTTGCTTTTGGGTCAATTCAACCCAAAATGAACTATTTTGTTTTGATTTTGTTTTTTCAAGCCAAAGCTTTTGGACCTTCTGCAAAATGTTTGGTGGAGTTCTTTCAATGAAAAAAAAAGTCATGCCCTTCTGCCTCTTTACCATCCATGTTTTCGAGGGGAAAATAAAATTCTGACTAGTTTAGGGCACATAACTAGGAACTTCTGCCTCTGCATGTCCTGAGGAAGTGTGAAGCCCCACTGCTCATAGAAACATAGGATCATGGGAAAGCAGGGCTGGAAGGGACCAGACAAGGTTATCTAGTTCAGCATCTGCTCAAGGTAGAACCACCCCTAACTAAACCATCCCGGCCACGTGTCTGTGCAACCTGCTCCTGAGTATGTCCAGGAATAGAGAGATCCCACAACTCCTCTGGGCAGTCTGTTCCAATGCTTGACCACCCTCATAATCAGAAAGCTCCTCCTAAATCATGTCTGATGTGCTCCCCTTCACCTTCTGAAGGCCTATGGGAGATAAAACGGGACAGGGCTTGACAGAGCATCAGCTGCCTTGCTGTAACTGCTCATTTTGTATGTCCCTAAACCCTGGAAAACAAAAGCTATATCATGAGAGCTTAGTCCTCAATGAGAAATGGTTGGATTTGCCTACATTTCAGTAAGATCATGCGCATCCACAATTATGAAGGAGCAGCAGATAGGATCTAAAGTCCCAACCATGCTTTACTTCATGGTACGATGTCCATGTGCCCATACCTATCTCAAAGGATGGGGAACCATACTAGCCATCAGCTAGAAAGCTTTTCCTTTTTTAGCTCAGGCTATAAATGCTCATGTGTTGGTTTTATAAGCCCCTTGCTCAGTCCCTGGCATTAGACAAGATAGTATCCATTCTTCATACTAGTGAGGTAGTAGACCCAGATCTTTAGTTACTGTAAACTGAGCGGAACTGGCCCTTAATCTTTCCAATGGACTAATAAAACTGGGATGCAGATTTTTAATTTTCAAGGCTTTCCAGGCTATTTTTTATGTTTAAGGATTAGAATATTCTCCTGTGACAGCATACATGAGAGCAAATTTATATCCTGAAATAGAGATAGAGACCAACGAACCCTTTGGCACTTTTTAAACATCAAAAATTACCCTGAGAAGTGTTTTCTTGCCATCTAAATATATCCTTTTAATTATTAGTTTGACTCCAACAAGCCTTAGAATGTAAAAGCTTAAATCCTTGTGTCTAATTAAAATTATGTATGGAGGCAGAGCTAAAGGATTAGAAGAAAGCAACCTATCCATGTGACTACAACCAAATCCATGGTTTATCTGTTATAAACAAAACAGTAGTCGAAAAGATGAAGAACAAGACAACAAATGCTACTCCTGCCACTCAATGGAGGAAATAATTACAGAAAAAAGCAAATCTAGCCAAGTAAGACAACACTAAATTTCCAATGCAGAGGAACGAGAGAGAAACATTGACTCTGATCAAACCAATAACTTAAAGTGCGTATTAAAAATAATTCTTATCCTTGCTTATTTCCGGAAGTCTGATTTTTTCCTGTTGTGCTAATTGTCTTGCATCCAAACCCTCTGGCCTGTTGACAGATATTTGCTGTTCTCTGAATGTATTTTCTATTGTGGATGATAAAGGCTGCCCCAGCATGGAAATGTTTTAGCGGCTAAAGAACTGAGGGAGTTTCAGTTTTGATTCACTGTATTCCAAAGCTGTTTATAGCTCTAAATGCTGTCTGCCTTTTATATTTTCTTTAATACCACTGATGTTGTGGTGGCAGTATCAATGGAAGGAAATATCAAAAGAATTTTAAACACAATATTCAGATGTGAAAAGTTTTTTTGGTACTTTGAAAACAGACACCCCTTTCAGATAAAAGTCGCTTGGCTGAAGGAATAAACCACATGAACACAAATTAATAAATTAGATCATTTGCATCTTTACATGCCATCTTCAAAATCTATAGCAGTGTAGAGTGACTCCTGACTTGTCAGTTCAATGTATGTATATTATACATACAGTATTAACTCAAGTCCTCCAGGAGCTAGACTGTCCCCCAGCCATACAGACGGGACATGTCTTGCTGGATCTTCAGGCAGTCATGTAGAATCGCGCAGTCAAGTCAACATTCCCGTAAGACAGAAGAGAACCAGGAGGATTCTGTACCATCTCCCACCCAATCCTGCTCAGCTTATAGCTGAATCCCAAAGCTCATTCATGCTCTGCTGTGGTTGTGTAAAATCCTGACTACAACCCATTTTGCAGTGAACAGCTACAAAAGAAGAGGGCTTCTATGCTAATGGCCACTGACTTCTGCTGACCACGAGGTATCCTTAGGATCTGGGACTGTCACATCCTGCTGCTTCTGTGGACTGAACATACACTTCACCTGATAGAGGAAACCAGATGGGGAAAATAATTTCCCTTTTTCCCCCAAGGAGCATGTCTATACCAGACACTATGTCACTGTAGCAACAAGCTATGGTGACGTAGCTCATCACTACAGCGACGTAGCGTCAGGGGGCAGAAACCATGATGTCAACACTACATCACTGTAGCAATGAGCTACATCTCCACAGCTCATCACTACAGTGATGTAGTGTCTAAAAATAACCTTACTAAGGTGCAGTATCAAATGCACAGGTAGGGGCATATGTGGGTGCACACATAGACACGCCCAGCGTGTCTCTACCACCAGTATTTCCTGTCATTTGTCATAAGCTCAGTCCTAGTTATTAGCACCTCTCTATTTAGGCATTTATGGGATCCTATGACCATAGTATCTGAGCCCTGACCAGCTACTTGATGATAATAAACTTGCAATTGATTGTGTGCTTACTAGGACTTCTTCACCTCTCAGAGTAAACAAGCATACTGAACAATTATGCCCTATCAGCACCTCATCTCATTATGATGCTGTTACAGTATTTCAGTTCTTTCCTGTACTTTGATCAGCAAAGATTAATTACGCCAGACTGAATTATTACTGGTGATTAAATCCAACAGAAAATAAATGGGACTATGATATTACGGAGTTATAATTCTGCAAATGTGGCTATTTGCAAGTGATTTCTTTATGCATGATTTCCTCTTAATCATTACACACTAGAAGTTTATTATTGTGTATTAATTAGAGGGACACAACTAGTACACAATACCATTATGATATATTGCACGGTATATGACATACAGGATTGTGTGCAAACCACATTTCCTATACCTGATACTTTGTTTGGACTATAATTCTGTTCTCATTGCTCACACCTCAATCAGACCACCATCCACTGATTTAAAGAAAAGCTGAGCAAGAACTTCAGTATTTGACCCAAGATTTGTGTTTTGGATGTTTAATTCCCATTAAAATTAATGCGATTATATTAGCCCAAATCCCCAAGACAGCTTTGCAGATTTCACTCTATAATTATTGTCTACACATTCTGAATGTGCTAAAATATTAGAAGATAAACTTTTCAGAGTAATAGAACCACCACTCACGCTGTGGATGATTTTTTCACAGAAAGGTGAGAGAGAGAAATAACATGCAAACCTCAACTCTTTCTGTCTTCACTCAAATAGCTCATATTCATACAAGTGGAAGAGTCCCACTGAGGTCAGTCATGAGTAGAGGTTACTGGAGCAGGCTGAAAAGTACAAATATGAACCAAAACAAATTATCTCCAGAACAAATATACATGCGGGGGCTGTACTTCACAGGTTGCTGGGACATGCATTGCCATTCTATCCTTTTCCCGAATGGTCATTCAGCTAGCTCTCAGAAGGTCAAATAAAAATGGCCCCTCTAACCTTCCCTTCTGCACCATTCCTGGAAACAAGCCTCCCTAGCCATTCTCTAAGTTCCATATCACCATCAGATCCTAATCTTTCTCGTTAATTTGGGAGAACAAGTACAATTATCTTGGGTTATTCTCAAATGTTAGTTTCAGGATAGCAAAAATCCCCTCTAATGGTGATCCTTTATCAGTCCAATAAGAAAGAGAAACACTTCACTCCAGAAACTTAATTAGTACCCAAAGCACTATTTTCTGATGGATACAGAACCTCTGTGACAACGCAGACTGCAAAGAAGAGAGGCATTATGCTTGAACAAGTAATTGTGGCATAAGAGCTCCAGTTTGAGTCTTGGTCATGTGACCTTGTGGATCAACTAGTCCAATTCCCTTCTTGGAACAGGATTTTTCTTGTTCATTACAATGGGTCACTCAAGCGTATTATCTGTCATAACTTTACAAATCCTGAAGAAAGTGCTTCAGATGTTGGAGGCAACTATTTTCACTTTGAAACACTAATACAACAAGCCCCTAGAAATCATCCCATAACACAAACCATTGAAATCATACCATTGCCTAATTGGGCCTTATTATTCCCAAAATGGGGGGGGGG
>NW_017729025.1:18265591-18288449 GCF_001723915.1 Gavialis gangeticus | reverse complement strand
TTTCCCAAAAGGGGGGGGGGGGGGGGGGTTTAGTCCAGAGCGGACCAGTAGACAATTTTCTATCCACACAGAAACTCTTCAGAAGTACAGAGCCTATAGAGGCAGCACCATTGTCTCCTCACACAGCCATGCCTCCTGCCTCTGGCCTAGGGTTAGGGGGAAGATTGAGAGAGTCCAGAGGAGAGACAGAAACACGCGCATGATCGGAGGGCAAGAGAATAGGCCTTATGAAGACAGGCTGAGAGCCACGGGACTCTTCAGCCTGGAAAAGCGCAGGATCGAGGTGACCTGGTGGCTCATTATAAGTATATAAGGGATGTACATCAGGATCTGGGGAAACATCTGTTCAGCAGAGCACCCCAAGGGATGATAAGATCAAATGGTCACAAACTCCTCCAAGACCACTTCAGGCTGGACATAAGGAAAAACGTCTTTGCCATCCAAGCCCCCAAGGCCTGGAATAGACCCCCTCCAGAAGTGGTACAAGCACCTACTGTGGACTCTTTTAAGAAACATTTGGCTGCTTATCTTGCTGGGATCCTCTGACCCTAGCTGACATCCTGTCCCCAGGGCAGGGGCTGGATCCGATGGTCTTCCAAGGTCCCTCCAGCTCTAATGTCTATGAAATCTATGAAATGTCACAGCAACTTTGGACAGGCAGCGACCTCTTGGCCTATAGAGCCCAATCCCCTTCATACACAAGCAACCATTTGTCCAAAAAGTCTACAAAAACATCCACTTCTTTCTGGTCTCTCTCATAAACCACAGTCACAAAGCACCCAACAGAGCAGTAGAGGCAGGAGCACTGCCAATACTGTGTCCACTGCCATGGCAGGCATGTTATCAGGTAAAATATACGTAGATGTCCCTAAGAAGTAGAATACTTTCCACAGGACAGAGGAAGAAGGAAAAGAAAAAAAAAGAAGATGACAGCTGGCCTTGCCAGTCTGACCAAAAGAAAATTCCTTTTTTGACCCCTGATCAAACTGGCCTTGAGCACATAAAGAAGACCTGATGGCAAGGGCAATGTCTCTCAGTACCAGTGGGATCACCAGTGAATCCAAGACTTTCTCACTGCTAGCCACAGCCCATAGCCATGCATCAGCGGATGGGTTTATTTTCTGCAGCATTACAGGAGAGACGCGATAGGAATTGGATGTATCAAAACAGAACTCAAGTTCCCACTGGTGTATGGTCTCAAAGAACATCATACAAGTGCCATAAATTAATGCTGCCCCTATGGAGTCAGCCTGGGCTGTCTTGGGCTAGAGAACAACTCTTCCCAGCCAACACTGAGCACAGATAGAAATGCAGCTCTCAGGTCTAGGTCGTGGTGATTCATAGAAAGTGCCATGAGTTAGACTGATCCTCCCAACCCAACAGATGTTAGCTGTTGGATTGGGAGGGTGGAAGATTGACTCCAATTTGGAGACAATCCAGGGAGAGAAGCTGTGTCTGTGAAGCCTCTCCCCCTAGCTCTGCCCCCCATCTTGCAGCTCCACTGCAGACTCTGAATTGGAACCACCCCTTCCCCCAGGTGAGGGGCTCCAATCCACTGTCCCCGCCGTCCTCCAACCACCACTCCAGCAAGGCTGAGAAAACCCAAGAATGGATCTCCCTCCCCTGCCTTCTTCCCCTCCTATCCAGAGACACCAGCTGGGGCTGGGCTGGGCTGCAGCCAGAGAAGACAGAAACTAATGAAGGTTCTCTGCTTTGGAGCATCTTCTTTTGAACCTTCATACAATGAGGATTAATTGGTTGCACGATTGGAGGGCTCTGCAGCCATGCTCTTCTGTTTGGACATGACTGTAGAGCATTTTCAAAGGGCCAATTGCATCACAAATGTCATTTATTTCTGCGCCCCTTATTACTGCAGACAGTTAGGCCTAATGTCTTGACTAATGTAAACTGTTTCTTGATGCTTCCAGACATAAGTTGTAGCTATACAATGTTCGGCCACTGTGAATAACCGCTCCTAGATTATTACTGAATTTGTCTAATTGAACTTTTTTCCTCACCTCTATTCATAAGATATCTACAAAAAGATCAGAGTTTCTGTGAATTTGCTCATTCTCCAGTATTATTTGACCTATATGTTATTCAGACATCCTGAAGCCCATCATTTGCCCATTAACTGGTTCCCTGTATTGAGAAGTTACAATTCACAACACATGGATTCACCCTGTTTGGCCCAGCTGTAATGGTTATACATTCGAGACCCCACAGAACTCACACAATTATGCCACAAAGGTTTACAAATCAATCCATGGAATTGTCTTTCCTTAGTGAAAACTGCACAGCTATTATTATAATTTCATTGCACCATAGGAAAGAAGATGTACTTCCCCTCAGTGTTACTCTATTTGATGTTATAGAGTGCAAATCATTTCTGTATTTGTTTAAGCATCCAGCTGAACCATTCATGGCATTGCCAGGCTAATAGACCTAAGATTATAGATAAACATACATACACAAACACACACACCACACTCCTGATCAAAGAGGCATCTGGCTGTCAAACATGAAAAAAAGAAAACAAAAGGTATAATTGTCATCTGTCTCTTTTGAACACCTGGAGCCACCGATAATACAATCATCTAAAAGGCACCTTGGAGTGTCTGGCATGGCTGAGTCTTTTATGTCAGACAGAAAGTTCTTCTGAGCAGCTGAAAGCCTGTAGAGTTCAACAAAGATTTTCATCCCCTCCCTCTTCCACTCCTTTCAGCAACAAGATGGTTTTTTCTGGCTTGCAGAGTTTTTCAAATGACTCAAGTAACACCCATATGACAGAGTAGATTTGCACCTGATAGACTAACTAAATCAGAGAAGTATAACATAAGCTTTCATGTACCAGAACTCACTTCATTAGGTAATAGCCACCATACCCTTTGATGATCTAGCAAGTGCATATGCATGTGTGCATGTGCGTGCGTGCATGTGTGTGGGTGTATGTGTATAGAGACATTAGTTTATAGTTGTCATGATGAGAAAGAGCCAGCGATGGCATGAACCGAAAACTGGCAGGAACCAGCAAAGGAAAAGAAGGAGCCGTGTTTCCAGAGCAGCTGCCCAATGAAGCTAGAGTGGTCCTGGAGGAAGAGTGAGGAGGGGAGAGACCTGAATGAAAAGAGAGAGAGAGGTGTGGCACATTGGAAGGAAAGGAGAGCTGATTGGGACAGCGGGGGCAAAGAGGAGTCAGATATCAGCTGGCTGGGGAAGGTGGAGAACAATGTCGACCCAGGAGATACCGACTGAAGAATCATTGCTGGGAATGCGATCCTGGAGTTGGTGCAACTTTGGGAAACAGCGGGCCAGCCAGGAAGAGGTGGCTGAGCCTTACAGTGACAAGTAAAACTTTTCTTATTTTTCTATTATTACAAGGTCAGGCTGAGGTGGAGCACCACTGGAAAGAAGAAATGTCAATACAATAAGCCTGACACCCTTTAGTGTGCTTAAAGGGGAAGGCACCCTTTTTGTTGGACTTATACCCTTTGAGAAAAAAATAAATGGGGAATCAGGCTCCTTGAGCCCAAAGGATAGGAACTTATCTTTGTTTATCATACCTGAGTTTATTTTGGGATGCTTAAAGGGAGGTTTTGGACACGACACTTACCTCCACTGGAGAAGGCATTGATCAGTAGCTTGGCGAACAGGCTTCTGTCGTTTCCTTCAGCCCAGGATGCAGTGATACCTAAAAAACAAGAGAAAACAATGTAAAAAGTGAGATAGATACCTAATAAAAAGAACCTTATCATAAAGAACACGCTGAGTTTTCATTTTTTATGGTCAACCAGATCGTTTTATAAGAAAGTTCAAAACCTCAAGGGAATTGATCAGTACCTTATTGTCCACTAGTGTTTAAGTTGCACCTTCCCTTTAACCCTTTAACATCAAGACATGGCAGGCAAGATTTGGGGTTACCACTGAGAAAAAGAGACAGGGAATAATCTTGTAATGTTAGACCTAATCTGGGCAACTATGATTTACACACACCAATTGACTGGACAGAATACATCACAGTAGTGTAGCTTTTTCAGATACAACTGTAGTGTGCCTGGAAAAATCTCTCTAAACGTCAGGTTTAAGAAACTATACTTGCCCTTGTCCCTTTCTTTACATCAGTCCCCTCATACCAGATGGTGCTTAGGCCTGGATGGACCGGCATATGCACAGCCCAAGGCTTCTCCTTCCAGAGCAAAACCCTCTGGACCTAACTGTCCTTTCCAAAACATTTCCTCCCTAAGGAATGGCTGTCATTGCCACACCTTGCTCAGGTGTCTGAGAAGGGGGGCAAGCAGCTGTTTCAGAGATACTGCTTGCCTGGATTGTGCTAGCAGAGAGGACTGAAGCTAGAGGTCGGTAATACACTATCTCTGAAAGCTCATATATGCCAAATGCCAGTCTACACTGTTTTGGATTCATTTTGGCTCAAAACCTGGGAGCTCCCTGAGCCCCTTCACTATACAAGAAATCCCTCCATTGATTCACTGGGCCAGCCAAGAAAAGATGTTTTTACTGTGCCTGGCCTGGATTTTCTGGCTCCTGATTTGCTGGAATCATTTTGTCTGGCCCCAGCAGACAAAACGAATGAACTGTTGACACGCAACAGATTAGTAACCATGAGCCACAGCATCAGCACCGTGGCATGGCTCACTGCCCTGGGGACATAGTCACTCCACTCTGCAGTGCATACGCAGTTGCTGTCTCATGGATGGGGCTGGCAAAGAGACAGCCAAGTGAAACAAAGAGCATGCTGCTGAGACAGATTTGCAGGTCTTCTATGTGAATACAGAAGTCATAAGGGATCTCTGGGACATGTTCTTGTTTTGTCTCCTCTATTAAATTTTACCTCTTTTCCTTTAGCCTCAGGTCATTAACCCAGCTACAGTCAATACAGTTACTAAATGAAGTATAATACCAGGTGACTGCATCTTAACCAGGACATTTCCTGGTATAGAAGCATTGATCAGATGGTTTATTTCTGGCATCATTACCTTGGATTCAGAATATGGTATCTCAAACCATCTTTTGGGGGCTCTTGAAAAACAGAGCTCCATCCTCAGCTTGTGTAAATCAGTGTACCTACTGTACACATTTTGACTGGATGAGGATCTGGCTTCTAGTGTGCAAGCTGGAGATGCAGTAATATAATATCTAGCCCCTACCTCAATGGGAAATGGAGGGGTTGGGAAAGAGGAAATGCCAATGGAAATATCTTAATAGCATCAGTTAGTAAACCCTAAGTGTAGGAAGCAGGGCAGTTTCCAGAAAACCTGGAAAGTTATGTTCTTGGGGATGCCCACGATAGCTGCACTGCCCATGAGTCAGGGTGCACCCTTCACCATCAACACATCAGTTGCTTTGCCCTGCTGGCAGAAAGAAGGCAGAGAGACCATACGTAAGGTGAACAGAACCAGCGTGTAAGTACTTGGAAAAAGGGAAGAGGGAGATTCCCTTTGAAATGGCAGGACTCTGATTTGTGCCAGCCAGAGTCATAACAGAACGAGAGGAAGATGCCCTAACTCCCCAGGGGATCACAGTATTATTCTGACGGTATGAAGCTGATGCAATCCGATCCAAACAGGACTGGAGCAAGAGTTGTAACCATCATACAAAGTGCTCTGCCTGCCTCTGCTGAACTCCCTTTCAGCTGCAGGTTTCCCAGCATCATCTCTATTAACTCTAACAGGCAAGCAGGGCAAATAGGGCGCAGTTTTAAAGCCCTGTGCTCCAGATGGACACAGGCTCTGGTTAACCTTAATCAACCCCTAATCATGATTCAGCTCTGCAAGCAGGTCTTAAACAACCCTTTCACCTAACACACACGCGCGCGCGCACACACACACACACCCTCCTTAGAGTGGAACAAAGGAATACAGCAATGGAGGCTACGTAATGCACAAGGAAGTGGTGCATCACAGAGTTAAACCTGCTTTGTCTCATGAATACAAGGGTCCAGGACTGCGCGCAGACTTGGGGCACAAAAGGAGGTACCAGTGGAGTAGAAACCAGAATGAATCTTATGCAGGCTCTTCAATACCTATGTAATGATAACAATGACTACCACCATCCTGAATAATGAGGTATGCTCAGTCTCCCACCAGTCAGCCCAAGAAGGAAAGATGCAAATTTTGCATTAAGGGTCTCCCCTGTTACACGTTACATCTAAAGTAATCATACTGACTTCTGCACAGTTACTTCAGGTTTAGATCAGAGCAAGCAAGATCAACTCATAAGATCCTTGACACAAGGAACAATCAGCTTTTGCTTTGCTGATATTTCCACTGGAAAACCAATTCATTTCCACCGTGTCTTGGCAAATATGAGCAGAGGCTGCCTTTCTTCATGTTTGAGAATGTAATAGAAATAACTCTTTCAGGGCAAAAAGGGAAAGTGGGAGAAAAATTCAGGTGTATTCCTAAATTTGTTCTAGGCAGGAAAAAGAAAAATCACAGTTAGGGGCAGAGAGGTGAAAAGAGATTTTGGTATGAATTTCCCCTCTGAAAACTGCGTTTCACTGAAGAAGAAGAAAAAAGCAATTCAAGACAAGCCTGGAAAGTGTTTTAATGCCAAAACCACAAAACCTTATATTTTAAGAAGGTCTTTGTCTTAAAAATATTGCCTGTTGCTTATCCAAACCCAGTCTGGATCCATCTTCCATTTATTTATATATAAAACCAAGCCACATATTCCACACCTTTTTTTTTTTTAACTGGGGAGAGTCGACTCAGTGTGATGGAAACGTAGCGGCCCAGATTTACTCTGAGTTTTGGAGTTCAGTCTTGGTTACTGCTACCTGATCCCCTGTGTCTGGCATCTGGCACAGTTCTACTTTTGTTTCCTATGACTGAAACATCAGGCTTCACTGATGTGTGGCCACATTTTCCCCAGCCCCACAGGTCAAGTGAATTCTGAGTCTGTATCAGTTCCCAAGGGACCGCGAAGGCGGCAGGGTATAAGCTCTCACACAACCTCTTCTTCTGCAAGCCAACTTTCCACACAGCTCTTATTGCTCTTTGCCTTCACTGAGGGGCTTTTATTTAACTTGGCAACAGCTGCCACTTTTCATGGCCATTTCCGCTCACTGCTTTTGATGTGTAAATTATCCATGGATCCTGGCAATGAGGATAATTTTAATATAACTGAGGATCCCCAAGGTGACTGCCCTTCCATACAGCTAGGCTTTAGTTAATGCTTTTCTCTCCCTTGCTTCTACTTTGTATATTTAAGTTGTTTCAATTTATAGTCTGAAATTCGATTGACTGAAAAGGGCTTGAATGGCACTGTTCACTACAAGTTTCTGCACACCGAGTCTTTGCTCTTGTTCCTTTATGTGTTAATATACCAAATGCACAGACCTACCAATGACAGCCATGGGCTCGCATTGTATACCTGTAGGACACAAGTGCTCAGAGGAGCAGGGGGATAAGGGAACTTCATGCCGAGCTATAGAACAGGTCTCACTTCAGCAAAGCCTTTCAAGCACGTACACATTGAGGTGAAGTGTGGCCTGATCATATCTGGTGATATCCTGATTCATAGGTGACCTTGATTCAGTTCCCTTCTCTGCCACAGGCGTCTTCTGTGCCCTGGAGCAGGTGACCTATCCTTTCTTCCCTCTAAGGTAGAGCTATAAACCTTCCTCTTCTTCACAAAGGGGTTGTGAGAAGTGCATTGTGGAAGGACTGCGAGGCATTTGAATGGCACAGCGATGGGGCTGTATCAGTAACTAAGGTAGAAAGTGTGTTACTGAATGGGAACTGTACAGGGAAGCTGTATATGGAGAACTATAGCTCTGACAACACTCCCAACTGGCTGCTTGATTTTCTTTGCTGTATTTCCTTTCAACATTTTGATGATTCTGCCCCCTCCTATTTCTGCTAAACAGAAAGGGACACTTTCATTTCAGAAGCACAGGCCGAAGCGCCAGCAGGGAATGAAGTGTGTGAGCATAGCTGTCATGCCCCATGCTGTGTATTTGGGGCCGAGTTTTAGGGTGGGAAGCAAAAGCATCTGAACATTAAAACCATGTGTATCTACCTTCCCAACACAGAGGAGAAAAAAAAAAAGCCTTGCTCTCACATTGTAGCCAAGCACTGAAAGGCTCAGCCTAAAGGGAGTGTTGCATTCACTCTCCATGCTACAGTAGGATCCTCAGGGGGTGTGGCCACATTTTCCTTCCACCCCGGGGAAGGAGCTCCCAGCTTTACGTTCCCAGCAGGGTGGGGCCCACTGGGAAAGGCGACTCCTCCACTTCAGTGGAAACTGCATCCATATCAAGCCTACTACAAAGCCCATGACTATTCTCAGGAGTCTTAGAGGTGGGAGAAGGAGAGGCTAGCTGGTGAAGACGGGGAGTTGTTTCACCTCTTCTTTGTCTGGTTTGCTGGGTGGGACAGGTTGGAACAGCTGCCGTTCAGGGATGGCAGGGCAAGGTTTCGATATTTGAATGGAAAGAGTGAAGAGTATCCAGAGAAAAGAGGAAGTGGCTATTTTTATTCCGTTTCAATAAGCTCTACATTGCAGGCCAGAGACCCTGGCCTGATTACTAGACCCTCTGGCACAATGCTACAATTGCAGCCGGGGCGATGCTCACAACCTCAGGCCCTGGAGTAGGTTCACAAAGGGTTCCTACACTGCCCACAAGCTGCTGAAGTTTATCCGACTGATTGGTTTCTCTGAGGCACAACATCAGGCATAGTGAAAGGAGAAAAGCGCACCTGGCCCAGCCTAGCCCGTGGGCCTGGTGTTTAGGGGACCTTTCCAGGCAGAGGGAGATGTAGATTCAAACCTCCTTAGGGTGTCATGGGGGGAAGACCAGAAATTGGGTCTGCGGCAAAGTGGGAGTCTCTGGCTAGCCACATGGTTACCTCTCCACCTGCCTCTGGGCACACCACATGCCTGTCTCACCCGCCACGCCTTGTTGGTAATTAATAATGTTGTTAGTTAAGGTGGGAAGCTTCCCATTGTACACCCCGGTGTTGGGGGGGCCATCCGTGGCTCCATTCCACCCCTACACCACGGCCCAAGCCTGGCAGATGGCATCTCAGGCAGTTAGCTCAACTGTTGGCTGAGCCCATTATCTGTAGCCTCCAACCCTGGGGACCTTCAGCTTCCGTAAGCCCGGGCCCCATCTCAGGCCCAGTCAGGACCACGAGCTTCTTTGCTCTTTGTGGGCATCCCTCGTGGTGAGCTCCTGGCCCTTTTGACCCTTTGGTCCTGGCCCCAGCATTGACCAGTTGAGTACCTCAGCGGGGTTTTTGCCTCCTGCCTGCACTTAGGGATTGGGGTCCCCCATTCACAGCTCAGGTGCTCCTGGAAGTGTGCCTGGCCCTGTGGGGTCACTCCTCCAGCAGGCTCAGGCGCCTTCAGAAGCTTACCTGGCCTATGCTGCTCAGATGTACTATGACCCACCCAAAAGTGAAGACTGGGGTTAAGGTGCCCCTACTCACCTTTCACCGGGGTAGTAACAGGCCTGGCAGTTCCTGGGGGCTCCCGCACCACTGGGGGCCCCACCAGGCCATCCACTCCCAGCAGGGTGCAGTTTTAGGTCATGCCCAGGACCAGGAGCCAAACCACCCCCTACAGCTCCTACCCTTACCTCCAGGATGCTCCAAGCAGCCTTGCAGCCAGGTGATGTTACTGCCTGCCCTGCCAGCAGGGAACTACCCTGTTTCTATAGGCAGCCATGGATCAAAAATGGCTGCTGCAGTTAAGCACCTGCTGGCTGCTTGGCTGGGCCCTTAAAGTAGCAGGCACCCACAGTGCCCTGCCACAGGCTCTCCCACTCCCAGGGCTAGTTCCCTAACCACCCAACTATTGAGCTTAAATGTGATCAACTCCTGTGACTAAGGGTCTACAGGAGATCCCTTCTGAGCATGGTTGGAAAGGCAAGTCTAGTCAAGCAGACGGCATCTGCTTTTAGATACCTAACTAGCACAGACACCTAAGGAAAAATAGGACGTGGGCACCCATGCCTACTCCCTCCGTTCCAAACAAAATGTTGGTGTGGGGACAGATATGAGCGAAGTTCCTTTAAACTGAATGCTTCCCAGAAAACTAGGTGAAGGAATGAAGTGGGGGAAGAGCAATGAGCTCATTGCTACGGCGTTGTAGTGTCACTGGGCATGAACCATGATGGCGACGCTACTGAGCAGTAGCTCATTGCTTGTGTGCAGTAGTGTCTAAAAATAACAGTGCGAGGATGGTACTGCGCAGTAATGCTGATTACTGCACAGTCTTTTAGTACTTGGTTAAGCAAGTATTATATGACTGAGCAGTAGCAACTGCGCAGTCGGCCGCTCATGTAGACACACCCACTATCAACCTCTTCAGTCCTTTCTGCCTAAAGCAAGGTCATAGGAGTTGTTTTCTTATGATTATTAACACCTCAGAAGCCAGAAGTTTGTCTCAATGACTTTGAACCAGTAAAACCTTGAAGTTATAATGTGGCTTAAACACATGGAAATTCCTTCAGGCCCTAATTAATTTAGTATTCTTCCACAGAAAGACTGTTGGCGTTGTAAATTATTCATAAGATATTATGGAGTCACTGATCTCAAATTTTATACAAAATTACAGCAAAGCTTTAAAATTGCAAGGAAAACAGCTTTCAAATTAACCCTTGCATAATGCCCTGTGAGAATAGCATCCATAGGGGGTGTATTATTTTTTTTTCTTTATTCTATCATTATTGCTAATACATATAATTGCCTTTTGTTTAATGAGATACTCTGCCCGTCTTAAATGAAAAACAACAGCTACTTCCAAGAATACCTAGGAGCTAATATTATGGAAAACTGAGACATATTCATCACCATTGCTTAGCTCTTTCTCGGCAAGTTTATTAATGAGGCCAATGGACAGAATATGTCAAACAACAATTGCTATTGTATGGATCTTGCTGTGCTCTCTCTCTTGCTTCTTCCTTAAATAACCCCTTGATCAAGATGCATTACAGCACAAAAAACAAAAGGAGGCATTTGATAGCCTTTTCAAAACCAAAATTACTCCCAGATTGGCCGTCTTCATCCTAGCAAATGTTGCATTACAATTACAATGGCAAAAGAAAAAAAGAATTAAAATATAACTGAAGGTCATTTGTTTGGTTTGCTGCATGTGAGTCTCACAAAACCAGCAAATTATTGCCATGTCAAACTACAAAATCTTCCATATATTGCACTAAATAATGCATTATTAATCATGTTGTAAGTTCTATAATTTCTCATGAAACAATGAGAATGCTGTACAGCAGATCGCTATTAGGTATATAAATTTGTTTTCCTGGAAGAAATAGCCTGTGTGTGCACATACACACTACCAGTAAAAGTAGTTAGAATTTACAGTAAGACAGCTAAAGTGATTATCTTTAAAACATTCAATAGTTTTATTTATTTAATAAGAGTCTGTGAAATGTGTATGTAACCGAGGATATAAGATCACGTAGTATAACATTTGGCTGTCATTTACATCTGGCTAATATGCTTGTCCTGCAGTAAGACTAGATAGATCATAGCAAACAAAATTCAATACATAATCAATTGGTTAACTATGATTCATTGTCACTGGCTCTGCTTTCTGTACCAGAGATGCTCAAACAGAATTTTAAATGCTCCACTCTCAGTGCCCCAAGGACCTATAAAACCAGAAATGAAACTGAAGAATTGTGCATTCTCCTAAATGTACTATTGCTATTTATGGGTGCAAGCTTAAAATACAACAAACAAAAAGATGATAGCAGTTGGGCTTTTTAATTCAGATGTACTATCAATTGCTATGAGCAAGACTCCCAGATCCTGAGGTGGGCTTTAAAAGCACGAGATTTAAAATGATGATAATACATTGGTTGGTGGTGAGAGTTTGGTATTTGCCTTCTGGCCTTTGAGTCTTCAGGGTACTCTTGGGCTCTTTCCAAGATGTAAGTTCTTTTAGTTTCTAAGTGCTACCTTGTTTTGTTTTCTCCCTGACAACCAGAAGAGATAGAAACTTGTCGTCTTTTTAAATAAAAGCTGACATTTTCACCAAATGTGTCATCCCTAGGATCTGGAGATTTAGAAGATGCACTGACTAACATAGGGCTGGCCATTATAGCAGGAGAGCAGACAACACTGAATTAGCCAAGATCCCAAAGAACTTAATTTACCTAGAATAATTTACCTCACTTGAAAGAGCGTGGACTGGCCCGTGAAGTGGAAGCAAAAGGGACAGCAGGAGCTCATTCAAGCTCTTCTTTTCTCAGTGCTTCTTTGTAAGCAACAGTTCCAAGTTTGCTGCCTCAGTATAGAAAGCATCTTTGTTTTACTTGACCTGCCTTCTTTTCAGCCTAATCACCCAGGTGAGAAAGAAAACAATAAGGCGGCACCGTGATGTTGAAAGCAGGAAGCAGCAGCTTCCTAAATGACTCAACTCTTCCTTCGCGATGACATACAGTTTCTGCTTTGTATAGGAATTGCACATGGATCTCAGCTTGAGCCCACAAAGTGAGGCATCATGAGCTCATGAGTCTCAGTATGAAAGACCAATAAGCACAGGAAAAAACAGCAGACGGGTACCAGGGGAAAAGACAAGAAGAACCACAAGTCCACCTGAGATACACGCATCTGGAAAACATCTGCATATTTCATGTGACAGGTTGCATCACTTAAGTATGTTTCTCCTCTTAACTGTTCATTTCAAGCTCTTCCACCAAAGAAATCAATTACTAATGACATACAGCCCTAGTTTTCCTCCTGAACCCATAATTGCTTCCAATTTGAAGCTAAAATTAGCCATTCGAGCTATCCAAATGAGCATAGTTTAGTGTGGCTGTACATAAGCAGCGCTTCAGATTGTTGAGCAGAGCTCCTCTTTGACAGCTCCTTCTTATAAATAACATAGTTTCCTCCTTACACAGAGAACTTTTCAGAGGCGACAGATGTTTGAAAGATGTGGCTGAATTAGCTGAATAGTCTGTAAAACCCACCAACCTGAGACTTGCAAATACAAAAGTCCTGAATTCATACCAGCATAGGGAGTAAGAAGCATAAATCACCCCCTGAATAACTGCCTCTTTTCTCAGCAAATATCTTCTGTGTCACACTGTCAGCACTTAACACGTAATAAATAATGAATAATACTAATAGTTTATTGTTCTGACACCAATAAATGCACTATGTTACATTGAGAAAGATGCCTCAGAGACATTTTTTGTTCATTAAGCTAGAAACTTACATTTCACATGCAAGAACTGGACCAGATTCTCAGTTGCACTCCAGTCCCTGTGCACTGGAATAAGGCCAAACGGCATCTGGATGGGACCACCTGGGATTTCCCTCCAAGTAAGGGATCTCTCAGCTGGTATATAACCAATATACCACAGCACTTCAAATTTGGTCCTGATACTGTGTTGGTGAAGGACTGGAAGGAAAGTTGGGAGATTGGCAATGGAGATCAGTCCAAAACAAGCTGTGATTTGTTTAGCTGCTGTACAGTTCCTTAGGCACTATATCATACTACATCAAATTAGAGATACCTCTAGGCTGTGCTATCTTATGCAGGCATTCAGATGACACAGATCCAAAGGAGAGCCATATCCAGCTTGCTTATATCCCCCACTTCCAATACACTGAACAGAAGCTCAGTAAAGCAAAATATCAGGACCAGGATATATCGTGGTGCTGCTCACCTCAGGCTGTTATCAATAAAAAAGTCTAGATGAACCCAGAAAAGAACTAATCTAGCAACACAGGGACCAATTACAATCCTACGCTTGAGATGCATCTCTACAGCCCAAGTCAGTTCAATGGAAAGTCCCCCAAGCTAGTGTTAAGAAGCTAACTCAAGTACCGGAAGTGATACAACCAGATGAGCACAGTGATCTGCCTGGGTTAGCAAGCGCTACTGCATTAAGTTGCCTAAGATTTTCCATGTAAGCCAGCTAGATTGGGTAGGTCTGCATAGCACTGTGTTGTGCTGCGCTGACACCCTGAGTATAAGGTCAGAAGTAATGTCAGTGACCCAGTGAAACTGCATCGGTGCAAAACCCTGTATAAGATAAGAAATAGGACTTACCAGGGAGCAGCATAACCCAGCAGAAGGTGGACATTGGGATCAGGGTTCCACCTCTTCCTTGACATTCCTCTGCCATTTGGTTGGCTGGTGTCCGAAGAGACAAGTTTCTGCGTCTTTCCTCTTCCTTAAACAGCTGTTCTCAGGCCAGCCAGACTGTTGCTCTTTGTTATGAATGTCCTTTGCCAAGTAAAGAAGGACATTATTTGCTCCTATTTAGTTGGCCTAAGAAAAGATATTGCCTCTGACTAGGGTTGTCAACTCTGACTGAAGCTATTCCGGGAGATTTTCTTTTTCAACATGAAGTACCATCATAGGAGTGCACTGATAAGAGAATTTTTGGGCTGATACCAATGGCTGATTTTTAACGAGCCATATTGACTGACACCGATCCAATTGTTGATATGCAACCGGGCAGCTTAGAGAGCAGCGTCCGACTGGTAAGTCTATTGTGGGGGAAGGGGCGAGGTGGGGGAAGGCACATGGGAGGCAGATAGAGGCCTCCGTGGTGAAGGAGGGAGTGGGGCAGGGACAGGCACTGCACAGCGGGGGCAGAGCAGGAATGGAGTCATGAGTGGCTCATCTGAGGACATAGGGGGTGGCGGCTCCCACCACTGTGCACACCTTGGGAGGGCATGGCAGGGGGGGGGTCCCCAGATCTCCATACAAGGCAAGGGTGGGCTGCCATTGTGGACTGGGGCTAGGGCAGTGATGAGCTCTGGGATCCTGGGCCAGGCTGCACTCAGAGTGGGCAGCCATGGTGCTGGGAAGGGGGCTACTAGATTCACTGTAGCTCCCAATCCCAATGCCTCCACTGCCAGCCCTGAGTGCAGATCCGGCCCAATCCCCACACTGGGAAGAGACTGGTGCTGCCCCCAGTCCCAGCCTCCAGTGGCAGTCCACCCTCTCCCTGTGCACAGATCCAGGGACACCCAGCCCCCATGCCCTCCTGGGGACAACATTATCGGCCACATCAGCCAAAAAAAGTGGATTGCCGATACGGTCCATTTTCCTTATATTGGTGCTGATCCAATATGGGACCAATCTATCTATCTAGTCATTAATGTACTGTTCAACCTATTCACAATATCAATCTCCCAGATTGCTTTCAATAGTCACCAGGAGATTAATGCTGATTCTGGTAGATTCCCAATCAATCAGGAAGGGTTGGCAACCCTACCTCTGACCCAAGAGCTTTGTTTATCTCTTTGTCAAGTAATATACTAAGAGAAACTGGTATTTCATGAAATGTGATTCTAGACAATGGGGTTGATGTTAATGTTACGGATGAGAAGGGATTCAAAATTAGGCTTATGCCAGGCAATGAGACTGCACAAACTAAGACTAGGTTTGAGACAGGGCTCACATGGGTTCTGACTCATTGGCAATCCCTCGATTCACAGATGACCTCTCTCATGGCACATTGTTGTGTTTTAAGATTACTTAAAAGTCCAACCTTTGAGCCATAGATCCTTCCTCACAAGCTGCAGGCCTTCCACAGGGGGGAGCAGGATGCAGGCTGGGGATTCCTCTCCTTTTCCTTCATTCACTCTCTCTTCTTTTCTTTGAAGGCAACACACTTTACCTTGAAACAGGCTGCCACTTGGTTGAAGTTATGGCACCTTTGTTGGTTGGCAGCCAGGTCCTCCCATATCTTGGTGTTGGCATCTATTTTCCTGAGGTATGCCTTCAATCTGTCCTTGTAGCTTTTCCTCTGGCCACCGTGAAATTGCAGGCCATTACTAAGCTGGCAGTAGAGCACTTGTTTTGGGAGTCAAGGGTCAGGCATCCACTCACAATGCCCAATCCACAGAAGTTGATGCTTGAGGACAATTGACTCAATGCCAGTAATACTGGCTTCATCAAGGATACTTGGATTTGTGTGGCAATATTCCCATTTGACGTGGAGGATTTTCCACAAGCATCATCATTGGTGATACCTTTCCAGCCTCTTGAGATAATAGTGGTAGGTCACCCATGTTTTACATCTGTAGATGAGTGTGAGAATGATAACTGCATTGTAGACCTAGATCTTGGTTTCTTTCCAGGCATCACAATGAATAAAGACAGGCCAAAGCTATTTCCTAAAAGAGGCACTTGCACACAGGATCCTGTGCTAGATCTCCTCATTGATGTTCACTCTCTGAAAGTCATGGCTACTGAAGTAAGGAAAGTACTCTATTACCTCCAAAGTCTTTCCCTCAGTAGCAATTTGTGGGGGGGGGTGGGATCGGAGTCACATTCATGGTTTGAGGCAAGCTGATAGAGCACACCAATGTTCTTGATGTTGAGGGAGAAGCCCAGAGTTCAAAAGATTTCTCCAAAAAGATCCATGATGGTCTGGAGGTTTACCTCTGTGTGAACAAGGATGGCACAGTCATCAGCACATTGAAGGTCAAGGACGGTTGTTTTGAGTACTTTGCTCTTTGAGAAAAACATCCCAGACTGAAGAACCCTCCATCTGTTCAGTATTCAGTGTCAATTCTGGAAGAAAGGTGGTCCTTAATGAGACCAAGATGATTGCCAAAAAAATGGAGAACAGAGTTGGGGTGATAATACATCCTTGCTTGACCCTAGTTCATATGACAAATGGGTCTGTCTCTGATCCACTACATCATCTGGTCACAAATAAGCCTCAGCACTTTGATGTGCTTCTCGGGACATCCAAATGTGGCCAGTACTTTCCACAACACTTCACAACTGATGGAATCAAAGGCCTTAGTAAGGTCAATGAAGACTATATACAGGTCCCAATGTTGTTTCCAACATTCTTCTTGGATCTGGTGGGCAAGAAATATCACGTAAATTGCTCCATGAGATGGCCTGAAACCACACTGAGATTCTGGCAGGATTTCCTCAGTAGGGGTAGAAGATGGTTCAGGAGGATTCTGAAGATGATTTTGCCTGCTGTGGGAAGGAGGGCAATACCTCAATAGTTTCCACACACAGGCTTTTCTCCTTTTTTGAAGATAGTCATGATGATGGCATGCCTTGGGTCCCCAGGGACCTCTTCATTATTCCAAAATGAAGAATAAATTAATGGAGCCTCACTACAAGTTCCTTGCTGCCAGCCTTTTAGATTTCAATAAGTATGCCATCAGGTCCAGTAACCTTGTTGTTCTTGGTTTCCTTGATGGCACACCAGACTTCTTTTAGGATAGAAGACTTGGGGAAGAATCAGCTTTCAGGGTGTTAGGGGATTGACTAGTTGGTGGTATCTGTCATAGTTGACTCATGGTTCAAGAGTGCCTCCAAGTGCTCTTTCCATCTAGCTTGTATAGATTCATTGCCTTTGAGGAGCATTGAGCCGAAGTGGGACCATGGGAAGTTAGGCTGTAAATGGCTCTCATTGCCTGGAAAAAGCTGTGCATGCCATGTTTCTCAGCATACAGCAGAATATCCTTGGCTTTATCCTGCCACCACTGATTTTTGATTTTCCAGATCCTCCTTTGAGCTTCAGCTTTGGACAGCTTGGATCTTAGCTTCACTCTCAGCAAACCATTCTTGGTGTTGACAGGTGGCATAGCCAATGGATTCAGCACTGGCCAAATGTAAACCCCACTGGCCAATTTTAAACCCCTTCCAGAGTTCCTTAATGTTGCCTTCATTTGTGGACAGGGCAGAGACCTCTTCATAGAGACACAGTTGGAAATCCTTACAGACATTTGGGTCTTGAAAAGTTTTGGTGTTGAGAGTCCTTCACATTGCTTTTGGCTGGTTTTGGTGTTTTGGAGCAAGGGGGATGTTCATAATGGATCTGACAAGACAGTGATCTGTCCAGCAGTCATCAGTTCCTTCCATAGCTCATGTCCACGTACATCCACTTGATCACAGGCTCTGAAAATAACAGTCAAGGAAGTGCCAGTGCTTAAAGCAAGGATGTCTCCAGGTGGTCTTGCATTTGTCACTGTCTGAACATAGTGTTTGTGATGACAAGACTATGGCTCCGTGCATTTACCCAGGAGAAGGATGCTCTTGGTTTTCCCTATTCCTTCCTTCCCAATGATGCCACTCCAGAGTTCTGGTCACATCTAACTCTAGATTATAGTCACCAAAGAGAATGATCTCATCCTCCTTGCAAGTTTTAGAGAGTACATGGTCAAAGCTGGAGTAGAATTGTTCTTTGACATCAGCATCAAGCGTTGGGGTGTATGTACTGACAGTGGCATACTGGTTGTTGCTAAGCTTAAAATGGAGAGGTATTAGGTGTTTGTTAACACCCACAGGGAGCTCCATAAGTTGACTGATGAGCTGGTTCCTGATGGAAAAGCCAACACTATGAATGCATCTGTCCTAGGCCAGTTTTCCCTTCCAGAAGAAGGTGTAGCCTCCACCCTCTTTCCTCAGCTGACCCTCATCCAATCATATTGTCTCATTCAGAGGTACAATGTCAATGTTGTATCTCACTAGTTCCCTAAATATAATAGAAGTTCTTCTTTCTGGTCCTTCATTGTCTTGTTTATCCATCAGGGTGTAAATGTTCCATGTTGCAAAAATCATTGTCTTCTTATGATGTCTTCAGCCATAGGGAGAATGATCCTGCTGGACACAGTTGTCCAGCCAGGAGCAGATAAGACAGCTCAGGCTTAAGGCACCTTTTCTAGCTCCTTCCCCATGTAGGGTGAGCAAAAGGGATCCTGGATAGGACTGCTCAGTCATGGTAGCAGCTGCCAAAATTGCACTCCTGTCTCATCCCAGATGCAAGACAACCATCAAGCTACTGCCACCTGTGTGAAGATCCACGGCTAAAGACTGTTGGATTCATTAGTCCTGTCTGTCACCACTGGTTCATTGCCACAGGGATTTTGGAGGTCAGTACAGAACAGCGTGTTGTTTTCTGTCATAGAAGCTTACAGGTGACTGTTTAAATGAGGAAGCTGGTGCATGGAAACAGCAACCACATGATCTTGATTAAAGTAGCGGTCTGGACCTGGTGGCAAGGGAAAGCCCTGGACAACAGAAGACCTCCATCTTGTTGCAGCTTTCTTCTGTCTTGAGATCCTGACATCTTCTTGTGCCTTATCCTCCACTGAGGACTTGAGGTTGGACCATGGTTTGGCTGGAATCTCCCCTCAAGTCTGTTTGCCATGGGTGACCCTGACAGGAGTGTATGCCTCTGGGCAACATAACTCTAAGGATGATTAGGACACACATACCTTTCCACCACTACAGGGTCTCAATCCACAGAGAGGAGACTCTGACTAGGGAGCAGGACAAATAGTAAATGTCTGCTTCCAGGTGCTAATGGAACTGACTGGATTTCTGACAGCTCTAGAGGAGATTATTGGTCTGCTGATGGACCCCACTAGAAAGGTGCCTTGATTTTGGAGTAGAAAGGGCTTCATTCCTGGGGGAGTTCATTCCACAAACATGAAGTGACCCTGAGAACAGTCACTACCTCCCTTGCAGATAAACCTCACATTGTGAAGAGCTCTGCCTTGCCAAAGAAATGCAGTTTAGACAGTCACCATAAGTCCAACTGATGCTCATACAGCAAGTGGTGCCCAAGTCTAGTACAGAGTCCCTGCATGAGGATGAATTTCAACAAAAATATGAATTTGTTTTTCTCAACAGGGCTTTGAAATTACTTTTATATGTAAATTAAGATGCCATTTCCAGCCGCATTATTATTGCTATCTTCACTCACTGATTAGCTATTCTATGTGTAACATCCTGCCTGCTATAGTAAGCTGAGCATGTTTTGTCTGCACCCACTACATCCTGCATATTGTTCTGGGCTTCTTGAAGAAAACTGCTTCAGATTACAAAAGATTGCAGTGATTGGCTTGTAATAAAAACTATAAGCAATTCAGTGTATAAGAGAAGAAAATCCCCCACAAGAAAGAAGATAAATAGCACCATCCCACTGTTTCCTTAGGTAGAAAGCAAAAACAAATTATCCTACTACCACAAAGTATACAGACTGCATTAAAGAATGCATGTATACATTTCAAGCTGGGAATGCATACACCAATTAAATTGTCTGTTTCTTCAGAACCAGATGGATTACTTACTAGTTTAGTCTGCACAAATGACATTCTATGAACATTACAAACCAGATGTACCAAGGTAATTTTCATTTTTTTGACATGTCACTATATGGACAGTGTTTTGAGATGAGAACATAACATGGGTCCCAAGAGGATGCACTGCAGCCTTAGCCACTGTGGACATTATTGTGACGGGCTGGCTGGCAGCGACCTGGCCCAGGGGTTTTGAAAGGGCAAAAAATGATTGGAGGACTTGGGATTCCCTTTCCTCACCAATCTGGTAATGATTTGGCCCAGGCATTTTGAAGGGGTAAAAGATGATTGGAGGACTTGGAATTCCCTTTCTGCACCAAACAAGCCCCAGAGACTCACCCCTCCCTCCCCATCCCGATTGGCTCCTTGGGTCACCTGGAGGGGGATAAAAGGGGCAGCATAGGCTGACTCAGGAGAGACCAGTGAGGAACAACAAGGAAGGAGCTTCATAGAGCTGGCAAGAGCTGAGCTAGCGGGGCAGGAGCAGTGTCCCAGAAGAGCCTGAAGGAGCAGGACTTGTAGGCAGCAGTGTGGGACCCTCAGCAGCGCGGCGTGCAGCTGGCAGGAGAGGCTCCCCACTGGGCTCCAGGATTCCCAAGGAGAAGCTGCAGCCAGCAGGAGAGGCTCCCCCGCTCCAGGAAGGATCTGAGCAGCAACCTGAGGGGTTCCCAGCTCTGCTTCCAGCTCCTCCAATCAGAGACCAGGCAGCATGATGTGAGGCTGGGCCCCGAGAAGGTCAAGACCCCTATTAGGCTAGAGCAGTGCCCCCAATAGTGGCTGTATGGTAGTGTTCCTACCCCCCATGTGGGAGAGCTGAGTTCAAGTCCCAGCTGAGGTGACTTGGGGTGAGTGAGATAACAAGAAGCAAATCTTCTTGCAGTAGAAAGGGGCCATTGTGTTTTTCCCCTTTCTCCCCCTCCAGGTACCAAAGCCCTATATTTTCTTGTCATTTGACATTTTGCATTTTGTGCCTTTTTATATTTCACCAACCTGTATTGTTTGTTCTGCTGTTTGTGTTTTATATTTTGTTAACCCTGTTTTTTGTCAATGATTGTAAGTGTCTAACCTTTGTTGAATCCTGCCCCCTTGGGGTGTTGTAGTGTCCACTATACCCCTGATTTATGCCTGTTATGTTCCCAGTATTGAAAGGTATATGGTTAAGTCCCCATTGGTGGTCTGGCTCTGCTCTATAGGGGGAGGAGAGTCCCTACGCCTCCCACAGCGCTTGTGCACCTGCTTTGATCCCTTCAGTGGAGAGGGGGTACCTCTTGGAGTACCACCCGGGTTACATTATTCAAGAGGTATTTGCAAAAGCATGCATCTTTTACCAATTCATGGACCCAGGATCTATAAAGCAAACCAGAAAACTGCATTTAGCTAACAATAGGGGCTCAAGACCTCCAACGACCAGTCTAAAGGAAGAGTCTACTAGATTCCCACCTCCACACAACTCTTGGTACAAGCTCATCCACAAAGCAACTACTCTGACTTGTTTTAAGGTCTCTCTGAACAGCCCTTCCCACTATACTATGTAAAGTGAACCCTGGTAGTAAATAGGACAAATGCTTTTAGGTATTCCCTTTTCTTGTCTCTGCCAGATGGGAATTACTCCTCCTTGTATGGAGAACTATCAGCAAACAGCCAGAGCATGAAGGCAGCAGGTAAGTCTAGTTGGGCATTTAAAATAAGTCAACAAGAAAATATTAAAATAAATACACTCATTAACAAAATAAATAAGAGTGTTTACCTCGGGGCTGGTGGGGTCTCATGCTCCATTGAATTTTGCTGAGAGTATTCGTGATGTCTAAAAATAATCCATTTGGCAACTCGTGGCATCGTAAAGACTAACAGCAGATTTCAGGGAGACATAAAAGTATATATTTACAAGTTAGAGTCAAATTCTTTTGCCTGGAAGTGGCTTCTTTCAGCCTATATGGTCAGCATTTTCAGCTCATGCAATGAAATAAATTACAATTGTCCTTTTCAGGTCACCTATAACATCTACACGTGTATGATCTTTTAGATAGTCTATAGATGCTAATCTACGGTTAGATGGGAATCCCAAAAAAGTAGGTGATCTATAAATCAAAGTGATATCTCATAAGACACAGGTGTGGCCTTGGACACACATTTATTTGTGGCACTACAAAAATAAAGCACTAGGCATGTGTGAGTAGCCCCTTGGCTGCAGTGCTGGAAATGTACCTCAAAGATGCACTCTTTTGGCAGGGGGCAATTGCAGGCTGCTCCTTTGCTCCCTTTTACCCCCAAAAGGGCTTGTCAGTCAGCAGGATCACTGACAGCCCCCTGTCCCTTGCTGGGAGGGCATGGAGAAGAGCAGGCAGTGCGTGATCATTTGGAAGCTGCCACTGGGAGCCACAGATGTTAAAAACCACTTGGTCAAGCTGCTGAGGTTGAGGGGAGTGAGAATAGCTGTTCTCTTTCCTCCTTTTCGCCCTTGGAGTGATGAAGGGACAAGGAGACTGCAGCTCTGCTCAGCACAGGCTGTCAAGCAGGCAGCCAAAATGGAGCATTTTGGGATTCTGGGAGGTCTGAGGGACCTCCTGTAATGCTACATACAACTGCCCACTCATTATATGTAGCTAGAAAGAAGCTCCTCTTTGAAATAGGATTTTTTTTTTAAGTGGATCCATTGCTGTGGCAGATTTGCCACCTTTGTAGCACCACAATCAGCTCCCAGCCCCGCTCCACAATATTGTCCCTTCCCAGGCTTTAGTGGCAGAGCCCACCCCAGCAGCTGGCAGCTCCCAGGGATAGGAACCAACCTT
>NW_017729025.1:18249407-18260591 GCF_001723915.1 Gavialis gangeticus | reverse complement strand
CTTTGGTACTTTTGAAGAGTGATAATTTTAATGAGCTTTATGATAGGATATCTAGATTTGTAGTTTTGTAATTTGAGTGCATCCTGTGGGAGGCTGAGCTCCCTCTGCTTCCACTGATTTCAAAGGGAATGAAAAGTACTCAAAACCTTACAGAATTCAACTCTACCTTTTCAGAATAGTGCAGTGTAATAGAGTTCCCTTCTAGCCCCCACCAGAAGACCTGTGCTCCCTGCCAACCCCTGAGCTAGCACCCTGGGTTCAGTGCAGGACCAGTAGGGGCCGTGAGCAGCAAATCTGCTCCCACTTTCCTGTACATATAGATCCCTACCCGGGGTGCGTAAATTACTCTAGCATAAACCCACCCTAGAGCATTTGCATGTATAGACACGCCTAATGAAAACTTAACCTCACTCCCCTATAAATCTCTGAAAGTGTCACTGGTTTATTGACAATCCTAATTTTGCTTCAGATTCATATAAAGCACCAGAAAGAAAAGTGTCTCAGGATCCAGGGTCTTCGTCCAGGGCTGTTTATGACCGTCATAAAAAAGTCATAAGTAACATAAGTTTGAGACTGCATCTCGTAAAGCAGGAACTTACAACCATTGCTAAATTGTCATAACATCTTTAGTTTTGCATATAACCCATTTCATTTAAATATAAATCCTTTCCCAGTGAAAAATAGAAATATATAATCTCCAAAGTTATGAAAATTTGCCCAAGAAATCTGACTATTACTGCCTGATCAGATGCTTTTTACCAAGCTAAAAATAGCAATTTATGGATTGAAACAAAGTGACAGGGTGGAGAAAAGGAGTGAAAAAAAATTAACTAAGCACCAAGGACATCACAAAATGAAGGATGTTTAATCCGTCTTAATGCTACTAGGAAAATTAAGTTTAAGCTGCACACTCAATTAGTCTGCTAATGCTGTTTGATGGGCCTCTTCCTAATGCCAAGACCACTGGGACCTTCAATGTGTCCCCAAGAAACCAGAGATTTTTCATTATGTCTGCATCTATAACAAAGATATGACTTTGTCATCCCTCCTTTCCAGCTTTAAGTCTAGCAGGGTTTGCACATAATTCACGTCTTCAGGTTTATGCATTCACAGCAGGGCAGTTGTGCGGCTCACAACATGTTTTCACATTGTATCAGCAGTTCATGTCAAATCTCACCTACTGCACCGGTCTGGGCAATTACCGTTAGACACCACCTCTTTCAGTGTGTTTGTCAGGTCTAGCAGTGCTGGCTAACCTAGCTGTGCGTTGCTAAAGATGTCCTAAAAATAACGTCCTGATAGAATTGCCTCCTAGCAGGGTGCATTAAAGAGAGCTCAGAGGGTAATGAGCATTTATATTAAGAACAGGGGAAAATCATTACTGTTGTTGTGTGGCTTATAGACACTAAAGTGCAGGTAAATGTAACAGACCCCAGTGTCATTCTGTTTCATTGATTAACTTAGTGAGTTAGTTTGTTGGGAGCTGAGTCAGGTCATGAATTCCAAAGACTCCCTAAGACTCTATTTAGTTAATGGGTTTCTAGCTGCATCATAACACTTTACCCTTTCAGTCACAGAACTGTGAGGCAAAAGGAGCCCTTTCCTACTAATTAGTTAGTGGTAGACCTAGTTGTAACAACAGAATCCACTAACCAGAAGGTCAGGTGCTACCTATCTGTTTAAAAATCATTAACTAGCATATGCCGGATCAGTCTGACCCTCTTGGGCACTTTAGGTTATTAATTAGTCAATTATTAAGTGGTGATATTAGAAAACAATAGGAGATACTCTGCATATCTTGCATATATCTCTTCCCTACTTCCAAAGCTGCACATCCTGGCAAAAAGGAAATAGTAGCAACACAGATTCATATGCTCTACCTACACAGTGCTAACTCCATCACACGACTTGGTTTGGATCTTGGGGAAAATGTCTTAATATTGGATAACAAAGCATAAGAAAGTGCAACCTAAACTTGACTTCAGAAAGGAAGCTATGGATAACTTGCTCATATAGGCAAGTTAGTTCCTTCAGTCCTTCCTGGTTTCTGACTGACAGTGACTTCTAAACATCAGCTTGAAAGCAGATTTTCCAAGAGTCAGATGCACATACATCCTAATGTAAAAGAGAGACTGATTTAAGGAGATCTCTTACTCACATACCCTGAAGACACACGAGAGAGAAATTGTGTGTTGCCAACTATCTAGGATCAACCTATACAGGCCCTTTTAGGCAATGCCATATTTATGAACTGCACTATATAGCATCCACATTTCCATATGTCATATGTAATCAGTTCTTTGCACTGAGATAGTATCTTTTACTTACAGATCACACAGCACTTCTCAGCGCAGAATATATGATACAGCAGTGAGCAGCATATGGCACTCTAATGCCTGTGTATACCTAATTTATACTGGTAATTACTTCCAGGGCCTTCCAGATAGGCAGAAGGCAGGGCAGGGTGACACTTTAGAGTCAGAAAGACATAAACTTGAATAGGCAGCAAACTATTTCAGGAGATGATAACATAGGGAGGCACAGAGTTTGAGACTTGTCTGTGTCAGTAGCAAAGCTAGGAATATAATTCAGTTTTTTTGACTTTCAGTCTATGAGTTTGTCTGTCAGGCTGTACTGATGCTCAGAATGACAAGAAAATGGGCCCAGCCCCTGAAAAATATAGTGTCATGGCATAGATAGCTACGTAAGTGGGGAAAGATGATCTTGCAGTTAAGGCACTGAGTCATGACTGTCTATAAGACCTTGTGTGAGTTGCTGAAATGTTCCCTGTCCCAGTCCCCCGTGTGTAAAATGAAACTCATTTCATTACCCCTGCTTTCTCCCAGGCTCCATTTCCTCAGCAGACACTTCCCATGAAAAACCTTCAGTTTCTAAAAAACATTTTCCATTGAAAACATTTTGGTGGAAAGTTTTCAACCGGCCCCAATGCAGACTGTGAACTCTTTGCGCAGGGACTCTCTTGCCCTGTGTTTATATCACCAAGCAGATCCAGGTCCCAAGCTTATCCGGGGTGTGTAGGCGCTTACCAGAATGCAAATAAATAGTCATTCTAATGCAGTATGAAATCATCTAATCCGGAACCCAGAGTGGAGTGGGTATCAAATTGCTTTAATTAAATTAGAAAGTATTATTTAAAAATTAAATATGCTGTTTAGACATAGTAGTGAGTCAGAGTGGCTAGACAGAAAAAGAAAAATATATCCAGTTCCACAGGCCAAAGAAAAAACAAATAATGTTCCTTTCTGAGCTGCATGGCCATAGATTCAAATGTTTAGCGTACAAGACCTGCTTTCCAGAAGCTGACTGAGGTGCGGGCACGAGGACAGAAGGGGAATGAAGACGGTGGGAGTCCCGCCTGCTGAAGCCTCCAGTTGAGTGCCTCAGCAAGGGACTGTGCTGCTAATTATTTCTGCCCACATCAGAGGCACTACCACATTTCATGGAAAATGTTATTGAAGGATTTAAGGCTCGGAAGGATGGTTCAGACAGACGTGGGAGTGGGAAAATAGAAAACTGCTGGATAGTCTGTTTGGCAGATATAAAAGCCCCAGATAAAGGTAGAAAACTAAATGCAGCTCTGTGTTTCCCAAACATATTTGACTACTCCAGAGATGACACCTCTGCTCTCTGTCAGAAGGAAAGAATGACTCTTTGCGGGCACTTATTTTGCGCTTTAGTAAAATGAAAGAGTCCCCTTGGCTGGTGAAAAGCAGACGCTGACCGAGAGAGCATTGCAACAGGGCGAGGCAAGAGGAAAATCTTGATCCGAATTCTCAAAAAGTCAATGCTCAGGGAGCAGTGTAATCCTTGGTTTTACCAGATAACTTTGATAAGGCAGCTAATTATTGGCTGAGTAACCCCTTGCTATCCCTGAAATCAATTCCTTCTCTTTCTGTATTGATTAAAGCAGCCGGCTGATATTTTCTCACGATCCTGGCTCTCAGTGCTCCTCTTATATGCTCTTTCTGCAGGCAAACTTTGGTTTTTGCAGGCCTCATTTCTGTTCAGAAGAGGAAGCAGTGGGAAATTTGCTTTCAGCTTTTTTGTTCGTGTGAATTATTGACTGGCAGACTGAAGTGAAGCAATCTTAACTTCATGCGTTTCGCAGGCTTATAGGGTGGAAGACATAATGTAATGTTTACCCATTTCTTTATAAACGCGCTCCACTGTGTAACACAGCTGATTTGTAAATCAATAAATTAATTATTGAGTAGATAAGCACTGCTCCATAGTTCCTTATAACAGTGACTGTAGTGTACCCATGGAAATGAAATCAGTCAGTATCTCTTAACTTGTCTGAAGTATTCCCCTGATACTTCCACTGGGTTTTTTGTTATTTTGCTTATACCAGCCCATAGAAATAGCCTGAATAGTATTTGGACTTGGGCTTTGTATCTAAATGATAATGGGTAGTTGAATCTTTACTGTCTGAATCAATTCCTATTCCAAGCGCCTTATAAGAGGCACTGATTCTGACTTCCCCAAACAGTCACTTTATTGTTTGTATTAAATATTTGTATTGTCGTAGTGCCTGCAGGCCCCTGCAACAATCAAGGCCCCATTGTGCTAGCCACTGTACGCAGAGAATAAGAGTCACAAAGAGCGTACGATCAAAACAGACAAGACAGACAAAAGCTGAAGTAAAGGAAGCATTATTCTCCTAAGGTTTTATAAATGGGGAAGGACAGCACAGGCAGATTGAATGGGCCAGGATCACACAGGAAGTATATGGTGGGAGAGGATTTAAACTTTATTCTGACACTGCAGTCTGATATCTTAGCTAGCAGAGTGCTCTCTCTCTGTTAAATATTTCAGAATGAATGCCTCTGAAGACTGAATATCATGCTTTATTCCAGAGGCAGCAACACAGCAAGTGCAGCAGATGCAATAACCAGCTGACCGGTGTCCGAAGTTTCTTCGGATGCTAAGTGAAACGGGTTATGCCAAGACGGCATTGGGAAACAAAGCAAAGGCACAAACCTTGAGTCAAGAAAAACAGAACCAGAAAGGATAAGCAGACAACTAGTGCAATTTGGTGAGAGCTTACACACCCGTCAGAGTGGTACATGGCTAAATAGGATTGGGCAGAAAACAGTGAAACCCTATGTACCGCCTTCTTAATATGCTTCCATCTTGATCTGGAAGGAGCTTATCTATAGCTAAAATAAAAGGGTAAATAATAGTAAGCAGTTAATCCTGACCCTTCCTTTCAAGGCTTCCAACAAGACTACTAGCTGCTAGAGCTGACTGAATAACTTCCATCAGAAATTTTTGGAGAGAAATGATGTTTTTGGCTTTTTTTAGCTAAATCTGAATTTGTTGATCATTGCCAAGTTTTTGTTCACAATGAAAACCTTTTGTTTTTTCATTTTTGACAGATTTTCTCTTATAATTTAATCAATCCTCCCTTCCTCCTAATCACTTTCACAAAGTGACCACTATTTGTAGGTCATTCGCAGACTGGGTCTACAAATTAGAGCCAGCAGCACAAGTAGCATTTGTGAGGTGGACACTTTGTCCTTATGGACCTCAGCCACATTTGAACGAGTCACCCTGTGGCCTCTGATTTTGGAAACCTATCTAACTTGTGTCACCTAAAGCCTGAATCTCATAAGTACTTGGCATTTACCATTTAAATTCATTCACCACAACCTGATAAAATTAAATATTTAAATCAGACTTAAGCTGAGCTCCCAGAAATTAACACACAGCAGATAAGTGGCCATTAGGGAAATTTAGGGCTAAAGATAAACAGCAGGAGCAGCAAATAATTCTTATATAGTGCTCTTCATCAGCAGATCTCAACACATAAAACTGGTCAATTGAATTCTCTTCATCTTTCAGATAGTACTGAGACATAGGGAAACAGCTTTACATATGGGATCTAGAAGATAAATGACAGTCAGAAACTGAACCCGCGGTGTGGTGTCCCAGTCTAGTGTACAGCCCATTAGGGCACACTGCTGCCCTACAAAACAAGGTTTTAGACAATCTAGTGCAGTTGGCAACCTCCAATTTAGGGAAGGATGGATTCAAAAGAAGGACAAAAATAAATTCAAAGTGAACATAACCACAACTGTACATCTTTAATTTACCCTTTTCTTACTCTTAGTCAGGGAACCTGGTTTTTTCTGATTAAAAATAAAATCCTAAAATTTCTCATTTCTAGCCCCAGAATAATCTGTAGGGAAGGCAGGGGCCCCCAATGGGACATTTACCTGCCTGTACAGCAATGCCAAGAGCTTGGGATATAAACAGGAGGAACTGGTCCTCCTGCTAAACAAGAATGACTACAATCTCATAGGAATAACGGAGACCTGATGGGACTCCACCTATGACTGGGCCACAGGTATAGATGACTATACCCTGTACAGGTGAGATCGTACAGATAATAGGGGTGGGGTTGTAGCTCTCCATGGCAATGCAGCTACACATCCCTGCAAATTAACACTGGCACCCAGGAAGGATGACTGGAGTCTCTCTGGGTTAAAATACATGGGGAACGTGGCACAAGGGACATCATGGGAGGAATCTACCACAGACCTCCTAACCAGAAACAAGAGCTAGATCAGGAATTCACCAGGGAACTGGCTGAGGCTGCATGCTCTCAGTGCACCGTTGTCATGGGAGACTTTAACTACTCGGACATCTCATGGAAAGAGCACTCATCCAAATCCGATTGGTCGCAAATCTTCCTCACATACATGGAAAAGCTCTACCTGACTCAAGAAGTCTATGGGCTGACAAGAGGTAAAGTGTTGCTGGACCTGGTACTGGCCAAAGGGGTTGATCTAGTCAGTGACCTAAGAATGATAGAAAGCTGGGTGATAGTGACCACGAGCTGACCACCTTTACTATCTATTGCAAAGCTGGCAAGTCAGTCAGCAATACAGAAGTCCTCGACTTCAGGAAAGCTGACTTTGACAAGCGCAGGAGACTCATTGTCAAGGCCCTAAGGGACCATGACTTGACAGGAAGAGGAGTCCAAGAGGAGTGGTTGCTCCTCAAGGGAGCAATCCTGACAGCACAAGAGATGGCCATCCCATCTCAAAAGAAGGGTAGCAAAAGGGCACAGCAACCCCCTTGGCTCAGCAGAGAATTTGAGGACCTCCTATGTCTCAAAAGAGAGACTTACAAAGGATGGTAGGCTGGAATCACCATGAAGGAGGAGTTCTCATCACTGGTGCATACCTGGAGGGCATGAATCAGGAAAGCCAAGGCTGCAACTGAGCTCCATCTGGCTTCGCATATCAAGGATAACAAAAAGTCCTTTTTCAGATATGTAGGGAGTTGGAAAAAAAGCAAGGGTAACTCTAGACCCCTGCTCAACCAAACAGGACAACTGACAACCAACACCTAGGAAAAGGCCAATCAGTCTTTCGTCAGCCCAATGGGACTGCCCTGCCTAGCAAGACGCAGGATGGCCACGGTGAGGGCATATTTACACACAGCATCGGTGTTAATCTAGTAAAGGATCACCTTGAGAGACTGGAAACCTTCAAGTCAGCTGGTCCTGACAGATTACACCCTAGAGTACTCAAGGAGCTAGCAGGTGTCATAGCCCAACCATTGGCAAAAATATTCAAAAACTCGTGGCATTCAGGTGAAGTACCTGAAGACTGGAAGAAGACCAATGTGGTACCCATCTTCAAGAAAGGGCAGAAAGTAGATCCCGGGAATTACAGGCCAATCAGGTTGACCTCAATCCCCAGTAAGATTCTGGAGAAAATTATCAAGGAGACCCTTCTGGATAAGCTGGCTGAGGGCAACATCCTGAGGGACAGCTAGCATGGGTTTGTTGCAGGTAGGTCTTGCCTAACCAATCTTATCTTCTTCTATGACCAAGTGACATATCATCTGGAGAAGGGAGAAAAGATTGACATCATATATCTGGATATTAAAAAAGCATTTGATCTGGTGTCCCATGATCTCCTCATGGAAAAATTGGCCAAATGTGGCCTCAGCTACACCACAGTCCGATGGCTGGGAAATTGGCTCCGAGGTCGGACTCAGAGAGTAGTGGTCAATGGTAGCGAATCATTATGGCGCTCCATGACCAGTGGCATCCCCCAAAGCTCTGTCCTTGGACCGGTTCTCTTTAACATCTCTATCAACAATGTGGACATTGGTGTCAGAAGCGCATTGGCTAAGTTCGCCGATAACACTAAACATTGGGGCATAGCGTCCACACCTGAGGACAGGCTAGTGATCCAGGCTGACTTGGATAAACTTAGTAAGTGGGCGGATACAAACAAGATGATGTTCAATACCAATAAATGTAAGGTACTCCACCTCGGGGGGAAAAAGCCCACAGCATACTTATAGGCTCAGCAGTGCTACGCTTGCTAGCACCACTGCTGAAAAAGGCTTGGGGGGTCAGGCTTGACCACAAGATGAACATGAGCCACCAATGTGATGTCACAGCTGGTAAAGAAAACCAAACTCTGGCTTGCATCCATAGATGCTTCTCAAGTAGATCTCAAGATGTCATCCTCCCACTGTACTCGGCCTTGGTGAGGCCACAGCTGGAGTACTGCATCCAGTTCTGGGCTCCACAATTCAAGAAGGATGTCGAGAAGCTTGACAGAGTCCAGAGGGGAGCCACACGCATGATCAGAGGACAGGAGAATAGGCCTTATGAAGAGAGGCCGACAGCCATGGGACTCCTCAGCCTGGAAAAGCACAGGCTCAGGGGGGACCTGGTAGCTGCTTATAAGTACATAAGGGGTGTACATCAGGATCTGGGGAAATGTATATTCACCAGACCATCCCAAGGAAAAACAAGGACCAACGATCACAAACTCCTCCATGACCATTTCAGGATGGACATAAGGAAAAACTTGTTTACTGTCTAAGCCCCCAAGGCCTGGAATAGACTCCCTCCAGAAGTGGTGCAAGCACCTACTCTGGACTCATTCAAGAAACGCTTGAATGTTTATGTTGCTGGGATCCTTTGACCCTAGCTGACTTCCTGCCCCTGGGGCAGGGGGCTGGACTTGATGGTCTTCGAGGTCCCTTCCAGCCCTAACGTCTATGAAATCTATGAAATCTAATTTAAAGAAGTAATACAAAATCCACATTTTTCTGTAATTAAAATGAAGTGCCACAGACAGACAAATAGATAGATAGCAGTGTTTCATTTTAATCATGAAAAATGTAAGTTTTGGGTTACTTTTTTAAATCAGAAAATTGGGGGGGGGGGGGTTAATCAGAGAAAACCAGGATCCCTGCTCTTAATCACTGCAGGTGACACCACATTCTCTTCAAACTATTGTCTACCATAGGAGAAGGGCAAAGTAGAGCAAAAGAAAGGGAAAAAGCTCACTTGAGTCTGGGCTTTCTTAGTTTTGAAGTTTTGCATCAAATATTAGATCTCACTTTAAAGCTCTTGCATTTTTAATTCCCAGTCTTTTCAAATGCTAACAATGCAACTGTTTGCAGCTCCCCCTCCCCCCATACTTCAAATGAAGACAATATACAGTCAGAGTAATGTGTATTGAAAGTCATGTTCAGAGCACCAACCAAACATTTTTCTGCTTACATTCATATGACACACCAGAAACCATGTTACCTTTACTGTGCAACATCTTGGATAACATTATGAATTATTCCTATATGTTAGCCTTACAGCACAAGGGACACTGAAATCACTGGTACAGTATAAACTTGCTTTTCACTGGGCCTTTGTCTAGTAAAAATAATTAGACCTGCAGGGAACGGCTCCAGAGCGTTGCCAGTGCTAGTAAACAAGCCCCTCCAAGCTTACCAGGTTGAGCTCAGAATCTCGCTGATCTTCTCCCAGTAGAACGGCTCATTGTCTTGAAACATGAGTGTACCACATTTTTCTTGCAGTGAAGACCCAGGCCTAGCAAAAAACATAAAAATCTATGCCAATGAAGGGAAAATTCAGGCTTCTGAAGGGCTGCAAGCCATCAAAGCAGCTGAAATGCACAGGAATATTCAAAATGCTCCTTCAGCAGAATACTACTGTCCCAGTCAGTAAGGAATGGGAGGGAGGAAGAAGTAGGGGCACACCCTCATACACTGCGCTGTCTACTGCCCCTTTTAAGGAATACTCTCCCCACCCCCACCCCAAAAAAAAGAAAAATAAGAAAAGTCAATGGAGGGAAATACCATGAGCATGGCATACAGGGGCAGATGCAGGGGGTGCCATGGTGTAGTTGCTCCCCACTTTGACTTGCTAAGCTCTCTTCATGACAGGTTTTCATGACACTCTCTCCTTTTTAATGGTCTTGACATTCCACTATTTAAACTATCCTTTCTTCTGCAGTTTTGCTGCCTCTTAGCCATTCCTGGTAATATCCCTTTTCTATTTCACAGCTCTGCAGACTGTTTTTAGTTCTAGTTAAAAACCTTAAATTCAAGTGTGGTAGTATTAACTCAGGCATACAAATGACCAACAGTAAAGTATTGGAGGCTCTAAGGCATTCAAGATGTCTAGATTTTGTTTTATAAATCTGAATAAGAGATGTACTTTTAACTACAATGACTACAGGACAAATGAAGCACTATTTTTTTTAGTAGTTTGTAGTGTTTTTTAAACTTAGTATATAATCTAGGAAATTAGTTCACGTTCCTATATGTATGTGTGTGACACAACATGCACACACACTTTGGTTAGTCTATAAGATGTAAGTCTACCCTGCTTTCTATATGTAAAGATGTGCCACACTATGTGCACCCCACCTTTCCAAAATCCTAGATCTTCCCATGGCTGTACAGAAGAGCGATCACTAGCTTCAAACTATTCCTTGCATTAGAGGAGGCCCATAACACACAGCCCTCATGTTGCATAAGGGCATGAAGACGGGGTCCTTCAGAAAGGTTGGCACAGCATGGAACCAAGCTGCATCATAGCATTCTTCAAGGGAGGATGAGGAGCGCCTTGATGTATTAGGAGGACAGTGGGGCATGGCCAGTGGGCCAATATGGTGAATGAGAGGTAGTTCCAGAAGGAAGCAGGAAGTACTAGTGCCAGTGTCAAAGGACAAATCCTGTCACTCATGTTCAGGAATGATGAACAAGCTGGTACAGAAGAGCGCTGCTAGACAGATGAGGTGAGCAGAGAACCTGCTTTCTATGGCCAAAGCAGCTTGAATGGTTAAGCCTGGCAAAACAAAGGATGAAGGGGGGGGGGGGGGG
>NW_017729025.1:18235564-18249300 GCF_001723915.1 Gavialis gangeticus | reverse complement strand
TGGTCAGAGGGCTTGCTGCGTTGTTTGGAGAAAGGATGAAGGGGGGGGGGGGGCAGGCTATCAGTACAGTCGAGGGGAAGGAAGGTGCTAAACATCTGGGAGGGCAAAACATCTTGTTACGCTAATGGCCAAAGACTGGAACGAGAGCGAACAGATGTAAACAGGCCATGAATAAAATTTAGGCCAAGATCAAAAACACTGCTAACCATGAGGGCAGTGAGGTTTGGGAACAGCTGTCCACTATGAGTAGGAAAACCCCTAACCACTTTTAAAATGGATTTTGATCAAGAAAGAAATTATATGCCAATAATAGAAAGCCTGGACTCCATGAGCAAGAAGTACTCTTCTGGTCCTATGATGTTTGGTAGGATCATAAAACTGCTAGGACAGGGGTCTCTGGACACCCAACACAAATCATTTCACATCTGAACTCCAGGCCATTTTCCACGCATGTGCATGCACGCACACATGCACACCCTATGTATATGTTCCTTGCACAGAGCTTTTCTTTACTGAAGCTTTGTGCAGAGGTGCAAAATTTCACTTTCATTCCCAAGTCATACTTGTTCTTGTTAATAGTGTAATGCTGTGCTGTAGGGGACATGGTTAGGAGCAATGTCCTTAAGCTTCAGCAGTGGAAAGGTAGGTTGGAGATTAGGAAGAACTTTCTGACTAGGGTGGTCAAGCATTGAATGGGTCACCTAGAGAAGCTCCATCCCTGGAAATTTTCAAGAAAGGTGTGATGATCCTGCCTTGAGCAGGGGGCTGGATTAGATGACTGTATGAGGTCCTTTCCAGTCCTGTTTTCCTCTGATCCAGTGCAGTACTGTTACATATATGTTCTGTTGCTGTCCATTAGGAAGTTGTATGCTTTCCATTGACTTACATGGGGCACAGTGTCAGAGTAGTATCACACTATGACTTTAGAAACATGAGTTCAAGCCTTGCTCTGGGCTTCTGCCCATGTCTTCCCTGAGTGTATTGGCCCGGGTATAAAACAGTAACTAGTCATTTGGGCTGGGGAGTCAAAGGCGGCCAGATATGAAACTAGCCACTTCTCTCCCTTATGTGCTGTTGCCTACAAAAATAGGCATGCCTTAACCACATGATCTCTTTGAGTCACTATGTTCAGGTGGGACATTTTGAGTTTTGACATGAGTGCATGGAACTGGCCACTGTCAGAGACAGGCAGGACATTGCACTCAGTAGAACATTTGTACAATTCGTACAGCAGTTCCTATATTCCCAACAGCAAAACAGCAATATTTTTAGGCCATTGTTTCAACAAAGCATGTTATTCCATTGGGAGAGTGGGCGAAATTCTGACCTCGTTGGAGCCAATTACACTTTTGCCATTGACTTCAACAAGCAAGATCCAGGTCAGTTTATGAGGTCAAGTTGTGTTTATATGACTCAGGACATTGCTAAATGTTGCAAACTTATTAAATGAAACGGTAGGGTCTGAATATAAGGGGGAATAAGTAGAATAAAACTGACAGGAGCAGCCTGCAAATTCCAGTCTGTTTGGAAGGTATTACAGAAACTCAAAAACCAACCATGGACTGATGATGAATGGCTCGCTGTCCTGGGGAAGCACTATCAGAGCACCAGTGTATTTTTTCAGTTAGTAAGCAGTGTGCTGTTGATGCCTGGAATTTGAAATCCCAATCACAAGACAACAGATCACATGCAGGAAATGCTGGGGAAATGACTTGGCCTGTATGCAGAAAGTCAGACTATATATTCATACTGCCTTTTAATATCTATGAATCTAATAATTCACCCACATCATTTTTAAAAAGTTCCCATTTCAAATAGGGCTTTAGCTATGGATGTAATATATTTCCTAATTGAAAGCAATTTACATGTCTCTCCTTTAGCAATATGCAGAGCAGTTCTGCATGCACAAATGTTTTATATAGATTTTATTTTCTTATTAGGAACAGCTGAATGAATTTATACTGTTTACTTGAAAATTTAAATGCTGTTTTTCAATCTCCGATAAAAGCCCACAGATTGCAGGTTAACATTTCTTGTTTAAAATAAACTGATAGTCTGAATTTCATCCAATCAATTCCTAATAAGGTAAGCAAGACAGATGCATGGGTCCAACCACCTCTGCCAAGGCAATGGATTGTTATTGTTAACTCTGAAAGCCCACAAAAAGCAAACCGAGGGAATACATTTCATCCCCGGTGTGCATGGAAGCAGTTCCTTTCTCCGGACATTTTAACATCCAGAGGGACCATCTAATCCAACTCCTTGCAAATCATTCTTCCTAGACAGCCAAATAGGCCAAGGCAACCATCTCTGGCTCAAATATTTGGCTGTGAGGAGTCAAGGTGCTTCCAGATTCAGTCTTAGCCCTCAAAGCTAAACCTCTGCAAAGAAACTACTATTACCACATTTGACAGCTGAGACACCAAGGCACAGCAAGATTAAATGGTTTGCCTAACCTCCTAGAGGGAGTCTGTGACAGAGCCAAAGACTGAATGCGGGTCTCCTAAAAGGCAAGGACCTGCTTAAAAACAACTCTTCTTCTGCTTTACAAATGGAGGAGCTCCTGTCTAAACCAGGGATAGATTTGCCCCTCATGATACCCATGTTTACAAATACTAGATCCCTTTACTGAGGAATTCTTGTAGGCAGGAGGACTAGTCTTACAGTTAAGGCATTAGACTAGGACTTACGGGTAACTACAATTCCCAGCTTTGTACCACATTGTCTAAGCAACCTTGTGGAAGGCTGTTAGAGACAGATTTTTAGAGAGAGTTATGTACCTACAATGTAGCTAGTCACCTTGTTGGGATTTTCAAAACCACCTGAGCAGGGTAGACACTAAATTCCCATTTTAATTTCAGTAGGCACTAGTAGATACCCAACATGGTTTGGCAATTTTGAAAAGTTCAGCAGGGAATGAGACTCCCCATGCCTGAAGAAGGGTGACTGTGCCTGAAAGCTTTTTCCAGCTACTCAGTTGGTCTAATAAAAGAAATCACATCTACCCAAAGAACATGCCCTGCCTGTGTCCTTAGACCAACATGGCTACAACCAAAAACCCAACAGGCAATGATCTACATTTTTAGGCATTTGGCCTTCAGTATTTCTAAGCTTCAACTTCTTTCCCAGAAAAGTGGTGAGCAGCTCTTCTTTGTCCAGTAATTGTAAAGACTCGAAAGCAGAGATGGCATCTCACTCCGTGTTTGTACAGCATCTGGCAAAATAGTCTTTGCTTTTAGTTGGGGCCAGTAGGTACTTCTAAACACACAGGAATAACAATAAGAACAACAACAATACTTTTTTTTTTTGCATACTATATGCCCCCAAATGAAATATACACCTTGATTTTGGAAAGAAGAATGCAGAAAAAAATGGTTTTTCCAGAATTGTGGTGAACTGTGTGACATGGAGTAAGTCCTGGAAATACGAAGTGTCCAGGAAGCGTGGGATCCCTGGAGTCTGGGGGAAACAACAGAAACTTCCTGGTGTGGCGGGACAAAAAAGGCAAGGCCCCAGACCTTTGCAAGTTCAGTGGCAAGACTGTTACCTCTTTACTATAAATAATTCTGTTTATACATTTCTGTAAATAATAAATGGTTGCTTCCTCACCCCAAGCCTCATCAAGATACTACAGACTGCATGCAGCAGCTCACAAACCTTCTGCCAGCTTGGTGGCTTTTCTGCCAAAACCTACTGCCTCACCCATGGCTGTGAGAGGGTTAACACTGGGCTCCAGCCCTGAGGTTTGCAGTCCCAGGGAACAGTAGGAGTATTTTAGCACAGTGTCTGCAGCTTCCTTTTATCCCCGCTTCTATTCCAGTGTAGAAACATCTTCCTTGCATAAGACATGTGCTCCAATTTTGGAGGGCTGATTCTGGGGGAAATCTTGGGGAAATAATGGTAGGAATAGTAATCATAATAATTGGATATGTTGCTATTCTTTTTTCCTTCTGCTTCCCAAGCAGTGGAAGATTCTAATCTAAATTCAGGTGCTAGCCACTAGGGGATACTCCCTTCATAAAGTTATAGCAGACTTTGATATCTTTCCTAATAAATAGCCTCAGAAGACCTGAATAATTAATAACTGCACAAGTGAAAGATTGGCCCTAATTACCAATGCAGCCCTGTAAAAAAAACTTTAATTGCATGGCCCCTGTTCATTCCTCTTTGGGATGGCTATATTGACAAATCTTGTATAGTGAGAGAAATCTGAGGGCCATGAGATACACTTGTTATGAAGTAATCAATGGCAATTATGAAGTTCCATTGTATTTCTAAAACTCCTTTCGGCTTCAACCAAACTATTAGGACAGCATTACCCAAAACCATTTAATAGAATCTTCTTTGTTTGCCTTCAGTAGAGGATGATTCATGTTTTGCAGGCAACAGAATGAAATGAATACGGGGAAAACTTTTGAATTATATTAACAAAGCACGCAACAATCAGACATTGGCAAAAGGCACTTGGTTAAATTGTGCTCTTGGTTGAAATTAATTTTCTGAAGCAAATTCTGAAAGGGGGAGAAGCCAACAATCAATACACTCTTAATGAGGTGCAAGAAAAACATGTGTAGACATGACAGGTTTTGATGGCTAATGATCTTCAGAGGAAGAACAGAGTTCAGAGGAAAAATTTGAAAGGCACAGAAAATTGATTAATCACCAGCGCAAGATATTGCAGTGGAATGTAGTGAAATCAAGCAGCCCTCAGACATCGGTATCATTTACACCTCTATTGTGGTGTATTACTTGGGGAAAATTATAGCTGAAGGGTGTTTTTCCTCTCCAGTTACTAATAACTCAAAATCAATTTGCTTGCTGTGATTTGTTGCCTCAAAGTTACAAGCAAAGTTACTTGAGCTAATTTCCCCGCATTGTTTACTGGAATGGATAGGAAAATGCAAAAGGAAAACTGGAGGGGACGTGATTCTCTTACCGTGCCAGCAGATGCTTTGCTCTATGGAAGACATATCTAGGCAAGCAGGCATTTTGGTCTTCTATGACCTACACCTATAGGTTTGGGCAAAGTAACATAAAAGAGTTAAAAGGGGGGAGGGGGCGGGGCGGGAGACCTATTTTCCTCCAGTTGGCTTTCTTGTATTTAAGATACAAATCTAACCTCACTTCTATTGTCTATCAGTGGCAACACATGCGTTGCTTATATAACACAGAACATGAAATCCAAGTAAAGGGAATGGACTTGATTTACAGATGTGACCTGAAAACGGAACTGAAAGTGCGGTTCTGAATAATGGTGTTGTTAGAAAGGTTTCCGAGCGCACCCACAGCAGTAGCAGAAAGCATTAGGCAAAGCTGATTTCTTTCCTTCTCTGCATGATAGCCTCAAAGTTTTTATTGGTTAATTTTTTTTAAGCTGTGGATCATACAGTAAAGAGATTGGTATGGACTAGACTGATTTTCTTTTGGTAATTTCTTTCTTCATTTGAGGAACGTAAAGACTATATGTCTCCCCTCCCTGCCCCCCAACATCACCTTTTTTTCCTTTCAGAGTCTGCATTGGTTTTGTTGGAACTAATACTGCCTGCTAATATATTCCCCTCACTAGTTCCATTTAATTGCTTGATCAAGGTTTTATATATTTATATACTATGCTTAAGGTTTTGCTTATTACCTCACAAGCATAGTTAAATTAACTAGTCAGGAATACAAGCATATCTCCGGTTGCAGTTCTCCAAAACATGCTTACTATCATATGAACAAGGGGTGTCGACAGGCAGTGGAACACTCAATGACTGAGACCAATGGACAGAAGGGTCAAAGACACCAGCCATCAACTGGGGATCAGAGACAAATTAACTAATACAGAAGGGGATGCTGTTCACAGAGTTAAAACAAAACCAGAAGAGGGCCCTGAGCAAGTAATTACAGTGCAAAGGGTCAGTGGACATCATGTAAACCACTGACACCATCATTCTCCCATTTTTTTCCCCATAACAGAATCAGAAGAATGGAAAAGCAAGCTTCACCTCAGCTTTTGTTGTCTATTGCCCAGTTTTATGATTTATCCACACCTCTTTGAACATTAATCCTGTCCTCCAAAGCATTTGCAACCTCTCTCTCTGTAGTTTAATTTGCAAATATTCTGTTCTCTTATTGTAAGTTGCTCTGAGCCCAGTTGGGCAAGATAGTACATACATCAAATGAACAAATAAATACATGAATACACACACAGGCACCTGCGGAATCCCACTTGGAACGTCCTGCCAATCTCATCCTCCTAAGTTTTAAGTCATCTTCAAATTCTCAACCAGTTCATCCCTAGTGTCAAAAGCAGCTCCAGGATAAAGAACCCCTTAGTTGCTTGAACTTCCTGAAAAAGAAACCTGTTCTCTACACCTGTTAAGAGTTTGTTGGACATTTTGTTTTGCCATACATTCCTTCCAACAGGTAAATGAAAATCCCCCATTACTGCTACCTCATACATTTTAGATATGCTTGTAACCTGCTTGATGAATACTTCTTCCATCTCCTCTACCTGAGTGCAGGGTCTGAAGTGGACTCTCTCCAGACCATCACAACTGTTCTTCCCTTTTATGTTCATCCACAGCACCAACAGTATTGAAAAGTGGCCTATACCCCTGCAGGATTCACAGATTAATCATTCCTTCTCTTATTTGACCTAAACCAGAGCATACCTACTGGATTGGGCCTCAAAATATTCAGAAAAAGAGACAGTGCCACCTTTTCCCTAAGGGCTTAGTGGCTGAAACATTCAGGTGGTGTTTAAAAGGGGATTCCAATTTCTCCCCTGCCTAACAATAGGGTTCTCTCAGTCCCTCCTACTGGTATTGTTAAAATCCCATGTTTCATTTGAGGGGGTCAAATTGACTTTTCATTTACACTGTTGTTTCACTTGCACTGTATTTTTTAATTATTATTAAAAAACAATCAAAAAGTCAAATTGCAAACCAAACCATTTCAGTGTTATCTAAAGCAAATATGTAGAATGACTCCAAATGAAAACTTTTGTTTTTGAAAGCTTCATTATGCAGGGACTTTACTGAAAATCTGTTTTCGTCCTATTTGGGACTAAAAAAAGCCTACTCAAAATTTCATAGATTTCATAGATTTCTAGGGTCAGAAGGGAGCTGGCAGATCATCGGGTCCAACGCCCTGCTGCAGGCAGGAATGAGCGCTGGGGTTAAGTAACTCCAGCCAGATGCCTATCCAATCTCTTCTTGAACACCTCCAAGGTAGGGGAAAGCACCACCTCCCTTGGAAGCCCATTCCAGATTTTGGCAACCCTCACTGTTAAGAATTTCTTCCTTACGTCCAATTCTCCTTCAGTTTGTGGCCATTATTTCTGGTAACCCCAAGTGGCACCCTGGTAAACAGAGTATCCTTTATTCCCTGCTGGCCCCGCCTGATGAGTTTGTAGGCAGCCACAAGATCACCCCTCAGCTTTCTCTTGCGGAGGCTGAAGAGATTCAGGCCCCTCAGTCTGTCTTCGTAGGATCTTACCAACAGGCCCTCAACCATATGAGTAGCCCTCCTCAGGACCCTCTCAAGGTTATCCTCATCCCTCTTGAGGTGCCGCACCCAAAACTGGACACAATAATCCATCTGCGGCCACACTAATGCCGCGTAGAGGGGAATATCACTTCCCTAGACCTGCTGGTGATACTCCTGCTGATGCAAGAAAGAGTGCGTTTAGCCTTGCTTATTACCTCGTCACACTGGCGACTCATTCATTTTTGCATCAACCAGGACTCCGAGATCTCTTTCCGCTGTTGTGGTGCTCAGAATGGTACCCCCCAGTCTATAGGTGTGTTGGAGATATTTCCCCCCCCAGGTGCAACACCTTGCACTTATCCTTGTTAAATTGCATCCTATTCTGATCCACCCACTTCCCCAGTTTATCCAAATCTGCCTGAATTCACTCCCTAACCTCCACTGTGTTAACTGTACCCCATACTTTAGTGTCATCTGCAAATTTGGACAGGATGCTTTCAACACCTTCATCCAAATCACTGACGAAGATATTAAACAGCACTGGTCCAAGGGCAGAGCCTTGGGGGACACCACTGCCCACATCCCTCCAGGGGGAAACCAACCCATCCACCACCACTTTCTGGGTGCATCCCATGAGCCAGCTTTTCACCCACCTTACTGTGAAAAAATCCACATCACAGCTACTCAGTTTGCTCATAAGAATTGCAAAGAATTGCAAAATGACAGCATTTCCCCCAAAACTGAAATGTGAAATTGAAATCTGAGAACTGGAATCCTATAGAGCTCTACTTACAATTCTGATGAGTATTAATTGGAGGAAGAAACACAAACTGATCACTTTCTGGTGTGTTTTATGTATCTGATCCTGGCCTGCAGAAGATGCAAACCTGATGATTTTGGCAGTAAAGAGTTCACCTGAAAATCACACTACTTCTTCTTCAAAAAACTTTGGTTTTTGAACAGCTGTTGTTGCAAGAATTACATGTCAGTTCCCTATCAGCTGGCACTATGGTAGTCTTTAATGATATGATGCTGTGCTCTTGATTAAATAATACCATAATAATGATATATCATGAATTTTTTCCTCTGATTGTAGATATTTGTATATAGATTCTTGACCTTTTTTTAAACCTTTGGGTACTTGGACTGTTTTTACTGCCACATCAGCTAGGACACTACCTTTATTGGCTTAAACATTCTGAAGGAATTTTCTTCTCAATAAGGAATGTATTGCCATACTTTTGTCAGCAGTATAAAGTTCCTTTTCAATCTACAGCACAGACTCCCTTAAAGGCAAGTCAAGGAAGTAGCTACAAAGGTAATTTTGGCTGCTAATGGATGTGGCCTATATATGCTAGCAAATGTACATTATTACTGTGTTGCTATACTTAATCATTAATGTCTTGTGTCAGGAGCTTTCTGATGACTTTCTCATAGAAACTACTTTTTCAGGCTCAGTCTGGCAAGTGTGGAGTCATGACTAGTCCTACAAGATGCAATATATGCATATCTATGGCTGCAAGAAATGTGTTAATTATCTCAGGCAGGCAAGGTGCTTTGGGTAGATGTGATACTTTTTATTAGACCAACTAAAAAGTTGTAAAAATTGTTCTTTGCAAGCTTTTGGGCACAAACATGCTTTTTCAGTCATAGAAAGAGTCTGTCAGTGTTGTGTGTGCTCTCCTGCGTAGAATAGAAGCCAAAATGCAAAATGCAGGTCTGTGAAAATGCAAATGTGTGCAAGTGAGGATCAAAGGAATAGGAGACAATAGGGCTAAAAACAGAAGTTACACATAAACTGGTTTAAGTGATCAGAAACTGGTTTAAAACTGGAACAGAAGAGAAACTCAGTGCACATGAGCCAATTTCAAAATGTTTGAAACTGGTTTAAGATAAACCTGGTTGAATGTAGTATCAGACTTAACTGACTTCGGTCAAACCAATTTATGAAACTTCCGTCCCAGACCCCTTCCTGGTTTAGCTTAAACCAAAGTCCCCCGCACCCCAGCATGCTTTGCAGCCCTGGGCTGGGCTGGGCTCCAGCAGAGAAAGGTTGAGGGGATGGGGTAGGGGCGACACATAGGGCGTGCACATGGGTGCATGTGCACCCACTAAGCATGGTGATGGACCCCCTAACAAAAGGCACTGCCAACATTGTTGGTGGTGCCTGTGGGCAGTTGCTGCTCACCATCCTGCCAGGGACACTGCTTGTGGCATCTGTGGGCAGTCCACGACAGCCACTGGGCACCGCCAACACCCCTGGTCAGCGCTCACCACCCCCTCCCCCGCCACCGACAGTGCCCATGGCATCTGTGGGAGCTCCCCACTTACTGCCACTATGCTCCTGCTGCCGCTGTGCCCCCCAGCTGCCAGGGGCACATGCTGTTCATGGGGTGAGGGGAGGCAGGGACTGACCTCCACCAGGCAAACCGTGACTGGGGTCTGGGGCCAAGGAGGGGGGTTAAACCCCACTCCCTCTGGCTAAACCTCCCTTCCCCCAAGTACAGAGCTGCCCTGCCCTGCTAAACTTATTGAAACTTATTGAAACTTACTGCTGGCTGTGACTGTGGACTATAAAACCCAGAGGCACCTGAAAGCAGGAAAAGGAAGTGATGAGCAACCCTGCAGAGTCCTGCTCCTATGATTCTGGAGTACAAATCCCAGAGACCTTGGGGGCAGCAGGAAGAGGAAGTGAACACACAGCCCATCCTGGCTACATCCCAGAGAGCCTTACTCTAATGTCCCCTGGCTTCTGGCCTGAGCCACTGCAGGCATTTCCTGAATCAAAAGTGAATGTGTATCCAATTGTTTCTCAATTTAATCTCTGCAGTTTAAACTAACCTGCGAAGGGTGCATCGATTCAGCCTTGGGCTTTTTGACTGTCTGTACTAGGCCATGTGAGACAGGTGGGGGATGTTGAACTGGGGATAGCATGTAGCTGGTAAAATACAGACAGATTACCTAGGATTATCAGGTGCCAGGCAGGTTATAATGTGCCATAAACCCAATGTCTATAATTAGTCTATTATTTTTTGTATGCAGTAGATTTATGAAGTGAAGTTCATAGGCTTGTCTATGAAAAGTGTTTTGTAAATTATCATCTCAGAATATTTGAGAACTAGTGTATGAGCTGGGAATGAAAGCCATACATAGAAAGAAATAGAATTAAGTTTGCACATGCAATTACCACAATGTCTACCTTTGTGTTAAGTACATTCTCAGGCACCCTCTGTATTTTCTTAATATCACTTATTTGATGGAATAAGAGTTTTACTAGTGGCTCCTCTTCTCTTTCCTTATATCATTAATGGTCCAGCTTTGCAGAGCTCCTGAGCTTTGAAATCTATTATAAGCTACTTATTTTCAACACATTCTGTAACACAGAAGAACCCTGATTCCCAAGTCAGACTTCTGGAAAAGTAATAATCCTGTATAATAGGGCTAAATACCTCCTGGTGGTGGCATATTCCCAAAACATTTTCTCAGTTTAGCCAAGTTTCCACTAAGAGTCAGAAAATCTTTGGGAACAGTCGAGCTGTCCAAGTGACACAATAAATATTTCATATCATTCCAGCAGATTGGGAGTTCCTGCCCTTTCTTTACATTCCCACTGTGGTCCTTGACATCAAAAGTTCAGAGAGGGGACATGGAGAGAAGCAGAAGAAAGAATCACAGTATTTTACCAATCGGCTTACAGTATCCTGAAGCCCTGATAGGCTTAACATGTTACATGTAACAGTTCAACCACTGAGTGCCAGGATAAAAATGGCTTAGTTAACACCAAAGTGTGCTGTTTTTGTTTATGTTTGCCAGAGCTTTTGAATGTTTATCGGCACGGCAACAGATGGCACAAGGCAAACGCATGCACTTTTTCACAGTTTCCTACAAAACGAACAGATGTCTTCATTACATGCTACATGACCGTGTGTAACAAAATGTGACAAGAAGCAGAGGTAGAGAAAAACGGCATGTCCCGTTTTTAACCCGAATTGCCTCTTGGCACAGATCTTAAGTCATGTCTGTGCATTGGCCTGAATGCTCAAGTTGAAGAACCTGTTTAATATGTGTCTGCTCACCCACCTCTGAAGGGTGTGAAAACTGGATTTGACAGTTCAAGATGGATTCACCACTGCTGGAAAATTGCACTTCCCTGCACTGATAAGGCTGGAGGGGGGATTCACTCCTGAAGGAAGCAGGTGGTGTTTCCATATCTGCTGTCTCACAGGAGTCTTGCCAAAGGAAGGCAGCTTAACGTTGCACAAGGAAGATTCCCTCCCCAAAGAGAAATCTGGAAAAGATGCATTGGAAGTCGCACCTTTCATGGTCGCATTGCTCCAAAACCAGCGCTACTCAGATTCTGGCTGGGAGAGAAGGGAGGCTGCAGATACTCTTCACTGCAATGTCCAGATAGCAGACTTTGGGCCACCCCAGCTGTTTTAGGGAGAAGTAGAACTCAAAGTAAATCTAGCTTTACATATGTGTCCATCACTTCCCTCAGGGGATGTTAATTCCCACAACCCCATTGACTTCCAGTGTATTTCACTAGCACAAAATCTGACCCATGAAGTGTTAGTCATTGCTGCTCATTGTTGCAGTAATTTAGCTACTTGTCTGAGGCAAATTCTACGATTTTCACAGCTAAGGTGACATGGCCAGAGGCCAGTAGGCTTATACCTCTTCAGCAAAGAATCCAACTTTACCTCTTAACCTACTTTTTGTTTTCACTAATTACCACCATTAGGAGCTGTTCCAGAAATCAATTACACTTATAACAAAGAAGCATTATCGACAAAAGCAATGATGAGGGGAGATGTTAAGGTCTGGTGGGCAATCTGCGACTTGCCTCTGCTCACTTGAGTGTTTTGTTATTAACCACAATTAAAGCTACTCTTAACGGACAATGAAGCAGAGAGCAGTTATGCAGGTTCAGCCTGAAGTGGAAACTTTTATGTTGAAAGACAAAAGATTTTCAAAAGCAACTGGTGAGACACCTTTAAATGGGCCTGATTTTCAAAGGAGCAATTTTGATAAACCTGATGCACTTCCAACTGCTCCAGGTTGGGGACCCAGGATTGCTAGCCAATTTTGACAATGGTGACCAAAGTCATCTACCAGGGTATGAATACATCGTGCTTGCCCTTGTACCCAGAGCACAAGACATCAAAGCAGGTGTCCATTTAAGGATGTTTTTAACACACCACTCCCAAGCCACTCTCAGATGCACCAGGCAATAAAAGGGCCCCTTTCAAAGCTCTTTGCACTGCTCCAACAGCCCAAGTGAACCCAAGTGATATTCTTAGCATATCAACTAAGGATTTCTTTAGCATACATGCCTCATCAGCCAGTGAAGGATGATGAAAAGCGAGCCCTATGCCAGCTGCCCCTGGCCTCCCAGATGTAGGAAGTTGTAGCAGGCTGCAACCCTAACTGAGTTTATCCCAGCTGGACCTTGGAATAATCACCCCCATCCAGACCCACACTGAAGACTCTCAGATAAACACAACTTCAAACAACATTTTCAAACCAAAGCACCTCCTTCCCCAGCATCACCACTGGGTGAGGTTTCCCAAGAACTCATGCCTAATATGAAGGTAGACAGACAGTCCTGTCTCATTTTCCCTCATCAGGACAAGATTAGCAGGCAGTCCCATCTTACCAAGAGAAGATACGAATTATATACTGCTTTTGGTAGGAGACAGTGAAGATCTGAAGTACGCCAGTGGCTTGGTAGGGTAGGACATACTCAGGGCATCCAGTGCCAGGACTTACTGCTGCTGCAATACAGAAAAGCCTAAAAGGAATGAGAACCTGGGTTTTGAGATACCCAGTTGTTCCACTGAAACCACCTCCCCTTTCTCAGCATCTGCCTCATTTCTGCTGCAGATGTGAAACTGCCCAACTACTACTTCTCCCTCTGGCCTTCCAGGGTCATTATACCCTATTACAGGGACCTTATATCTTAAACTAGGCGGTACGTGACAGACAGGACCTACACAATTGTCCTTGTTTGATGCAGACACCACTTTGAGACATGATCTGCCAGTGCACGTTACAACAGCCCTAAACTGCTCCCGTTTCATAGTTTCTAGGATCAGAAGGGACCTTAGCAGATCATCTAGTCTGACCCCCTGCCATGGCAGGAAAGAGTACTGGGGTCAAACGACCCCAGCAAGGTGTTCATCTAACCTCCTCTTAAAAACCCCCAGGGTAGGAGCCTGCACCACCTCTCTTGGAAGTTGGTTCCAGACCCTAGCTGCCCTGAC
>NW_017729025.1:18232876-18235316 GCF_001723915.1 Gavialis gangeticus | reverse complement strand
CCCCTACATCCCCGAGCAACTGCAGAATAGTCCTCCCTGGTTATGACCCCTTCTTTCCATTGGGTGTAAGCCCCCTTTTTAGCAAGAAGACATTCCCGGATGCTTTTGGTGAGCCATGGAGGCTTGTGTGCTCTCCTGCTCCCTTTGATCCTCATTGGGATTACCTTCCTTTGGGCTTGGAGGATTGTCTCCTTAAGGTGCGACCACTGTCCTTGGACACCTGGCTCCCCTCCCCTCTGGGACCTCAGCGCTTCTCCAACTATCCTCCTTAGCTCGTTGAAGTTTGCCCTCTTAAAATCTAGGGCCGCTGCCTTACTGCATGCCTTTGCCACCTTGCGCTGGATGGTGAATTCCAGCAGGCGATGATCCTGGTGTGGATGTTTGGTTCCACAGGGACAACTAGCAGCAGTGCACCTTGCACCATCACTACTTGTCCCTGGGGAACACCTGTGCCGCAGCATGCTCTGGCAGGCTGCAAGTTACCCGAGGTCAGTAGGGGAAGCTGGGGCCAGCACTGGGCTGGCCCCCGCAGCCTTACCTGAAATCCTGGGGGCCTCCTGGGGCTGCAGCAGCAGCAATTTTGCCGTGTGGAGCTGAGCCTGGCTGGGAGCCACAGCACAGCTCCGGGCAGCCCAGCTTGGATTTTGAGTGGCACATGCTGCTTGCGCACATGCTGCTCAGCTTTTTTTATCCCCTCTCTTTCAGCACAGAGAACAACTGAACATGCAGTGTGCTGTGGCACCACGGGCTGCATGGTTGTGCTCATCTGGATTCAGCCATTGAGTCCATTTCTTTGGCTTCAAGTCATTTTAGCAGGTTGCATGTTCTTTGTAAGAGTGGTGGTCTGCAGAAGAGGAACCCACGTACATACAAGCACTCAAAATCTTTTGCTATTCTGTAGCATGCTGCAATGAGCTTCAGATAACCAGTGTTCTTGAGTACAGATGCACATTACCTGCTTAATTGCCAAAAGCCTTCTTCTTACTAGCAACCCAAAGCAGAGAAAATCCAGGAGTAAGGGAATATTCTAACAAACTGACACATTTTTCAGCATCCCTTTACTGATGCCCATTTCCAGATGGTCACCCGACCTGAGGCATGCTTACCTCAGAGAATACACTATTTCGTATCCATAAGTCAGGGAGCAGCAAGCTATGCCCTGTAGGCCAGATCCAGCCCATGCGGCCATATGATCCAGCCCATGGACTTGGGATTTTGATAGTGCAGGGGGCTCCAGCAACAGTCATTTTCCCCAACCACAGTGCCAGTAGTTGTTCTCTCTCTGTCAGTGCAAGGAAAAGTGGTGGCAGCAGCTGGGGTCTAGTGCCTGCCTGTATCTGACCCAGATCTGGTCCGCTGCTCTATATTGTCTCTCATAAGGATATCATAAGATGTCTTCATCCCATTTATACCTATTCCTAACTAAAACCTCAATTCTGCAATTATACATATGCTCGCCTTTGAACGTATGAATATTCTCATTAACCCTAGTGGGACTATTTGTATATTTGAAGTCATGTATATATGTACATGTATTTACATCACTGGTGCTTGTGGAAATGCAAACTTAGCTATTCCAGGCTGGTTGTATAATGGAATCACATTTGCAGGATTTGCACATCTCTTGCTTTTCTGAAATAAAAAGAAAATTATTTTATGCTGAAGATGACCTTAACGTAGGGCTGAACATGAACTTTAGTGGAGCATGTACTGGGCCTGATTTTAAATTAAAAATAAGTTCACCTCTGGGAAATCCAAAAATCTCCTAGGACTAGTTCCTCACCTCCCACTTTTTTGTGCTAGAATTCTCTATCTCCCTTGAGCTGATTGTCCACTCGTATGCAATTCTGGATTTTACTATTTCAGGGACAAAACTACTGATGGTTCCCAACAAGCATCAATCCTTCCCCAGTCCATGACCTTCAGTAAAACTGTCTTTGTTCCACTGACCACCTGCACTTTGCTTGTTCTTCTTTTTCTGACTAGAAAACCCTTGTATAGGAGGCAGCCTTTATCTTTTCCAAAGTTCATCCCAGGCACATGAGACTCCAAAATCCAAGAAAATCAACCTGAGCAAGTCTTTTGACTTTAGAACACGTGCATTCAACCTGATGGAGCTTAATTCTTAACCCAACTGTGACACCAACTCGGTGTTTCTGTGCACAGGCATATTTCTGCTTAGGATGGTGTTCCTGGGCCCAGTGGCAATGTGTGGCGGGCACATGGGGGTGCACGTGCACCCCTGGAGAGTGCCGGTGCACTTAGGTGATGGCCGGGGGCAGGTAGGAGCGCCAGTACCCTCCCAGCAAGCCCCGGCCGATTGCTGCAGCTGCTTCCAGGAGTGGCTGCAGCGATCAGCCAGCACTTGCTCCTGGAAGCAGCTGCAGCCACTCCCAGAAGCAGCTGCAGTGATCGCAGCGATTGGCCATTGCAGGATCAC
>NW_017729025.1:18218544-18227876 GCF_001723915.1 Gavialis gangeticus | reverse complement strand
CCCTCCCAGCAAGCCCCGGCCGATTGCTGCAGCTGCTTCCAGGAGTGGCTGCAGCGATCAGCCAGCACTTGCTCCTGGAAGCAGCTGCAGCCACTCCCAGAAGCAGCTGCAGTGATCGCAGCGATTGGCCATTGCAGGATCGCCTGGGGGATCCCCCCCAAAAGTCCGCGGGACTGGTTGCAGGGGGGGCACATGCCTCCCCTGACTAAGGCAGCACCAGTTGCTCATACCTGGGCCAGGGCCCAAAGTAATTGAAGTCCATAGGTGTTTTTCCATTGATTTCAGTAAGAGTTGAAGCAGATCCTATGGCAGCACTGATAATTTTCTAAGCCACAGCCGGAACAGTGTCTCAGTGCAACGCCCATGTTCTACTCAGGTGATAGGAAATATCAGACTGCAGCACATGAGGAGTTTCCCAAGCAGCAAGAATATAGCATTTTTATGGTGAGTTCCTAGGGAGTGTTTTTTTCTATTTTTTCTTTCAACCTTTTTAGTACTTTGCAGACTGGCTCCAGTCACAGTGTAGTGACTCACAGATTTCCCCGCTAACTCCTCAAGTATTTCAGCTGCTCTTAGTGCCCAAGCAGCTCCCAGCAACACTGTCCATCTGGAACATGGGCCCTGCTAAGTCACAAGTTCCTTGCAGAGCTATTGTTCCCTGTGAGCTGCTCCTTGGAAAGCCTCAGCTGTACTCCAGGCCCCTTGCAAATGGCAAATGACTGTGAGTCTGTGATAACAGATCACGGCAGGCCTCATGAGCAGCAGAAGGTACTCCACAGCTAGGGTCCTTTGAACTGACTGCTGACTCCTCTTTACTTGTGCCTGAAAAGAAAAGCTAAAAATAAAACCTACAGTGGCACAGAGAACATTTCTCACATGCCTCAGTAAAGTCCAGGACAATGTTCTCACCTCTTCTACAGAAAGGCAGAAACATAAATCATTTAGTGACCAGGTTTGCCTCAGCTAGAAACATATTCTCCAGTAGCATGAAACTGCTGACCTATTCAGTCCCTTCCTAATACATGCATTTACACATGCCCCTGACAGCACAGTACCTGCTGGTACTGCACAGTCCTGGTGGCGCACAGGTCATTTTCAACCCTACTGTGCAGTAGCAACGAGCTAGTGCACAGTAGTTCATTTCTACTGTGCAATAGTGACAGCATCATGATTAGTGCCTGCCAACTCTACATCGCCATAACTCACCCAATGGCATCATAGCATCTCATGTAGAAGCACCTAATCTTTGTTCTTCTCTTTAGGTGTTCCCGCCGACCCACTCCTCCCCCCCAGGGCCTGCTCCACTGCTTCTGTGGCACCCTGTGAGCTGAAAAGGGCTGGTACTCCTATTTCACACAGAGCCTAAGGAGTAGAGCCAATAGACAGCTTAGAGGCCAAAAGCAGGACTGGGCAGACTTTAAAGCATCTCTGTACAAAACTTCAATCCTGAGAACCCCCTTTCAGTGACTGCCTAGGCCGGGCAGTACTTAGACTCACAAGCCACCCCTAGTTATAGCATGCTACTGTGCAGAGGTAACATAAAGGGACAAAGTCTGTGCATTCACACACCTGTACTTTGGCCCTTAATTACACATTTGTATCAGCAGGGTGTATACTTGCTTTATTCATGCATCTGTAAAATGCCATGCACACTTAGGGCACCAGAGAAACAATGAAGATATTGTTACCCTGTCTTCTGACACCAGCTCTGCCTCTGTTGCATCAGAGTTCCCGAGCCTTTCACATTCAATTCTCAGGGGCAGAGAAATGAATAGCCTGATATAACTTAATTTTAGACACTTGCAGAAATCCCAGAAAAGAAGCCATCCAAGAACCAGCATAGAGACGATCCTGTCTTTCCGAAACCTCATCAGTTCCTGGTTCCCAGAAAACTACCCTGTCCCAAATACTGCTTCCAGTTCTAGAGAATAAAGCAGAGCGTAAACTCTCTGTTATCTGCCATCAGTTCTCACAGAGGCATAACAAAAAGTGACACCACAGCATGTCTCCCCTAGACTGAAAATTTGCTTGTACGCTAAGAAAAAGAACTTGTAAGACTACGTTTAATAGCACCATCTGGCGACTCCTGCCATAACAATATTATAATCAATAATAACATAAGCCTGGTTACAGATTGTTGTGCTCTGTGACTGCTAAATATATCAGACCTAATTAGATCACACAGGCCAAAAAGGGAAATCAGCAAGCACAAGGGACTGCTACCAGGAGTGTAATGACTTAGAAAATAAGAAACCCATGCAAATTAAGAGTAGAGATTGGCCCACACTGGAATCACTAATTTAAACCCCAGCATTGAACTATAGGAAAGGTCAGATCTGGACAGGGATCCTTGTTTGAACTTCACAGCTGGGGTCCTTCTATAATGACTCCAAGCAGAATTCTGAATCCAAACACTCTTGATGGCCGGGGAGAATACACCGGGGAGTTTACATCAGCTGCTCAGCTGGTGTATATCAGCCTAGCTCCATTGACTTCAATTAACATGATGCTAAATCTTCAGCACTGACTTCAATGGGATTACACTGATTTACATCAGCTGAAGACCTAGCTTTTTAGTTTTGACCGGACTCTTTTGTAGTGTTTTCATTAGCAGGAATGCTATATGCAAAAATATAAGGAACCTATTCAGTTCTTACTGCTCCAGATACTGCTGTAATGGGCATCTTACACATGCAATAGATTCATCTGGCAGCCAAATAAAATTGGTTCCATTTTATTACAGTATAATCTGTGGTTACAATTAGGCTCGCTACAGTATGAGCAGGCAGCTAGGAACTGCTGGAGCCACTCCCACTGCTGCCTTGCCTTTACTCTACTTCAGCATTATAAACATAGGTTCTCTTACAGGAATAAGACTCCGTCGGCACGTCTACATGTATGATTAATGTGTCTGAATAAACTCCAGTGCTGGAGTCTATTGCTCCCAGGTGCTGTGTTTGCACATGCACCCAAGACCGCAGCACATTGAGGCAGGGCAGGGCAGGGCAGCTCCAGTTGGCAGAGAGCCCAAGGGGGTCAGCCTGCCAGCCCAGAGGGGCTGGCTGGGACATGTGGATGCTTCAGGAGCTAGCCAGCAGGCAGCGTCTGCACTGGAGCATTCTTGTGCCCCAGCCAGCCCCGTGAGCGTCTACATGTGCACTGTAGTGGAGTAAATAACTCCACTGTAGGACAGTACCTGTGTCTGGCAGTACTCTCCTATGGTGGAGTTAATTAGTTTACTCCATCCTAACAGCACCACATGTGTAGACAGTGACATTTTACTGAGCTAATTAGTCAAACGTCTCATATAGATGTGCCCTGCATAACTGCGGCTAACAAGTCGTTCCAACAGTCACTTTCCCATTCCCTAATTCTCTCCTATTTCCCAAACTGCCAAGCATTTCACTCAATACAATAACAGTCAGTAAGCATAATTATCATGCCCTGGTCACTGCATGTTTATTCCAGTTTCAAACACAGCAAAATATTAAAGCATGGTAGTCTGTGAAATAGTGGATGAGAGGCTGTGATCCTGTCACAGGCTGTGTTGCCAGCCAGCACTTCTAAAAGATCAGGTTTTGTAACCAATATCCCTGTAGGTCCCTGCAGTTTCAAAGTGTCTTTGTCTTCATCCACCCTCCCGAGGGCATCCACCACCTGAGTGTCATGACAACATGAATCATCAGTGAGAACTCAGGAAACACAGCCTGCGCTTCTAAGAAATCAGAGACAATTTAGGACTCTATTAAGATCTAAAAATTAATCAGTATTGAAATTGGACTCTGGATAGAATTATGTTAATAACTCATTTTCAAGTTTTCTAGTTGGACTGAAAATCAGACTAAAAAATCTTTAGGTGTTAATCAGAAATGAACTTTTTTCAATTTTTCTCATAGAAATGAAAACTGGAAAAAAAAACATTTTTAGCTAAACAAAACAGTTATTATACATGCACACGCACAGTTATTATACACGCACACGCACAAGCGCGCACACACACACATAAATACATTTTGATTACTTAGACACACTGGCTTTTCTTTAATGAGGCTTCTGGTTTCTAGCATGTCCCCCCTCATGCCCAGCAAACACATTTAAACTCAAAATGCGCACATCTCCAGGGGATTTCTTTTGGTGGTATGTTCTTTAGGTGCTTAGTTACGAAACGTTCCAGTTACTATTTTCAGCTCCATTTTCCAGTGTCAGACTGAGGAGGAGTGACAGGAAACTGGTCAGAAAGAGGCATATAACACATTTCTGAATTTCCTCTGCATAAGCCAATATGTCACGATAGCACTGCTTTCTTTCAGAAGACACTAAAATGGTCTACGGCATAATAACAAGCTTGGCAGAAAACCAGGAGAAGGTGCAGTAAGGAAGTTGCACAGATATTTATCTGTTTCTTTAAAGAACTTAGCAGGGATCCTGGCGTGAGATTGGGAAAAAGTTTGAGGTGGCGACTGTGAAGTGAGGCAGAAGGAGACTGGTTTTAGGTCAGTGCTGTCTCTCTAAAGATCCCTTGTTCGGGGTTGGAAGAACGCAGCTGCCTTTGTGATCTTCACCACTTGCGATTCTGAAGGAAACAGAGGGAAGATGCTGGCAACCTGCAGACTTTAGCATTGCCTTCAAAAATCATGGCTCGGACCTCAAAACTTACATGATTCGCTTCAAAACTCTGGAACTGAAAACATTAATAAACACTGGCTCATTTTATTTGTTTTCCAATTTCTGAGCCTCTACAACAAGAAAGAAATAAGAGACTCCTCACCAGGCAGTTTTTTCCAAGTTGTCAGCCTCAGGTCCAAAGCTTTAAAATTGATATAATTCCTCCTGTTTATTTTTGTCTATGTTTCTATATGGCATATGTCACCATAAAAACCTTAAGAAATTTAAGCAAAAAGCTGTGTTTTAAGTATACACAATAAACACTTACTAAGACTGGGAGAATTTTAAGTCACAATGTTCCATAAAAAGCACTAATAAGACTGGATAAATTGGGGGAAATGGCATAGAAGTCTGATTTTACATTATGAATAGATATTGCTTTTTTTTAAGTCATCTGCCTGCTTTAAAACTCTTTACTTGGATTCAACTACGGAATTTGCCATTCCAAAAACGTTTCCCTTCCATTTTCCCTTTAATCCTATGTTTATTAGTCACAGTTTTAATGACCATTTTTCTCATACCACATTCACCTCAAATGACATTAAGCTGATGTAACAGAACCATTTTAATCAGTAACAATCAATTTTACTACTATAAAAACCTTAGGGATAAGACATTAAATACCATGTAATTAGCTTCGGCAAAAGAAGCCTTCTTCTTGGCAAATCAACTATAATGAAAGCAAATTTAAACAGCTATAAAACTGTGTGTACAAAAAAAATGTGAACATGCATGTTACACATGGCAAAGTATATAGACATGCTCATTTCAGAAGCATAAATAACCTTTCGAGTGATAGAAAAGACATCTGGACAGACTTGAAGAGTAGAGCATACCTGACTATATCTTCTAAAAGGAAAAATCAACTTTCTGTGGCAGTCATCTTAAAAGGAAATCATTCTGGTTTCAAAATTGCAAGAAAGTCTGGAGAAGCCAAAGCAAACCAAAGTCAATGACACCAACATAAGAAGTAACATCAATAGCATAACTAGATGTGGGCAACCTGGGCACCATCCTCAGCTGCCAATTTTGAGGAGGGCAAAAATGACAGCTATCACCACCACTGGCCTGGACGTCACACCACAGTCACCACTGCTGGCGCAACCACTGCCCCTGCCACCCAGGCCACAGAAGCTGCTTGTTAAACATCTGAGTAAAACTCAGAAGAATGAAAAGCCAGTAAATATCAACTAACAAGCTAATAATAAAAGCAATTGTTCTCTTTGGGTATATTCACAGCACAATTATTATCCATGGATATTCTGCACTTAGTAAGCAACTAGAGTAGGAAGTGTCTATGTGAGAGGGGAGGCGGAAGCACCACCCCCCCTGCATGGCCCGGACCCCTGACCAACATGCCTTGGCACTTACCTTAGGAACCGGGACAAGCGGCAGCTGGGAGGAGATGCAGGCACAGGCTCGGCAGTTCTGCAGCTGCCTGAGCCTGTGTATCGGTGAAGGCTGGGGGCATGGCTTCTGAGCAGTGCAGGCTGCTCAAGAGGTGGCTGGGGAACCAGCTGAGCCGGCACTGGGAAGCTGGGAGCAGAACACCGGTGTGGAGATGCTGGCTGTGGAGCTGGTGGGCTCCAACTCCAGGCACCTCAAGAAAGAGCCAGGTGCCTGCCAAAGGACCCCAACCAGTGAGGCAGAGAGCAGCCTCAGGGACCGACAGCAGCAAGGGAGCCCCACAGAGGGGCAACAGCCACAAGGGATGCCATCAGGGAACAGCAGGGCTCCGACCAGGGGCTTGGGCACCGTGGCTGGGGACGGCTCCTCAAGCCTGCAAGTGCCCCCAGACAGCCCTGGAGTGGGTAGAGCACTGGGGATCACGAGCTCCCAGAAGAGGGAAATAGGTGGCAACAGCTGGAAGGACCAGGATGACTGGACCACAGGTCAGCTGGGCCCCAAAGAGGTGACACCAGAAGAGCTGACTGAGGCTGGGCACAGGACAGTTGCCTGTACCCATGCCTACTAAGAGAAAGGGGACAGATGAGTCTCCCCAGGGGATTGAGGGCCACGGGAGAGGGAATCTTGGGAACCCTGCTGGTATGAGCCGGTCCTTTTCAGTTTTAAGTTACAGTTTGGCCCCAGACAGGGCAGGTTTATTTTCCCAGAAGAGGGGAATCCATCATGAGATGAGGGGCGGACCCACAAGGATTGACGGCCAGGAAGGCCCATCCCTTCCAGAATGGACAGTAAGGGAAGACCTCCAGGGAACAGCGTCTACCCAGGCTGAGGACATGGTAAGGGTGCAGCAAAGGGGAGGTCTGGAGCCCCTCAAAGTCACCCCCCAGGGCTGAGACCCCCCTCAGGTCACCAACAGGGAACTGCCTCCCCTACAGCAACATCAAAGATGTCACAGGAGAGAAGGGGCAGCACCCAGAACATCTAGGTGGTACTGAAACAGGGTACCACCCTGATGTCGCTGGGGGGCAAGGCACCAACAAAGAGGGCACCAAAACTCTACAACATCTACCAGCAACAGTCTACAAACAAGCTCTAGTATTTTCCAGGAGTGTGAATTAGCCAAAAGAAAACATGGTCCCAATCCCATGTATTTAGAGCAACCAGAATCTGACTTTGGGTCACTAGTAGTGTTTAAGCATTTAACCCTGTCTTCTGTCTGCTGCAAGAGTGGTTTAAACACACATGGACACCAACACATCTGTTGCAGGGCACTAAGGTGCCTTCTCCTATTAGAGCAGAGATTGCCCAGGGAGGGAACACAAAGGGCCAGATAAGAGCCCAGGTGAAGGTTGCCATGACAACTGGCTAACAACGGAACTGGCCGCACCTGCACCTGGTTAGATGGCCAGAAGAGGCAGGGCCCAAGCCCATATAAACCCTAGGGCTGGCACCTGCCAGGTCAGTTCCCTGCTGGCAGCCAGAGGGGAAGGAGCCTCCAGGGAGGAAGCGCCCAGTGACACAGCAGCTGCCTATTATGCTGCACTCAGGACAAATGGGGTTCCATGAGCTCCACAGGTACCCTTGCTCACTAGATACTTAGTGCCAGGGATGAAGTTCAATGCTTTTAACTGGGCAGAGCACACCCTTGTCTTTTGTATTATGTTATTGCCCAGGGGCTTGTGTTCTGTTTGTTGTTGCACAAGACTGGTGATTTGGGTGAGGCTATTTGGGGAAGAAGAAGGCCTCATTGGAGACACACTGCAGTGTGGGGACCCCAGCACCAGAGAGGGTGCGGCATTTGGGGGGCACAGACCCTGGTGCCAGAGAGGGCTCAGCATTTGGGGGCACAGACCCCAGTGCCAGAGAGGGCACAGCATTTTGCGGTGCACAGACCTGTGCGCCAAGGGTCGCAGAGACAAGGGCCGCGGAGAGCCCAGCGCCAAGGGGCACAGAGACAAAGGCTGCGGAGAGCCCAGTGAGGACAAGGGGCCAAATTATACCAAGACCTGGGCAAGACAACGCCAATACCATCTGCGAGGCTTAGGGTGAGGTAAAGGGGTGGTTGGAGCCACGCATATAGCCCATATGGCTAGGGTGCCCCCCCAAAACACCCATAGGGAAATGGGACCCACAAAGGGTCTGGGAACCCACGGGGTTCAGAGATTCCAACAAACCATGTCCAAGAGGACTTAAAGGCAGCCTCCCTATTTTTATATTTCCATCAAAGACATGGCGGGCGAGAACTGAGTGTCCATTGGACCGAATTGGCATGGTTAAGGGGCCTTGGGAGATCACGGCCATCCTTAAGGACCCCATCCCATGACAAATGGTGCATTGGCCAGGAACTCGGCCATGCACAGGGAAGGAACCCATGTTGCTGAGAGGGAGAATGAACCTTAGGGCTAGAACAGGTATTTATAGGACGGCAGTAGGGCCACAGCTTGGAAGGTTGGGCTGAAGAGGGAATGCCCACTGCCAGAAATTGTACAGGGTAAGACTGAGGCCCTGACCCAGAAAAGTAAGGCCGGGTTATTTATGACCCAGGAAGAGAATATGGAAGATCGGAGTCAGGAAAGCTTTACCTGGCATTTGAGGGTAGATGAGTTGAAGGAAAAAACAGCCAGTTAGGGTGGAAGTTAGAAGTGGTAAAGGCTCAGAAAGAACAAGCAGAGACAAAGGCCGCTGCGTTAGAGCTGCAAGTACAGTCTGGCAAAAAAGAGGGAGAATCTAAAGAAATCAGGCGCTTAATAGCTGTGGAAGTGGAGAAGACTCGGACACTTGAACAGCTTATCACCCAGGAGGCCCAGAAGAGCTGGGAGAGGGAAGAAAAGCTGCAGAAGATGCAGGAGGAGATGACAGAGTGGGGGTCAAGGTCACCTGAAGCTGGCCCAAAGCAGGCAGAAGAACAGAAGGAGGTGCTAAAGAAATTAGAAGTAGCAAGAAGTCTTATAAGAGTCCTCCAAAAGGAAATTCACAGCCGGGAGGACTGGATAGAGGAGTTGCAGGAGGAACTAGAGAGCTGGCAACAGAAGTGTATGTACACAGAAGATCTCGCACAAGAACTGTGAGACAAGCTGGTCAAGAGTCATACCCAGGCAGAAGAAACAGGGAAGGCAATCACGCAGGACATGGAAAAGGTAAAAGCTTACATGACAAATTATGAGGCGCTGCATGATCAAAACCTGTCCCTTGAAAGGGAGCTAGAGGCCAGGGAGAAAACGGACGATGGGTTACAGTCCCAGTTACAGAGTGTTGAGGTG
>NW_017729025.1:18195611-18213544 GCF_001723915.1 Gavialis gangeticus | reverse complement strand
TCTCGCACAAGAACTGTGAGACAAGCTGGTCAAGAGTCATACCCAGGCAGAAGAAACAGGGAAGGCAATCACGCAGGACATGGAAAAGGTAAAAGCTTACATGACAAATTATGAGGCGCTGCATGATCAAAACCTGTCCCTTGAAAGGGAGCTAGAGGCCAGGGAGAAAACGGACGATGGGTTACAGTCCCAGTTACAGAGTGTGGAGGTGGAAAAAGACCGTCTTGAAGAACAGGTACAGTTCCTTAAAACACTCCTAGAAAACAGCTCGGCTAAAGAGGCAGTGACTAACAGAGAGGGAGCAGTCACAGCTTCAAGTGCAAACCTTAAGGCAGCAAATTCAGGCATTGGAGGCAGAGAATAAAATGCTACAGGGAAAAAATAAGGGTTTTTTAGCAGTCAGATGGCTACAAAAGTCCAAGATCCTGGGGAGTTGGAGGTACCAGATGTAACAAGTATAGCAACACAGGCAGAAGCAGGACAGAAGGCTCAAATGGTAAAGTTCACAGACACAATGTGAGAGAGGTTGGAGACACTGGGGGCCCAACTAATGGAATACATGATTATGGGTAAGTCTGAGCGCCTAGAGCAGCACCATGAGTTGGAAGTATTGAAAGGGCCCTTTCAAGGGAAGGGAAGTGGAGGCACAATTAAAGACCACACAGCTAGGGGGCCGGAAGCCTCCAGAACAAGTGAAGTTCCCTGGATACCTAGGCCCAGAGGATCTAAGAGAGGTGGCTGAACCAGAAAAACTGGAGAGAAGCACCATGGAGAAGGGATCTGTGGGGGCAAATCCTACGACCCTACAAGAAGAGGTCCTGCTGGCCCTCCTAGAATGCTGGAATAGGAGATGGAACCAATGGTTGAAGCATCATGTGGATGAGATGAGCCGTCTGAGACTTCAGCTGAGGGAACTTTGTAGACCACGAGCCAAAGGAGGAATTACTGTAGCCAGTTGGGGCAGCCAGTGGAAATAGACATGATAGATGCAGGGACGGCAGGGAAGGGTGGGCAGGCTAGCCCAAGACATGATACCTGTCAGCTGATTCACCAGGGCTGTACACAGGCAACCCAAGGCCTAAGACAACATGGGTCAGAGACAAGCCGCAGGAAAAAGGCGTCAGTGGAACCCAGAAAAGAAAGTCAGGCCAAGGAGCCAGAGATACGGAGGAGAGAACAATCAGCCAAAGGGGGGCAAAGGCCTGGGAAGAGACCTCAGATTTACGTGAATAATATCCCAGGACAGGTCAGGCATTGGACTTTGAGAAAACTCCTTGAAGCAAAAGTCGGGGATGTGGCCCATGTAAAAATTTATAGGGGACCTGGAAGAAGACCCACCGGCCAGGGGAAGATCGAGTTTTGGGAGGAAGAATATGCCCAGAGGGCATTGAGGTAACAGTGGGAGATCTGGAGAAGGATTAGGGATGATCTCCAAAGAGCCATAGGGGAGCAAGAAACCCCACAATCTGCCCTGGGGAAAAGACCAGGGTATATAGGGGTTGAACATAGACAAGCCCGAGGTGAGGGGGAGAATAAACCCCAAAAAGTAGGCACGAGCTCCCCGGCAAGGAGCAAGAAGATTCAGACTACCCCACAATGGGGTTCAGTTTTGAAAGACAGCAAATATGAGGGGGGAAAGCCCCCACTGAGAAAGTAGGGTAGGAAGAGAGGGTTGACCCCAGAAGACAAGAAGCTTGACTGACCAAAGTCCATCCTACCAAGGCTGGCTAATGTGGGGGAACTGCCCATGGCGGGGTAACTCCCATTAAATGCCACATGGTGTGTCTTGGGGAAAAGGCGAGCAGGAGGCGCCTGAAAACCTCTGCCTCCAAGTGTCAAAATTGTCAGCGGGCCAATACAAGAACTCAAGAGGGCCAAGACGAAGGAGGCGAGATGGAAAAGAGTGAAGACCCACCCTGATGAGTCTGGGTCTTAAGCGGGGAGGTGTGTCGCAGAGCACTAAGGTGTCCGCTCCTATTAGAGCAGAGATTGCTGGGGGAGGGAACACAAAGGGCCGGATAAAAACCCAGGTGCAGGTTGCCATGACAATTGGCTAATGAGGGAATTGGCCACACCTACACCTGGTTAGCTGTCCAGACGAGGCAGGGCCCTAGGCCCATATAAACCCTAGGGCTGGGACCCTGGCACCAGAGAGTGCGTGGCATTTGGAGGGCACAGACCCCGACGCCAGAGAGGGCGCAACATTTTGTGGTACACAGACTCCAGCACTGAGCGATGCAGAGACAAGGGCTGCGGAGAGCCCAGTGAGGACAAGGGGCCGAATTATACGGAGGCCTGGGCAAGACAACGCCAATACCATCTGCGAGGCTTGGGGTGTAGTAAAGGGGCAGTTAGAGCCACGCACATAGCCCATAAGGATCATAGTTTCATAGTGCTTAGGGTCGGAAGGGACCTAAACAGATCATCAGGTCCAACCCCCTGCCCCGGGCTTGATTAAAACAGTTGGCCTGGAAAGGAAAGTCATCTAGTCCAGCCCCCTGTTCAAGGCAGGATACTCCACAGCTAAACCATCCCAGCCGAGGATCTGTCTAACCTGAACTTGAAAAAATCCACGATTTTTCTAGGTACCTTCTTCCGATGCTTGACCACCCTGATAGTCAAAAAGTTCCTGCTAATCACCAACCAAATTTTCCCTGCTGAAGTTTGGGGCCATTCAACCTAGGTCTGTCCCCTACAGCCTCAGAGAAAAGCCAATTTTTATCTTTGTTAAAATCACCTTGATGTATTTAAAGGTTGTTGTCAAATTCCCCCTCAGTCTCTTCTCCAAACTAAATAACCCTTATTCTTTCCCCAATATATAATATATTATTTTCCACAAGATACTCCACTAGAAAATGGGGGGTTTTTTCCCTCCAATAGGCGCTAATCCAACATTATATAAGCCACAGTGGAGCCTAACTTTTTTGTAGGATACATCAGCAACAACTTTGCTGAAATGAGCAGACTTAGCACTAAAGCCACGGCTTCACTGAGCCTCAGATCTGTCATGTGAAGCATCCCAGATTTGATGAACTCTCACAGAGGACAAGCCACGTGGTTTTCAACCTCTGATCCACAGGCTATGTCTAAGAGGTCCACAAAAGATGACTATGATCAAGCAAAATTATGTGAATACCCACCGTTACCTTTCAAAAGGGTCTGCGCCTTCATCTGAAATTGTCAAAGAGGTCCACACATCTGTTCTAAATTCTTAGGGGCCCACAAATGGAAAAAAGGTTGAAAACCACTGTTGTACACCACAGCAACAGAGTGCTCAGCCACACTGCCAGGAAAAGAAGTCCTGCTCAGCCACACCTGCTCTGTGCATATCTACTCTGAAAATAAGCAGTGAGGTGAGGACTCCCTGAGAGATGCTGATAGCACAGCACTCCAGGTCTGGGTTTCCAGCATGCCCTTGAGCGGCAGCTTGGGGCACCATCACCAACTCATTACCAGGCTTGAGGAGTGCAGAACAGAAACAAGTAGGTGGTACTTATTTCCTTGATGATATGGCAAAGCACTCTTCCACAGTGCTGTAGACTTAACCTCCGATTTTCAAGAGACTGACTACCCCATGCCTGGGGTCCTAGTACTTTCATGATACCCAGGTTATGTCTCAGCACTAAGGACCCACCACTACCACAGACCACAGTTTTGGGCTAGTTCCCCAAACACACTGCCCCAGGGCCACAGAACCTGAACCTACAAGCTCTTTTGGCTCCAAAGCAGCCAGCCATACCACCAAATGCCATATTTGGGGTCAGGAGGGAATTTTACCCTATGGTCGGCTTGCTATGGACTGTGGGGGGTTTGCCTTCATCTGTAGCAGGGAGCACGGCCCGCTACCCAGGACCTCTTGAGCATATATTGACAACATTTTATAGAAACAGGATTTTGGCTTCTGTGGTTCCCCTGCTTCAGCTCTGGCAGGTTAGAGCATTAGGTCTAGGTTGTGTCAGGGTTGAGGACTGTCTTAGGTGAATCTTACATTATGGTTGTGTAGGATGGCTTGGATAGGGATGATCCTGCCTCAGGGACGGGGCTGGACTAGATAACCTCTGCAGGTCCCTTCCAGCCCTACTTCTCTATGATTTCCAAATTCTCTGCCATGGATCCAGAGTCCTGGAAATGCTGGGAACCCTGGCCCTAGTCAGAGGTCCTCAGTTCCCAAATTGCTGTTAGCAACAACAGGACTGATGAGTGCACCTACTTTGTTGTGCACCTGTGAAGATTTTTCATTTTCGAAACACCATGTGATAATATTTCTAAAACAGAACTTTCTCCAAATTTCTGATTGACAGCAGATTTTTAAATATGATTTGATTTTAGTTTTGTTCAGACAGAAGTCAAATGTAAAGAAACCAAAAAATTTACCACTAAGTAGAAATCCTGCTGTTTGACTAGCTGTACTGGATATGGTAAAAACCTGGGTTGAAATAACCTGGATTCATTATTTTCTAACATGAGGCATAACCACAATATTCCATATATGCCTGACTCTCCTCTCACAAGCAATGTGCAGTTAGGATTGTCTGGAAAAGTAAAATAATATAGATCTTTGCCCAGGAATGGAATGAACAGGCAAGATGTTCCTGTATATATTTCTCCAGACTAGCTCATTTATTAGCATGGATAGAATTTCCCTGGGTTATTACAGAAGAGTCACAAGCCAAGGATAACAAAATGTTCAAGAGACATTTAACAGGATCTGGGATTCAAGGTGACCTTGGAATTTGTATTAATACTTTGATCACCTTCATGTCCACTACATGACATGATTTGATTACCATGTGTTACATACTTTCATTTTGTTGCAAGTCAGAGGGTCCAATCTGGGCCTCTGATGTATTTCTGAAGTAATTTACATGGAAAGGCATCTTGTTGATTCCTTTAATTTTTTTAAAGTTGTATTATGTCAGTTTGTAGGTTTTGCTTCGTTGTAGTGTTTTGTGGCATGAAGGAAAATTAAGCTGATGCATTAAGAATGCATTACTTCTGTACATCACTTTCATTGTTTACCTTGTGAAGATACATATATAACTGCTTATATAAGTTATTATTTTCAGATTGAAACCCTGCCTTCATTGAAGGAAACAAAATTTGCATTGATATCAACGAGGTCAAAATATCACATTAGATATTTATCCAGGCCTCTATCCTTTTTGTAATAACTGAGTCTGATTCTTCTCTCATTAAAACCATGGTGAATCTCTCACTGACTGCAGTAGGCTAGAAACAAGCCTTCCTGGGCACAATAAAGTTCATGTGTTTGAAATACTGGTCCATCCCGTTACCACATTAATACATATTTTCTGCGCATGGAAATTTTTGATATTTTAATGTGAACAAGGTTTTAGATTACATATTTTGTTTGTCTGTAAATGAATAACAGCTGGATGAACAAGTCCGAATGTTATCCTTTATTCTGCAATTTGAAACCTTTGCTGTGTTCAAAATAACCAGCAAAAATTATGATTCTCTCCACTTTATGCAATTTTCTCTTCAACATTCAATGAAATAATTTATGTCAACATGTTGTAAGCCATAAACTGGTTGTGAACAGCCGCCTGCAAGTGTTCATTCTCTGCAGCCTTGATTCCAGAAAGAACTTTAGTGCCTCGTCAATGATTTCTAAACATGTGCTTAAATATTTCCTTAAATGAAGGCCCATTTGAGCTGTCACCCAAGGCATATGAGATTCCCTTTGTTCCTAACCAGATGATTTTAGCTTTATGAAAAATCTTTTTGACTTTGATTGCCTCACAGGGCTGAAGGATGAGGAAAGGAATCTCTCTGTGGGAGAGGAATAGTGTAACATAAAGCAGCCAGAGGAATGTTTGAGGATGTTAAATCTTTTTGTGCAATAGGGAAAGCAACATGCATGTAAACACATTTAGCATGAGACTGACACCAGGTTTTATTCCCAGCTTTGTCTCTGGCCCTACAGTGGTCTTAGAATGGTCACTTCACTTCCCGAGCATCTCATTTCCTTCCCACCAGGGCTAGGGACAGACATTCAAAAAGCCTGACCCTGAATTGATTCCATCTTTGCAAGTTAGTCTAACCTGGCTAGGCTAAATCACTTTGTAACTGCACAGACATCCCCTCTGGACTGAAAAAATGTCAGCACATGCCTGCAGTGGCCCAGGCTACAAGGCTGGGGGTGCTAGAGCAGCCCTCCCTTCCCTTCCACAGGGCTGAGCTGAGGGAGGCATGGTGAGCCCCCCCCCCACACACACACACTCCTTGATAACAGAGCATTTATCAGCTCTGATATCAGCACTTAGCACCCCATTAGAAAACAAAGCCTCACTCATTAGTTCAAGCTCTTCTTAAACAGCTTTTTCCAAAGGAAGGAATGCAGGGACATTACCAGCTGACCTGTTGATTAGCTCCAAAAAGCCCTACATGGACCCTGTCCTATCTGCTTTACACAGCATTAGCTAGCATACCACATGCTGGCTATGGTTTCTGCTGTGGGAGAGAGGAGGAAGGGATCTCTGCTTAAGCAGCGAGTGGTGAGATAGGTGGAGAGGCAGGCACAGGGAAGCCAGCAGACCCTGCTGTGCCTGCAGTCTCTGCTGGAGCTCCAGCCAGGGAGCAGAGGGAAAGGGCCAGCTCTGCTAAGGTGCAGAGAGCCCCACCCAACCCAGAGAGCATGCTGGGATGCTGGGAGAATCTGACTGAACTTAAACCAGCAAGGGGTCTTGGACAGACATTGCATAAATTGGTTTGACCCAAATCAGTTAAGACTGATACTACATTCAACCAGGTTTATCTCAAACTGGTTTCATCCATTTTCATACTGGTTTATGTGCACTGGATGTCTGTTCTGTTATAGGTTTAAACCAGTTTTTGACCACTTAAACCAGTTTATGTGTAATGTCTGTCCCTACACCTGAGGTGTAACTGGAAATTTTGGTGCCCTGGAGATGAAGGGGGAGCTCACAGCCTTGTTCAGGAGCTGCTCCTGTCTCAGCACAAGCTGAAGGCAGGGTAGATTGGTACCTTATAGATAAATCAAAGTGTGTGTGTGTGTGTGTGCGCGTGCGCGCACACACACACACATACAAATATGTGTGCATGCATGTGTGTCAAACAAGCATTCATGAGCTGAGGCTCATTTCATCAGATGCTGTGAAAGGATGTGCAGAAAGTGGAGTATAAGGAGGGAGAAATCAGAATACAAAAGACAAGATGGGAAAGAGGGGGGGGAGGCGGTGGGGGTATGCTAGCAGAGATGTGCAAACAAGCAGCAAATAAGCACTGCTCTAGGGTGGCATAATTTTAAACTGCCTAAAGTGTGCTTCAAATTAGTTTCAGGTGTTAATGTGTAGACAATGCGGGATTAAGAGCTTCAGGAGTCATCTAAAATGAATGTGTAACAAGGCCCTTACTTTAAACGAGGTAAACTAGTTTTTCGTTCATGGTTGTAGGGCATATTGTTCAGAGAGTGACTTCCAAAGTGATGCATGCACACCAGGAAAAATCTCTGTAAGTTCATAGTTTTCTTTAGTCTCTTCCCATTTGGTTTACAATCCTGAGAAAGGCAGGCTGCAGACCTTGTGTCCCTCTTGTCAAGGTTGAGGATGTCTTCATTTTTTTGGTATGGCTTGCATAAAATCCCTAAACTACAAACAAAATCCCCTGGAGCTTTAGACAAGTAAGACTTGCTAAGAAAAAGGGGGAAAGAAATAAACCAGCATAACCCATCTCCCCTTGCCTGCATAGATGCTAAAGCAGCCAGACTGATATTCTTCAAATCATTACAGGAAATGAAGCAGTTTCTTACACTTCTGGAAAATATATCCACTCGGCTCCAGCTTGTCCCTTTCTCACCTATGCCGTTCAGCCGGCATCATGCCAGATACACTGCTTCTGGTTTCAGATGTCTTATGCTATGATTCCCTTACCTCCTGTGCCCTTGGGATCCCAGATCATTATATTGTGTGATCCTGCATGAAGCTAGAAGTGTGATGGTATTCATTATGAGGCTTGTGGGAGTCCTGGTTACCTCAGCATTTCAGCAATGTTAGGTGGGGTCTGGTGCACTGTCTGTTGGGTGGGCTGTGGAATAGGCTCCTGACACCATCACTACACTTCCTTCACTCCAGAGTGATTCCTGTTTTTCCTGTATATCCAGCATGTCAAATGCTTCCCTAGATCTTGCTTGCACCTGGGAGAACCTCTGGATCACAATTTACAGGTTGACTTCTGGTGGGCACTGCTATCACATAGAGGTGGCCTTCATGTAAGAAACAAGAACTGCCTCTTCTCATAATGCCCTCATCATTATTTTTTTTCTATATGAAAGATATAAAATCTGGACATGTGAATGCAGAGCTCTCACAATTCTGTATTTTGTCTTTATCTCTTGGGTGAAGCCAACGAACATTTTTCCAGTTTAACCCTGGTGTAAACTGATTGGTGTTTGGTCCTGTTACGTGAAGCTTTTTTAATGCTTTTCTTAACATGCACCTGTTAATTTTAGGGCCTGATTCTCTTGATTAAGCAGAAGTGCCATGCCATGCCATGACCTCACAAGCTGGATCTGGCACTAGATCAGGCTGAGCATCGCTGCCATAATCCATATGTGTATTTAACACTGGATAAAGCCATAGACAGAAAACAGTGTGCTGTTTTATATTTCCATATCCAAAGAGGGGTGCAGTTTGTATGAAGCATGTTTATTTAGGGTGGCATAAGTGGAAACAGAGACTAATTACCATGCCACTATAGTTTTGCTGCCTGCCATGTCATGTGTGGTGCTGGGAATCAGAGAACAGTCAGTTGAGTCACCTTGGTATACTGAGCCACTACGCAATCCGTTAATAGGTTTTTCTTAAAGGCTACCATGGCTACCAGCCTAACTCTATAGAAAATAACATATAATCCTTCTAGCATTTTTTCCTTTCCCCAAATTAGTCTGTGGTTATTTCTAGTTGCTGCTGTATGTAGGAGAAAACAGTAAAAAAAAAATTAACCTTTTCTATTTCATAATAAAATTATTGTATCTTGACACAAAAATGGATGCAGGCACATAAATTTAAATTACAATTAGGCAAATACAGCACAATGTACTTGTGTACGTCTTTGCAAATAAAGCCCCTTGATTGAAGTTTCAGTGATTGATTTTGCTGGTATTTGCAATTGCAGTCCTGCTTGTTTGCTTGTTTGTGGCTGAGGTTTTATTTCCTGTAATTTTTGCAGGGAGCGAAAGCATAGCACATATTCTAGGGAATACATATTCATGAGAATATTGGCACAAGGAGTGACTTCCGGCCTTTTAGAAAACTTCTTGTGGCTTGGAGGGTGCAAACTGGACAAGGGAAGATTTTATACAAATGGAAATAAAAAATAATTCTAGCAATAGTGCAGCTTAGATAGATAATGGAGCATATTCCTAATTCCACTGTCACAATATAATGACCTCACATGGAGATAGTCCCCACCCCCACGTGCTTGCAATCTAAACTGGTAAGACAGACAAAGGGTGGGAAGCAGCGTAACCAAGGGGGGGTGAGCAGGGCACCAGCCCTGGGTCCCGATTCAGAAGGGACACTACAGTGGTGAGCTCCATACAGCCCACACTGCTTTCACCACCACAGCACTAACCTGTGTCCTGGGAGATTGTGTTTGTCTCTCCCAACACTACCCCCTCACTCCTCTCTCTTTCTCTCCTTTAATTCTATTTTCTCTCTCCTTCTTATACTTTGGTTTCTGCAATCCTTTTACAGCATCTGATGAAGTGAGCTTCAACTCACAAAAGCTTGTGCTATATCTATATATACCTATATATCTAAATATAGATTGGTTAGTCTATATGATGCAAAGCTACCCAGCCTTCTACTTGACTTCCGACTAACATGGCTAACTAAGTCTCTGTTCATGGATGGCACCAGGCTCAGCTGAATGAAAGAGACTGCAGTCAATCCGTACAAAAAACTTGCGCAGGTATGCTCAAATATCTTCTTTCTGACCTGATGCAAGCAAAAGACTATCATACCCAATGGGCTCCAGGTGAGTGATCCACTCTGTGCTACATACCATACGGCCTATTCTCACCTCTCTCTCAGCAAAATCGAGAAACCACCTTATTAGTGTTCTGGACAGAAAACGGGCATGGCTCAACACCAGGCTTTGAGAAATACTCAGACATAACAGCCACTTACCGGGACGAGATCTCTGTGTCCAGCTATGAAGCCTATCACAAACAGCTTCACTCCTTAAAGAAAAAGTTTCTCAACCTGCATGTTCCAACAACAACCCTACAGTCTATGTTAACGTCATCAATGTGCCCAACCACACTCAGCCCAGCTGAGGTGTCTGTACTGTCCTGCAATCTTTTTTTCTGCCCTACTTCACAAGTCAATATGCTGCAGTTAGATAGAAACCTTGAGGCTTGTTACCACCACCTAAGACTGAGAGATTATATCCATGACAGAGTAATGCAATGACCAACTTGACACAGAATGGACACGTACGTAACACAAGAAGGACAGCTCCCGGACTCCAGTAAAGGGCTGCAGCCCCACTCTGGACCTATATATAAACTGTTTTCACCTCCATGCCCACTCTGACATTGCAAAGAAGCAACATTTATGTTACAACCTCAGTCCTGCAGAGTGGAGAGCTATGCTCAGCCTTAAAAACAGCCCAGATATCATCAGACAGCAGGCTGATAAAGCGGGGTGCCACAGTTGTCATGGGAAAAACAGTATACATACAAGAAGCTGAGGGACTACTTTCCAACATGAAGTTTTACAAACTCCTGATAGAGGACCCTATGTCAATACCTGAAGGAACTGGATAAACTCTTAGAGGATCTAATTTGGGAAACAAAGGAGAGGATTATGGCTTCCACTTTCCAGCAGCCCAGACCAAGCAACTTGTACTTATTATCCAAGATCACAAACCTAGCAAACCAGACTGCTCTATTGTGTCTGGCATTGGCAACACCATGGAGAGAGGTTCTGGCTATGTGGACTCTGTGCTATTCCCATATGCCACTGGAGCCGCCAGCTATTTGAAAGACACCACAGATCTTACAGAATTTGGCCTGCATTGACAGACTTCCAGGTAACACCGTATTAGCTACCACGGATGTCATGTCTCTGTACACGACCGTCTCCCATGAAAACAGATTGCAAGCCATAAAAAACACTATCCCTGATGAGAAAATTGACTCTGTTTCCATCACACTGTCCCGCTTTGTCCTCACACACAACTGGTTCAGGTCTGGGGACTCGCTGTACCTACAAACCTACACGTGGGAAAGAATCTCTAGAGAAATTTCACCAGGACTTTAACAAGTTCCACCCCTCCATTGTACTAACTCTGGAGTACTCCATCCAGTAAATTCATTTTTTAGACACTACAGCAAAAGTATGCAATGGCCACAGTGCCACCATGTTGTATCAGAAACCGAGTGGCACAACTACCTTCATACCACCAACTTTCATCTTAACCACACCACTACATCAAGCTGTGTTACAGCTGTATTTGCTCTGATCTCGCTGGCCAGGATGCACAACTTAAGGATCTGAAACAGGGATTTCTACAATTACAATACAACCCCAAAACTGTAGCCATGTAAATCAACAAAGCCAAATGCAGACCCCGTCTTCACCTCCTACAATACCAACCCTGGAACAAGGACAACAGAGTCCCTCTGGCTGTCACCAACGGCCCCTGGCTTGAACATCTTAGGCATATCATTAATGATTTCCAACACCTCCTGGGAAAAGATGACTGTCTCAAAGTTGTCAAGGGGAACAAACTGGTCCTGGCTTACCGGCAGTCCCCCAACCTCAAAAGGTATCTCTCAAGCAACAGATTAGCTAACTCCCAGTCTCATGGAGTTACCAGGGCTTGCAGTGGACCCGAATGCCTTCTGTGCCCCTACATCAATACAGACCACATCACTGGAGTGAATAACATCAGATTATAACATCTGAGGTGCATTCACACCTAATGTCATATAGGCCATCACCTGCTTACAGTGCCCCCCTCGTCTTCCTCCATCTTGTCTCTTGTATTCTAATTTTTTCTCTCCTTATGCTACACTTTCAGCACATCTCTGATCTGTGTTACCCAGCTCACGCTCCATTAATACATGGCCATTCCCCACAGATAAGCCACCCAAGCTGCAGTCCTCCAGCATCCCAGGAGGCAGTTCGCCCTACCCCACCCTCCTGTTCTGTGTGGAAAAACTTTCTACCTGCTGAACTCTACTGCTCACAGGGCAGTTCAGGCACAAAGTCAGCACCCCCATCCCCACCCCCACGGGTGTGACCTTCCCACCCCAGGGATGCAACCCCATGCAAACAGCCTGCACAGCACATGCCAGCTAGCCAGAGCACAGGGTCCAGAAGCAGAATCTAGGGGAACTGGTGGGGAGCCTAGGAGGGCAAATTGGGTTCTTGTGAGCTGAGCTTCTTTCCCAGGGCAGGGGCAATAGCTTACTTTACTTACTTTTATTTTATCCTTCAGTAGCTAACTTGCTGTACTTCACCAGCCTTCCCCCACCCCTATTTCCTTTCCACTTCCCATTTTATTCCCCGCCCCACCTCCCTGCTTCATGTTCCCACCTCTCCCCCAACCCATCTCTCACAAGCCCCCACCTACAAGAGGGAGAAGCCTGTCCTGGCTCACCAGCCTTGTAGTGGCGACACAGCTATGGCTCCTAGTCAGGCCCCTGCTTGCCAGCCCTTTAGTGGCAAGTCACAACTGTGCAAGTGGGAGACCGTCAGAGAAGGTTTTTAGCCTGAAGGTATGCCTGCTCCAAACACGCCCCAGCACTAACACTCACCAATATTTGTGCAGCTCAAAGGGTAACATATAACAAGGCCCTAAGAGGGACTTGGTGAGGTAATAAAACAAAAGATATTAGGCTTGATTCTCACTTATATCTAGGTCCCTTTGCCCTGATGCAGCGTACTGAAGGGCTTTGGTGTAAATGAAACCTTGTCCCTGAAATGAGGTAACAGAAGATAAATAAAAGGTTATGCCCTATTCATAGCTGCTTTTTTGTTAGACAGTAATGAGAGGACCCTGTCACAGGACACAGAAGGTTTCATTTCCAATCTGTTCAGACTGCACAACGCAGTGGTTTTAAATTATCATGGAGGGTTCAGGAGCAGCATATGGAAAAGTCTATAAGATATTTACATTGAAAGGTGAAGCCAGTTAAGCAAAGAGAGCAAAGGAATAAAAATAAATGACTGGAGACGAGCCTACACTGCAAAGTTCTGCTCCAGAATTGAATATGCTGGGGATGTTTAGATACGGAGTTTTTAAATACATCTTTCTCAAGGAAAAATGCAGAAATGTTTAGATGTAAATGAGGAATTTAGAAAGATGCTATCCATGGAGTATAGGAGCTCTACTTGAAGCTGTCCAAGGTATCCAAAGTCCAACTCAGCATGTTGCAGAAAATCAGCAAAGTCAGCAAAGGTGTAGACACAAAGAACTTTTCCACACATAAAAGTCTACTGATACCCGCCAAGGGCTGAATTAAACAATGTCTTGTAAGGAAGATATTATGGGACCTAACTGTGGGACTGTGTAGACTATGGCAGGCCCTACGCTGCTTAAAAACAACAACATGGTATAGCACCCACTAGACCAAAGTGTGGGCAAGAAAAAGAGCAGGTGAGAGAACGTTAGAAGTGAAAATCATTTAAGGAAGTTCCAGAATGACAAGTGAAAGGAGTAGGGAGTGATGTCAAACATGCGGCCCACAGGCTTGATCCAGCCCACAGAACCACTGTAGCTGCCCACTGGCTACCAGAAGTGCATGCCCTCAGCACTTCTGGTAGCCAGTGCACACCACCGCCGTTGCAAACTGGCCAGAGCTCCATGCCACTGGGCAGAGGCAAGAAATCAGGGGTGTGCAATTGCACAGAGCTGTATGCAGGCAGTGGAGTTGGGGGCATGCATTATCAAGGAGACAGAGGCATTTGGTAGTACAGAGCTCTGGCCCGGAGCCAGGGAGCTGCCATCCAAAGTCACATTCATGTCCATGCTGCTACAGGTCCTGGGCTCCACCTCCCTGCTACTGCCCAAACACAGTTCTGTGCAGCTGCCCGGCCCTGGACCCAAGCTACTGCCCAGCCCCCAACCCACACTGCCACCCCAATGCAGCCCTATGGAACTGGCCCAGGAGGCACCTCTGCCATCTGCATCTAGCCCAGGGCTCCGGGTGAGGTTGACCCCCCTGAAGTTGGATTCAGGCTGCTCCGAGAATAGTTAGCAGTTTTATTCTGGACAGAGAATAAAAATAGGCATATGAATATTAATTAGAGCAAAACCTACTGGGAACATTCTTTTAAAAAATTCTGGCTTTATTTAGTAAGATTTTTTTTATATTGAGCAAAGCAATGGAGCATAAGTAATCGTGGTTAATCTCAAAACTTTTACACTTCAGCCTTGAACTACAGCTCTTGCTGAACAGATGAACCAATATAAGTGCTTTTTTAAAACCTAATTTGAAACCTAGATGAGAAGTCCTTTTCCTTAACAAGCTGGCCACCTCTTGGATGATGTTTAGGACTTTAGGACTTAAATAAATAAATTTTAAATTCTTTCAAATGCTAATATGATTGTTATTTCTCTAGATGAATGCACATTTTACAAATTTTAATCATTTTTTTGATATGCCTGACCCGTACTGTTTAGTCATGTATAATCTCATCTGTATTTTCTTATTAAATTTGCTGTTAACATTTATCTACATTTATGTCTATGAGTATTTAGTTTTTCGTGGAAGTGACTCTATGGACTTCTCTTGTTTTCCTGAATACCTATGGGGGTTCACAACTGGAAATGTGTAGACTAAAGCAGATGTGCAAAAGACGCCTAATTGGTGACTACAGTAATAAGAAGATGGGCTCTTTTGTCCGTCACCCCTTCTTAGGGCCCTTGCTTTGCCACTGACACCAGAAGAATGGGTGAGCTAACAAGAGCCAACTTCACCATCACTAAACTAACTGCTAGGACTTTGGGGAACAATTGGGCCCTTGTCATCTGGCTCCCCAAAGATGTTCTGAGCAGGACGAGCCCAAAAGAAGGACCCAAAAGATATCACTGCCTCCCCTGACCTCACCAAAATCCTGACCTCTCTGTGGATGATGAGACCTGAGTTCCTATTGTTATCACTTCCTTTTTCTCTTCCCACCTCCTCCACAAAAAAGATGGGTATGCCATTGGTATCTACAGACCTTTAATACCATCTAAAAGTCTGTGAAATAGCAGGTTTCCCTATGAAAACTCTCTGCAGGTCATAGAAGGAGAGTAAGGAATGTAGTTAAAATGAAAGCCCCACTTTACGCTATTTTCCCTTCTTTTTCTGTATCTTTGATCAACAGTTAAGGAGCTTTTCAGTGGCCTATCCAGCCTTTGTACTTGGAACGCTGATCCAGGTTTAATTGCTTAGTGGTATATGGCGATGGAGTCGTGATAAATACCTCTGACTCCTTGGACCTATAATTGGAATTATATACAGCAGATACACAGCAAGCTAATCACAGCGTAAGTTTATTTTACAGCATGCCTACTACCCAACAAAATGCCCAGTGCTTTTTGTGTTCAGTTGTACAATGGTTTCTTTTTAAAAGAAGAACGTTGCATCAGACCACATGAAAACATCTCAAACTCAAAGTCATACAATATCCTATTTCGTAACAGAGGCATTCCTCCCAATTCCCCCTCCACACCATGCAGCAAGTAAGCCTTAAAACCAGTAGAGCAGGCTATGAAAGCATCACCCCAGTTAAGGGTAAACTGGTCTAACAGCTCTTACATCAACCCCTTGTTATAAATAGCAGAGGGGGCCAAAGCCAGGAACAGTGGCCAGGATTTCCCTGCATCCCAACAATTTCTGGTTGCCCATAGCAGCCAGCCTCAATCTACTGGAATCCAGAATAGCTTTCCAGGGCCCAATGCTGCTCAAATACCAATCAAGGTATCAATGGGATCATCCTGCAATACATCCCACCCAGGATTTGAAGGGCACAAAGGTGATTCCAAAGCACTTCTGCACCCTGTCCTGAGTTGTGCTGTGAACTTTGTGCAGTTCCTGACTGAAGCCATGTGTTTACAGTACAGTTAAAGGGGCTGGCTATTTCTTCAAAAAAAAAAATTAAGTGCTTTATAAGTGCAGCAGGCTTATCGATGGCTGCCCAGCACGCCTGGGCTCAGAAAATCTTCATTGTGATTGGTGGAACACATCCACCAATCAGGTAATTGCTGGGCGGGGCCTGTCCCACCCCTACTCGGGTGGAGGCAAAGAGCCCTGGACTGGGTTGAAGCCTGTACTTTGCAGGTCCGACAGCTCTCCAAGGGGCAGAGCCTCCAGAGAGAATAAATGGAGCAGAGTGCCCAGAACATGGCAGACAAATTGGGGGACGGAGAAGAGAGCGGGACAGAAAAAGAGCTGGGAAGAGCTGCCCAGAGGACAAAGCCAGTGCCCAGAAGAGCCCCGAAGACTCCCCATGCCAGTCTGACACTAGCCCCAGCCGGTGTGCAGTGCAGTGCACAGGGCCCAGACTCCAGGAGCCGCTCGAGGCAGCTCAGGTCTGCAACCCCCAGCAGGTGGCTGGGAGCACAGTGCACAACTTGGTACATGGAACCAGGACCCTGGGAGCCATTCAAGGTGGCTCAGGTCCCAACCCCTGGCTTGAGGCCAGGCCCCAGTGCACGAACAATGCACAGAGTGGACTAGGACCCTAGAGGCTGCACCAGGCAGCTCAGGTCCCTCATTCCCTGGCAAGCAGCCAAGCTTTCTTGATGCACAGATGGTGCACGGTGAATCAGAGGCCCTGGGAGCTGTTTGAGGTGGCTGGGGCCTGTGGCCACTGGCACAGGGCCAGTGGCTAGGTGCAAATGATGCTGCACAGAGCGTCCAGAAGTGGATTGAGCCCCAATACCGCACAAAGCGGCCCGGGCCTCCAAGCACCTCCCTCTCGCCCCGCACTCCCACAGAAGGCTGAGCCCTTGGTGCATGCCACAGTGCACAGGGCATTGGCAGGCAGTAGCCCCCAGGAGCCATTGGCCCCAGAGGACTTGATAAAGAGAAGCAGCAGGAGCAAGGGGATGTAGACCATCCATGTGACTTTCAACAAAGCATGAATTACCCAGGAACACGGGATCTCCCACAGGGAGGGAAACACCCAGGTTGGGACTCTCAGATGGGCTGTTTGGATGACAACCTGACTAAGCCATGGGGCAAACATACCAGGGAAATTCCCCTTTTTTACTGGTTACAGGAGCACTGCCAATGCACCAGGACCACTCAGGGCACCGGGGGCTTAGAGGGTTAAATTTAATCTGAGGCTAATGCGCCTTATATTTTGTGATAGTGCCTAATATTTTGTTATTCCTAGTGTGATCTGTTGTTCAATGTTATTATAGGTATGTATGTATATAGTTGGGATAGCGACACTTGGTTGATACCTTCCCTGGGGTCTACCGGTATACCTGTACGTATCCAGATTTATCTGTACCCATTGATTGTTTGTTATTTATTTGGTTAGTCTGTATCTATCAATTGTTTACCTGTATTTAACTGGACTTACCTGTTGTTCACCTGTACTCATCTGTGGTTTACCAGCTTTATATCAGCTGCTCACCTGTGCAGGGTTCAAGGCCATTGGTGGTGTTAAAATTTCCTAGTTGCCAATTATAGAATATAGCCTCATATGTAAGGTATATATTTATTAATATCATTTTCAGGTCTTGTGTGTGTGTGTATAAATATATATATTTATCCTTAGATGCAGGGGTAGCAGTGGACATAGTCTTTCTGGACTTTCGGAAGGCCTTCAACACTGTCTCTCACCCTGTTCTCATTAAAAAACTGGGGGACTGTGGTATCGACACCTACGCAGTCAAATGGGTCACCAACTGGCTGGAGGGCCGCACCCAGAGAGTGG
>NW_017729025.1:18188335-18190611 GCF_001723915.1 Gavialis gangeticus | reverse complement strand
GCAAATTGGCTGGAGGGCTGCACTCAGAGAGTGGTGGTGGACGGGCCTTATTCAACCTGGAGGGATGTGGGCAGTGGGGTCCCCCAGGGCTCGGTCCTCGGGCCCGCACTGTTCAACATCTTTATCAGCGACTTGGACGAGGGGGTAAAAAGCACCCTGTTCAAATCTGCGGATGACACTAAGATGTGGGGGGATGTGGGCACACTAGAAAGAAGGAATAGGCTGCAATCAGACCTAGACAGGTTACAGGGGTGGGCAGATGAGAACAGGATGGGATTCAACACTGACAAGTACAAAGTGATGCACCTGGGGAGGAAGAACCAGCATCATACCTACAGACTGGGGAACTCCCTTCTCGTCAGTGCAGAGGCAGAAAAGGATCTTGGAGTCATTATTGATGCCAAGATGAACATGAGACAGCAGTGTGGGGATGCAGTCAGGAAGGCCAACCTGTATATAGTTAAACTATTTTTGTCCTGGCCTGACTCTATAGAAAACAGACGGAACGGGCTGGTATTGAATATGCCTTCCTGGACACACATCCCTTCTATGTGGAGAGGGGAGCACATACTTGGGTGCACCGGGGTTACATAAGCATCAAGGAATCCATGGGTATCAAGGCTGTCAGAAGGAGATGACTATACCAAACAGAGGGATTGGACAGGTGCTTTTACTGCAACAGTTGTAGCTGAACAACTTCTGTACAGAACTTGTTTGCAGATTCTATGTGAAAAACTTAAAAAAAAAAAAAAACCTAGTCATGTAATCCGTCTGCATCCCAGCCTCCTGTTGACTTCAAAGCAAGTTCCATGCTTGAATTGACTACAGAATCAGGCTTAAAACATAAAACTAAGTTAACATGAATGAATTATGTGGAATCAGTTGGCCAAATATTTACAAACCCAGGAGTGAATCTATTTAAGAATCAGTGTCAAGTAAATTTACTGTGCATCATGTCGCCACACATATTCACAAAGTTTGCATCTGTCTCTGGAAAAGGAGAACAGATGTCTCTGAAATCAAATCACCCAAATGACCTGTTTTTGGAAGTTACCTTATTTTTCCCCCATTGCTGCCAGATCAGAAAGTCCAGTTTGCCAGGATAATGTGCCCTGTGTGCATGAAGGCTTTCAAAGTTGAAGCACCTGTCTCTTAGCAACCAGAGAGGCTTGAAGGATCCATTTTTTGATGCCCACAGAGACGTGTCAATTACTTATGTTTCCCAAAATAAAAATACAGGACCAGATGCTCCCCCCTGCTGCACAATACAGAGAGGATAAATCCAGAGGGGAAAGAAAATCACCCTGCTGCCCAACAGAGGAGGAAGATGCTAAGCAGAATGCTGCCCCCTCCTCTCTCCCACCATGCTTAGTAGCATTGATCCCTGGGGAAAACAGCAGCTTGGTTTTGTAAGACAAGTGAGGAGAACCAGTATGGGAGGAGAAAGCACATTATAAATAGACAGCATTGATGCTCTGACTTCCCTCGGTGTACACAGAAAGCTCTTAGACACTCCCCCCAAATCACCGCAGAAGAAGTTCTGGAGAGTCAACGCTGCTCTCCAGTGTGGCCATCCCCAGGATCTGTCCTCCTTGAAGACTTGCGTCAAACCACCGTTACTGGATCTACCACACTGTGATAGCTGAAGGGAGCTCTGGGTGGCAGGAACCCATTTAAGTAAAAACAATCACCTCCACACTCTCTTGGTGGTGGTGACTTGGACAACATCCCTGAAGATCACCAGCTTTTGTTGTTCTTGAACCACACCTCATGAAAAGGTCTCTGGCCATGTCCATATGACCTCCTTGCAAAAACCAGGGCCATTGCTGGAGAAATAAGCCCCACCAATGCATTCCCACTCCGGCACACCAAAGTCTGGTACTTCAGCAGAGTAAACGGCTCAGTAAGGGCCTGGAATGGCTTGTCGCAGCCCTGAGATTATGCCTCAGCACTGCTCTCAGGCTCCCTCACATGGGGAGTGTGGTTGGAATTAGTTCAAGCCACTCAGGACCACTCCCAAGCCACCTAATTGCTCAGGTTTGTTGCAGAACAGAAGTAAATAGGCAGTCCCTATTTTCTGGACAGCAACCTCAGGCTCAGCAAGGAGGTCATATAATCACGGACAATGACTGTAGAGTTACAGGGCTTCCACTTTCCTTTGCTCCCCCTTCCATCTCATAGAGTCATGGAAAAGCAGGGCTGGAGGAGACCTGCATAGGTTATCTAATCCAACCATTAATCCAACTAATGGTTCCCATCTTCAAAAAAGGGAGGAG
>NW_017729025.1:18173699-18183335 GCF_001723915.1 Gavialis gangeticus | reverse complement strand
GCTGGCAGAGGGTAAATTCAGATTAGACATCAGGAGATGCGACTTCACTGTCAGGGCGGCTAGGATCTGGAACCAACTTCCAAGCGAAGTGGTGCTGGCTCCTACCCTGGGGGTCTTTAAGACAAGGCTAGACAGTCACCTTTTGGGGTTGTTTGACCCCAGTACTCTTTCCTGCCATGGCAGGGGGTCGGACTTGATGATCTGCTCAGGTCCCTTCCGACCCGACCAACTATGAAACTATGAAACCCCGTGCCTGAGGCAGGATCTGCCCTTCCAAAATATCACATACAAACCATAATCTAAACTCAAGACCACCATCAACCCTCTTATACAACACAGACCTAACCTTCCATAGGTAAAGCAGGGAAACCATGGCAGCCAAAATCCATATAAAATGTTGATTCAATATAGGCTCAAGAGGTCCCAGGTAGAGGGCCATGGCCCCCAGTACAGAGAAAAGCAAACCCCCCACAATCCATACCAATCTGACCATGGGGTAAAATTCCTTCCTGACCCCAAATATGACAATTGGTCTGACTCTGAGTGGAGGGGCAAGACTTTCTATCCAGAAACCTCCAGCTTTAGTCCCAGCAACAGCATTGGCATACCTCAGTCAAAGTTCCCAGCCTTGGCTGTATGTAGCCGACACCCAATGCCTCTGGGAAGGCTTAAAAAACACCTTGGCACATATTGCAGAAAAAAAAGGTGGGGGGAGGGCAACCAGCAAAGCCCAGAAGCATGGGAAATACCCATAGTAGAACATAGGCATAGCTACAGCTAGATCATTCCTTACCAGTGGCTGTCCAGCCTCTTCTTGAACATCTCCAGTAATGGAGTGTCCACAACTTCCCTAGCCAGTCTTTTCCACTGCCTCACTATTCTAACAGTGAAGAAGTTTTTTCTGGATATCCAGTCTAAACTTACTTTGCTGCACCTTCAAGCCCTTGGTCCATGTCCTCCTCTTTTCAGCAAGAGAGAAAAAGTGTTCTCCCTCTTCTTTATGGCAGCCCTCCAAGTACATGACAACAGCTGTCATGTCCTCTCTTAAGTGCCTTTTCCACAGGCAGAACATAATTATATCCTTCATCCTCTCCTTGTATGACCCATTTTCCAAGCCCTTTATCATCTTTGTTGCCCAGCTCTCGACACATGTATTTAGCCTAAGTTCATGCCATAGCATTTTGTAGCTCAGCCTACCACCAACATGGGCTTATATTTCACATGGTATTTCTCTTCTCCATTGCTAATATCTTTGCCAAACTTTTATCATTTTGCTGACATTTTCCATGAAGGATGCTAATCATGAGCTGAAGTGTTAGTACTGTTTCAGGCAAAACAACTCAATTATCTCCAAGAATGAGGGTAAGGAAAAAATACATTGCTCTGCCTACTTCAATATAAATCTAGTGACCTTACAGCAGCATCCCCCAAACTCAGGGTTTTATGCCCCACAACAGTAAAGCCAGCAACTCTCATGCCCCCCTACTTCAGCCATTTGACACTTTTGCACCTGTGCAGGATTTCAGCACTACCCCTAATCATGCCATCTCCCCAGGCACCTGTCATGTGTCCCATCTGCAAGGGGACGCAGCCGTGGTTTGGGAAACGTTGCTCTACAAGTTCTCTGTTCTAGTCAGTGCCCAGGACAGATGGATTCTGGGAGAGAATTAGTATTGTGGTGTGAAAGAAGCCACTGTCTATGGCAGGGGTGGCCAACCTGCGGTGCAAATGCCACAAGTGGCACTGGCAACCTATGTGTGGCATGTGGCAGATCAGGGAGGGGACAAGCAGCACAGTGGCAAAAAACAGAGCAGAAGATCAGGCAGGAAGTGGCAAGGAGGGCACAGAAAGCAGGGGAGTGGATTGGGAGGGAGCACAAAGTAGGAAGCAGAGCAGCAGAATGGGAGAAGAAAGGAATTAAGAGTGGCACTTGCGCAGGGTGTGGGGCTAATTTATGGCATGCCTACCAAAAAAGTTGGCCCTGCTAACCAGTGGGAATCCTGCTTCCTTTGCTCCAGAAGCTGGGAAGCATGTCATGAACAAGGCAGGGACTGCAGGATGAGAAGGGATGGTCTCACTACTGAGGCAGTGGAAGTGTCTCCTCAAAGGCATTTCCCAATCCCTTCCTCCACCGCACAACACCTTGGTGATGCCAGGCAAGTTCTTTCAGCCAAACTATTCACAAGTGGTCACTAACCATGTGTTCTCGGTTACTGACTTGAAAACCTGGGACATGCTGAGCATTCATAAATGCAAATGAATGCAGCAGAAGCCTTTAAAAATATGCAATGCTGCATAATACTGAGGACTCTGGGAAATGGAGTCCTAGCCATCTCAAACTAGGCATCCAAAATTAAGCTCTTATTTTCATTGCCCTCCCCAAAATATGGAGAATGATATCACTTTGTTTTGCAGCACTGGTATGAAAATCAGTTCATTCATATTTGCAAATCACTTGCATTTAGTGATAAGCCCAAGAAAAAACTAATAATTTTAGCTCCGAGGGAGGGCGTGAGTAACCTGATAGCAAAGACATGGACCCCATATTACACAACACAAAAAAAACAAAAATATTGCTTAGCTGATGATTAATTGACTATGGTTCATGACATGCAGTGCACAAGGCAGGGGTCCTGTGGTGAAAAAGAATAGCATGTGATGTTGTAATTAAAGACAGTATCATATATGAGCAAGCAGAGCACATTAAGGTTTGCCCAATCAACTTGACTTCTAACTTTTCCTCTTCTTAAGCACTTAACTTGGCAAACTTAATAATGTTATTTTTGCATGCATAATATTTAAGAGAGAGGCCAAATGAAGAATATTCAAGGTTTCTATCAATAATGGTGTCAGTTTTTCATGGGTAAGTACCAGTTCCCCCCGAGTTGGTGATTTGTAATGTACACACTAACACACTGATTCTCATTTGGACTAAGCCCCTTCCGGACTCCTTTACCAATGCAAAAGGGCTAAGAAGTGGGCATAACCTTGCCTATTTAGAGGTTTCTTTTCACAGCTCAAAAGAATCAAGAAAACAGGAGGGATAGCAACAGAGAAAGCAGCATGTTGATGGTGTCAGAGATAGCAGGCACTTTCTGCTTCAGCTGCAGCCTTTCTCTTCCCTTCTATTGGCTGCTTTTCCTACTCTAGTCTAGATCTTCCAGATCCTTTGAGGTGTCCATTCTGTTCCCCTTGAAATAATTTACAATCATTGTTTCCCTCAGCTCTGAACTGGCCTCTTATGAATATTTCACTATGTCCATTGGTGATGGAGTGGGTTAATGGACCTTTTATCTCTGGAGGCTTAAGGTCAAATCTGGACAGGTCACAAGTGGTGGTTGTTTAATAGTGTCAAATGTATTCCCAAGAGGGCACTTAGCCTCAGCGCACAAACCGCACCATTTGACATGATGCGGTTTCTCTGAACAGAGATGCCGGACTGGAAAGCCTTAATGGAACCGTAAATATGATGCCAGTTAGACCAATTTAAGCTAACTCTCAAGGCATTTAGCTGTTATTCAGGTAACTTGTGTATAAAGGTCTTTCTATGCTGAAGATAAAGGACTAAGAAAATGCTGAATGATCTTGCTGCTCTTTAAAGTTAAAACTTATGGTTTCCTCTTAGACTAGCATACACTGTGCCTGACACTACAAAAGCATTTTAACTTGTCAGCATAATTTCAAGAGGATTGCAGAGAGCTCCGGTGTAAATAGCAGCAACAGAGAACTTGAATTTACTAAGCAGAGTCCAAAATGAAAGGAGATACTGAGGTTTCTGCTTTCACTAGCCATAGTGGAGATGTTCCCTCCCAGTCCCATAAATCAACTGTGCTATAAGAAGCTTGCAACGACAGGCCCTACTCAAATCTGCATCCAAACACCCTGGACGAAGGAGTTCAGACCTCTAGCTTGACTCCCATCGCTGATTCCACTGCAGACATTTGTCCATTAGAGACATTTACGTGTAAAAAAAAAAAAAATCCCTGAACTCATTTGTTCTGCAATTTGAAACACTGTACACTATTTTAATTGAAAATCTCTCATAATGAATCACAGGTATGCATAACAACCATTACAATCGTATTGACATACTCATTATTCATTTATAGCAGCACTATTAATAAACCCTCATTAAAACTTCGAATGTTTTAACAATTGTGGAAATATTCATTATCAGGTACAAATCTAAATCCACCTTCTTCCCCCTCCTACACACCCAGAAACATTGCACAACATAACAAAAACAAAGCAACCGACACATAATAAAATATCATCCCCTCAGAATATAGAGCTATAAAAACAAATGATGAGATCCCCCATAAAAAGGGAGCATAATCATTTTTAAAGGTCTCAGTCTAAATCCACCTGTTGAGTGATGATTAAGGTTTTTTGTTTGTTTTATTTTTAATGTCTGGAGATGTGAAATTAGATAAATCTGACTGGGAATGAGTTCCACCCCGCACAACCATGATATCTTACCAGCTATGCAATTATAATTGTATTGTAATGTCCGTATTACATCATTTTATCCAGATTATGTAATATTGGCAAATATCTACATGTATATATAGCTATATAGCATATATACACATATGAGATTATATATATGTGATGAATCTGAGAGAGAAGGTATTGTATCACACAAATATACATGTGATATATGAGATGCATATATGATATGTGATATAATCATAAGTAAACATTGGGAACGTATACACATGATGTTATGTCACTGTAGCAACTCACTATGGCGACATAGCATCCACAGGTGTCTACACGTGACCAGCAGTTACTTTGCCATAGCAGCGCACTCCCCTATTATAGCACGCTGCTAAGACAAAGTAGCAGCTAAAAATAATCGTGCACTGCATGTACAGCTCAGTACGGGCAGTTACTGTGCCATGATTTAGTACATCCAAAAGGGGTGGGGCTGGCTCCCTGCCACCACATGCACTCCCAGGAGGACAGGGGGGACCCATGCCTTCCAGATCTGTGTGAGGAGTGGAGGTGGGCTGCCTGCTTCAGGGTTGGGCTCCTCACCCTGCTGCACTTCCCCGGGCCTCTGCAGCCCAGTGGATATGACCTAGTGCTGCAGGGCACAGCGGGACTGCTCAGGGAAGCTGCTTGCCGCTGCGAGCTCCATGTTGACCTGGCAATACATCCCCTGCCCATGTGGCAGCAGCAAGGGGTACAGCCCCGCACCATTGCCCTCACTGCTGCCACATGGACAGGGGATGCCTCACTAGGGCAGTGCAGACCTCGCAGTGGCAAGCAACTTGCCCATACCATCCTGCTGTGCTCTGCACCACCAGGTCACACCCACTTGCCTGCAGAGATGCTGAAGGAGGGCAGCAGGGCAGGGACCCTGAGCCTGCAGTGGGCAGCCCATGCCCGGCCCCTCCTCACACACAGATCTGGGGGACATGGGTCCCCCCTGACCCTTGGGAGTGCATGTAGTGGCAGGGAGCCAGCCCCACCCCCCTCCTGAGCCCACAGTGGGGAAGGGAGCTGGGCTTCATGCTCCACTCTGCTGCAACAGCCACGCTGCTGCAGGTGGCAGGGGAGGCAGGGGGCTGCAAACCTTGGTCCCTGGCCCCATAGCCCTGGCAGCTGGGGACCCCCTCTGGCACAGCTGGGGGGGGAGCAGGAGTTTGTGGGTGGGGGACACGGGCCACCAGCAGGGATGGGGGAGCTGTGGGGGCAGTGAAGGGCACCAGCAGAGCCAGGGGGCTGTGAGGAGTAGTGAGGGGCACCGGCAGGGCCGGGGAGACTGTTGGGGGGGAATGAGGGGCACTGGTGGGCTGGGGAGTGTGGGCAGGGAGTGAGGAGCCTGGACCTTTGTTCTGTGAGCTAAGGGGGCAGCGGGGCCTCTGACTTTCCATGATAAAAACCCCCAAATCAAATACCAAACTTTGTAAGTATTTAGAATTTATTTTATTATAGTGACTGAGGCACTGGTGGGCTTTCGAATGGCTTTAAAATTATAAATGTATCAAAAAAAATTGTGTTCAACTGATACCTATATATCTAGTGGCCTTTCATTTTAATCATGGATTTTGGGGGGTTTATCAAAGAATTTGCAATTTTTATCAGGGAAAACCAGGATCCCTGCTGATCAGGAGCAAGTGGCAAGTGGCAGAGCCACCAGGGCCCCTCCACCAATCAGCTGTGGGTGTGAGGGAGGGAACAGGGGGACAAGCAACAAAGAGAGCAAGGTTAAAGGAACTAGTGGTGCACCAATAGAGATTTTTTGGGCCAATACTGATTCGATTGCTGATATGTGGCCTGGCAGCATTGAGAGCAGCATCCAGGTGGTAAGTCTGTTGGAGGGGAAGGGGAGAGGGAAGGGGAATGTGGGGGTGCAAATCAAGGCCCCTGCAGTGAGGGAGGGAGTGAGGCTGCGGCAGGGGCAGGGGCAGGGGTAGGGGCAGGCACTGCACAGCCAGGGCAGCACACACATCAGAGTTGCAGCTCGTCTGGGGGGGAGGCAGGGGGAGGGGAAGCGCCTGTTGTTGTGCGCACCCCAAGAGGGCATGGGGGGCATGTGGTCCCTGGATCTGTGCACAGGGTGGGGGCAGGGTGCTGCTGCAGACTGGGGCCAAGGGCAGTGCTGGGTTCTTCCCAGCAGGGAGGTTGGACTGAGTTCTGCTCAGGTGGATGGCGGTGGTGGTAACACTGGGAGAGGGAGGTTTGGGGGGTCTATAGTGAATTTTGGGGTGGCCACAACCCCCCCCAGTAGCCCCTTCCACCCCAGTGCCACCACAGCCCACCCTGAAGCGCAGCCCAGGCCAGGCCCCTGCCGGGAAGAGCCTTGCACTGCCCCCAGCCCCAGACTGCAGCAGCAGCCCGCCCTCACCCCGCATGCAGATCCAGGGACCACATGCCCCCCCTTGCCCTCTCGAGGTGCATGCAGCAGCAGGAGCCACCTCCCCCCATACCCTCCAAACGAGCCACTCACGGCTCTGTCCTATGCCCGCCCTGACCCAGCTGGGCAGCACCTGCTCCTGCCCCTGGCTCCAACCCCACTTCATCCCTCACCGTGGGGGCTTCAGTCTGCCCCGCCAATGCTCCTACCCTCTCCCATGCCCCTTCCCCCACAACACACTTACCAGCCAGTCTCCAAGCTGCTGGGCTGCACTCCTGGCCACCTGCATGCTGCGCTGCAGCTGCACACATGAACATGGCAGTTATCAGTGACATAATTGGCCACACCAGCCAAAAAAAGCCAATTGCTGATAATGTCAATTTTCCTTTTATTGGTGCCAATACGATATGGGACCAATGTATTAGTCCACCCCTAAAAGGAGCCACTGCACAGCGCACTTTTGTCATGGTGTAGGTAGATCCCTATTTATCTTCGGGGACAGACAACAGGACTTGGTTTAATTTAGAACAGAATTCTTCTTTTGTTTTTGTCATCTGTATCAAGTGTCCAGGCATATGCACAGATGACTGTTGCATGCTGTCTGTTGATCAGTTGAAGATGAAGGGCCACGAGTCATACGTTGATACCAACTAGACATCTAGCATCCTACTAACAGTCTTGGCCTTGATTGCAAAATCAGCATTGTGGATGTGTCTGTCTTTTTCAACTTTTCCTTTCCAAAAAAAGGTGTAGCCACCACTATGCTCTGTGAGCTGTCTCTCTCTTTGGAGGAGAAAAAACCCTTACAATTAATAGACTTCCTAAATATTTTTAAAAAAATCTAAACAGGTGTGCTTCAATCTGTTTTATAAAGTATCATGTTCACAAAGCATGTGCGCTAAGGGCTTTTGGAGCTAAAAATAACTATTTCAAGCAACAATTGACCTATAATATCCTTGACCTTCTAAAGAGGAGAGATGCCTGTAGCTGCAATACATAAGATTTTAATATCGAAAGAGGTTAAGTAACCCAAAGTGAGAAGCTCTGTGTTTTCCTCTTTAGGGAAAGGAGCTAATGCCAGCAATTTCCATGGCAACTGCAAACACACTATTCTGTTCACTTCTGCATTATAAATAAAATAAAAATATTCTCCTTAAAATTACATGCTGTGCCTACATGTATTTGCTATCGCTCTTTTCTTCAGACACTGGGAAATATTTCTGTACATGTTCCAAACATGATTTGTTACTCAGGAGAAAACACAAGTTCTTGGTGGCCTGTGTTTCTTTGAGAAAACAGTAAAAACAGCTTCAAAGCAATGTCATCCACTTCATTGTTGACACCTTTCAAGTCTTGTAAATAATTATAAGTCCCAAGGTAATAACTTATTAGAAGTACAATATGAGCAACATTAGACTCATTGTATTGTCAGTTTAAACAGGAACAAAATTGGTTGAGGCTGAAATTTCTATCTCACCTCTAAATCTTGGAAGGCTATGTGACCCAAAGGAGAGGGCAGTCAGTTTGTATTTCATTTAGCACAGACCACTACAGAGTAGATATTCAGTAAGTGCTTTCATCAAGATTTGATTTATGTTCTCACCTGTCTTGCTCTCCAGTTCTAAAAAAGAAGTTATTCACCTTAATAATAGCTGTACAGAAAAAACTCAACAGCATCAGTCCCATGTGTGTTAAACAGAAGAGGAATGACTGAAGAATTCACCGACACCTTTCCAAAATGCAGTGCTCTTAAAGTATTTTCAAATGCCTCCGGTAGTGACCAGTTGGTAGATGTTCAGCATATTATGCATTAAAAGTACCTGCTGCATAACTATGGGTGGCTCTTTTGAAAGTCAACAGCCTATAGAAGGTGTTGAGGAAGATTTATGGGTTTTGTTCTTTTGCAACCTGTATAATTTTTTTATTATTATTATTATTTATTTATTTATTTATAGCAGGGTGGAGGGCAGGGGCGCTTTTCCCTCTCTTCCTCCTCAGACCCTTCTACTCTCAGGTACCAATATCTTAAAGACTTTTGAAGAGGAAAAAAGTGGTCTTTCAGTTGTCCTTTTTCATTTGTAGAGGGCCTCTAGAAATAGAAGAAAGAGGGTGAAGATAAAGCTGAAGTTGTTTGAATTTAAAGCATGCAATGACTTGAGACTGAAATTAGTCTGAGGAGTCTGGACTGAGGTGGCAGATATGAAGGAAACTCAGAGCAATAAGACAAAATGCATGAAGGAGAGAGTAGATAGAAAACTTTGGCTGGAAGCAATCAGGTTCTGTTGTAAAACAGGAGATAGGGTCAGGAATTATGGACAAATTGCCCATAATGTACAGGAGGGCCTTGGGATATAGAAAAACCCTAATGAGCTGGTAGAAGGAAGGGCTGAGGTCATGGAGTGCAGAACAACAAGCAGAGAAGATTGATGAATTTGAGCAAAAGGTCTTGCAGAAAGAGAGAAAGCTTTATTTGACATGTTCTTCTTATCCTTTCCAGACCTCTTGAGTTGGTGTTTCCCACCTGCCTAGCAGATAGATGTTTTGAATCTGTGGCATGTCAATATGCCACACAATACCAGTGTTAATTGGGTGGGTAGAGACTGTAAGGGTGTTTGAAATGCTCTCAGCAGAAGAAGTCTTGCAAATGAGCTCAAAAAATCTAGACGACTGCTTTGTATTGGGGATACTGATAGAATACATTTCCTGCAGTAAAGGAATACAGGATTGCCCCACCTGCCAGGGGCTAGTGAATGTCAGGCATTGGGGGGGGG
>NW_017729025.1:18170282-18173150 GCF_001723915.1 Gavialis gangeticus | reverse complement strand
TTTCCTCGAAAAAAGGAACACAGGTTTGCCCCCCCCCGCCGGGGGGTGTGAATGCCAGGCATTGGGGGGGGGGGAGGGGCGGGGCTGGGACCTGGAGCAGGGCGAGACAGCCGTGGATGGGGCTGGGAGGGTGGGCGGGGGATGGGGCCTGTTTGATTAGGAGAGTCAGCCAATTCAGCAGTGGCCAAATCTCGGAATCAGATTTGGCCGAATCGATTTGGGACAGTGATTTGAATCACCAAGTCAAGTCACTGTCCCCTGATTCGGCCGAATCCAAATCCCAAGCAAATACTAGCCACTTCACACAGGCCTAGTGAGTGATTACACTCAGCTCCCCTGTAGTTATTAGATGCTGAAGCTATAATAGCAAAACTGGACAAATGTCTAGGTTTGGACCCTCAGGTAGTGTAAATTGTCATAGCTTCATTCATTCATTAAGGTTGGCTCCTAAAAATCCTATGCTCTTCAACTAGATTATCTTCCCATATATTGTCCATACTGGGCATGTCTACATGTGCATTTATGCTGGCTTAAATTTACTATGCAGTAAGCGGGAATGGGCTGGCACCTACACATGCAGGTGTTAAAGCTCATTAACATTGTGTGTGGATTGACTTGGGACTGACTTGGTTCCCATGCAGTGTTACTGTGTAGTGAAGCAACTGTACATGTGTTACTGCACAGTAACTAATCGGTATCAAATTTATACTCAAGTCGGTGCAAGTCACCACAGTTACTGCACAGTACTGTTGTGCATGTGTAGATGCATGCCCATACTGCACAGTAATTTAGGTTACTGTGCAGTAAATATGTACATGTAAATGCATCCACTGTCTTTGTTGCCTTCTTACCTGTAAATCAAATAATCTGTATTGTAAATAGGGTGGGGTGAGTGAGGCACAAACTTAAATGAGGAGCTGCCTGAATCCCTCAACTCCATAGGTCCAGGGCAGTGTAGCGCCTCACTAAGCACCTCACTAAGCACTATACAATGGAAGGGAGGGGCCATCACTAAGAAGGATTATACCTCCATTGCTTGAGATTGTAAGGGGGCTGTTAGGAAGGCTAAAGCAGAGATGGAACTGGGACTAGTGACCTGGATCAAAGATAACAATAAGTCCTTTTTTAAATACATAGGGGGTAAAAAGAAGGTACCAGGCAATGTGGGGCCTCTCCAGGACATGCTAGTAAATCTGGTGGTAGCACCAGATGACAAAGCTAATCTTTTTAACAATTTATTTGCCTCTATTTTTCTAAGCAGAGACTGGGTCATCCCCCCCACCAGGATCCCAGATGGATCCAGGGGAGGCATAGCCAGGCCCAGGTTCAGTGAGGACCTAGTGAAGGAACTTCTGGAGGGACTAGATGTGTTCAAATCAGCAGGTCCTGACGATCTCCACCCTGAGGGTGGAGTGCTGAGGGAATTGGCAGAAGTCATTGTGGGACCCTGACACAGCTTTACAAGCACTCATGGTGCTCTGGCGAGGTGCCAGGGGACTGAAAAAGGGCAAATGTGGTCCCCATTTTCAAAAAAGGAAGGAAGGAGGATCCAGGAAACTATAGGCCCATTAGTCTTACCTCAGTCCTGGGGAAGCTCTTTGAGAAAATTATCCAGGAGCACATCTGCGAAGGACCAGCGAGGGAGATTATGCTTAGGGGCAACCAACATGGGTTCATTAGAGGCAGGTCCTGTCAGACCAACCTGGTGGCCTTCTATGACCAGTTCACAAAATGCTTAGATGCAGGGGTATCAGTGGACGTAGTCTTCCTGGACTTTAGGAATGCCTTCGACACTGTCTCTCACTCCATTCTCATTAAAAAAATTAGGTGACTGTGGCATCGATGCCTACACAGTCAGATGGATCACAAATTGGCTAGAAGGCAGCACCCAGAGAGTGATGGTGGATGGGTCATTTTCGACCTGGAGGGATGTGGGCAGTGGGGTTCCCCAGAGCTTGGTCCTCAGGCCGCACTGTTCAACAGTTTGCCCAGGCAGTCTCCAGGAGCAGCGCGAGTGCAAACCCACTGCGCCCCTGCTCCCCCAAAGGCCTCAGCAACCCCCAACTGCCATGAAGCACCCTCGCCGACCCCCAGCAGCAGCCGGAGGTAAGCGGGGCCCCTGGTGGGAAGAACTAACCCCAACCTAGCCACAGGGAGGTGGCTAAGCCAGAGCCAAGGGGGGTGTCACCCCACCCCGGCCCCTACTTTGCCCAGCCCCCCAGGAGCCTCATGAACAGGTCGCGCAAACAGGCATGCTTGTCTACCCGGTGTGTGAGTTAGCACGTGGTTTGCGCAGAAGGGTACGCGGGAGGGCCCACGGCCCTGCCTGTCTGCCCTTGCCCTAGGGAAGCCAGTCCCAGCTGTAGCCAGCCCATCAGCAGCATGCCACGTATAGGCATGTGCCAAAACCTGAGGGTCCCCTCAGGGCCTGCGCCCCCTGCCACCCCCGGCACCTCAGAGACCGCCACCCAGCAGAGTCCATGGTTCCCGGCTCCACACAGATGGAGTCTCTGGCTCTTGGCTGTGGGGGTCTGCCTTCACTTTTTCAGGCTATGGGGCCTGGGATCATGGCCACCTCCCCTTGTGAGGTCTGCTCCCTACTGGGGTCTCTGGCACGCCAGCTGCAGGAGCTCCTGACCACAGTCCAGAGACTGTGTGTCATCATGGGCTGTGAGCAGGAGATTGGCTCCTACTGCCATGCTTCTCCCCTGGGAGGCAGAGGGTACACCACGGTCTCCCTCGAGGACAAGGGAGGACTTGGGACCTCCCTTATTGTCCCACTATGGGAAAGGGGGGCCTGGGTGAAGGAGGCCTGGGTGAAGGAGATTCCCTGCCCTTCATCAATGCTGACCTCATGAAGGAACACCT